>NC_140238.1:7535113-7577613 GCF_949987555.1 Borostomias antarcticus | reverse complement strand
AAAGGGAGGCCTTCTGGAGGGATGTGTCTTTAAGACGTTGTCAGAGTGGCGCTCTCCCTCATTAAGCAGTGTTGCTGGTTGGCAGCCGAGATAAATTATGTGCAATTATGGGAATGATTAAAGTCGGAGTCTTCCCGGTCTTTGGGCTAAACAGAGATATATAACGTCCAGGCAGGGCTGTGGGACCCTGGGGAGGGCTAAGCACCCCCGCGCGGGGGGTCACAGGGTCACGGGGTTCAGATTAAGACAAGGGGATTACTGTATTTAACGTTGTACAACCTCATCATGTTCACAGGCCGTTGGTCAAATCGCCCTTTTCCAGCTACTTACAACGGGATAATGGTCCGGTAGAGATAGCTAGCGCCGCTGAAAGGCGAGCGCTGAAGCGTTCTGTCGCTCAGATTGAGGAACAGAATGGGGGGGGGGGATGACCCACAGTTAAGATGTGTGTGTGTGGCGTCTTTTGCTTTTGCTTATTTCACTCTTGGCATTCCACTTGTATTAACATTTTTTTTTTTCCCGGTATACTCTACTCTAGCACTCGTCGAGGCAAACTGAGCCGCCTGTGTTGTGCGCGTGGACAGGGTTCAGGTCAGATTATTTATGTCAAGCACAGCGATTTATGAGCGAGCAGCTATTGATTGGGTCCTCCCGACGCTGTCATGTAGATTCAGGAAGAATCATGGACGGCAGCTGTAGGTTGCTCACACACTCCCTGCACACACTCACACACGGACCTACACTCACGACGCGTGTGCACACACACACCGGCACACGCTGCTCTTTGTCTTGTTGTGGTACATTATATAGCATTAGAAATGCATTTTATTTATCATTTTGTCACCGTATCATATTAAGAATGGATTCCAAATCAGTAGCACCCGCTTCCTTCCGTTGTGTTGTTGGGGATAATAGGGAGATCCTCAGTGAAGCCGAGTCTTTGATAGAGATTTACAGGACCATGATCATTGAGTTGAGTCCAGAGCTGAACCTCGGGGGTCCTTTCAGGGGCAGCTGTGCTAAAACCGGTGCCTGGAGAGCACTTGACTTGGCTGAGGTGAGATTGCCGATGGCCAGGAGTCTTCAGGGCCTGCTTGTCCTTCTGATAGCCGCCCATGATAGATTTAGCCCCTGTCCAGACAGAATTACTCTTTCCTCTCTCTCTCTCTCTCTCTATCTCTCTCTCTCTCTTCCTCCCCACCCCTCTCTCTCTCTCTCTCCCTTATCTCCCCCTCTCTCACCCATATCTCCTCCTCTCTTTCTCCTCCATCTCTCTCTCCCCCTCCCTCTCTCTGTCTGTTCTGTGGTGTGATTGAGGGTGAATTACGAGGGGGGTGCAGCTGGAGGGGGCCACCCAGCCTCGTAATTACATCTCTTTTTATTGCCGGCGCTAATGGCCCTGCGGGAGAGGGAAACAATAATAAATTAATAGAATATGAACTCCCGCTCAACAGAGAAATCTCCAGCATTTCATTTTGGGGCCATCCGGCGGATGAAACGCCGCTCTGATTAATCTGTGGAAGGACGGGGCGGGAGCGGCCACGTGCCGGTGGGGCTGGGGGGGGTGCGGCGTGGGGGGCTGGTTTACCCCCGGTGAAGTGAAGGGCTTTTGGGAGAGAAGGTGAAGGATGTGCATTTTCGGGACTATGACACGTGATTTTTCTTCTTTTTTTTTTTTTTTTTTACTTATTGTAACAAATATATGACTTACTGTACATATAATACCACTCTATCCAGTATTCCCCACCAAAAACAATGTGGATTTTGGCTCCCCAACTGGCCTTTTATAGTATTTGCAGTGTGGGATATTATTTCATAAACAAAATAATAATTGTATCATCAGCCTATATGTCTCTTGTTTGTGATATTGCCCACCAGCAGATATGGCGGTGGTGATAGAGGCCCCTGCTGATTTGCTTCCAGACACATTTTCCTTTTTGAGTCACTGGGCATGAAATGTGTCAGCGCCCGAGCGCAGAGCGTGGTGTTGTTGTTGTCCGTCCTGATTCAAGTGGCCATGTTTATTGAGCTCCATAAACACAGGCAGCAAACTGGTTAGGTTTTATACCGAGGCAGGGACAAGGCACACTGTGGAAACCCAGCAGAGCCACACAGATTGTTTTTACTATTCAAGACAGTGTGTGTGTGTGTGTGTCTGTATTTGTGTGTGTGTGTCTGTATTTGTGTGTGTCTGTATTTGTGTGTGTGTGTGTGTCGGTATTTGTGTGTGTGTGTGTGTGTCGGTATTTGTGTGTGTATCTGTATTTGTATGTGTGTATCTGTATTTGTATGTGTGTATGCGTGTGTGTGTGTCCGTATTTGTGAGTCGCTTGTCCTCTCATATGTGGCGTGAAGCGCGAGACCTCGTGTGCACGCACGTAGCACATGTTTATTACCCTGAAGCCTCCAGACACACACACACACACTAACACACACACACTAACACACACACACTCCCCGCCTGTCAGTTCCTCCAGGTCGCGCGGCGGCATCAAGCGTCAACGCCGCGCCGGGGCTGCACCAGTCTTCATGGGAGGAACTGCTGGGCTGTCAGTGGAGATAAGCAGAGGGGTTTTACTGTCACCTGCTGCGTCGCTCACACTCCTCTTCCCTTGTTGGGAGGCTTCTACAAATACACACACGGTGTCATAATCCCCGTCAAAACCCACCTCCTCCGCTGACGATTGTTGAAGTGTCTTCAGGTAAAAGCGGCCCGCTTTGAAACACGTCGTCGCGTCGTCCTACGGGGCGATGTTCTTGTTCAGGTAGAACAAAGGAAACCTCTGTGTTGTCGCCGACGGCCTCCTCGGGTGCAGCCCTGGGGGGCTGGTGTGTGTGTGTGTGTGTGTGTGGGGGGCAGATCTGACACTGAGCACTCTGCCCCCCCCCCCCCCCACCTCCCCCCCAGACTTGAAGGCCGTTCAAGCGGACAAGAGAGGCCTCTCCGGTTTGGTCAATATTGCGCCGCGTTTGGTCAATCCCAGCCAAGGCGGCGGTCTGGAAATTAAGATGTAAATATTGATATTTCATTAGGGGGGGGAATCACCCGCTCCGACGGTGCTTAACCGCTCCAGGCTCCCCGCGGCCGGAGACCCCTGCGCGACCCCCGGAGTCAGGAAGTCACTTCATTACTCGATTAAATTGAGTGGAAAAAGCCGAGTCAACGACACAGGATCCCATTTGGAGCGATAATTTGGGCCCCCGACGAGAGCGATGGCAGCGCAGGGATGAACACCACCTCTCCGTCTCGCGACGCAAGATTAAATTCGAGGACTTTTAGCGTCAGGCGTAATTGCAGGCTGCCGGGACCTGGCGCTGGCGTGCTGCTGAGGGGCGTCGGCTGTTATGCGGCCGTGTGTTCTGTGTTCTGCGCCGGCGGACCCGCGGGGGGCTGTCACGTCGGGGGCAGCGCTTTAGTTCCGGTCGAGTCCTCCTTGGCATTAAAAGGGGTACGCGGAGGCTCGTCTGTGAGCTCGACGCCGACCTCCTGTAGCAATCAAGCCGCGTCCGTGTCCAGGCTTGCGTGACGGTTTGCGGACGGCCAGTCTGCCTCCTGTCTTACCGGCGGAGAAGTAGAGAGATACAACTTTTACCTAGCAGACATGCAAATGACAACACTAGGGACTTTAACAGGTGTTCTGGAGGTGTGATAGAACAGGCCACTGCACAAACAGCAACCCCTGCACAATGTTCCTGACTGCTCTGTCCAGTTTGTTTGTGTGTGTGTGTTTGCATAAGTGTGTGTGGTTGTGTGTGTTTGTTTGTGTGTGTGTTTGCATACGTGAGTGTTTGTGTGTTGGCATAAGAGTGTGTGTGTTTGTTTGTGTGTGTGTGTGTGTGTGTGTGTGTGTGTGTGTGTGTGTGTGTGTGTGTGTGTGCGAATGTGTCTGTATGTCTGTGTGTGTGTGTGTGTGTGTGTGTGTGTGTGTGTGTGTGTGTGTGTGTGTGGGCCCAGTCCTGTCCACAGACGCCTCCCTGAGCACGTGGGTCAGCCCAGCCTTTCTCTGTTTGATCAGAGGCCTCCATTCTACCGACTATTGATTCCCCTTCACAATGTGAAGCCCTCACATTCCGATCGCAATCTGTTAATTAATGTATCCTGCAGCTCTTCCCTGGCTGTGGTCATCACCACGATAAGGGAAATTGAACACTCAGGTACCCCCTTTTCTCTCTGCTACCCTCTTCCTCTTTCTCTCTCTCTCTCTTTCTTTTTCTTTCTAATTTGCTGTCTCCCTCCATCCTCTCTCTCTTCTTCTAACCTGGGGTGTGTGTGTGTGGGTGTGTGTATATGTGTGTCAGTCTCCATGCGAGCGTGTGTGGGTGTGTTTGTTTGTTTGTGTGTGTGTGTGTGTGTCTGGATGCTTGTGTGTGTGTGTGTCTGGATGCTTGTGTGTGTGTGTGTGTCTGGATGCTTGTGTGTGTGTGTGTGTGTGTGTGTGTGTGTGTGTGTGTGTGCGTGTGAGTTTGTGTGTGTGTGTGTGTGTCTGGATGCTTGTGTGAGTGTGTGTGTGTGTGTGTGTCTGGATGCTTGTGTGTGTGTGTGAGTGTGTGTGTGTGTGTGTCTGGATGCTTGTGTGTGTGTGTGTGTGTGTGTGTCAGGACCGAGGGCTGAGATAAACATCGGCCAGTAACTCTGCCTCAATGAGATCATTTATATTTAAGAGAAACCAGGAGGAGCTACTGTGAGCGCCCTGGTCAATACTGTAATCTATCGCCTGTTAATCACGCCACGCCAGATAGGATGGCCGCCGCAAACTTGTAAAAGCAATCATTTTAATCAGGGGGCAGGGACCAGGGGGCTAACACGCCGTCGGGGGCGGCCCCCACTCCGTGGGCGCGCGGAACCCGGGTCGTCTGCAGCGGGCGGGCGGGTGACGGGCGGGGGGTGGGGGGGGGCTGTTTACGGACAGCTGAAGGGTAGCAGGAGGGGGGAGGAGGGATGAGGCGGCTGTCTCCTCGGCCTCCGTCCGTCCCTTACCTCCGCCTGGTTTGTCTGGGTTCTCTCTCCTCATCTCCTGAGGATCCGCTTGTTTGTTTTTTTAATCGGCCGGCCCACGCGGCGGCGGCGGCGGCGGCGGCGGCGGCGGCGGCGGCGCTGGCCGTCTCCTCCGTCTTTGAAGGGGAAAATGACGGCAGTTTATATCTGACCCGGCTGATTTCAGCTCATCCAGCTGCTGTTTGTGAGGAACAGCGGGCACAGGCTTTTAAGCAGGTCTTTAGGGCCGGGTCGACCCCCCGCCCTGTGTATGTGTGTGTGTGTGTGTGTATGTGTGCGTACTGGTGTTTTCTCTTAACCGCCCCCACCGGTGCGTGTCTCGTCCTCGACCCCTCCAATGAGGATGTGTCTCGGCGCTAATCCCCCTTACACCCGCCGCGGCGTGACAGGAAACAAGGGGTGACCACTCGGCTTTGTGTCTCGCGGACCTCTGCACCGATTTGCTGTCTGCGCTTACAGTAAAGCCCACTCAAGTGCCCTGACAGCTACCTCAGAGAGGACCGTCCACGCCGCATCTCAAACGGAACGGCCGGCGCTGACGTGCGGATGCGGGTGGCGGGGGGGGAGGGGTGGGGGGTTTGTGGGGGGATCGGGGGGGGGGGGGGATGTGGGGGGATCGGGGGTTGATCAGCCCTGGAGACAAGTATTGTAAAGTGAGCTGAATGCGAGCGGCGTCTGCTGTCTTGTTTACCTTGAAGAAAATATGTACAGTACGCCGCTTTCCTTGGTTGATTTGATTTGACTTTGCAAAAAATTTTAAGGTGAAATGTTAAGGAGGAAACACACACACACACACCCACACGTAATATTACGTATCGCACGATAGAAAGTCAAAATGGCGTCCACCTCTGTCCTGCACAGGCTTCTCCACGCTGTCTCTGGGAGACCAGATGAGTCTACTGCAGAGCGCCTGGATGGAGATCCTGATCCTGAGCATCGTGTTCCGCTCGCTGCCCTACGAGGACGAGCTGGTGTACGCCGAGGACTACATCATGGACGAGGAGCACTCCCGGCTGACGGGGCTGCTCGACCTCTACGTGTCCATCCTGCAGCTGGTCCGCAAGTACAAGAAGCTCAAGGTGGAGAAGGAGGAGTTCGTCACCCTCAAGGCCATCGCGCTCGCCAACTCAGGTACGACCACACCGCCTGCACGCACGCCGTCGCCGTGAATAAGAGGATGGAATGTTTGAATATTCAAATCTGAATAAGGCACTGTGATGGGGAAAATTATGTCAGTATAATTAATTTTATTACAAAATGTATTTATTTATTCATTTATTTTTACCTTTATCTACGGACACAATTAAATATCTTACTATATCTTACTATTAGGATACTGAATTGGATTTTAAAATACATCTAATGTGGGTTAAAAATGCATTTTCATTTCAAGATGAATGCAGCGAAGGAAGTGCAGTTATTGTTAAATTTGAATAATTTGTAGAAAATATTATATACAGTTTATATTCATATAATATTCACAAAATCAGGGACAAAAATAGATTTTACACCCTTCAATAAAATAGGTTTCTACATTTCCTGTCGCCTTGTGACATTGAGTAGGGGTAACTTCAGTTTATATCATCCAGCCCAGTAACAAATGCCTTTAATTTGTGCCAAATAGAATTATACAGAATCCATCACCACCATAAATAAATAAATAATCCACATTCTCTCATGACATTTTGGAGTATTCAGAGTGGGTGGGTTTGAGAGTGCAGTTTGTGGTGTGAGATCCAGAGATGGACGGACACGAGGGCAGAGTGGTGGACAACAGGGACAGAGGGGGACAGAGCTTTTAACTGAATGCCTTCCATGTTGTGTTGTTTCTCTCTCTCTCTCTCTCTCCCTCTCCCTCTCTCTCTCTCTCTCTCTCCCCCCCTCCCCCACTCTCTCTCCCTCCATCACCATAACAGTAGCCGCAGGGCACGGCAGCCACGGGAGATAAATTTAGCATTTCATTAGGAGCACAGGGGCTGTCAATAAAATGTGTTAAGTCGAATGGAATGAGTATCAGGGAGTGATGGGCCTCGTTTGTTGCGATGCGAAGACGGCGCTCGGCTATCGACAGGCTGCTTTTGAGAAGGCAGGGCCTGTCCCTCTCTGATCAATGCCTGGCTGGGTCACGGGTGCTCTCTGCCTTTTTTTTTTCTCTCTTTTTTTTTTTGTCTGACTGAAAAATGAAAATGCTGATGGTGGGGCTTTGCTTTTCAGACGACGGAGCTTTATAGGGAGGGGGGGGGGGGTGGGGGGTGGGGGGGGGTCGGGGAGAGGAGGGGGCGTCCGGAACGTTAGAACAAGGTCTCTGTGAGATCACTCTCCAGGGAGCCCCTGTGTCTGACAGCTGTGAAAATTCATAGCGATTGATTTTGTAATTAGCAGTTTATCAATCGGATTGACATGGGCTCTCTGATGGATTGCAAGGAAATTGTTTCTTCAAAGTTGTTTTTTTAAGCCCATCCCCTCCTCCTCCTCCACGCTCCCTACCTCTCTGTCTGTTCTGCTGCCCTCTGCTCCCTCCCAGCTGGCGTCTCTATCATTCCTTTTATTTCTCCTTCCTTCCCCTGTGTGCGGTACACACACACACACACACAGACACACACACAATCTCTCTCTCTCACACACACTATCACTCACACACGCACACACACACACCCACCCACACACTCTTACACACTCTTACTCACACACACACACACGCTCTCTCTCTCTTTCTCTCTCTCACACACACACACACACATACTCTCACACACCACGTACATGTTTGTCACATACAAACTTAATAACATACAGCATGTCTCCCAACAAAGCATTGGCCAGGATGTATTTTATTCATTGAAAACACAGTCAGAAGGGAACTAAGGGGCATCCTGCTCTCTATCTGCACTGAGAAGCCGTGTGTGAGAGCAGCAGCAGATCGCGTCACGTCTGTCTCTTCTCCGGGCCACCCTCGTTTCTCCTCCCCCCCCCCTTGTCTCCCCTCCATTCGCTTTCCAAAATGACCTACTTCATTTTACCGCTGTGGATTTGAAACCGTCAGGGTGAGAAATGTCTCAAGGTCTTGGGAATACAGTTGTTCCAGTCAATGAATTTGGGGCGAAGTCTGAAATCTGTTTTGCCTTTTATTGTCCGCGCGCGGTGAAATATGCGCCGCCAAGGTGAGACGAGTCAGGCAGCCAATGACACGCCGCCTCTGGGGTGCCAGACACTGGTTAACCACTGAGAGAACCACGACCCCAGACTGTCCCGCAGGGGGGGGCAGAGGAAATGAAACGAGAGCGTTTCCATCATGGGGCACGTACTGTACAGTACAGTACAGTACAGTGAGAGGGTTGGCCCACAGAGAGGCCAATCAGAGAGAAGTGTCTCCAGACGCACTACGACTCCTCTCTTACCCATTTTCCACCAAAGGAACTCTGGTTTGTGAACCGGTTCGTTTCAAAATTCCTGGAACCTTGGTTCTGTCCAGAGAACTGTCCCGCGTTTCGACCAGTTTTGAGCCGAACCGTTGTACGTCAGCCCACGCCCATGCTGTCGTCACGGTTCGCACTGAAAAAACTACTATTTTGTGGTGCCGGTTCGGAACCAGCTTTCGGGTTCCGAACTCATTTCTTTTTGGTCGAAATGCTCGGAACCATTCAAAATTAGGTTCGCGAACCGGTTCCCTCTTGGTGGAAAAGGCCTATCTGTGACTGCCAGGCTGGCCTGGGATGATATCAAACTGAGGTTGTTATTGTTGGTGTTGTTGTTGTTGTAGTACTGTAGCTACACTGTTACGGTATGCTCTATTTCTGATATCAGTAGATACTCACTGGGTAAACTTCTAGCCATTTTCAACCTGTGCAGTCTAGCCCCAATCGCGCACGTTTCTGTGCTAACCAGGGCAGGAAACGGTTGAAAACGTGAAGTGTTTATTTATTTATTTATTTTTTAACGGAAGCTAGTTTACGCCGTCCAATTCCTCAATGGGGTGTTTATAAGAAAGCAATCTATTGTGGAGCTGTCCCCTGGAACAGAGAGGCGTTTAATGTGTATTCATTCAGCCGGGATCCGGCTGCTAGTCATTCCATTGTGTGCTCCAAGAATCTGGAGGATTACATTGATTTTCAGTCTCATTGGTCAAAGGCCATATGAATATCCATCCCAGGCCATGGGGCACAGAGATATTACTCTTCTTGGCTTTTCTTCCTCCCTACTCATTCCACTCTTTATCTGGTCTGGGCTTGTATTTGTCCTGATAATGTGTCCTGTACCTGAACACACTGATAGTACAGATCCGCCCTGCGATTACTTTGATTTCATTTTAGGAGCGGTGCATTTGATAGCGGCAATACAGCCCGCCTTTTCTTGAGAGTGTAACTCTCTCGCTCAAACCAAATTGCGAGGGAAAATGCAATTAAAAGTCACAATTAGTTCTCTTTTTTAGATCTCTTTAATTTAGCGCAGTCGCTGTTTTGGTGTGGTTTTCTGTGCCGCGCATCGTTCGACGTACGCATCCCGAAATAAATTCCCTGTGTGTTGTCTCACGCTGCCCCTCTCTCTCTCCCCCCCCCCCAGACTCCATGCACATAGAGGACGTGGAGGCCGTGCAGAAGCTCCAGGACGCGCTCCACGAGGCCCTGCAGGACTACGAGAGCAGCCAGCATCAGGAGGACCCCCGGCGGGCGGGCAAGCTGCTCATGACCCTGCCGCTGCTGCGCCAGACCGCCACCAAGGCCGTGCAGCACTTCTACAGCATCAAGGTGCAGGGCAAGGTGCCCATGCACAAACTCTTCCTGGAGATGCTGGAGGCCAAGGTCTGATCAGAGGAGCCGGTCCCCCCCCCCGTCCCCCTTCATCCCCTGCCCCCCCCCCCCCCCCCCCCCCCCCCTCACACACACACACCCTCCCCCAAACTCCACCCCCCCCACCCCCCCGGCGACAGCTCCCCACGGCTGGAAGCCTCGGGAGCGATGGAGAGACTGAGCGGACCTTGGAGAGGGAGGGAGGAAGGAGTGAGAGACCACTGACTGTGATTAGACAGACAGGAAATAGACTGACCTCTCCCACTCTCCCCTCGGACCACCGGACACTGAGAAAAAAAAAAAAGAACAAATGCAAAACTTGGTTATAAGTATAAATATAAGATGATGCAGATTAATTTAAAATATATAAGAAATACTATGTACAGTAATAATTTGTTTTGTTTTGTTTATGGTCTGTGGTCATACTGTATATGAAGAAAGGAACCCCCCCCACACACACACACACATCTCTCAGTATCTCCAGAATAATTGCAAGTTCTCGATAATGTATGAAAAGAAGGTATTATTTCTCAAACTGAGGTTCCTGTATGTGTTGTGTGTGACAACAGCTACGACGAACAGACGTACTTGTCAGAGAGTTGTATTATTTCCTGGACTTTCCCGGGCCGTGTACTGTATATATTTATTATGGAAAGTGACTGAGTGTACAGTTCAAAGTCTGGTGAACTCGGTGGACATTTTCTTTTGTTTCTCTCCTCGTTGGAAGAAAAAAAAAAGAGCGAGGTGAAACTGAAACGTAAATGTGAGCTCTCGCGATCTAAATGTCCTTGAATATACCTCTTCAGAGCAGCGAGCCTTGTGATGTGGATCTGTCTCAGCTCGGACAGAAAGACATACCGGTCCCATGTTTAACCAAACTAGCATAGGCAGGTAGCCTGGGCACCACACAAATCTGTGAGCTCATGTTTGATTTGCTCTGGCAGACGATGCGAATCGCATGTGCGAATATTGGTCTGGCGAAGCCAGGCCAACAGGCAGGTAGTCAGTTGTCGTATTCTGTAGTAACTCAGCAATAACGGGAGCCATTAGCCGGCCATGCTAACCCCTCCTGTCCCTCCTTCCTCTGCTTCTCATTGCTGCTGTCACTAGAAGACCATGCCCTCTCATACGTGTGTGAGTGTGTGTGTCCCACCAACGGGGCACTCCACTCTACTGTTGCACTGTAGTACTTCCTCTGTTGTTGTTGTTGTTGTTGTTGTTCATGTTGTTGAGGTTACTCCCAAACACCCAAATTTGGTCATTGTTCAAGCCGGCGGAAATTGCCTCTTGGCAGCCAGATGAATGTCCTGATTCGGGCAGGGTGAAAGCTGATCGGTGCGTTTGAAGCAGGGGTATCAAAGGATTTATGCCGAGTGGCAGAAGTCCAGGAGATTCCATGTTCAAACAATCAGAGGCCCATATGTCAAACACTCTATTTTGGGTCCTTTAAGCCGGTGGCAGAGTCCTCCCACACACAGGGAGCAAGGTGCCCAGCATCTGCTCGCACCATTTTTTTCAGCCGCCCGTCTTTTTATAGCTGAGCCTGCGTTTATAGAGCCACATCCAGGCGGAGGTGAACGGCAGGTGCGGGCCTGGACTGGTGGCGCTTCACGCTGGGTTTATTTTTAACCCAGGAGGAGGAGGTTGCTTCCTCCCTCCAGGAGTTCAGTCGACACAAGGAGCACCGGTTCACCCCATGTTGACATGTTGCACAGCACCGTGTCACCCTCCCCCGTAGGCAGTGAGACAGGCATCTTTAAAGACGGCTAAGAGCCCCACTGCACCGCCCCCCATGGCACTCCATGTGAACAACTATGCAGGCAACAAAGTGTCAGCATGTTTCAGGGGGTAACACCAGCCCAACGGTGTGTGTTAGTACAAGGCGTGATCTCCGGTGGGAGAGGGTGAGAGCAAACAGGGGCCTCCACCACGGTGCATTATGGGACTCGCAGTTCAGTCCGACAGACCCGCGCCACCCTTGCTCTCCATGGAGAGAGAACGGGGCAGAAGGATGAACACTTAATACTACTGAGGGGATTTTATGTGATGTGATAAATCGCGCCGGAGTCACAATAATACGATACTGTGATCAAAGCAATCCCTGACATTGTGCAGGGGACAGTCGCCCACCCATGCTTGTGATATCATTGGCCAGCATTAATCCAGCAGCACCTATTTTACTGCAGCCTGATTGGCCACTTAATGGAGGATGACTACACACCCCAGCACCCAATCATGGAAACTTGAACTAGTCGCTGTCCACTTAACAGGCTCTACTGTAGAGGGTGACGATGTCACTTAAGTTATTTTACTGTTGTGCAATACAACAGGGACCAATTCTGACTGAAGCCATGCTGAGGGCATGTTGTTACTAAGATTTGGGGAAAATTAGAATGCCATTTACATATTTGAAATTCAGCTAATTGACAGTATGTTTTATCAGAACTATATTTGCTTTGCTCTCCTGAGGTTTTCTTGTTTTGGAGTGCAGTATATACAGTATATAAACGATCAAATGGTTTTGCAGCAAATCTTTACAACTAGTATTTTGTAGTCGTCCAAAATGAACAGACAGTAGAAAAAGTACACACCAGTGTGAATCCAGTCACCTCCTTCAGTGTTTTATGTTGCATTCTGGCACCTTTAGAAGACAGTGGAACATGTCTTACCGTCAGCCTGTGTCTATATAGCGTGTGTGTGTGTGTGTATATATCAGTGTCAATACTGGACAGTCACAGTTCGATATGAAGTATGCAGCATCCCAGCTGACTACTACCTCATTATCACTATTGTCAATACTCTCGATTTGAACACTTATGACTCATCTTTGTCATCATCATCATCATCATCATTATTAACTGTAACATACCCCCACCGGCCACATTTCTATCAAAGATTTACTGTCTCTGGAAATGCTCCTGCCAAGGTGTTTGTAATTGTGTTCATCATCCATATATCTGTTTGTAACGGTAGAGCATGCTTAAAGTTGACCTCATGATTTGGCCAGTAGTGGGCGTGAAAACCATTTTGGTTATGAAGCGGGTACATGTTTTTGCTAACATCAGTGTGTCAGAATTGGTCCCTTGATTGAGGAATTGCAGAAAGGAGCACTTTAAATGATTTCCTGCTCCTAGGGTATAAGTATTTATGGTGTGAATTATATCATTTGGCAACAGTGTACATTGATATCTCTGATTGTTGAATCACCAACATCTGTGTAACTTTTATGTTTTGATTTCCAAAAAGGTAAAGGAACAAAGAATTAAATACTCCCTGAAGTCTGTGATTCATTCATTATCCTCCTCAAATGTCGGTGCTGTTGTGATGCATACTATCCAGCAAAATATCACTCTGACAGACCATCATTCTGATATTTATAAAGACGCCGCAAGGATAGAAAACATGTTATTGCTAATTCCCAATAGGAAGACCTCGATAACAGTCCTGTATATTATCTTCTGTGTAGCATGTACTTTGTGACACATAGCTGTCATCCATGCTCCCCTCGCAGGTCTTCTTAGTCATTCAGCTGGCAGAGTAACCTTTGACCTAACCCCATCCTATCTCAACTGTTTACGCAAGCTGCAGAGGCACAATCCAGTGTCTATTCCAGGAGGTTTACACACGCACACACACACACACACACACAGACTTCAGGAGTGGTGACGGAGTGGAGAGCAGGAGTCCCAGCAGACTGGTGGTGTGTGTGTGTGTGTGTGAGGGGGTGGGGGGGGGCAGTACTGTAGTCAGACAGGCCACCGACCAGCACCCCGGGCTAACTGCCACCCCCCGGGCTGGGAACTGTGCATGTGAACCGTAGAAAATGGATCGGTCACAGAAAACATACAGACACACTGCAGCCCTGACGGAGGAGGGACCGAGGGAGGAGGAGGAGCAGGAGGAGGGAGAGCGCCATAATTCAGGAAGCTGAGATTCCTGGGAGTTGAGTATTCCCTGCTCTATATAATTATAAGAGGCAATTTCCCTTTTTGAAATAATGTCTGGCTAACCAATTAATTGTAATAATCCTCTATGTCGAAACTACGATATTAAAAGACACAAGACTACATGAGGAGACGGGGGGAGCAGATCATCGCTGTGCCGTCTGGTGCTGTCGGAGCTACGCTAGTCAAGGCCGCACACACGCTGCATTTACCGATCTTCAGATGTACAGTACAGTGGTGAGTTGCCAGGTTGGGATTATCTTATTATTCATGAAACATAGGAATCACCCAACCAATCAAGATACTACAGCGCCAACGGTATACATTAGTACATTCTCCATTGACAACCAGCAGCGTTATGTCCTACTGGTAGGTAGTCATTTACAAGTCCAAACACCTTTCATTAGGGTTAGCTACAACACATCTCATCAGGACTCCGTCTCCAAGGTGGCTGTACTGTGTGGCTGTGTATTGCTAAGTGTGTTTCATTATTCTCAAAGCAGCACTGATGATGAGGGAGAGAAGGATTACGCGCCAGCGTGAATGATTGGGTTTGAACAGAGCTGCTGCATACACTTTGCATCAACTGAGGAGCTCAAATTACACTTAGGCTGAAAACGGAGCACGCAAATGCCCAGGAGAGCTGGTGGCACAGAAATGAAGCATGGCCCATCATCTCTCTCTCTCTCTCTCTCTCTCTCTCATTCTCTCTCTCTCTTTCTCTCTCTCGTTCTCTCTCTCTCATTCTCTCTCTCTCTCATTCTCTCTCATTCTCTCTCTCATTCTCTCTCTCTCTCTCTCTCTCTGCCTCTCTTTCTCCCAACCCCTCCTCCATCTCTCTCCCTCTCACTCACTCTCTTTGTCTAATTTATCTTCTTTCTGACTCCCTCTAACTTCTTGTTCTCTCTAACTCCTTCGCTATCTTTGGGCTCAGCTCACGGCCACTCTTTACGGCTAAACTTATTGTGATACTGATTTTGTTTTGTGTATTTATTGCTCCATTTGTGAAATTGGAGGCAGCGCCCAGACAAGCCTATTACTATTCAATAACAGAAGCTGGGCGTTTTCACAACCCTGGGGTATCAATGTCCCAGACGGAGCAGTTACATCACAGCACTCTTTACCCTCCAGCATTGAGTGAAACTGACGGATTGGATTATATTTGAGAGGGAAAATGGACTATTAAAACGTATCAAGAAAGCTTTTTGTTTTCTACAGTGTGCTCAAAGTGCATGAGACACCAATGAATGTTATACAGCGATGCAGGTATAGTGCTACGGTCATGGGCACCTTGTGCATATCAAACAATTCACCACATGTCGTACGGCACATACAGGGTGATTGATAGCGATAGCTACGGCGGGAAGTGAATCCTGTATCTCCAGCAAGCCGGTGTACCTGTTACTGAAACAGAAGATGACCCGTGAAGTCAACACCTCTGACCCTCCGCTGGACTCTCTCTGGCTGATCAATAGGCTCCCGAGCTGCCTAGCAAGCACAGCGAGGGCCACGGCTCGTCTGAGATTTCGCCCCCCCTCCCCCTCCCTCCCTGTCCAGCCTCACTGTTTTAAGTGCATTTATCAGGTTACAGGCCTGCTCCTCTCACCTTTTTAATGTGTGGCGCTCCAGGCGGGATGGGTCAAGCTGTCGCGCGCGCACCCCGCTGCCGTCAGTGAACCAGCATGCTGGACTGTCAGATCTGAGGTCACACTAATTCATCGGGCGATTGTGATGTGTCAGTGTCAGTCAAAGGTCAGTGCATCTATTCTGTACTGTAAGTGTCATCCATGTTAACCTGATATCCCATCCTATCGCTATCAGAAATACAAAGATATAATACAGCACATGATAATACCAGAGAAGAGGCCTGCGAGCACACCGGGGCAGCGTGAGATCCGTCTGGCGCTCGTTCCAGAGCCTGTGTTTTTTAGAGTGACAGCGGTCGACTGCGGTCCCGCGCCGCGCTGCTTGGTTCCGGTTCCTGGACAGAGCGCTCGCCAAGGTCGCTCGACCCGACTGGGGAGAGCGGGCTGAATGGCCCCACCGTTATAGCTGATCAACACCAGAGAAATGAAGTGATCCACAAAATCCCCAGAGCGCCGGTCCCAAATGGACACGTTAGGAAGGGTATGCTGGAGAGAGGAGTGAGCTTGCATGTCAGAGATGAACCGAGGAAAAACAGCCACAAAAAAAAACACGGTGTAATTCAATTATATCCTTAGACTAAAACATTGCAGACCCCCCACCCACCCACCCACACACACACACACACACACACACACACACACACACACACACACACACACACACACAAACACACAGATGTGGTCTTGCAGACACAAACACACACACACACACACACACAAACACACACACACACACACACTGATAACCTCACTTGAAGTTTTATTCCTCCTCCTTCATTGGAGATTTATATGGTGGTCTGTATCTGTGCTGGTCCCTGATATGAAGCTGTGTGGGGAGCAGAAATATTTCCCACTAATCTGAAGAATGTATCTTCCATTGCCAGAGCAGAGCCCTGCTGCGCGGTGGGGAGCCCCTCTGTTCTCTCTCTGCCATGTACTCCCAGCGTTCTTATGGGCTTTTCCAATTTAGCCACCGGTTAGCAGATAATGAATGGAGATAAGGGGTTCTGATAAGCATGAATATGTCCATCAAATGGAGTAAAACTCTGTTACATGCCGAGTGTATGCTCACTTCAAAGGAATTTAACACCATCGACCCCCAATATTACAGAGCACTAACAGTCAATATGGACACGTGAAGCTACATAAAGACATTTTTTTGATTAATGCGTGAAGGCACAATTGAATGTGGTCGCGAATATATGGTCGGAATAGTAATAATTGCATTGTTGTGTTTTTCATCTCATGTGTTTTCTGAAACATTTCAAACATTTATTTACAGACGTTAGCACCCTTTACAATTTCATATATAAACGACCTTTGGCTGTACAATATCTTAGCATTTTGTAGACCTTTGTATCCAATCATGTGATGAAATGAAAACATTGAAACTGCTCTATCAAAAACAGACAATACACAAATGAGAAGTAATGTAAGCATATTCTACGATGACATCAGAGCATTTAAAGGCATTTCAGTACTTTAGTGATATCCAGGCTCAGCCACAGTATACAGTGCAGTACATGTGCTGGCATTTGTGTTGTTACTGTACCACGTGATCCCGTCGGAGGTCCCAGTAGCAGAAGCAGTGGCAGGGAGGGGACCAGAGTTTCTGGAGGGATGGGCAGCCACAGTTCAGCATCCCTCAGAGTCCAGGTCCAGGAGCAGTTCAGGGAGGGAGGCCAGGGATGGACATGACCTTTTCGGCATGTCAACCAAAGGTTAGAAATCTCCACTGGCCTTAAAGGAAATGGACTTGTTTGCCATAATGGAGGAGGCCCCTGCCTGTTTCAGCGAGCAGGGAGAGTCCAGGTCCAATCCCGGGAGAGTTTCCTCTCGTGGAATTCTCTCCGCACACAAGCACTCGTACACACACACTCGCATACACACACACATACACACACACACACACTCACTCACTTGCACACACACTTGCACACACACACAAACACACACACACACACACTGTCTATTCTGCTGCTTCTCTCTCGTGCTGTGCCTCTCATAGCTTTCTGTTTCTGATATGCAATAAAGCATTTCTATATCATTTTGAATATAAATATAACAAAAATAAATATCCTGGTGCTCAGATGTACTTCCCTGTTTAAGAAACAAGAGGTGTCAGAATAATAAAGACCAAAAAGAGAGTCTTTTTAAAAACAATAATCAAGGTGTAATTAAGGTTAGAGTATATTTCTGAAAATTTCATATACATTGTATCTGAGGAGGTACGTGTCAAACGTGAGAGGATGACACGACTCCACATGATGTAAGTAGATGGATACGTGATCAACTGCTTAAAACCCAGCGAGCAAATCGCCCGTCTCTTATCCTCTTACAAGATATAGAAACCTCATAAATACTGGCATGGCACTCTGTCTGGAACCTATAGACATTGTACATCATATAACGCACATGACCGCTCGTAATTCACACATTTATATTCATAAACGTGATTTTGTATTTAAAATATGACTCATAAAGCGTGATATATGGAAATTGACAGATCATATGTGATTCCTGAATTATATATCAGATAGATCACATGTTTAATGTCCTTCTATCCTCTACTCTCCTTGCCTGGGAAAGGAGCCTTGACCATGCAGGTAATTTACAGTGTTATGGGACGAGTGCAAAACATGTTGTAAATAAATAAGAGTCGACCCATTTCGTTTTAAGACCCCCCCCCCTCTCCCCTGATGTCCCTCAGAATGGTGATGTCCCTTCATGGTGTGCATCTGTACTGTACATCACAGGGGGAGGACATAGAAGCTGCAAGTGGGGCAGCGGGCGACACTATGCAGTCCATTTGCTAATTTCAATATGGTGTCCGTCTGTGTGGCTGTGGCCTTGGGCATGCTAGCCACCCCCCTCTTCAGCTCGCCACTCTCCCCGACTCCTCTATGTCCCTTTGACCTTGCTCTCAATCACACCGAGACTTAATAAACACACACTCACACACACATGCACGCGCGCACACACACACATGCATGCCCACGCACACACATGCTCACATGCGCTCTTGCACACATGCACACGCAAACGTAGACACGGACACCACTGCAGTATGGACATAATGCCATTTAGGAACCTTTTCTGCTCTGCTTCTGAATCTCCTACACACAACACAAATATAGACATGCACTGTATAAACACCAACACTACAGTACACATACATCCAAACACACACACAAGCAAACAGAATATTGATGAGTCTTTTTTCATCAATTAAGGAAAGGTATTTGACATCAACTTATGTTTAACAAGAGCTTGATTGACAATAAACATCTATAAAATATATACTCTCACACCTCGTAAACTACAGATGTTTGTGATTGAAAGCATTACTTCTCTTCACCAAATGAATGCACTAAAACCACTCAAATAGGTAATTTGCTGGCCTACTGCTATAGAATTCTACAATTTACAGTTTTCGTCCTGTTTTTCTAAAAGATGTTTTGTCTTCTCAAAGACCTATTGTCTTTATGTGTCTTTTATATTGTCAGTCAGGAAAACACACACTGCCAGACAAAAGATTCCTCTGTCAATTCTTGACACTCATCAATAGCATCAGTGCAAAGCTGGATGGCTTCTCTATTGTCTTTGTGAAGTTCACATATCGGCAGGTATTTTGGGGCACTTTTCAGTGGAATTAACACTGTCACCACTCTGCTAATGAGAACAGTCAGAGAATGGATTATTCTGGGAATTCCAATAACCGCATTGTCTCTTTGTCACGGCGTAGGCCCACAACACAGCTGTACTGTGTCCTATGGAGCTCGAGATTTAACCCAATGTTCTAGTTATTTCCATTCATCAGACAATGACTGGACCTTAAGAAAGATAATGGTTCATGTTTTCTTCCACTGATGTCATACCATTGAACATAACTAAAAAAATAATAATCAACTGTTTGTCTCTTGTCTCTGGTCCTCATTCTTAGATAATTCTAGGCTATTGTTTTGTTCACAGTCAAGCCCTTCTCTCAGACCATGTTGACAGAATGACTGCTTTTAAACGTTTACTGGGCAATGAATCATGATTAAAACCTCTCCAATGAAACTCTTTATTGTTGTTGCCGTTTCCTGCTGTGTTCTCACCCCTGTAACATGCTGTGTGATTGTGTGTGTTTGTGTGTTTGAGAGAGAGAGAAAGAGAGAGAGAGAGAGAGAGAGAGAGAGAGAGAGAGAGAGAGAGAGAGAGAGAGAGATGTGCAGGAGGGGATGGGTGTCGGACAAAAGCAGAGGGAATATCACACAGTCCTTTTTATGCATTATTGTAATTAGATTTCCCAGGATAGCTCAATTAAGTCATATTGCTCCGGGGAGCACAGTGGTTTGTGATTTGACACTCACTCACAAGGGGTCCACTCTGTTAAGTAAGAAAAAGGAACACAACTATTAATATATGGTCACTTTATCCATTAGTGGAAGAAATCATTTTAGGCCCCCCAGTTAGAAGCATATGTTTTAGCCGCTTCCCCCTGCTCAGCTCAAGGGCAGGTAAAGGTGCGTTGCGGTACTTCTCTCTCCCCCTCTCTGGCTCCATGAGAAATGAAGGACGTCGGCCAGTTAGACGAGAATAGGCTTTCAAAGTAATGTATTCTAATGAGAAGAGCTCCATCTATGGACCACCTGTTGAACTGCATTTCACCACAGAGGACGCTTTTCTCTCCACCGTGCTCTCCAAAAGCTCTGGACATGTGAGTTAAACGAAAACCAACAATAGCCTAATAACATTTCATAGCATAGCCTGGCCTGGGGGTACAATTACTCTTGAAGAACTTTGTTGATAAACTCTAATGCACCTGGTTTAGTCAACAGGCCTACGGGCAGTTGTGGTTATTTATTTGAGTGGATCAAAACAAACGTGAATATATTTGGAGGAATTGCATGTCATGTCCAGTGACAAAGGAAGATTCAGCACTTTTCGTGATATGTGGTTACATTACTGCTCTCAAGGCTGGCGTCGAGTTAAAATGCTCCAGTAACATTTCCTTTTATTTATATCCGTAGACCTTGGCTGAAATAAATGAGTTGAGACAAGTGTTAGGAGCCGATGTTACGAACAATTTCTTCCTGACATCGGGAAACGAGTATGCGCGAAGACATTCAACTCTTTCACTGCCAGAGCCTGACAGCCGACCCCCAGCAAGGCGTGAGGTCTTTTAAAAAGATTCAATGTCGGCGGGAAAAACGCATCAACGTGAAAGTCGTTGTGTCATTATCTTAAATCTTAACTATCCTCCTGAATGAAAGTGTGAGAGACAGCCATATCTGTCAGAGGTGGGCAGGGGATGCTTTATTCTATGTGTACAGTGAGCGCAGCCCCTCACACACCGCGGGATTAGCAGTCTGAACCGTGGACCGCACGGCACTCTTCAGGGGTCATTCCTGCAGCCTGCCTTCAATTTACGGCCTCTTTTAATATTCTGTCATAGTTAAACATTTTATTGCTCTTTTTTATGACCATATCCTTATGTCCCAAGCTTATGAACTTTTCTATGCAAATCACTCACTTCAGCCTAACATCTCCACAAAAGTCCGCGGTACCGTCCTGGCTATCCTCTCCCTGTGTTGTTGGGGACAATTAGTCCTCACGCCCTGAGCTCTGGCGGAATAATTGGCACATCCCTCACACATTTCTCCATTTGTCTAATCGCCTACCTTTGTAATAATCTCTTCCATGGAAATGTTTCCACTATTTGGCCCATACTTCGAGACAGAGCGAGGCTAGGAAAGGACACAGCAGCTGTTTTCAAACAGAAATGACTGAAGGTGCCCCAGTTTAGACGACATCACCTCTCCGTATGCTTATTGTAGGTCCTTAGGTTCAGGGTGGGAAGAGGAGGTTTTTCTCTGTGTACACAACTCTTTGAGCTCCGTGCTGAGAACAAACACGGGGGAAAAAACAACCCTGAAGTGACGCTGATTATTTCTCCGAGTTCTTTTTTTTCTGTGTGCGTTCTGTTTGTCTGCACACGGAGCTCACGAGGGACCGGCCGCTCTCAGCTCAGTACTCGTACTCACGTCACCTTCCTGTATTCTCACACCCCGCCTCGTCCTCCCGCGGTCGG
The DNA here is from genome assembly GCF_949987555.1 of Borostomias antarcticus. NCBI lineage: Eukaryota > Metazoa > Chordata > Actinopteri > Stomiiformes > Stomiidae > Borostomias > Borostomias antarcticus. The sequence goes on along the minus strand of NC_140238.1, from coordinate 7,556,167 downwards.
CCCGTTCTCGGCTTCCTCTCCTCTCTCCTCCCTCGGGTATGACAAGCCGGGGGCGAGGGAGAGTGGGTGTGTGTGTGTGTGTGGGGGGGGGGTAGATTTACGACTATGGATCAGCCACTTTGGGCAGGGGTTTATGAATACATTTAGATTTTGTCCTCTGACTTTGGCCCTGGTCTATCTGAGAGCTACATGGCGGAGCGGAGAGGAGAAGAGAGGAGGAGGGAGAGTGTGGCTAGTCTATGAGATGCCGCCTCCTGCCATGTGTTTATCTGCTGGGGTATGGATCCTCAGGCCAGCCAGGGGGGAGAGAGAGAGAGGGAGAGAGAGAGAGGGAGAGAGAGAGGGAGAGAGATGGGGGAAGGGGGCTTAGAAGGCCCCCTGCCAGGGGACTGACCAGTGGCCAGAGGCCTCGGCCGGGCCATTGTCATGGTGCCATGGTGACTGGGAGTGATCAATATTACATTAGTACTATCACGCTATATGCATTCTCTACCTCCCTCTCTCTCTCTCTCTCTCTCTCTCTCTCTCTGTCTCTCTCTCTCTCTGTCTCTCATTCGTGCAGTGGTTTTTAATGGTGGTTATTTGATTGGGGAAGGTGCTTTAAGGAGGGAGCCGGCCAGGGTGGGGTGATATGCGGATGTGCTGGGGTGGTGGTGGCGTGGGTGGGGGGCTCTAAGTGCTCCTGAATGGTCCTAATGAAGGTGGCAAATGGAGACATAAAGAGGGAATGGGTACACTTTTCACTTTAGTCTGACACACCGTCGCTGCCCCCCGAAGCCCTTGAGGGGGCGTTTGGAGTGGGGTGCGACCATGCTTCAAATTCCCCTCCTCCCCTGCAGACTTATTGTTGAGGACATTGACCTTGGGAGAGGGGAGAGAACGGGGGAGGGAGGCTGGGTGAGGGGTTGAGGTGGTCCGAGGTAGAGAATATGCACCGGTTACTTAACCTCCAGACAAATCCATCCCCTCTTAAAAAGCCAGCGCGGACCGCAATCCGTTTACTGTACGCGGCCGGACGCACGCGTCGCTCACACGCACGGGGAAGTCCGCTGCGCGATCGAAAGGAAAGTCACACGAATCAGAAGGCATCAATGAACACGCCACCATAACTGCTAGGATCAATCGCTCCAATTTGAGGCCTCGTTCCCTGCCCTTTGCCATTGATTGGAGTGAGCCACATCACAGCACAATTGGGCCAGAATGTGGCGGGCCTCGCACACGCGCGCACGCACACACACACACACACCCAGCCCCTTGCCCTGACCCCGATCCATGTTGGACAAGTTCACCATCCTGTTCTCTCTCAAGCCCCAGTCAATGGGTGTCGATACGGCGGATTGGCTGGGCGACAGGGCCTGTGAGGGGAGTCGATGAAGGGCTGATAAGCGAGGGGCTGCTTTGTTTTAGTAATGACGGCTTAAACCAACCAACGCCCCTCTGCCCCATCCTCCAACCCACCACCCCACCTCAAACACAAACCGTGCATCGATATGCCGGCCGGGGAACGCAAACCTCCTCCCAGTCCCTGTGCTAGATCAGTAACGCCCCCATGTCCACAACAATGTATTTTAGGTATATTGTTATCCCAGTGGACGTCTACGAAGCCCGTAAGTACACGTGTGCGTGTGTGTGTGTGATGGATGAGATATCGTAGGGGTACGCGGGTTTCTTTGTTCTTTGGGATGGTTACAGGACAGGTCTCACAAGCAGTGGGGAAGTCTGTACAGGATTCCCAGCAGATGGGATCCTTCTATGGTGCAGAGCGGGGGGGGGGGGGGGGGGGGCGCTACAACAGGAATCTACAGGGATTTTCCTGGCAACACTCAGTGGGATAAAGAGACTAGAAAACGATGGTATTTGGAGCTTTAAAATGGTGGCGTTTTATTTTCCAAGCTGATTAATTGCTAGGTTAATGATATTTTATAATGTTACATTAACACTTTAACGATTTAATACTCCTGCTTCTGCACTGCAATATCCAAAGTTCATTAGAAATTAATCATATCCTTACTGCTGATGGTGCAGAAGTCATTAAATTGTTGTAATTACGATCGACTTCTCAATAAGACTTGGAGAAAATAGTGGTGGCCTGACTTTTTAATCAAAGACATACAGTCATGTGAATGCATACACACACACACACACACACACACACCAAGACACACATTAACATGTTTGCAATACTGTACATCGAGACAGCACAGAGTAATTAGAATATATCTTTTGGTCTCCAGCATCATTGATTCATCGTAGCTGTTTGTCTGCCAGGTCACCTGTCCCCCTCTCCAGAACCTTGATGCACTCTGTATGACCCACCAGAGACCTACAGTCCAGTACAGCACGCTGAAACCATGCAGACCACTGCTATTACTACTGCAGTACTGAACTGACCACTGCTACTATCCTGTGTTATATAACCAGGCTGAAAGTGCCAAGGTTGGACAAATGCATTTCGGCTAACAGAGCTCACACAGTAGGCGAAAACAGACAATAGAGTATAAACTGTATCCCAAAGCGAAGCTCCGTGATATATTCATTACATGAACGATGGGAGTGGAACGAAAAAGAAAAAAAAAATGTTTTTAAATGGGTCATTGCCTCTGTTAACATTGTATTGTATGGGCATTTTCTCCTTTGCTTCCTGTGTGGCCGTGTTATAGCCTGCGAACAATAGCCTCGCCACAGAGCCCTCCTCCTCTTCTGACAGGCCTTTTATGGCGTGACAGTTGCACTATACCTTCGCAATTACTTTTCAATTAGCGCGATGAACATTTCCAACACTGCGGCGCAATTATTTTATAGCCCAGTGTCTTAGCCCACTAATGGTGCTACCAACAGCACGGGAGTGATAAACCATCTGGCCAGGCTCCCAAAGAGATAGAGCGCACTTAATGGAGTGAAAAAGTAAAAGCAATTAATGTCACATTAATATAATGATAATAATGCCGTCCCTTGCAGCACTGGTGAGCAGGGGACCGGGGGCCCTGGCTTTGCACTGCGTGGGCCGGGTTATCTACTACGCGGAGGAGAGGGGCCTCTGCCCGCCCGGCGCAGGTACTGTGGCCCCAGAACGGCTCCCGCGACGCGGGGGAAGAGGCCCAGCCTGCCTCCCTGCCAACTCTAAGCGAGAACATAATGTTACCGTCCATGAGGGAGAGTGGTGTGAATATTAAACGGGCTATGACAATCTGGACATCCTGGCTCATGTTGTGTAAAATGTTGGTGCAGGTTTGTCTGAGGTAAATAAGTGAATGTCAGAGTGAACGAACACTGATGCTGGGTGAAGCTTTGGGTTGAGGAGGGCAGGTGTGGCAAGCTGAGTGAATTTGATACTATCCAGTCAGTCACGAGAGAGGGACTGTCTGTGGACTGTCTGTGTGTGTGTGTGTGTGTGTATTCATATTGTGTATAAATGGCCTGTATATGTGTGTGTGTGCATTCTTATTGTGTATAAAAGTGTGTGTATTCTTTATTGTGTATAAATGTGTGTGTGTGTGTGTGTATTCTCATTGTGTATATTCTTATTGTGTATAAACGGTCTGTGTATGTGTCTGTATTCCTATTGTGTGGTGGTGTGTGTATGTGTGTGGATGGTCATTGTGTATAAAGTGTGTGTATATTCTTATTGTGTTGTGTGTGCGTGTGTATTCTTACTGTGTTGTGTGTGCGTGTGTGTATTCTCATTGTGTATATACTGTGTGTGTGTATTCTTACAGTGTTGTGTGTGTGTGTGTGTATTCTCATTGTGTATAAACTGTGTGTGTGTATTCTTACTGTGTTGTGTGTGCGTGTGTGTGTGTGTATTCTCATTGTGTATAAACTGTATGTGTGTATTCTTACTGTGTTGTGTGTGTGGGGATTGTCATTGTGTATAAAGTGTGTGTATATTCTTATTGTGTTGTGTGTGTGTGTGTATTCTTACTGTGTTATGTGTGTGTGTGGCAGGTCCTGTGTGTGTTGAGTGGCTCCCCTGTCCCCTCCTATCTGCTGACCCCTCTGTGTTCGCGCCGCCCTGTTCTGTTTGTGTTAATTCCTCTACATCTCCAGGGTGGCTTACATTAGAATATCTTAACCACCGGCCGGCATTAGCATAGCGTGATGGATGCCGCTGAATCTCCGTGCCAGATAATGTCCACATTTTGCATTTTAAACTAAGCTACGCCGTGGACGTGCTCTCCATTTTCACAGGGGGAAATGAGGCCCTAGTGGGAGAACGCCTGGCGCTCTGTCATCCCGGACAAAGCTGCTGCTCGGGTTTTATGACACCTCTGGGGCGCCGTACTGAGATGGGTTGTGAGGGTCAGTGTCCAGCGGTCCAATCAGCTGTGATATGTCCCAGAAACAGTAAACAAACTTTGGAGTCAGTTCAGTCCACTTATTGTTCTAAAGACCCAACAGGAAGTAAAATGGAGGGCCCTATTAAGCAAAAGAGGCCGCGTTGCTTTAAAAAAAAAAAATGGCAACGCGTCCACATGTCAATCTACCCATCTTTCCCTGCACCCACAGTGCCCCATTCAGTCCTACCGACTCCAAGCAAAACATGATTTATCATGCATCAATTTCATTGTAATCTGTGTAGTCTCTGCCACGCCACTGTGGCGCGTACGTCTCAATGCATTCTAACGGCATCCACGCCCCAGACTGGCAGAAGGTGTTGATTTCCGTTACAAGGCTGTCATGGCCCCCCCGGCAGTTGATCAATAGGAATAAATCAGCCAGCTCCTTTATGGGACATGAGATAGTTGTACATTTATAAGCCTCTTTACAAGATAAGATCTCGAGACTTGAGCTGGCGTCATACACACACACACACACGCACGCACACGCACGCACGTGCATGCACACACACACACACACACACTAGCACTAACAAACTCACCACCTCAGAATGAGCACCCAGGGCAGGCAGGATGCGTATTGTCCTGTAGGGGAATTAAAGAGGCTAGCACTGCATATCCTTGAGTGTGGAGAGGACCACTCACAGAGAGTATTGGACATTATTTAGTAATGTTTTTTTTTTGCATTGGCGCTAATCGTTTCCGTATTTCAAACCTCTGTATTAAACCCCATTCACACATGCAGTCTAACCCTGTAAATTGTGGGGAACCTGCCTCTATGGAGGCATGTGTGAATGGAAGCAGGGTTTTATATCCCGGGAAATTTCCAGCGTCAAGACCTAGTGACTTTAATAACTAACTTATTCTAGACTAAAGCGACTGCTCCTCTCCCTCTGACACCATCCACAGCATCTACAGACATCCACGGTATGGGACTTAAACGCTAGGTTATCCATTGCAGTTGAACAGGCGGCTCGTGAATCAGAGCTCTCCTTGCTCTCTCTCCTCATACAAGCTTGAAAGGCATTCCTGAGCTGCTCGGTAATCCTGTAATGTTCTGCTAATTACGTCGGGAGTAATTATATGAGTCTTTTATGTGGCGGTAGTCTATACGCCACGAGTGTCCCCTCCTTGTTATGCTGTAGGCCCTCGCCTCGCTCCGCTGACCGTGATTGGATAAGAGAGAGCCTCCGTTTTCTGTTTATTTTCTAATTAAATATTAGCTTTGACCACTTTGGGGTGATAATTAAACTATTACACCCCCTCTCCACCCCCCAACTCATTGACCGCCCAGAATGTGATCAAGTGAGACCGTTAATTAGATGCTTGGACGTTCCGTTTTTTTTCTGTTTTTTTTTTCCCTCTTGCCGGGGACAGGGGAAACCAGGCAGGATGCTTTCAACACTAAGCACATTGACCGAGATCCAATTACATCCGCTTCTAAGTACCCAGATTGATCGGGAAAGGGAAGCCCCGTCTTGGCGGGCTAAAGTGGTCCTGAGCAGAGCAGCGCACGCCGCCTCCGCCCCACGTCCGCGCGGCGCCCCGTAAGCAGAGCTGCCCTGGGAAGGGAGAGAGGAGAGGGGAGTAGGTGAAAAACCGGGAGACTAATTTAACAGCACGCGTGTAGACGAGTGGGCCGGGCGCGCGGTGGCAACGACAAGATGTCTCAACAGAGGGGAGCGGGGGGGAGGGTGAGAGAGAGAGAGAGAGAGAGAGAGATAAAGGGGCTGAGGAAAGGGGAGGGGGAGGAGGGGGGGGAGGAGGAGGGGAGCGGGGGGGGGGGGGGGGGGGGGGTGGAGGGACTGTGCTCTCTCTCCGCAGATGATGGATAGCAATAGTAGGGAGAACAAAACCAAGCATTCCTCATGCTGTCACCACAATGAAACAGGGACATAACAGGATTTGGTCACAATGCGAGCGGAGCACTTCAGAGAGATGCCAGGCCATCATGCCACTTCTACTGGAAGTCAAAGACTCCATCCATCACGCCAGGCCGTCCCCTTAGCGTTTGACTGGGCTGGCGCTGTCATTCCTTTGCAGGGACTTCCCAGAGTAGCTTCACATTCTCCCGTGATGAATTTATTTCCGTGGCCATTGTTTTGCTGTTGTTGTTGTTGTTATTCCATTGAGGTAGATTGAGAGAGAGAGAGAGAGAGAGAGAGAGGGGGGGAGGGGGTGCAGGGTGTAATGCATGTGTTCATTGTGATCAAAAACAAAGCACATGTGGAGTTAAGTTCCTGTCATAAATCTGACTGAGAGCTGAGTTCCTCTAATATAGAACAGCCATGCGGAACACATCGGATCCGCTTTCTTCATATTTAGAATAGCTTTGGTCTGTTACTGGAGACTTCAGTGACTGCACCCTCTCTCTTCGCTTTCCTAGGGATTAGCACACAGTGAACTTGTTCACTCTCTGGAAGTAGCAACCTATTTCACAACTGAGAATATTTATTTGAAAATGAGATACGCTTCAGACTGTTCCGAACCGTACTTATACTTGACATTCTATAGTAGTTGCATTTACTATAGAATATCTTTTAAGATATCTATATATAATTTATTACAGAATAAACTATAGAATGTCTATTAAGATATCTATATGGAATGCTCTATATAATAAACTATAGAATATCTATTAAGATATCTATATAGAATTAAGCATATAATATCTATTCAAATATCTATATAGAGTAACGTATAGAATATCTATAATTCCCTGCTCTTCTGCCATGCCTTCTCTTGCAGTGACTGTAGCAGTGTCCACAGCACTGTGGATCTGGGGCAGCAGCAGGGTGGTAGCAGGTTAGCCCCCCTGTGTCCAGAGGGATCAGCTCTACGTATCTCCAGAGGTGGGCTCCGCCACTGTAGCACCGAGCCCCCCAGTCACACCACACAGCAGAGACGAGGAGCATAATCAGCAGCCGAATGGCTGCCGGTAGGTGATAAACATGATTGTGTAATGCTCCTGTAGGTGATAATGTGGATATTGTGCAGGGGAGAAGGAGTGTCGGTGGTGGAGGGTAGGGAAACGAAGGATTGGGGGGAGGGTGGAGTTGGGGGGTGGGGTGGGGTGAGGGGGAGGGGGTGTTGGGGGGGAGGGGGGAGGGGGTTGCATTCTCAAAATTAAAAGTTGTAGCCTATTAGTCTGTGTTTGGTAGCTGAGCACGCACCCATGCCTAGCATGGCTGCTAATAGGAAAAGATCTGTGGAAGTGTATGATTTATGGTTGCACGCCGGCAGGGGTGGAATAATTTGGTGCAGAACGGGTACTTACTGAACGGCAACAACTCGGCTACTTATCCGTACTTTCTGGTGATAAATTAGCTCTTGTTTAAAGTAGCCGGAGACCCATTTTTCATTTTGATTACTACACTTGATATCTCTTTCTTTCTTACTCTTTCTTTGTCAGCAATGGTTCCTAGCATTTTTGTGTGTGCGTGTATTATATGGAGGCAGTGTGTTTCAGCCACTCTCTGTTCAGCCCAGGTTCTAGTCCTTAACCCCTCTCGGTCTGGACGCTACCTGACCGGCCAGTGTTATACAGTATCTTGTATCCCCCTTGTCAGTTTGAAAAACACAGTAATTTTGTTAATTGTGAAGGGCCACAATAATTCGGAACAACATGGCTTCCCTCATTGACCGTGGGCTGTCCTGCTGCCAGCTGGAGACTGGGCTCCTGTCAGTCAGCAGGCGACCCCGGCCCGGACCTTCCCCCGCTCAGACAAGGTTCTCATTGATCCCCCCGTCGCCCCTCTGACAGGAAGTGGCCTCCGCGGGGGAAATAAGCAGGTGAAATATTAAGTTATAAGGCAGCTTCCAATCAATAAACAGGGTCTGGGAGTGGGAGGGGCAGGGCCAGGTCCCCCGGCAGGGGGGGGGGGGTAATGCGATTGGATGTCTGTGGATCACCCCAAAGACCCCGCCCCCCTCCCCTCCTCGCTCTTGGACTGGGACCTCCATGGCGTGGCCAGGGCCAGGTTCTGGAGCGCGGCCTGGCGCCTGCTCCCGTTGTCCTCCTGTCCAAAGCTGGCACGGCACACGCGGTGCCCGTGCGTAGGCTGGCGTCGGCAGAGCTGGACGCTGGACAGCCGGGGTGTAAAATAAAACATATGAGAGGGGTAATGAGGACCGAGCTGCGGGGCCAGCGGACCCCCCGAGAGCAGCGGGCGTCCTCAGCGCGCACGGGACCACAGATCGCACGGCTCCGCGAGCTGACGGCACCGCCATTAGGTCGCCAGTGAGAGCTGCCCAGGCCGGCGGCACGGTCCAGGATGAGCGCACGTGTCTCCGCGTGTGTCTCAAGTCCATTGTCCCTGCCGTGGCGTCGTGACTCGGAGCATACCTGGCCTTGAGCTGCGCTGGCTTGGCAGGTGTCATTACTTATCTCTGCCTCCGCTCTATGGTCAGGACAGCTGAGGTGCTGGCGGGGGCCGGCCCCTGTCACGCCCCGCCCCTGTTAGGCTCTGAGGGACCGGAGGGGGGGGAGGCAGGCCTCCGAAAGGGCCCTTGGTCCTGGAGGGCTGGGTCTCCAGGGCCTGCTCCTCCCTCCCTCTCCCCCTGCCCCTGCTCTGCTGACTGACAGCTATCTTCCAGCTGCGGGACACGCGCCCCAGCAACCCGCCGCTGATAAAATGTTAATGTAATTAACAGATAATGGGCTGTTGTTTTTAGCTGTCAATACTCGGACCGGGAAGGGATAAAGGATTGGAGCTCACAAAGTCACATTCAGATATCTGCCAGCCATTGTAGAATTCAATTATTTCCCCAACAACACACTACCCCCTCCTGTTTACATGCAACCCCCCCACACACACATACACACACACACACACACACCCCACACCCCTGTCTTTACGCTGCACCCCGCACATGCGACGGTCCTCCTCATGTGAAATTGACGGTGTCTGCTCTTGTCTTCCAAAGAGCTCCAGCGATGGGGCGGGAGGACAGCCCCCCCCCCCCCCCCCCCCACACACACACTACTCCTCCCTGACCAACCCCCGTTAACTCCTTCACATTCAGCCACGTCTCGCGGCCGGGGCGCCGGGGATCATAAATCATGTGACGGCGGCAGGCGGCCAGTGAGGCCCTCTCACCTCGGACAGCGAGGGACGACGCCGACGCCCCTGGCCAGCCTGCCGCAAGACAAATGTATTTATTTGAAACCGGAAAAACACCGGACGCCTATCAGGCCGCGGGCAGCAGCCGGGGCTGCTCTGGCCCGTCTGCTAGCTCACTATTCTGGTATTTTAATAAGTATCAAGCCGAAACAAGATTAGGCGCTTCCAGTTTACGAAATGTCAGCGAAGGCAGCGCTATCACTCATAATAAATGGGCTTATGCAAACAGTGGGGTTTTTGCCATGCATAAGAGCTTGTTTGGCGCGCCGCGCGGCGATGCCGCCTGCTGATATGCAATTATTCTAAAGAGTATCAAAGTTCAGGTGTGAGTCGGCCGTCCTGCTGTAGCAGCCAGGGATGCTCTGAGCAGCTACAGATTACCACAGGAATATTTCATGAATAAAGAGAGAGAGAGAGAGAGAGAGGGAGAGAAGGAAAAAAATACCTGGGAGATGATAAGGAGGAAGCTGAAAGTATGATAAAATACATTCCATAATGGATGATTCCCTGTGTATTCATATTTTGTTTTTGTAGCATCTTGCTAGCTAGCTGATAGGAGTGATAAGGGCTGTTGTTGTTTTAGCTTGGATTACTCCTAATGACGTTAGGCCTGAACTTTGATCAGTCCATCTAAAGTGTTTGTGTGTCGCCTCCTTAATTAACCCAGTTTGTGTGTGCTAATGACGCCTAATTATCATTTGTGTAACAAGATTGCTCTCATTGCCGTAATGAGAAAAACTCCTTCAAATGTTTGGCTGCTTACAACTGGGTTTCTCCAGTTATTAGCCGAGTGTTTATGCAATTAAGGATAATTGAAGTGTTAATTAAATCAGGAATACCGTTTTGCTAAACAAAGATGCTAACAACTAAAGTACTGGGAGTTCAGTTAAATGGCCATAAGCCGCCCCCTCCCACCTCTACACACACACCAGGGGAGACGGAGCCAATCAGAGCTGATTGGCACTTTGACTGGCTAGTGAAATCAGGCCCCTCCCCACCCACTGCTGTGGTTTTAATTGGCACGCAGCAGAGCATGGCCTCGTCTCACACGTCAACATCACTGCTACGCTGGGCGGGGGTGTGGCAGGGGGGGTGGGGGGTTGACCAGCCTCACACAGGAAACAGGATAGAGAAATACATAGCGAAATACATAGCGTGCTCGTTTTTATCACAGTTTGTTTCTTTTTCTCTTATATCGTTTTCTCTCCATGACTGACATGACGTTTTGTCTCCTCATCCAATATCAGCATCATAGCAACATCTTCACCAAATGGTGTCTCTACCATCCGTTCCTCTCCTCCTCCTCCTCCTCCTCCTCCTCCTTTTCCCCCTACAGTCATTATGTCACCCCCCCCCCCTCCAGCCCCTGAACAGAACACATTGGCCTTGATTAATCTGCTGCGTTTGACTTAATGTGAGGTCATTCACATATGTGGCCACAATGGCTACAGGAATCAATGATAGATGACCACTTGGCAGAAATACTGTTGTGGCGCAAAAGAATGAAGTCTGTTGACCCTTCATTGGGATATGCCGCTCCTACATATACAGTATTTGTATGTTTGTGGGCATACAGTAGGGCGTCTGTACTATGCACTCTTTGAACGAAGCATAGCGATCTACAGTATGTGAAGGTATGTTTGATGGCTTGCTTTTGTGCCCTTGATGGAAGATGTACTAACGTTTGCCAGCGCATTGTACTGCAGTGTACAGTACAGCGCATTGGGCAGTCCGCAGAAAGCGCGTGCTGTGCTTCTTCAGTGTACAAAGCGCAATCAGCGCATGTCACCGCCCTCAAACCGTGAAGTGCGCGGACAAAATAGCCTACTGTAGGCTATAGCGACAGTACGCAGTCTTGCTTTGTGCATAATTAGGCCACCTCTGTTAACTGACAGCTTTAAATTATGAGGATTGATGTGGTAGGCTTAGGCTATCTTTAGGCTGGTCATATTTTCTGTTGATGGTTTAATGCGATGATCGCATCGGCCATGTATCTTATTTGCAAGTGTAGCCTACTGATCATTGTAGGCTATCCCTGGCATCTATTCATTTTCTAAAGCCACTTGTTTACAAAACATTGTAGCCCTGAATGGTGCTAATTGTAATCAATGAATATCTGCATTGTGAATGCTCCAGTTTTTATCCACATTATAATCGTAATTTAATGCATTTTAATAATTTATTTAATACACGGGACATAGCCTAACTCTGAGACCAATTTGGTTAGTATGCAACCTTGTAAATATCAATGTTGCAATATAGGATTATCAATGATATTGAATGGGCTAATAATTGTGCTCCCCCATGCATGCAGTTCATACAACTGTATGTTCATAATTATCAGGGGATATGGTTGTGTAGGCTGGTGGGTTATGCACAGCGGGATTACACCTGCTTTTCGTTTTTTCATGCAAAACAGACTTTGTATGTACTTCATACATACAATGGAATACTAATAAGTCTCTCTTTGGGCATATATCCTCCCCTTTTGTGCGAGTTACACCCACCTCTCCCTCTCTCCCTCAGGACCCTCCCATGAATGCATGAGTAGGAAAAGCGCAACTTGCCATTCTGCCCTCCTGCGCCAGGCAAAATGCGGTTTGCCCCATGTGCGGTCTGTCCGTACACACCATGCCATGTTTTCAGGCGCACGTTGCGACGAAATAACGCCAAAACGGGATCTAAAGTGTTAGTACATCTGCCCCTTGGTGTTCTCAGTACAGGGGTAGGCAGGCAGGACTAACTGAGCTGGACAGGTAAGCGGAGCATCAGGACAGAGATAGTAGGTACTGTATGTGTTTGTTAAGTAGAATTTAGATGCGCGATAGGTCACAGTACTACGACATCATCATGCACACACGCGATAGAGAGACAGACAGACAGATACCATTTAGTATATACAGTACACACCATGCAACAACACACACACACACACACACCAACCAACAGAAAAACGTTCAGTTAGGAGTTTATGAATTGATTTCTTCCGCCCTATAAAGCCTGTGTCTTCCTCTCTGAATGCAGTAATGTGTCTACTTGACCTTTCCCAGCGGGCGTGTTTCTGGTGAACTGACTCCTAAGTGTTTGGCCCTGGCCTTTTCAGCGCCATGGGTGTCCTCCAATCTGCAGTGTGGCCTGGCAGAAACCAGCCGCCTGTCAGCACATCTCACACACACACACACACACACACACACACAAGTTTGCGCAACTATACTTGTGAGGTCCGCCGACACTTAAACCTAGCCCCAAACCCTAACCCTAACCTAACTCTAACCCTAACCCTACCAATAAACCTACCCCTAAACCATAAACAATATTGTGGGGACATTTGGTCCCTACAACATAATGTTAAAGCACACAGACACATGCGCACACAAACACACACACACACCTCTGAGACAGAGTTAGCATATTAACAACAGGCTACGGGAAACAACACCACGTAGTAGTGTACTGGCCGTCAGGACCTCTCAGGCGCCTGTACAAGACCATACTGCAGAAGACTAGTCTCTGCATTAACACCCGATTTGACCTTTAGCATTGTTTCAGGCTTGCTGTACATACAGTATTGAGCAGGGCTGGCCATCTGTAGGTTCTGGAGAATCACAGAACGGCCGCCGGTCATAACGTCCGGTGGCCACCAGGCAGGCCGCGGTAAATTGCCTGCCCCCCCCCCCCCCCCCCCCCCCCGTCAACAAATCGCACGAGCACGACAATGAGAATTGCCTGCTAGCACCCCCCCCCCCCCCCCAGACTCCAGGGTTGTTGTTTTAGTCCCAGCACATCCCTGGTATTGAGATATCTAGATCCTCCATGTCCTGGTACACGTTTGTATTGAAGTGCTGCAGAATGAGACAATGCTGCAATGATATGGAAATTTCAAGGCACCGATTTTTCATCCTGTCTCTTTCTCCAAGTGTCTCTCATTCTCCCAGCGTGGTAGAGGAGTAAATCTGGTGGCTGTGGTGGTCAGTGACACCGAGGTCCCGGTCATCTGAACCGGCATCTGCTGCGGACGGGGCATCGCACAGCGGCCTGCCTGTCCTCGCCGCCGGCCCGCCGCCCGCGCTCGACTGTCTGTCACACGCGCCGCGCGCATGTAGCCTACACGCACGGACGCCCCGCTAGGTTAATTGTGAATCGGCGTGCGCGTCGGGGGCCTTTCTCTCGGTAAGCAGCCCCTAATGACAGGTAGAGAGACAGCTACACATGTTCTCTGGCTCTCCCCGCGGAACGGGCTTATAGATAGACACCCGCCCTGTCACAAACCTGTCAGGCAGCCAGCCAGCCTGCCAGGCGGCCCGGCACGACGGCCGCCCCCGTCCCAGGTGCGCCTGTGACAGTCGGCCCCTCCCCTGCCTCTGCCAAGACCGCTGCCACCGCCGGGGATTCATTAACACTTTATTCTAATGCCTTGGCTCTGGTCAGGTTATATTATCAGACACACGGGCCAAGAGAGACTCCTGACACATAAACAGCCAGCGGACGCCGCATACGCTTCGAACGGTCAAGGCGGTGGTGAAACGGAGCAACGCCGGGTTCGGGGGCACGGGAGCTCTGCGCTTTAAACGGCATCGGCCGTTTATCCATTAGCCGTCCAGTCACCTTATGCAACCCCCACCCCCCAACCGGAGGCAATTCTGGAATGCTCTCACGCCGTTCCGTTCACTTCCTCCCCCCTTGCTGAGGAGACCACTGAGGGCTGCGTTTGGCTGGCGCCGCCCGCGAAGGATCCTCCCGGCGTGGCACACGGACGTACAGTACGGAGCACATGTGCTAATATCTTCTCACAAGAGCCCAAATGAGCCATTACAGCAGCTAATCGGAGAGGCACACTCCATTCAGCTCCCCATCTGGCAGCTACGCTCACCGGCGTCCCTCCTGGGTACGGCGGCCCCCGGGAGGGAGGGGCCAGATGGAAGACACACCGTTAGCCCTGAGCCACTGACCACAACTGCCGCAGTACATGAAGAGAGGGAGGGTGGTGGGTTATATGGAGTGAATCTGGGTTACAGAGGACCAGCGGCGGGGCGAAAGCTCGGAGCGCACACCCGGTCAACGGGAAACCCATATTGACCGTGTGAGCCAGAAGTATGTGTTTGGAACACGTAGGACCCCCCACCGTGTTTGGTTGCGTTAGCGCGGCTCGCGTTCGGCGTAGGGATATGTATACAGCAGCGGCAGACCCCCTGGCCCCTCCCAGGCCATCTTCTCCCTCTCCTCTTTGCAATCTCCCAGCTCTGTCCAAACGCGGGGAGCCGAGGGGGGCGATAGGGAGAGCGAATCTGGTTCTACTGGCGTCTACCTCTGGGGGGGGAGGGGGTGGGGGGGGGGGGGGGGGGGGGGAGGGGGGTGGGGGGGGGGGGGGGGGATATATAACATTAATGGTATCCTTTAACATCTCCTTAACCCCAACGCCAACCCCCGCCCCCACCCCCAGTCCCACACCTCCCCCTCCTCTCCCACTGCACCGCTCTGCAACCCCGCAGGCCTGTTCCCCCCCCCCCCCACACCCACCGGGCGCAGATCCCCGGGGGGCTGTTTGTTTCCCTGCCAGGGGCACAGGCGGCGGAACACTGATGAGGTGCTCAGGCCACCGTGAAATGCGCCATAACCTGCCAGCGCCGGGGCCTGGCGAGATTGCCGTATTTACTTTTTAATCTGGCCGCCTTAATACATGCGATAAAAACTTTGTCACATTAGATGGTGACAGATGGGCCCGGAGACGTTATTACTGGTCGGGGGGCCAGGAGGCGCGGGAGAGAGGGGTGGCGGAGGGGGGGCGGCGGGAGGGGAGGGGGGTAGGGGGTGTTGGGGGGGGGGGGGGCAATGCCCCCAATCACGATAATTTTTCATCACCCCAATTACATTGTTGAGTGCGTCTCGCGGCGGCGGGCGCCACCCACGCGAACACCCAGTCCCGTTGCTGGGAACAGAGAGAGGGGGGGATGGAGAGAGAGACACAGAGAGAGAGAGAAAGAGGGAGAGAGAGACATAAATAAAGATAAAATGAGGTGCCCTAGGTCTCCCATCCTGCTGACTGCTCCTCAGCCATCTCTACCCTGATGCAGGCCCCGCTTAAATGAAGGCTAAATCTTATTTAGATAAGAGAACTGAACTGCTGCCTGAGACTAAAGCATCATTGTTTGTTACTGATGGGTGTAGAGGTGGAGGGGTGGGTTGGGGGTGGGGGGGGGTGGGGGTGGGGGGGTTGCAGTGGCTGACGCTTGCATGTTCGTATACCGAAGATGTGATTGAATAACATGTAAATGTGTGTATGTGTGGAGGGGGGAGGGGGCCGGGGGCTCAAGCCACATGCAAAACATATCTATCACTGTATTCATAAATTAGTGTTGGTTCAAGCTATGCAAATGGTCACTCCATGAAGGAAGGCACTCGATGATGCAATTTCATTAAGGCATTCCATTCAATATCTATTCTAAGTAACCCAGTAAGATATTCAGATCACATACACCACAACATTAGAATGTAATATCAGCAGTGTGTGTGTGTGTGTGTGTGTGTGTCCATGAGAGTGCTCCCAGTGTTTGTGCTGCCGTGCCCACACACACTACTCTCCATCAGCCCTAAGTTTATCAACTTTGTTTTCTCCCCCTTTAATTGTTGTGTAGATTAAATAAGAGTTTTTGTGACGTGGGCATTGGTGGTAATGAGAAGAGCAGCAAGCAGCTGGCAGGGTGGCGGGGCCCGCACAGGAGCGCGTCGTTAAGGCCCCCGAGGCCCCCCGCGCCACGCTAGCGTAAGCCGCTAATGAAAAGAATGTAGTCACAGATCTCATTTTTCAGGCAATTCTTGTGTAAACTGGAGATTTTCCAGTGTATGCACTGTGGAACAGGGGGCCCACATAAATCACACAGGCTCGCTGGCTGCCTCCAGTGAGAGGGAGAGAGAGAGGGAGAGAGAGAGAGGGAGAGAGAGAGGGAGGGGAGGGGAGGGGGGGGGGGGTTCTGTGCACATGCTAACCAAACAGACATATGCTGCAGGAACCCAGGAATCTGCACAGCCACATAGCCGCACAGCCAGGGACGGCTGCTCACAGCACCTACACCTGTCCCTCTGTCTCTCTCTCTCTCTCTCTCTCTCTCTCTCTCTCTCTCTCTCTCTCTCTCGCCCCCCCCCCCCCCTCCTCCATCTCCTCTCCCTCTCAATCCATCTACGCGTGTTGTCGACCGCCCAGCCCCCCACCCTCCCTCTGAGTACACCCCCTCTCTCCCGTACCCAGGCAAACCAACCAGCAAAGCCGGCATGCAAGGCACTGAAATGGGTCATTTTTTAATTAAATACAATATTAATTACTGCGAGCATCATTAACGATATGTGAGATTTGACTAATTAGTGTAATAGTTTTGGAGTCACGCTCATTAAATATGAAAATTACAGCAGTAGAAAGGATTGGTTCCGTGATCAATCTTGTATGGACGGAGAGGAAATGATTTAGAGAATAGCTTTTATTGTACAATTAACTCCATTACAACCTGCCTGACAAGAATAAAGAGAGTAGGGAATTTGGTCTCCGTTTAAGAGTTTCTGAGAAGGGCTCCCTTCGGCTGCTGGCTTCCCCCTCCTTTCAAATGCAATCTTTTCCCTGTAACCAGACGAGACACTTGCCAAAGCACACAATACTCTCCGGAGGAGCCTCAGCCTATCATCCAGTCAATTAGGACAGCTGCTAAATGGGACACTTGTTGATTGTTTCAACTGACAGTTTTAGAGTTCATTGTACTTAGGGTTGTCAGCCCCAGCTAGTAGCTTCGGGAGATATTGACAGGCTTTTAAACTGAATGTTAGTAAGGAAAGGAACCACATCAAAATGAGCCCCTTAAGCCCCGTTCTTGGGAGTTGTCCATTCAGACCCCTTCCCCAACCATGGTTTGTATTTAGAAGACATGGGACACTATCAAAAAGAACACGGGCCTTCCGATGATGGTGAGGTGTATGAAGTGTATATGAAATAGCTGGTCCATGGACGGCCTCCAAGGTGTGTCAGTGGGCACTGAGCTCATAGCTATGTTGTTTGCGTGTGCGTGGGCTCCGGTCTCTCCTCTGCTCTGGTAAACACAGCGACACGGCCAGGCAGTATGGGCTGGAGACCCCGCGCTGTTTATACTGCCTGGCCCTGGGCAGGGAGAGCACGGGAAATTGGCCCCATTGCTGGAGCGTGTTCTGTGTGTTTAGCATCCGAAAGCTGTGACAATAAACGTGTTTGCCGTGCGCTCCTCTGCCCAGGTGGCCTGTCGTGTTTGGAGCCTCAGACTGAGGATGGCGTGCTGTTTGTGTTGACATCTGAGTGCCGGAAACCCCCCTGGCAACACAAGTGTGTTGGTTACTGATACAAAGTGCGTGCGTTCAGTCAGAATAAACAATTGAGACATAACATCCCTATTCAAATTAGATGTCTTTTTTTTTTATTCCAATGACTTGGATACATCATAGAAACGTAGAAACGTTGGTAGATGCTAGGATAGCCATTCTCATCTAGGTCCTTTTGATAAATAGTTAAATTATTATCGGTTGAATGAAAAGGCTATTAAAGGCTAAATGAAATATACAATGTTGGATTCATAAGCAGTCTTTGAGCAGACGTTGAAATAGAAGTTTGAATAAAGCCTTTCTAAAGTTATACGGTAATATGCTGTTCTCCATCCGCGAGGGGAAGCCGACCACATTGTTGATGACCTTGTATCTCTAAGGTGTCTTTGCGGGCCTCCGTCTTATAAATGTACCATAAACACTTCCTTCCGCTTTGAATATATGCAATAATACTATCTCTCTTCTCTTGAATACCAGGCCTCCATATTATTGTAATGCTAACCTCCAGACTTCATGCCTGATAGCCAATACTTTATCACAAGCTCTTCTTTTTTTTATGGCTCTGGTGTCTCTTTAAAATGATTGCCCCTGTTTTGATCTGATTAATTTTGTGTGAGCACAAACAATTACTTTTCATCCTTATCTGTTCAAGGAATCACCCCTTTTTATGGGCATCATTTATTACAAGGGGACAGCTCCTTGTTTATTAGAATTTCAAGCAGCATATCGCGGCAGAGATCTCCCACGGTCTATATTTACATTTCAACTTCAGCTAAACAGGCATGACAAACACACACAGCAGAAGGCCGGCTTCATTTTCATACAGCCTCGTCCGCCGGCCAGACTGACTGGAGTTTATGCAAAAGTTCCTGAACCAGTGGCAGAGAGAGAGAGAGAGAGAGTGAGGGGGAAGGAGGGAGAGGGAGATAGAGATAAAGAGCGAGAGAGGGATGGATGGAGGGAGGGATGGAGGGAGGGAGGGATGAACAGGCTGACTGAGTGTGAGTGTTTGAGCTTGCAGGTGAGTGTCCATCATTCAAGGGAGGAGGATGGGTTCACGGCCCTGAAATCCGTCCGTGGCACGGGGGTCTTCAAAGTGAATATAAATGTAGGCGCGTGTGCCACGGCCAGGGCCACTCTTGACAAGCCAACAGCTGTTAATTATGAATTGGCCTGTGGAGAGGGAGACAGGCTGGTGAATATGCAGAGCTGAGAAGAGTGGGCAGCGCTCGCGGAAACACAAGTGTCAGCCCCCCACCGCACCCAGAGTGGCAGGGTCTGACCCGCGTGTCAATCACCAGCCCTGGCCAGGCCACGGCACCAGGACCGAGCCTGGAACCGGCCCAAAGCACCACTCTCTGACTAGCGTTGAGAATTAGGCTCTTTATTCATGACGCTTTATTTCTGAGGAGAAAAATATCTAAACATACGTTGTTTTTATCAGCCGAACACCGCGATGAGATGACAACACAGGGCCTTTTGGGGGAGGTGGAGAACCAAGGAGAACAGTGGCTCACCCAATAGACGCTGTAGTAAAAGCATCCCAGCTGTTGCCAAGGGATGAGTTTAGAAAATGAGCGTCAATTTGAAAAGTTGATTGGTGGGGTAGAGTGGTCATTCGGTGACATTATTAATCTAACGAACTTCCAAAGCCCTTATTTGTCCCCACTTAAAGACCCATATCTCTTCTGGCAGGCCACGCTCTGATGTTGGAGTGTACACCACAGCCTTCCAGAGCGCCAGGGTTAACGGGGGGCCTGTGCCTTTAACGTCAGGAATATCTCCAGGAATTGTAATTAATTTTCCACTCTTAGCAGCTGAATCTGCGTTAATTTCCCCCCCAAGGACTTTTATAAATTTCATCATTAATAAAATCAGACATTCAATTAGTCCCAAAATCCAGATTGCCAACTGTTTCATAACCGTCCTGATCGCTTTTGCTTTTCTTTTCTGTTATAAGGTGTGGGGGGTGGGGGGGGTGTAAAGTTAAAGCTAATTTCATTAATCTAATTGTCATCACTTCAAACCATCTCTTAATTAGTACAAATTAATATGATTAATCAAAATAATGACAAAAACTCATTCAATTACAGGTTTTCAATGGCAAGTGGATGTGTTGGGGGTGATAGGGGTATAAAGAATGAGGGCGGGAGGCAGAGCCGTCTGCGAGCGACGGGATTGGTCCTGATTATTCCAGTGACTGGCAGGTTATCAATCACGCCGCACTTTTAATAACGGCTGCTGGAACTTCATCGGGAGGCTGGGCTTTGTTGCCTCCTTTCTGTTTTCAGTTTTTTTTTTTCAGACTCCTCCTCCAGATCTCTCTCTCCATCCCACTGTGAAATATCGGAAGCGTGTATTGTAATAAAAGACAGCGGCGAGCACAAGAGCTCTCATTTATATGTAGATGATACGAGTTCTGCATTTTCTCATGTTCGCCGTCCCAATATTTAGGATTTATTTGTTTAAATGAATAAATGAATAGTCCCGCATTCAAATTTTGCAATTGTCACCAGCTACTGAAGTCTGTCTGTCTGTCTGTCTGTCTGTCTGTCTGTCTGTCTCTCTCTCTCTCTCTCTCTCTCTCTCTCTCTCTCCCTCTCTCTCTCTCTCTCTCTCCCCCCGTTTGCCTCCTGCTGTTTCCGTCGCCATCAGGACCGCTGGTCTGACCAGGCAGGAGAGCAGAAGCGTGTCACCATTCGTCACACGTCACCGGGGCGCACGCTGAGCAGCAGGTCTACCCTGGGGTGTGAGGGTCTCAGGCAGGCAGGGCTGCAGCTGCTGCTCCCAGGCGGGTCCCCTCTCCCCTGGGACCGGCGACCAGGATGCCCCCCGCCCCCCAGTGAGGCTTCTGGGACGGGCCCGACCTGCGATCCCCCATCTGGATGAAGGGACAGAGAGACAGGGGGGGACTGGAGGGTGGTCGCCCCTCCCCCTACCCCAGGGAAGAGGGCAGATCTACTGGCCCATCTGGAGACGGCGGGTCCCCTGGAGAGCCGTGGCCCAGGAGTCCCTGGCTAGACTTCCCCTGGCAGGATGTCCCTCCGTTGTCCCCAAGGCCCCACCCCTCACCCCTCACCCCTCACCCTAGTGCCATGTCAGCAAACGGGTCTCCAGCTCCCCTACTACCCATGGGACACCGGCAAACCCAACGGTGATTGAAAATGTCACAGGCAGCCTATGTTAGAATCAGAAAGCGGGCGTTTAGCATGGGCTTCGCATAGATACATTTGTAATATCTCTTTGACGGGGGCTTATCATGC
>NC_140238.1:7427613-7527613 GCF_949987555.1 Borostomias antarcticus | reverse complement strand
GCATTAGTCATTAGGAGGGAATGCATTGTGTCTGTTTTTAAGACATGGCAGTTGTCCGCATCCGCGCTGGCTGCAACAATGAATGCAGGCCTTAGAAAGTCGACTTGAATTGGCTTCAGTGAACAATGTGAGCAGCGTAGTTTGTGTGACTTTTAACAGCTGGCTTTGTGGCTGGATTAGGAGGCACCCACCATAAGTGGCTCAGAAAGAACAAACATTCAGTGGGATGTTTCAAACATTGTAAACAGATAACGCTTAGACTGATTTCAAATACTGACATATTTCCACAAGATAACATTTGTATTTTTCTAATTTGAGACAAAAGAAGACACTAACATCAGAAGATAGTTAAGTGCAGCTTTATTCTATCAAGAAGTATCCACTCAAAAATACAGTGTATGTGGCATGTTCAACAACCAAGACAACCAAGCACATTTTGGAAAATTAAAATGAATTTACTTAATAGGCTCATAACAATAATAACCATGATTATCATTTGATTTTTTTTTCACATGGTAACATTCTGTAAAACTACTTGGTAGGTAATATAATCTTCAAACATGGTATGGTGTGTTCAAATGTACAGTGGCATATTTACATTGACATAAAACACTTATAGAATAAAACTAAAACACATTGTGGATTATCACAGCATAAACGCTACACTTCTTTCTGAGTTAGGGAGACCAAAAAGTCCAAAACATCATGTCCAAGTTGACAATGAATTCAAACATGTATAAAAAGTAGCATTTTCAGCATCAGCTATTCTTTACCATACCCATCAAAACCTTCTGAAAGTCTTTAAATATCACAGATCCCTATTAAATCAACATGCTATACAATTATTTTGTATCCAAATAAACCCAACCAACCTCTTTGAAAATGTGCTGTGAAAATATAATGTAATACTGAGACTTGGCTTCATGACAAAGCTTAAATTAAGACAAAAGTCACCTTTCTATAGCCTAAGTGAAAAAGCTATACTTAAGAAGAATATTTTCATTATACTGATGTGGTAGATGTTCTATCTAAAACACTTAACTCCCCTGCACTAATATGAATTTGAAAAAGTATTCAGCACTTTGTAATTGTAAATAGTAAAAAGCACTATAAGCAGGAGGATGATTTGAATTCATCAGGGACGTCACTGTCCAGCTTGCAGATGACCTTGTATATGGCCTTTTTCCACGAGGGGTCCGAATCTTTGGATGTTGAGATGGCATTGTAAAACTCCTGGAGAGTTATTTCAGAAACCTCAAGGAATCTCTCCGGAACCTGTAAGAAGAAACAGAAGCAAAATGTTGTACATCTTCAGAAAGCATCCGAGCTCCCACAGACTCTTCTCACCACAAAACAGACTTCCTTCGTCCTCTTAAAACACTGGCCACATAAAACAAATAGTCTAACACCGGTGAAATTGTACACCATAAAATATGATGCCTGTTAACTTGAACATGCGTTCATTTGACTTACTTTTGGTGCTCTGTTGACATTACTCATTTTGACTGAGTTTGTTTTACTTTTTGTTCTTAAACGCATTTCAAATTAGTTTACTGAACTTAGTTATCTGTGGTCCTGTGAAAATTCTTCAGTCATTTCCTAAGGCAACAATTTTCCTCACTTTTTATTTTATTTTTTAAAGTAGTCATGCACCACATCTCACAGTGTATGATTACAGCTTTGTTGCCTGTTTTGTCCCAAATTGATGGGAAAGAGAACGAGAGAGAGTGAGAGAGAGTGAGAGAGAGAAAGAGTGAGAGAGAGAAAGAGAGAGAGAGAGAGAGTGAGAGACTGAGAGAGAGAGAGAAAGAGAGAGAGAGAGAGTGAGAGAGAGAGAGAGAGTTAAAGAGAGAGAGAGAGAGAGAGAGAGAGAGAGAGAAAGAGAGAGAGAGTGAGAGAGAGAGAGAGAGAGAGAGAGAGAGTGAAAGAGAGAGAGAGAGAGTGAGAGAGAGAGAGAGAGAGAGAGAGAGAGAGAGAGAGAGCACCAGGCCCTCCCAGGCATGGATGGAGGGGATGCTGGAGGGACGCTCTGTCCACGCCACTTGCTGTTATTTCCCATAGACCAGTTAACACAACAGTTGTTGGCATAACTTATTTTTCTTTCCCCCTCATCTCCCGACACAAAGCATCCCTGGGAAAGGAATGTCTTGGTCCCAAGGTAAAGAAAACGGTCTCGGCTCTTTCCCACCAAACAGCCTTCTCCCTCGGAATTCACAGCGTCTTTCTCAGCATTCCGCATCAGTAGCAATCTGAGCCTCGCTCAGGCGTACTGGTCCTCTAATCCCGAGTTGTTTTAGTGGGATTCTGCGGCTTCCTCTTCCCACAGTTTGATAAAGCATCACCCTGGAGTTTAGATAATGGCCGCAGAGGCTGGCCAGCCGCAGGTGCAGAGTGACACATGGGTCAGGGCAGGGACATGGTCATACGTGACCACAGCTACCCAGGTGTGAGAGAGCGCTGGCCGAGTCAGGGACGACTCACCGCTGCTATTGGGAGGGCTCTGTTACTGTAAACTGCGTGTTCAAGAGACTGGTAACTACTGTGAAAAATCACATTCATCTAAAAAAGTAACCGTTGTTTTTCTCATGAATACGATCTGCTGTAATGCAACAGTCAGAAAGAATATCACAGAGCTCCTAGTATTAGTGGGTTCCAAAGAGCTTTACTGCGAGGATAGTCTGACTCAATGGATGTAGATGTTGGGGATAAGCCTTGCCATTCGATTATTACTGCCCAATCAGTGGCGCCGATTCATGCGGTCGGCCAATCCAGACTACGTGAAACAACAACCTAGCAACCGCTCTGCCGAAGACGATTGTGATTGGTTTAAAGAAATACAGCGCCCCCCCCCCCCCGCATCCCCCAACGGTAATGAGTCCAGCCAGACGTTTCTCTAGCGCTGGCACAGCATAAATGAAGTATGGCGATGGGTCTGGCTATGCAAGACTACTGTGAGGAGCACTGAGCATGTAGACTACAACGTGGCCTGACCTGGAAGTCGTTGGCTTTATTGTAGTGCATGTTGAGCGCTCGGAACAGCTCCGACTCTCTGGTGACCGACATGTCCTTCACGTCGTTGACCCCGTCCACGATGGCCTGGCGGGCAAACTTCTCCATCTGGATGTAGTAGAACTCTCTGAAGTTACTGAACCACTTGATCAGCTGGGAGGTGATGCAGCGATTGAACTGGAGAGGAGCAGGAAGAGAGATGTATGAAAAAATGATCAGATTCTGTATACTGTACATGCATGACTGTATCGACCAGGACCGTCGAAACGGCCGTGCACTCCAACTGTTTTCAACTTCCAAACCTTTTTTGGGAGCATTCAATTTCTCTTTTTGGAATGGCAATAATCAATCGATAAATAAATCGATTTTAAAAAGTATGCAACTGCAATGATCTGTCACCTCACTCAACGTTGATTGCTCTGATTTTTCCCACCAACTTATACCGAATAAAAAAAAAACATCTGTCAAAGCTTTGTGTTTCTAAACTCAGTCTTGACACTAGCCCTGTTATTCTATCTCTTCATCCAGAAAGACGGGGTGGGGGGGTAACGCCCAAGGGCTGGGCAGGCATCAAAGACGTTAGTCTCCTCTGCTGTGATCTGTGAGAAAACGGCAGCACCAGTGCAGGAGGAAGCTTCCCTCTCAGTGACTCCACCTGATAGGATGGAATCAGACACCGGGATTAGACCCCCTTTTGTTAACTGCCACTTCCCTCCGCAGGGTGGTGGGCAAGGAGGAGACGCGGGCGGGCGGCGGCGGCGCTGCAGCCTCTCCCCCGACACCAGGGGTCAGGGCCGCGTGAAGGCCAGGGGCCCGGGGGCCCTGTGGTGGGGGGGGGGGGGGGGGGGGGGGGGGGGGTGGACCAGAACAGACCGGTTCCAGCAGCCCAGAGCCAAGGTGGCAGGTCAGGGTAGAGGAAAGGAGACAGGGGCGTGAACCCTGAAGAGACAGGATGCTGTGGTCAGGCCCAGTGCTTGACGCTGCTCTCGTGGCGTGTCGGTTGCAGCGGTCGCTGCGAGTCTAAAAGCTAGGCTGTGTTGATGACACGCAGCAGCAATGCCTCTCCTGCGCAGTCTTTTGTCACTCCATTTGCTGACTGGAGTGGCTTTTTAAAGAGAGAATGAGCCTCTCTCTCGCTACGCCCCAGGACGTGCTCCCGGCTCAGCCGCTTTGTTATTGTAAACCCTGGGTTCCTTTGTCCCCCTCTCTCCTCCAACTCACTGCTGATGCTGCCCCCAGCCATGTCGCCCATTAGCACAGGTAGACAGGGTGTGTTGACCGCAGCGTAAACAATTTCACCACAGATGGTGGATATCCCCTCGCTCTAGGGGCGTATTGAGGCAGCTTTACCTTGACGTCCGGAAAGAAGGTCTTCAGGACATTGGAGCTGGGGTAGCGCGTGTAGAAGAACATCAGCTTGGCCTTCTTCAGATGATTGGGCGTCAGGCCCTCCTGGATGTGTCATCATTAAGGCGTTTAGAACAGTCGGTTTGTCACAATGCACTTCACATTAGTTCACATAGTGTTAATGGACTGCTGGTGTTGTGTTGCCTCGATCTCCAGTTAGATTGAATTAGACTGACGAACAGCTCTGTGGTAACCAGAGAGTCAATTATGAAGCTAACATGTGCTTATTGGCAAAACAGCATTATGAATTAGATTAAGGATTTCAATTAGGGGTGGCAGATTTCAGCCTTGTACAGAATGGCAATGAGGGGTTTCTTTTGGCAATGCTTTGAAAATATCTCACGTGGATTGATTGCTTTTTTAAACTTTGTTTTCAAAAATAATTTAAGATGCCTTGTTTAAGATGCTTTGTTTAAGATGTCTTGTTTACAGGATGCAATTTTTGTATCATTATTACACTTCATAGGAAAATAGTTGGAGGGGAACTAAATTGAGAATATGTATTAATATGCTTTAGTTCTATCAACATATCCCCCATTCCCCTATTAAAGTTCCCCTATTCAAGCTCCAACAACATATCAACATATCCCCATTCCCCGATTCAAGTTCCGCTGTTGAAGTTCTATCAACATATCCCCATTCCCGTATTCAAGTTCTATCAACATGTCAATCCCCATTCCCCTATTCAAGTTCTATCAACATATCCCCATTCCCCTATTCAAGTTCTATCAACATATCAATCCCATTTCCCCTATTCAACTTCTATCAACATATCCCCATTCCCCTATTCAGGTTCTATCAACATATCCCCATTCCCCTATTCAACTTCTATCAACATGTCAATCCCCATTCCCCTATTCAGGTTCTATCAACATATCCCCATTCCCCTATTCAAGTTCTATCAACATATCCCCATTCTCTTATTCAAGTTTTATCAACATATCACAGTATCACAGTATCAGTAACAGTATCAATCCCCATTCCCCTATTCAAGTTCCCCTATTCAAGTTTTTTTCTCACTGTGCTATTGGAGAATTTCATAGACCTTGTCTCTGAAGTCCACAGTCACGCCTTAGGTAATTTCTTATCAGGCCACAGCACACCATACATTTATTAGGGAATCCTACCTTTGAAACAGGGAAGTTGGAATGAAAGATTTATGTGAAATTGTTCAAAGAGAAGCGGAGGAGCTCTTTGCACTGTAAAGAAAAAACGCACCATGAGAGACAGCAGACTATTCTTCCTCAGATACTCTCTGAGGCCTTGCTACCAAGAACCAGCAACTTTTTGCTACCATTTTTGGACGATCTTAGTAGTTTAGACACTGTGTACGGTACCTATGAAAAAACAGTCAGTCACTGTCATCTTACCACAGCACAAGTATGTCCAGAATAAACAACATTATTCTCAATATAAAACACTGTGCAGTGGAAAAATCCTTTAGAAATCCTTTTGAGTTGTTACGTACGGTACATGGTTAATATCTAAAACATACAGTATATTTTGATGGGATATCCAACCTACGCCCAAGACAGGACCTCAAGTGTTGTGGTTGCAAGGCACTTACGGTGTTCACAAGCACTCAGATGTGACCTCTCAGATGCACCCCCACCACTCAGATGATAGAGGAATATATTCTGCACCTTTTCAAGTCTGAAAAAACACAGCTTCCTGGAAAGAAAGCGATGCTTTCACTGCCTTTGAAAATTGGCTTTTGTTCCTGACAATTCTTATCAAAGCCTTGTATTCCTTTTTATTTGTCTTCTCTAGACTTAAAGTCATTACTCGGCTCAGATTAAAGAAGACGGTATAATTTTCTTTAGGGTTAGCAAGATCAAAGAAAAAATTCTCCTTGAAGTCTATTTTACTGGATCTACTCACACTGTGATGAACCTCACAGATCGTTGTCCAACTGGGAATGCAATAATACAGAGGGTTTGCAGACTATATTGCTAAATGCTAGTGTTAATATTATAAAACTGCTGGTAAATATTATAAAATAATATTTGTTTTCATATGTAAAATACAGTATACCTCTATATATATTTCTGCTCATATAAATGTATATTAAAAATGAATTATTTCATTCACAATGTCATTATACTGTTCATGTTTTATCATCTACAGCAGGAAAGGTTAGCTGTAACACAAATTGAGTATAGTAAAGGATATATTGAGAGACATGTAGGAGTTTCTCTCTGCCATGCTCTGCAGGTCCCCACACTCCATCTTGACGTGAGGGAGACACAGGCCGTCCACTGTCACGGGCCCCAGGGCCGAGGGCCGCGGGTGATGGGCCAGGTGGCTGGACGTCACCTTGGACCTCATGGCGAGGGCATCCCAATGCAGGTCCACCGAGTCCGGGGAGGTCCTGTCCATGGACGGGGGCATGCAATGGAGGCCGCCGAAGTTGGTGTGGGGCCCGAACTTGAGGAGGTGCTCCAGGATCTGGCTGTCGTGCAGAGGCGTGCTGTAGTTGAACTGGAACGGAGCCTGGTGCAGCGGGTAGGGCCTCTTCACCGCCGGGCTGACCGCGCCCAGCTGGCCCAGGGGGGGCTTCCGGACCACCAGGGACAGAGCCTCGGTCTGGTCCTGCGGGCTCTTGGGCGCGCCGGCGCCCTCGCCGTACTCCAGCGGCCGGGGCTTGTCGGCCTCCTCGGCGCGGGGCTGCTCCTGGAAGCGGCCGGTCGCCTGGCTCCTCCTTTCCGCGCCCGAGGCGGCCCGGCTTGGGCTGGGACACGCGCGCGGCTGCTGCTGCTGAGCGGTCAGGACCGGGCCCGCCGAGGAGGACAGCTTCTTAAACACCATATCCACACTCTCACTCACCGCCTTGGAGAGTTCCCGCTTCAGGGTCTCCCGGAGGTTCTTGTCTTCCTTCCGGTAACCCCCCTCGGCCGTCGCCCTGCTCCTGCCCTCCCCGCCGCACGCCGCGTCTTGCCTTCTCTCGTACTCTTCCTCGTCGTTCGTGTGTAGGATGTAGCCCGCCTCCTTGCTCTCCACCGCGCTGTCGTGTTCCACGCTGGCTGCGGCGGTCTCATCACCGTCCTCGTGCTCAGCGTCCTGCTGGTTGTAGACCTGCAGGAATTTCTCCTGGAGCTTACGGAGGAGCCGCTGCATGCTCTGGAGCTGCTCCTTCAGCTTGTGGCACTCTTCATCCTTGCTGTTGCTGCCGCTGCCGCCGCTGCTGCTACCTTCGCTGCTCCTGCTCGCCTGGGCGGCCACGCCGAGGCTATGCTCCTGGTGCTGGGGCAGCCTCTGTTTGCGTTTGTTTTCCCTGTAGGCCTCTCTGGACTCCCGAGCCTCTCTGGCCTCCCTGGCGTCTGACTCCGCCCTCTCGCCGTCTCCGTGGAGCCTGCTGTTGGGCGAGCCCGCCATGCCTCTGATGATGTTCTCCACGCGGGCGCGCTTGGCCTGGAGGTGGTCGCTCAGCGGCCGGTCCCCCTCCGGGCTGGCCCCCGTGGAGAGGTGATTTCCCGGAGAGCCGGACTCGCCCGCGCCGCTGCTGTCCTTGGAGGACACGCTGCTCTGGTCCTCGTGACAGGAGTCGGCCATGTTGGAGCTGGACACGGCCGAGGCTGGGAGGTAAAACGGGCTGTCATCCAGGGCTCTCTTGTTGTGGATGGTCTTGCGGAGCAGCTGGGAGATGATGGAGCCGCTGGAGTACGAGGTCAGCGGCTCGTCGTACATGTTCCTGCGGAAGCAGGGGATCATGAGCTCGGCTTTGTCGTCCTCCAAACAGCCCTCTCCAGGGGCGTGCATGTTCTGGTCGGGGAGACTCAGGTTCATGCTTGCTCCGCTGTGCTGCCGGTGAGTCAGTACGAAAGGGATGATCACAAAGTTCTCTACAGGTACAGGTACTGTATCTGAAATGGAAAATAAAGAATAGATATAGTGTAAATCTCTTATTCATAACAGTCGAGTTGACGCAACTAACAAGTGTTGCATTGTGCAGCTCTCTATCTTACTGTTCAGTATACAGTATGATATTGCACAGGTCCAGTCTATTGATTGTTTGAATGTACACTGTTTACACAAAAAGGCAACCTTTGAAGCATCAAAAAGAACACACCTATTTTCTTCTGAGAATATAGTGAAAAGCTACTTCATATACTTTTAAGAACTTGAAAAATGCCCTCTGATTTTATAATGGCTACTTCAGATGACAAAATGTGTTTTTATGTGAAGACCTGCAGATTTATACCTGCAGATATTTTTAAGATCTTAAAGAACACCGGAGTGCACTCATTTCTCCTTTCATCTGGGGTTTGAAATGATAGTCAATCTCACTCATAAAAGGAATAACAGTTTTATACAGTACTCATGAAAGGTATTCTTTCAGTTCATGAAAGGCTTACACTGTTCTGAGAACGTATACTACTAATCAATGTAAGATATTAAAAAGAGAATAAAATAATTCATCTTTTCATCTTTCAATTGCCTCACTTGGCAAGGATTTTCTTGTCCAACATGCGGCCAGTATAAGAAAATGGTCTCGTTCAGGAATCATGCATGAATGTGTGGCTTACTTGGGTCAACTTGGTGCTACAAAAACGCCATGCGTTGGTTCTCACAGGGAACCAACAAACTAAGTAAAGTAAAATGTGTAACCACTGAACTAAAAGTGACTTTTTAAACATTTTAATGGCTATATACTGTAGTGATTATATTATGATTACATATACACTAGTGTTTTGGATTGTACATCACTCATTCCACATCACTGAATAATTATTTGTATTTATAGTCAATAATGTATTGATAAAATGTATCTGCATGACTTTAAAAAGAAGATGTGCCCATATGTCCTTCCTTCCTATATTCACTGAGCATTACTGTTGATAAAGTAACATACTGTAGTAATTTGATGGATCATTTTATTTTGTTTTTTATTTTACATTTGTAACCCATTAAAGGAAATATGAGCCAAATAACTAACAAAACAGAGTTGTCTACATCTACAGAATTGTGCTATTAGGCCACCCAAGAAAATAAAGCTTTTTTTCTGGGCAGTGTTTATTTGCTCATAAAAATATTAGATACTGTGAATATAAATACTGTAAATACAATAAAAAGTAACAGGAATGTTTTGTGTTTTCCAGAATGCTATTCACATCTTGACTAGAAGAACACAGGTTTAGTTTCCAGACCTCGAGGCACCCCAGCCATTCCATGTATTTGTTAAATTCCACCACCAGCACACCTGATTGAACTTAATGAGGTATTGATTAGAGTAACCAGATGTGCTAGTGGTGGAATTTAACAATCACACAGGTGTATTGGATGGAAACTATAAAACAGCAACTGGGGTGCCTCGAGAAGAGGTTTGGAGATGGCTAAGCAACACACTTTGACAGACGTAAAACCATCGTTTTGTATTAACATGGTTATAGTCAGCAAATAATAGCCCACCAAACTGTAGGCTACTTTCAAGATGTGATGTTTAAGCTGTCATAAAGAATTTTGTAGAAAGTGGGCAAGTTGGAGACAGAAAACGCAGTGGAAGAGCCAAAAAGCTGTCTGTAAGCTATCTGATGAACACTTAAAGTCACTTCCACAGACAGAAGGAAATCCAGTGAAGTGCTTGCTCAGCATCTGGCAGTCATCCAGCCAAAGTGCACGCTACGACCGTGAGAAGACGTCTTATAAGAAATGGTCTTCTACTGTATGTGTTGCAGTTAAGATGCATTATTTTGGAAAGGCAACAAATAGAAGAGATTGCAGTAGCCTATTAAGCGAAAGACCATAAAACATGGAGCAGATGCAGGTGCGATTTTTTTGCTTCCCAAAGACGCCAATAGCCTATATCAGAAGAAGAGTTAGAGAGAAGTACATCGTCTGTCTCAGGCTTCTGTGAAGCACGACTGTCAGGTCTGGGGAGACTTTTGTAGCTATTGATATTAGTTTGGATATCAGAGCCCCGAACTCAACATAATTGACGCTGTGTGGGACCACTTAGACAGATAACAGGACAAAAAGCAGTCAAAAATAGAGTTATGGCAAATTCTGAAGAAGCACAACAGTGTACAAATTTCGCAGTTTTGGAAGGGAGGCCACACAAAATAGCCTATTTAAAAACAAGAAAGTCTTGTTAGTTTTTTGTATTAATGTTTATTTGTGTTAAATCTAATGTTATATCGTTTTTATGAGTAAATGAACAGTTATTGCCCAGATAAACAGCTTTAAACGTAATTTTATTGGTTGGGCTAGACTTTTGCATAGAACTGTACATTGAAGCCTTATTGCCACCATCATATTAATTTAACAGTCAACTTGTAATAAAATATCCAATTAATTTGTATACAACCTACTTCTAATGATCACAGAATAATATGGGTAAATGATAATGTCTTAGAGATATAAATACTTTTTGATAATATGTGTAGGCCTATATATATATATATATATATAGAGAGAGAGAGAGAGAGAGAGAGAGAATGTATATTTGTTTGATTATATATATACTTTTAAAACTACGTCTTTACGTCTTAAAAATGTATTGTATGACTTCTTGTGTCCCAATTTTGAGAGCAAAACTTACTGACAATTGAAAGAATATGGACTGCATATATTTTCAATAATATTTGATGACTATCAAATGTCAGCCCTGATATACTATATACACAATATACAACTAAAGTTATGTCATTCAGTGCATTTCAAACTACTTTAGACGGCCAGTAGCATAAGTCCCATACTGTTTATGCCCCAAAGAACACTGTCACAGCTCGTTCTTACCTGTTGCGCAGAGTTGATGCTCCAGTGTGGTGAGGTGATGAGTGTGGAAGCGACTGTCAGTGCCCAGACCGTACAGAGGCGTGGCCTTTCAAAGCAAATCGGAGTTACTGACAGACAACTGGACAAGTGGAAGTCCACTGTAATACGGGGGAAAAAAATATTTTGCCCACCAAATTTACATGACAGCCTATGTGATGGGCTACAAAGTTTAGCATAGCAACGTTTACATTTTGAATGATATATTATTCTCTTTCTATAGGCTATTTAAGTTTAACATAAAATGCAAAATTCGAAACTGTAATGTAGGCTATTGCAGACTTATTTCTTGAGGTGTGTGCTTCTGGGCGCGGGACAGGTTGGTGTACCGACTAACAGGGGGTGTATTATACCAGTTAATACATCCATGGTGTATGAGTGAGCAATTCCATTTTCTCACCTCCTAGCTACTTTCCATATGCACAAAAAGATTACTGTGGTCCGGGGTACATTGCTTCCATTTAGGCTATTGTACCTTCAGACAAAGTGCCTAAAAAGGAGTGAATAAAAATAAACTAATTCAGAGTGTTTAGATGTCCTCCCGACACCCCTCTGTACTGGCAGGGTTGGTTCGTCCCACAGCACACGCCACATCCGCGGTGGTATCGCGTCTTTCGGGGTCTGATAATCCTCGGTGTGCCAGGACCTCTCCTCCCAAGGGCTGGTTGCTGTCATTACAGCCACCATGTTATCTCATTCCCGGTGTCTCACCCGGAATTTCGGTCGTTCTCTATCTGCCCTCCGCCAGGTAGGAATTATCCCCATTCCGAAACCACCGAAAGCAAGAAGTCATGCTGCTGTCTGTCAGTCACCACCCAAGCTAGCCGTTCTGCCGCGCTAGGCCCCAGATAGGCCGCGTAACATTGCATCCAAGGACAGCATGACACTTGGGTTACCCGGCAAGTTTCGTGCAGTCTTGAGTCTATTTTCAGACCTGTCTCTTCCACGCAGTTTGGCCATGATTTAAAAAAATATATATATATATAGGAATGCCAAAATCACTTCAGTTTAGCTTAGTTTAGTTTTAATGAAAACTAGCTAGCTTCCTTGCTAGCTGTTGTATTGACGTTGGTAGCGGCTAACTACCCAGCTACCCACAGCTAGTTAGCTAGCTAGCTCTATCTGCTGAGGTCATTTGGTAGCATTGCCCATGCTCTTCCAGATCTACCATCGAGTTAGCTAGCTAACGTTAATTTGAAACAAAGTGCATATTTTAACGTCATGTTTTAAACTTTTAAGATTAACCCAGCCTACTGTGTATTCCAATCTTACTAGTTAGCTATGCTAGCCAACAAGAGCAGGAGAGTAGTGGTAATAGAGGTGGAGTTTGCCTACCTTTTCCCCTCTCATTGATTAATACAGTTTGATCAGAAAATAGGTGAGTAAACTCCCAGCCTCATTTTTAAAAGGGGGTAAACTGTTAACTTGGGATTTGCCCTCCACTACACCACTGAACATGGACATCCAAAGCCTGTCAGTCTGTGTCACATTCAGCAAACCCACCAATCTCCCAGATTTCCTCCCAAATTCCATTAACTATGACTATGAGTTAGAGCAGGCGTTATGCGCTATTGAAAAGTATCTATGACTGTAATCATGGGCCTAGCTCGTTTAGTTAGCTTGCTACCTAGCTAGCTACCAGTGAGTTTACCAGGCTACAAGCCTCAGACCCTCCAATGGCTTCCCAGTTGTCAGTTTGACCTTTGACTGCACCCTCAGTATCATGTTGGTGTCATTGACTTCATAGAATAGAACTTGTTTGCACGAGGATAGAAATATGCACCCTACAAGAGTTACAGAGAAGATCAACACATAAGCAATAGTAACCCACCCCCAATCACAGATCAACATAACACTCTCAGAGCTATCAGGGTCTGTGTTATGTAATCAGCCACAGTTGACAGGGTTGCATTCAGTGAATCTGTGTCTCTTTTAACAGGGAAACAATGTTTTGGCACGTCGGGCGACATCAGGTAAGTGTTCTGCAGAATGTTCCGCATAATTTGTTGACTCTTGTTGGATTTTCCTTTAAAGGTGACTTACAGTATTATTTTTTGTTTTGCAGCACTCTCAGCTAGCCATGGTATCACCCTAAACAACCAAGTGTAAGCTACACCACATACTCTCTAAAATGCATGTCAGTTAGACTCTCTGGTGGTCTCACGCGTTTGGTGTCACTCATTTCAGAATAGCCTATATAGTTCCATGCAATTTCTGTTGTTGGTACTGCACCAGAGCTTGATGTTTTCAATGTGTTTCTCCCATCCGCAGGCAGTGCAAGCCCAGACACGGCGTCTTCCAGATCCGCTACTTTAGGACATCCATAACCTGCAGTACGTATCTGTGTTGACTCCCCGCGTTTGAAACGTGTATCTTGATCACTCGTCATCATTATCTGTGATAACCCACCACCATCAATGGTTTTGTGGTGTGTCTTCCAGGGAATGAGGTTGTCACAGTCAATACCCCTGCATTTGCGGAGTCGGTCACAGAGGGGGACGTGAGGTGGGAGAAAGGTAAGCCCTGCTTTCCTTCAGGCGTTTGTCGCATGCACATTTTCTCTGTTCGGCGCACTAAATGTACCTTTCTGCTTCCAGCCGTTGGGGACACGGTTGCTGAGGATGAGGTGGTGTGTGAAATCGAGACTGATAAGGTATGACCAATCACAGGGGTTGCTTTCATTTCGTTGCATGGTTTGGTACAGTTGCCCATGGATTGTGTTGGTCGGATCAAAGTTCAGTGGATATTGAATCAAGTGTTGCCCGTGATGTTGTGTCCTGTGTTCTGTCCGACCAGACGTCCATGCAGGTGCCCTCTCCTGCTGCCGGGGTGATCGAGGAACTGCTGGTCCCCGACGGCGGGAGGGTCGAGGGAGGAAATCCTCTCTTCAAACTCCGGAAAGGAGGTCAGTATGTTGCCGGCACGCGGTGGCTGTTTGAGCCAGGGTTCAGACTCGGCCAAAGACTTTTGTTTCAGTGCGGATCACTAATCTGTTACCCTCTCCCCCCCCCTCTCCCAGCCGGCGCACCCAAAGCTGCGGAGGCCCCGGTGGCGGTGGAAGCCCCAGCAGCGGCCCCTCCGCCCCCTGTCGCCACCCCTGCCCCTCCCCCCCCCCCCCTCCGCCGTAGGGCCCATCCCCACCAGCATGCCCCCCGTGCCACCTGTGCCAGGACAAGCCATAGCCACCAAGCCAGGTGAGTCCGCACCAGACAGGAACGTTGACTCGTCGTCACTGCGGGAGTTGTGTTTAGCTTGATGTGTGTGCTCTTGATTATGGGAATGAAATAAGTGAGTCATTCCTTGGGTCTGTTGACACTGACCTTAGCTAATATGGCTAACCCGGGGGTTATTTGGCTAACTGCTGGCTAGCTGAGCAAGCCTGACTTTTGCAATGAGTAAAACCTGGAAGCTCTTCAACATCTGGAACAAGCTTTCCGGGCTTTACTTTGTGCAGAAGTCAGGCTTACTCAGTTAGCCAGCTGTGAAATACCCTATGAAATCCGACGTCCAGGGGCACTAACGGCTTCTCCGCCCTGTCTGATGTAGTTTCAGCCATCAAACCCACCGCCGCCGCCCCGGCAGCTGCGGGCGCCCCGGCTGAGGGCGGGGCCAAGGCAGCCAGGACAGAACACAGGGTAAGGCACCGTAGACAAACCAAGATGAGCAGGCAGACCTGAGAACACGAAATTAGAGTCTTTGAGAAGTCTGCCAATGCGTAGTTGACTGTGATGTCTAAATGTTATCCGGTTGTGGTTTACCTCGTTCAGGTGAAGATGAACCGTATGAGGCTGAGGATCGCCCAGAGACTGAAGGAAGCGCAAAACACCTGCGCCATGTTGACTACGTTTAATGAGGTCGACATGAGGTGGGGAAATTAAAGACAAGCTCAGCTGCCCTACATTATCAAGCCCTCAACCCTAACCACCATCACAGCCATTCTAGGAAACGTGTCTTAAGAGAGATGATGGCTCACCCACACATACAAGGCCACATCTAGGTTAGGTTCACTGACATTTGTACATTTGCTTTAGTCCATAAAAAAACTTTTTAAAAAACACATGAATAAGTGCCGGCACACTATGAACTAAGATCTAAAGTTAAGAAATTAAATATTGTCTTTTTAGGTGTTATGAGAGCCAGGAGAACACTGACACAAATGGTTATAGATTGAAATCTACTCAATAGGAAAAGCTTTCTGAAACCCAACACCCTCTTAAATGCTGGAATGTAAATATTTGGTCCTAATGCGGGTGAAAACAACGATAAGATTTGTTAAAACGGCCTTTATTAATTTACAAGGAAATGTTAATGCCCGCGTTTGCCCCCCTGAGCTGAAGACGACACTTTGAGGATTTCTTTTCCTCGCAAATGTGCGGTGTCGACTTTCAGCTATTCAGGGGTTTCTCTACGTCCTAATTGGATTGGCATTGACGGTCTGGAGGAAGACTTCCTCGGCCAGGGTCATCTGGAGCCGGAGGACAGGGCCAGACCAGGAGGCCGGAGCATCTGCGTGGGCCCACAGAGACCTGCGCTCTGAGTGCAGGAGCTGCCTCAACCGATATGGGCTTTTATGACAGGCCAATAAGATTTACAGGCTTTGGAAAGTGAAGATTTTTATCGCTTCTTCTCTCCTTTCTCGGAGAGTGTGCGTCTTGGGAGGGGCTAATGACGTTAGCGGAGAAACCCTAGAGCTTCAACAGGGTTAGAGACAGGAAAACAAACAATTAAAAAGAGCGATACAAGAGCCCTTTTTCATCATATGAAGAAGGAATAAGCAACAGTGAAACATTAGCAGCCCAGTGTCAAAAGCACTCCATCACGATGACCTGGGAGATCTAAAACACTCAAAATGGCCATTGTATTTAGGTCTAGTGGGAAATACATTTTGAGTATAATTCGTAATCTGTCATGAGAACACACATCTTGTTTTTATTTCAATTTATTTCTGAAGTTTGTCGCAACTTTTGTACTGTTGTATTTCCCTCCACAGCAACATTAGTGAGATGAGAAAGGTGTACAAAGATGCCTTCCTGAAGAAACACGGCATCAAGCTGGGTTTCATGTCTGTGTTTGTGAAGGCTGCAGCGTACGCCCTGACTGACCAACCTTCTGTCAATGCTGGTGAGGGCAGTCAACTGACACACAGCAGTCTTAATGTTCACACAAACCTAACACCAATGCTCATCAAGTATATGTGGTGAAGAACAAGAACAAGATTTACACTGTGGCCTCTGATAGCCAAACCCCCAAAAACCTCACCCTGTCCTATTTAGACAGCCCACAGTGATGCCGGGTGGATCTTCAGTGCTGACCTACGAGTCTAAAATTGTCTGTGGGTTTCACCTCACCCACAGCTTTGGGGGAGGATTTTAAGGCCGACACAGAAAACTGCCTCAAGGAAATGAGTCTGAAACCAAAGATGAATTTAGTGTATAAATATATTTGACCTATCACTGTTTTTGAACTTTTTTATGGAGGGTGGAATTATTTTATAACTTGTTTTCAATTCTCTCACTCCAGTCATTGACGACACCACCAAAGAGATTGTGTACAGGGACTACGTGGATATCAGTGTGGCTGTATCAACTCCAAAGGTAATAGCTGTTGACGCCCCAAACCCTCAAGTAGTTAGCCTGCCTCCAGCCCCTGAAGTGCACGGCCACTTTAATTTTCAAAGTGCAATACAGGCCCTGGAAAAGCTTGCGTCCAGAATGATTTCTAGGTTGGAATTCCAACCAGGCCAATCAGCGTCCTTTGAATGTCAAGTTCTGTGATTGGTTAGCGGATGAACTAATCACTAAGGACTCCCTCTTCGATATGCCCACAGCTGCAATGGGAGCCTGTACAGATTGAATAATGAAGTGAAACGAAATGTCATTTCTGAGTGTCAGGCTATAAGAAGTTCTTCCCTCTACTCCCATTTCTAACTGATAATACAGTATGTATATGTTGAACGGTGGCTACAGTCGCTATGAAACAGTGCTGTTGGATGTCCTGATGTTCCCCCTCTCTTCTAGGGCCTTGTGGTGCCTGTTATCAGAGGAGTGGAGGGAATGAACTTCACTGATATCGAGAAAACCATCAACGAGTTGGGAGAAAAGGTAAAAAAAAAGGGGAATGCATCATGGTGTGTATTAACAGTCCAACAGTCTTAATGCTCTGGGATCCGTTGACCTCCTCTCTCTGGTGGTTCCAGGCCCGTAGGAACGAGCTGGCCGTGGAGGACATGGACGGAGGCACCTTCACCATCAGCAACGGAGGCGTGTTTGGATCCATGTTCGGCACCCCCATCATCAACCCACCGCAGTCGGCCATCCTGGGCATGCACGGCATCTTCGACCGGCCTGTGGCCATCGGGGGAAAGGTGTGTGTTTGCTCATCTTGATTTCAGTCTTTCAAATTTTTATTTTTTTTATTTTTTATTTTTTATCTCAAAGCTGCTATTATTAGTTGATATTAATTTCTTATGACATTTATTTAGAATGTTTATAAATGATATTTTAATGATTTTTTTTATTGCTCGATTAATAGAACACTTAATTTATCCCAAATAAGTATAAAAAAGTCTTGTTAATATTAAAATATTATATTCAATAATGTTCTCTTAAAAACAACAAAATGTAACACGAAACAGTAACTGCACTGCAGGGCATTATAAAAGTTGCAAAATCTTTCAAATTGTAGCCAAACTATTTAGCTGATGAATGATTGCTTTAAATCACTAACACATGTTTGTATAATTTCAGATTTTCAAACCCTAACCCTAACTACATGGAAACATCATATTTTTAACCACGCAATTGATTAAGCTCTGTGTTGAATGTGCCTTTTCTCTTTAGTCTTACATGCCACATGAGTGTGCTCAGATACTCCTTATGACAATGACGCACAACAGCTCACAACAGTTTCTACAATCGATTGACACAGCTACCTACAGTCAAATCAGTGTTTAATCCCCACGCAGTTTCTATTGTTAAGCCTCCGCCAGGCGATAGCCTACATTATGGAGGCATTATGGTTTCGGATTGTCCGTACGTCCTTCCGTATGTCCGTACGTCCATCCGATGTTTGTTAATACAATATCTCGGGAACGCATTGACGGAATTTCTTCCCCTTTTGTACAAATGTTCACTGGCACTCAATGATGAACTGCTTAGATTGTGGGAGTCAAAGTTCAAGGTCACTGTGACCTCACAAAATGTGTTTTTGGCCCGATGAACCCAATATCTCAATAAAGGCTTAACAGAATTTGTTCATATTTGGGTAAAATGTCCAGTTGGACTCAATGATTAACTTATTACATTGTTTGGGTCAAGGGTCACTGACCTCACAAAAGGTGTTTTTGGCCTGCTGAACACGATATCTCAAGAACGGCTTGACAGAGTTTGTACATATTTGGCCAAAATGTCCAGTTGGACTTAATTAGATTAATTAGATTAGATTTTGGTATTCAAATGTCAAAGGTCAAGGTCACTGTGACATCACAAAAGGCACTTTTGAATGCTAAAGCTAGCTAACGCTAATTCTAACGCTAATGCTAGCGTTAGCATTAGCAAGCTAGCATTAGAGTTAGCATTAGCGTTAGCTAGCATTAGGGTTAGGTTAGCCGTTAGTTGGGGTTAGGGTTAGTTAGGTTAACTGCAACTTGCATTTTTGGGCGGAGGCATTTATCTGCTACGCGTTTTTTCTAGTTTTCTGATTGGATTTGATGTTTAATGAAATTACATAATGATAGAACGTCATTAACGGCTCTGACTGCGACCATTCATACAGGGTGGCAAGGATTCATACAGGGTGGCAAGCATTCATACAGGGTGGCAACAAGAAAACTACTAGGCAGTCAAAAGCGGTGCAGTTCTCCACATGAAGCCATTGTGATGCACTTTAGCTAAATGTTTCAAAGACTGCTTGTGTTTCCTCCCTTACTTGCAAAAGACTGTTTGCACCATGGATGTATTAATAGAAGGTTTGCACTTAGCTACGAGCAACCAAATGTTTGAGCGTTTCCATTCTCCACTCAGAGCAGCTGGTCTCTGCACTGGTGTGAGCGGATGTTGCGCAATACGGACACGCTGTTGCCCAACACCGAATTTTAGCGACGAGAGGAGAGACGTCTCTTCTAATAGTTTATAGCGATAATCCTTCCTAGACGAATATCTTAATGTTATTGCTAGTTAGAAACGGGGTTGGAAAGATAAAAGGTGAAAATCATTTTCCAATACTGTTAGTGCGGCTGACAAACTCCCCCCTCACTTGCTCTGATGCCACGCAGGTGGAGATCCGACCCATGATGTACGTGGCTCTGACGTACGACCACCGCCTGATCGACGGCAGAGAGGCGGTCACCTTCCTGAGGAAGATCAAGACTGTGGTGGAGGACCCCCGGGTGCTGCTCCTGGACATGTGATTCACCCGCCCCCCCCTCCGGCACGCCCAGTCACCACAAACAAACTGACCGCCCTAAACCCTCCTGACAGTGGTGATGATGATGATCCTTAACGGCAGTTGATTTATTGTATTGGTTAAAATAAAAAAAGGGAGCGTTAGGAAGAGAAACGGAGAGTGATTGAACTATTGCATGGACTGAGTTGGTAAAATACTTGATGCTTATGTTCACTATGTCTGGTTCTGGAATTTAGATCGACTCATAAGTGCGCCATTTGCCGTTTACAACCTACAATTGAATATCTGTCAACTAATTGTATAAATGACTAAATTTAGCACAACTGCATATGTATGGTTTCATTATTTTTAATGGTGAGAAAAGAACAATTGTACTTGTATCATAAGATGGACAGCAAACCAGAGAACACTATGTCCTAGCAAAGGTGTCCAAAGTAGACTTTTTAATGCTTTCTTACACTGCAAGACTGCAGTGTCCGTTTAGCATTGTTTTCATCTGATCCAAACACGCACTAGAGAGGATCCTGTTAATGCTGTGTAAAAAAAAGTGACTATTTAAGAAAAAATAATTTTAAACAATAAAACATGAGAAGAATTATCTTTTGTCATTTGCGTGGTTTATTGGTTTAAAAGACTTGGCGTGAAACCTGTGAGTGGTGGTGCGCACACTCTTACCAACTAGAGACCAGAATAGATCAGACACTTTGTGGCATGTCACTGAAAATAGAAAATGCCAAGACCTGGAAGCTGATACCGATATTTGTCTCAGAACTGAGTGGGACGAAGCCACGCTCTCTTACGGGCAGGAAGTGGCTAAGCTGTGAGTCCTACAATTTGATGAACATGGGGCAGAAGGTTCTAGCAGGTAGACATTGGTAGATTAAGCAGGGGGAAGCTGTGTTACTTCCAAGCTAAATTACTAATGATTGGTCAGGATAGTCTACATTGACATCAAAAATAGAATTTGGAAAATAACCCAATTAGAACAATTATACACTGCAGGAATACACACTGAAAGGAGACATTTCTTGTTTTTATTAACCTTGTTAAAGCCGTCTCATATAGTAAACGGTCGCCTGTGATCCAAAACCTTCTGTTGTCAGTATTGGAGAAAGAAAGGCAGCAGTTGTCATGCTTGGTGATGAAGATGATTTACATGGATACATAAAATATTGCATGTCAAGTTTTGGATATCGTGGTATACCCCACAACTGAGTGTGCCCAAAAGTACACCTTTGAGTCAGTCAAGAAGTCAGTTAACCGACCTCTATCATTCATAAGGTGGAAATATGAAAAGTGGAAGGCATTACAGAGCTTGATTAAAGAATGACCTGTTGGTGCGGTTGTTCTCTGATATAGACCTGTATATACTCCATCATACAGTGGGTTTAGATTCAGTCAATCCTGATTTGGGAAGCACAAAGTGCTCAGGATCCATTTCCAGTACAGAGCTGCGGGAGTTCACGCTGTCAGCCACAAGGGGGCGCCGGTGCTTCAGCATCTCACATGGAGCAGCCAGGGACTGTTCTGCTTTCCCCTGCATCAGTAGCGGTGTATTGTAATGTACTGTACTGTAGCCGTCTTCTGGTCTGCTAACTGCTGAGTGTCTGCCAGGGGACTCCGTTGAAAAAAGGGTGACACTTGATATCACTCACACCACCTCCCCCAGAGCCCAGACGATAACCAGCGTCGAACTGGAGCAGCTGTGGAAAACAACACAGACAAAGTTACCGCTCTACTACGTGGGTTTCAAATGTAGTCCTAGACCTGCCATGGTGGGGACCAACACAGGTGTTTCAAATGAATTAATTAGTTCTACTGCATATGATTCCATGCAGTAGAGCCAATCAGATACATTGAAACACCTGTGTTGGTCCCCAATATGGCAGGTCTAGGACTACATTTGAAACCCATTAATACACATACTGTATGACGCATTCATGTACTGTAGCCTACATGTGTGCCAGTTAAGTAGCCTACGCATGAGGTTGGTGGCATGCGTATATTCATTTCTGCTTTGACGGCAGGCACACTGTAGCATAGCATAGATAGGCTGGGTGCTGGTGGGGTGGAGTGATAGAGACCATACCTCAGTGAGCAGTGAGGCAGCAGCAGTGCTGAGGTGGTCTGGTATCAGGAGCTGGGTGTGAGAGCGGACGCCTGCAGGGTGGAACTGCCACAGGGGCTGTGGAGACAGGAGAACTGCTCACCGAACTACCGGCGTGTCCTTTATGATGTTTGCATGCAGATACTGTATATTATCAATGCCCAGCCGGAGTTCCGATTCATTCGTAAAGTCTTGCTGCTGCTCTCACCGTTCCAGTCAGAAGTTCGAAAAGCAGTGCCCCCAGGCTCCACCAATCGCAAGCCTCGGTGATCTTGGACACCCCTCCGATCTCTGTCGGCCATCAACAAACAGGCTTCATCATTCACAGGCTGATTAAATAGCGGGTAAGTGAGGATAATATGGACTCTCACCACTAGATGGCAGACTATATATGAACACTGCATGTTATGTCTAGATACTGAGCGAGCAGTGTTTCACCTGGAGCGCAGTACATCTGCTCCATAGCCTTAGAACTAATCTCCAACTGCACCTCACTCCACTGGCCAAAGAACGTCAGGCACACCTTTCCTGGTGGGAAAACATCACACATCATGTCACACAAGCTTGGCGGTCAGTCATATTAACCAGAAAATAACAACACAGTTTGAATAAGGTGCTTTTGAGCGGCTCACCGTTGGGTGTCAGCAGGACGTTCTTTGGGTTGAGATCCCGACAGAGGATACCTTGCTGGTGGAGGCTCTCCAAGGCCAGGAGGATCTGAGCGCCCAACAGGCGCACCTCTCCCTCGGGCAGCCCCCAGCCAGCCCTCTCCCTGCCCGCCGAGCTCCGGCGGGGGTACAGGGGCAGGTGGCACCAGCCCTCCACCTCGATGACTTGGTCGTCGCCCTCGGATCCCTCCGACCTGAGGAAGGCGTCCATGTCCCCCCGCCGGCACTGCGGATAGGCCCCGGCCTGGACGGCGGGGTACGGGTCGCACGGCGGCCCGTCCGTCCGGGGGGCGTCCTTCCCCCCGGGGCTCAGCAGCTCCCAGCCCTCCTCCTCCACCTCTTCCCCGGGCCCCACGCGGTACTGCACCCCGGAGAGGGCCAGGGAGACGCCTGCGTGGTGGGTGCCCCGCCGCTGTCCCCCTGCGGTCCTGGGACAAGGACACTGGCAGGATGTCCCCGTGAGCCCGTCTACCGCGGT
Source organism: Borostomias antarcticus (assembly GCF_949987555.1). NCBI lineage: Eukaryota > Metazoa > Chordata > Actinopteri > Stomiiformes > Stomiidae > Borostomias > Borostomias antarcticus. The sequence continues at coordinate 7,504,770 of NC_140238.1, read as the reverse complement.
CGAACGCACGGCGCTCCCCGGACAGTCCGCAGTCCGGACGGCTGATTTGACTAGCCCTTCCTCCTCGGTTGTGCGACCGTTATGCTCTCCACCCTGGTGTGCACCCGTGGCACACCCTACTAGCTCTCCACCTGAACCACAGCCGAGTTGAAGGCCGTTAGTGGACAGAATAACCTGGCTTTGGCTGTGGAGGGGCAGGTGCAGCGTAGCCGGACTAGAGCTGCCTTCGTGTGAACTGTAACCGACGCCGAGATGTCCGGTGTTCACGGTGGAACCCGCCTCGCCAAAAGAGGTCTGAGTTGTGTGAGGTACAGATCGGCCTGCAGCTGCACGCGCATCGGTACCGACCGCCGCACAGGGAGTCGCACTCTCGCCATTGCTTTCGAGGTCGGCGGCGTTCCACGTGACGACATCTAAGTCAGCGACGGATTCTGTCCGTCCAAATCCGCCCGCCGTCCGAGGAGGTCCCGTGGCGACGTCCAGAGCCTGACCGATGAACGGCTGGATAGGAAGGTCAGGCTTTCCCTGAGTTTCGGAATGCGAACAGCGACTGGGGTTCGGGTGGATGTGGGAGCTGACGCCCGTCCTCGCCGGCCCGGCTAGCGAGGAGGAGGAGGATGCCGAGGAGGAGGAGGAGGAGGAGGGTCGCTCTGCCGAACGGCGGGGCGTCGCCGAGCGCGGGTTCCGCAGGCAGCCCGTCTCCTCGCAGTAGGAGTGCGTCCCGCAGCTCTCCAGGCGCTGCTGGGCCTCGTCCCAGGACGCCGGGGACGGGTCGGTGTCCGGGCACTCGTCCGTCGCCTCCCCCTCCAGGAGCGCCGTCATCCCTGTCCCTGAGCGCCAGCCCGTGCTCTGCTGGTAGTCGGTGCTGATGGCCGGGGAGGTGTAGCTGCTCTTCAGCTTGATCCTGTGCTGAGCGGGACTGAGGCATTCTGGGTGCTCCTTGGCTCTGTCACTCCTGACCCTGTGGAGTTTGGAAAAGAGCCTCCCGCCTGAAAAAAAAAACAAAAGAGAGATCAATACAGCACATCTACACATCTCGTGGCTTCGTCGTTGTGATCGAGCAATCCTGGCTTCACTTTTGATGACATCCTGTTACAAAAAAAGACGAGTGAATTCTACTACAATGACATCACGCGCTACTCGCCCATTATAAGCCAATGGGTGGGAGGTGTAAACAAAGTGCTTCTACAATGGATGCCTATGGGGAAAATGCTGTAGAGGTGAGTGTCTTAAAGAATCTACACATATTTCCTTCATTATCTGCGGAGCTGTAAGACGGCGGTAGTTATGATTCTATACCTCTTGGCTAGTCCTACGGCTGAAGCGGCCATGGCCTGAGAGGCTGCATGGCCTGAGAGCATGGCCTGAGAGGCTGCATGGCCTGAGAGGCTGCATGGCCTGGGAGGCTGCATGGCCTGAGAGGCTGCATGGCCTGAGAGCATGGCCTGAGAGGCTGCATGGCCTGGGAGGCTGCATGGCCTGGGAGGCTGCATGGCCTGAGAGGCTGCCATGGCCTGAGAGGCTGCCATGGCCTGAGAACATGGCCTGAGAGGCTGCCATGGCCTGAGAGGCCGCATGGCCTGAGAGGCTGCATGGCCTAAGAGCAAGGCCTGAGAGGCCGCATGGCCTGAGACGCTGAGTGTGAACGCTAGCCAGGGCTCCCACTGCAGTGCTGGCAGCTGGTGTGCGCCGCGTGTCTGGGCTCACCTTGAACGTGCTCCAGGTGCAGGTACACGGCATCCTCGCTGACGTAGTACCTCAGCAGCTTGACCATGAAGGGCACGCCCTGTGGGATGATGGTGGGCTGGTCGCGGCTCTCCCAGCTGGACTTGGGCAGGCTCTGTGAGGAGGACACACATACACTAGATTCAGGTTTTATTTGTCACATGTATATAGAACATTGTAACACAAATAATCACAAATTTCACAAAACTATACCAGCCATGGATGAATTAATTAATTAATTACATACAGGTTGTCACAGAGCACAAAACAAGACCTTCACAGCATTGCCACTGCCTTCGTTCAGAAACAGTTTCTCTCAAAATACAAATGATTCTTTAATGTCTATGCTACAGTCACCCTGGTACATTTATATAAAAATAAGAAAAGGAAAAATGAAATTGGTGAAATTTGAAAAAATTTAATGAAAATGAAAATGTGGGTACAAGCAATGCTGATACAGTGTCTTCTATTAGACCTAACTGTATGCTGCTTTCCAGTGGCGTGTTTCTCTGGTTACAGAAATTGGAGGTGCATTTGCACAAAGAGGGTCAGAACAGAGGGCTTTTAGTCAGATCAATGGAGGAGGAGAGTCAGGGAGACAGGACTGAGAGTATTCCCATCGACTGAGCCCAGCCACAGCATAGCTGGCAGGCGTCCAGGCCGCTCTGAGACCATCCCCGCTGTCAGTGGATATGTAGACGGACAGCTGCACCGCACTTTACTATGAGGCTGCTTGCTTGTCCGAGCCTCGTGAGACCATCCTGATCTCGCGAGTTCACTTGCAGTTTCGCTCTAGAGAGAAACAGAATTTGAGCTCGCTAGATCAGGATGGTCTCACGAGGCTATGCTTGACCCCCCCCCCCAGGCCTGTAGCTGAGCTGAGCCGGGCAGTTAACTACTCACTTTAACAACAAACGTCTCCTTGTTGACCAGGCTTTGAACCGTCAGGACCTTGAGGAGAAAGACAGATTGATGTTAAATAGGGCTGGGTATCGATTCGAATTTCAAGAATCGATTCGATTCCGATTCACAAGGTTCAGAATCGATTATCACGATTCAATTCGATTCGATATCGATTCGGTTAGTGTTACTAAAAACCTTTCTTTTTTTTTTGCTGTAACCTTAATTACATGACTGCCAAGTTATGCAACACATCAATACTAGGGCTGGGTATCGATACTGATTTCCAAAAATGAATGAATGAATGAATCATTGAATGAATGAATGAACTATTCATTCCTTTATTTATTCATTCATTCATTAAATAAAAGATCGATTTTGGGATTAATGAATCGATTCAGAATCGATGAATCTTTTTTTTTTTTAACACAGCCCTAATGTTAAATAAATGCAGCAAATAAATTGTGAAGAAAAACACGGCGACCAGGCCTGTGGTTAGCGCTAAGGTAGCACTGCAATGCTTTTAGAGACTGATCTGCATGATGATTGCGCTATACGAATAAAGCTTGATTGGATTTGATTTGACTTGATGATAATTTCCATCATGGTTGTCAGAGTTCAGATTCTGTGTTTGTCTGCCTGTGAGAGTCTCTCCTTACCTTATCAATGATCCCCACCACTTTACACATCTCCAGATCTTCCACTGGGGAACTCAGGTGTCTGATTGGCCGGAATCTCAGGCTACTGTAACCCTGGTGACAGCGAGCCATGGGGGACAACACAGGTTTGTAAAAAGGACAGTCATACCACCACCATAGCGCCTCTTCCCTGAGACTTTCTTAGGACAGCCATTACTCGAGGATGTTATGTAAGTGTGTGTTAGAGAGAGAGAGCCCAGTACGGGCCAGGCGGGCAGATATAATGGGATATATCCCCATGCGGAAAGACAGAGGGGGGTGGGGACTGGGGATGTTATGTTGCCCGTTTCTGTGGTCTGGCTGTCCCTGGAGAGAACAGGCACATCTGACTAGTCTCGCATAGCCACATCTATCTCCACACTTGGTTTGCGCTGTGCCAGCGCTGGAGAAAGGTCTGCCGGGACACATTATCATTCATGGATAGGCCGAAAATAATGCTGTATTTCTTTAAACCAATCAATCGTCTTGGGCGGAGCGGTTGCTAGGTTGTTGTTGTTGTTTTACGTAATCTGGATTTAATCTGATTGGGCGGACAACAGATTTCGCAACCACTGGGCAATAATAAACTACTGACAAGGCTTGTCCCCAAAACCTACTGTACATCAAGTGAGTCGGACTAGCTAGGCAGTGACTCAGTCACACACAGTCTCAGTCAAAGCCTCAGCTGGACATAATGTCCATGTAACCTACCGCAACAACCAGACCAGACAAATGAATTTGTAAGTCATTAAGAATGAGTCTCAGTTTGTTTTTCAAAATGAGAATCCAGTCTTGACTTGAAATACACTAGTTTGTTGTTCATTTGATCAAACAAGGTAAAGAACGCTTTCTTTACCCCTAAATGCGAGCTCCCCTTCCCCAGGTTGTCTTGTAGATGGGAGATGAAGATCTCCTCGGCTCTCTTCAGGTACTGGGTGGTCTTCCTCTTCACAGCCTCCCGGCGCTCTTTGTTAGGGTCCACTGGAAGAGAGACACTCCTGCTATGTCAGACCCCCAGCTCTCCACACACGCACACGCACGCACGCACGCACACACACACACACACAACTTTGCCTTTGAACAAGAGTGAACTATCACTATCTAACAGCTGGCCTAACTTCATCAACACAGCTGATAGAAAGAGAATAATACCGATCATCAGAACAAAACCATCTTCAATACTTCCCATTTCTCACGAGCAACATTCTGCGTTTCAAGTAATGAATCAACATGTTCCTGTTTCCTGCCATGTGGTTTCCACGCCGTCTGTTGTGTGTGTCAACTGTTCCACTAGCTCTCATTCCCTAGCTTTAAACCTAGCCCCAACAGCTGCTAGACGTCTTATTTCATGCATGTCTGACATCAAAGAGTCAAAGGTATCCACCAAGTGCTCCGGTGGGCGCCCTGGCCATTCTAAACTCAGCCGAGCGAGGCTGTGTACCTTGTACTCCATTCAGCAGCAGGTCCACGCCGTTCTTGTAGTAGCTGAACGCTGCCTCGTAGTCCTCATTAACCTCTCGGTCCAGAGCCATGCGGATCTGCTTGGCCGCCTCCACCAGGTAATCTCTCTTGGCCATGGCAGCACCAGTTCGGCCCGGTCCAGGTCCAGATGGGCCTGGGCACACAGCAGGCAGAAGCGGGTCACAAGCGTGTTCATCAGCGCCTGTTGGACTGAGGTACTGTGCACATTCTGGAAGGACACAGACTCCTGCATCGTTCTCTCACGGAACTGAGGTTTCGAAGATAAATACCCAATCCTGAAAATGAACTAGCATAATCTCCTAGCAATGGGGAATGATCAAGAGTCAAGCTAGCTGCTCCTATCCGATCTTAGCGTCTATCCGGGCAACGCACAAGACAGAGAGTAAACTGAGAAACTAATCTAATGAAGCAGAGTTTTGGTTCCTCAACCCCTGCCCCCCCCCCCCCCTCCCCTCACACACACACACACACACACACCCTCTGTGCTGTTCTTATCTTAAACGTGCAAGGTAAGTCTCTGACCTTCGCTCCCCAGTCCAATTAGCAGCGGGAATCATCTTGGGCTTCTGTGCTCTGGCTCGGTGTCGGCTGATCCTCCTTGACGGATGGGCTAAAGTCTTCTCTGCAGGGCATGGCGGTGTGAGCCTGCTGGGGGGGTCAACAGTTCACGTTCAGGGGAGCAGAGGAAGTGGACAAGCGCAAACACGCGTCCAGCAACCGTACCGTCGCTGATGAACAAGCACGGACGTCAAGGGAACGGATGAGTCAGAGCATTATGCTGCATTATGCCTGCGCTCTCCAGGCGGTAAGACCGGGTCCATACCAGGCAGCCGGGGGATTCTGTGGTGGGGCAAATCCCAGCTGGTGAAATGTTCTTGCCGAAGAGGTACAGTACAGTACATTTTACAGTACAAACAAATGCTCAGAGAGGAACGTGCTGCTGCCTCACAAACCGTATTGGAGTTCAGTACTGTCTCATCACATACGCCCACACACAATAACACACACACACACACACAATAACACACACACGCATGATGCACACACACACACTCATGAGCATCCCTATTGTGAAGGGGAATCGAGACAGGAAGCGATGCAGGTCCTTTCATCATCCTGTTGTTGAGCAGCCTACATATCACAATGAAACGAGCACTATAATAGAGATGACACACATCATTATAACCAAATCGCAAACGGTCACACCGAGTACCGCATCACCACCACCACCACCACACATCCTGGTCGACACACCAGACATGGAGGCAGGAGCCGAGGAGGGTTACGAAACACATCCGTCCCCAGCCCCCTGCCTCCAGCATCACGCTGCCGACACAGCATCCCCGCTCCGAGCATCCCCCAGCAGGAGACGGGAGACTAACTAACGCGGGCGACCGTGGCCGTGCAGACACACAAGCACACACATACACAGATACACGCCCTACCTGATGTGAGCACATGCCCCGGACCCGCCGCCCCAGCCCTGACGGCACCCTCAGAACACACTGATCTCAGGAGTAGGAGGAGAGAGGGAGCCGAGGGAGCCGGACTATTGGCTGGCAATGATGTCACAAGGGTACCATCGGCTACAAGGCCTTCACTTCCCCCTCTCATCCGGGCAGATGCCAGATTTAAAGTGACAGCGCTGTTTTTTCTCCTGCTAGATGCGCGGGCTGTTCCAGAGAGGGCGTTACAGTGCATTATGTTATTGAACGTTATTTTTTTTAATGTGTGATGTTTTTGTTTCGCTTTCTTTTTGGAACCAGGGAAAATGAGACCCTGCTCACGATCGGCTCCCCTTGTAAAATAAAGGGGGGAAAAAAAAAGAAAAATTGCTCAGAAATACAGAATGATTCTAATCATCTCGGCCACTTGAAATAGAATAATGCTTTATTATTGTTGTAATAACCGGATGGTGGTCCTCCAGTATTTATGGCATCAACCCGCCCGGAATCTGTAGTCTGCTACTGTGACTTGGTCCACAGTACCAGATGGAGCTAGACTCTCACTGGAGCACAAAGGACAGTCCCAGGGGAAGGCTTGCTTACGAGGGGAGCAGGAGGAAGAGGGGGAGAAGGGGAGGAGGAGAGAAGGAGAGAAAGGAGAGGGGGGAGGGAGAGAGAGAGAGAGAGAGTGGGGTAAAGAGGATTGGAAGATGAATGGGAGGGCTGAATCAGAAACCCTACCCAAAGCCAGGATGACATCACACAGGGGCGTGAGTCATTTAGGAGAGGCACTAGACTGTTCGGAAACATGAGGCTGTGTCACTGCTGCTCTCCTGTCACCTCATGATGAGCCAATAAAACTGTCAAATAATATCAAACACGTGTCGATGCTTCAGTCGTATTTTATTTCGGAAGTATAAAGGATATAGATTTGAAGAGAGCAAAAGGTGAATGTATCAAACAGCTTTTCAGAGAATCAGAGTACAGTATTATCAATCACGATACAACAGACCACAGACAGTGGATGTCTTAATTTTTCTGAAACTTGACATTGTAGGACACATAGTAGCCGTTGTTGTACATGTAGAGTTTCTGGTCAGTAGGGTTGTAGTCCAGGTTCATGTAGCTCTCCTGGAACTTGTCAAAGGGAATACTTAAGTGGCTCTCCTGCCCTGTCTTGGTGTCGAACGAGTAGAAGATCTCTTCTGTGTGGAGGTCTATCGGTCTGGTGGCGTACAGGACTCCGCACACCATAAAGGCGTTGCCTACCAACTGCTTGAACACACCGGTGCTCCACTCGTCCTCGATGCCAAACGACGGCTCGTTAATCTTAGCCACGACAATTTTACCCTTGGACTCCTCTGTGGCATACATGACCCACAAGCCTTTCTCGTCGGCTGCAAAGTCCATGTTCTGATTAACTGAGTAACTGTATGAGAATCTTGTACTGGCTTTGGTGATCACTCTGTAGTCATACTGCGAACTAGTCAGGTTAATCTTAGCCATACTAAATGGAGAGTTAAGTTGGTAATAGATGGTATTACCACGAAAAATGTAATTGTTACCATTGCCTTGCCATCCACTTTTTATGTCAAGATGCTGGAACGACTGTCTCAGAATCAGATTGTCATAGTTGGAATACATAAAGACGTCATGCACCGAGACAGAGGTGGAGGCGCTGTACCAGTACATCGACTCAAAGCCTCGTTTGGGTTTCGAATCTTTACCCCATCCCCCAAATCTATAGCCTGCGTTCAGGTGAGCGTTCAGCTGGCTGACCAGTGGTTTACCGATGCCGGCGATGCCTTTGTGGCTACAGGACCCTGGGGAAAGAGAGAAGAGAGAATGACACTGATCTCTGACAAGCAAACCCAACCAGAGCTATTGCTTTCCACTGATGAGGGGGCCTCACCGATGTCTGGTTTGTTGATGATGCCATCCTGCTCCTTCTGGCACTCCTCCAGCTTCCTCTGCAGTTTACCAAACTCAATGCGGATAATGTTCAGGTTGCTCTTGTCATAGCCTTCCAGTTGGTCCACGATGAGGCTCATGTTACGGATCTATATCAAGGACAAATTGCATATGACCAATAATTATAGATGACAATGAGTTGACTTGGTTTGCTTTATCTTCTATAAACAACTCACCTCAGTGTACAGGCTGTCAAATATCGGTGAGGAGGAGTTGAGGGACATTTTCAGCTGTGTCACCAGCATTTCAAACTCTCTCAGCTCGATCCTGAGAAGCTCAAAGTCCAATTTGATGTACTTGTCGGGCCCGCTCTCCACTATCTCCACTCGGACAGTCAGGTTCTTCAATTGTCCCAAGAAGACCTCCAGTCTGCCCTTGTAGCTCACCAGCTGAGAGATAGACAGACATACTGTATACTGTATACTCAGGCTGAAGATATATGTATTCTGTAAATAAGGGCTCTGGATGCAGTATACATTCTATCTCTTGTCCTCTCAATTGCACATAACTTTATTGATTAAGCTACAGTATGATCAGTGTCATGTTTGCCTGTAAAGGAAACGCAGGTACAGTATGCATGAGTCAGCTGTACTGTACCTTGTTGATCTGGAGCTCCACCTCCAGCATCAAGTCCTTGGTGACCTGCTGCATGTGTTCCACGCGGTCGGCAGGGAAGGTGGTGTCGGGCAGGTAGACATGGCAGACACACTGGCCCACCTCGCCCACAGACGCCGTCACGTTGCCCGACTCCCAGTCCTCTATTGGCTAAAAGAAAACCAAGTTATGAATGAAGTGGGTCTTAAAGGAGTTAGCGGGCTGTACCCACTGTCTTTAGATGCATCTCTATCTTTCGAAAGAAAGAAAGAAAGAAAGAAAGAAAGAAAGAAAGAAAGAAAGAAAGAAAGAAAGAAAGAAAGAAAGAAAGAAAGAAAGAAAAGAGTTCCTTACCAGCCAAGCCATAGCAGAACTGAGGAGTGGTAGGAGCAGTAGTATTGGAACCATGGTGTCTCAGTCTTCCTCTCTCTCTCTCTCTCTCTCTCTCTCTCTCTGGAGTGTGCCCTTGCCTGTCTGCTCTGTGGGTTTATAATGACTGCTCCCATCAGCTCATCAGGGACAGCTTTCTTCTTCCCATGGTTATTATAGGTCAGATCCTTGTTTAGTTGTGAGAAACTAATCATGTGTCGTTTTCAGAATCCTGTTCAATCTTGCTGATCACCGTTACGATGTTGACACAGGGAGTGCATGAGAAAGATGCCATACGGACTGGCACAAGCACATTTTGATCAGTGATAATTTGACGTTATCAGCTACTGTACTGTACATCACTGGATCTTATGTGACCTTTTTGATAATAAACTGTATTTATAGCACTTTATTTATAGCCATCCTGTTTCATGTTTTCTCTGTATATGGCGGTTGCAATTGAATATGATAAGGATAATGATAAGATATAGTACTGTACATTATATTATATCATAGCTAAATACTATGTGCAAACTTTCAGAGTAGTAAAGATTTGCTCCTCTGTCCAGAAAGGTAATTTCCAGACAAAATGTTCAGCCACTTTCCATTCCCAACAATTGGGGATAAACTAGCACACCCAGACAAATGATCTATATCACACACTCAGATGTATGGGCTAGTGCAGAGCAATGAACAAACCTCTAAATAAAGCCTGTAGTCTAATAGAAGTGCAAACATCTAAAAACTATGCTTGTGGTTTCACAAAGGAGAAGAATCGTTTTATGTTTACAATGCAAATATATTTTCTGATATTTCTGGCAATGTCTATTCTAGATATTACAGTATTTTAAGGAGTTTGCTGTGACCACATTCTAGTGTGTAAGAATCTGCATAGGATTGCAATTGAGCCTTGGCCTTTCTTCATATTGAATCCAAATTGATGGAAAAAGATGTGTAAAATACATTTTTATTGAAATCTGAACGAACAGGCTGTTGAAAAAGGTTAATCAATAGTAATATGATTTGTATGGTACAACTGCTGAATAACCAATGCTGTGTATAGCATTTCTACTGCACCATTTTAAAAATGCACCACCTCAAAATGATCACAACAAAACTAACATTTTCCCCATTTTTAGAGGCCGGGCAACCTCAGCTGCTGGAACCCTCTTGTATTTGCCAATATTCTTCTTCTTCAAACTGCCAGCTTCTCACTTGGCTCAAACAAGAACATGACCTTCCCTTGGTGTCTGGTTATGAGTTCAAGCCCCGGGTGATGCCTAATAACAATGTTAATGCATACTCAGGCATTGTGCTGTGAGATGATTTAAAAAATATATTAAAAAATAAATTTTTTTTTAACTTAAATTATGGTCTGGGCAAATACATGAGCAAACCTCATGTATTTGTCATTGTCTCCTCGTATTCTTCCAACTCTTATACCTCATGCACACTTCCTCATAGTTTTTTTGTATTGTGGCAACCCAGGGGACAGGGAAGACCACACACAAAAATGGCAGTGGCACACAGAGACAAGGGAAGGAAGTTGCAGAAAATAGCCAGAGGTTGTCTCTTTGATAAAATTAACTTGGTGTTACAAATGAAAGATCTCAAACAAAATCACACATCAGGCAGCATGCTTTCTTCCTCACGCCTCGTCTCCCAGGCTTCTTCTGGCCTGGGTTTTCCAGATTTGGGTGAGGGAATGTGGCTGATTGCTGAGGCAGGTATGGAAAATCAGCCCAGGTAGTCATTAAGCTCTCTAAGCCACAACCTGTGGGGTTCTGGGAACTGCAGTCCCACAGCTAGCGGCCACTTTGTGGCACAGGCGGACATTTTGGGTTGTGAGGGCCTTGTACAGTAGTTGGACTGAACCAATTTCAACCAATAATATGACATCCACCCTCAGTCTTCAACTTTTAGCAACACACAGCTAAGATACATTATTTGGCTAGTTAGCAACAGCATTGCATGTCTTTGGCTGTTCGCATTACATTAGTCATTTAGCTGAAACCTTTATCCAAAGTGTCTTACATAATTGCATTTAACATAGGAAGTTAGTGTACTACTGTACTAGTGTACTATTCACCAGAACTCACAAGTGCATCTCCTTTCTAAAGAAGTGACTAAGAGTATAATCTAGTGCTTAAGGTAAAGTACAAAAGTAAATAACAATAGGTGCTTAAGAGGGAGAATCCTGGTAGTACTTCTTGAAGAAGTGACTTTTGAGACTATGGCGAAATATGAGCAGTCCTGATGTCGGAGGGCAGTTCACTGTGTGGCCAGGACAGAAAAGAGCTGTGGCCATGTCAAAACCTCAAACCTTGTTCCATCTAACTGTAGCAGTTAACAGGAAAACATATGCCTGCACCAGTTTGGTAATATATGTGTACACCTAGACCCTCATATATTTGCCATTTATCTCCTTCCTCCTCTAACTCCGCCCGGCCCTGACCCAGTGCTGAGCAGAAACTATAATTCAAACTGAATCAAAGGACTGCATCATTAGTCAACAATCTCAATTGATTATTGTAGTCTAATAATTGCTTTGTAGACCTATACGTTTGCTCTGACAGTCTGGTCTGCCTCACAAGCTAGAGGTCAGTTTCACTAAACCAAGATTAAAAAGCTGGTACACAAGCTTTTTCCATTGCTGGTTTAAAATTTGCCAGAACCTGCAACTGTTAAGATTCATATTCTTATTCTTATTCATTAACATATTCACAAGGAACTTGGACACAAAGTAAATGCTTAGAAAGAATTTATTTGTAATGAAGACGATGAAGGACAGACCCAGGAGAAGAGTAACTCATACAAGCAACTACAAAAGAGATGAAATATACAGTTGATGTTTCATTCACTGCAGGCTGTGTTGTGCAGAGTATCATAATATGAGATGAATCTGCTAACAACATGCCTTTATCAGATCAGAAGCTCTGGAGTTTTGCTGTTAGTCTGGTTGAACCAGAGATGGTAGTTGACATAGTAGCCATTGCTGTACATGTAGAGCTTCTGATCCGTTGGGTTATAGTCCAGGTTGACATAGTTCTCCTGGAACCGCTTAAAGGGAACGCTAGTGTAGCTCTCTTCCTCTGTCTTGGTGTCGTACATGTAAAAGATCTCCTCATAGTTTATGTCCACTGTTCTGACAGCGTAGAGGACTCCACACACCATGAAGGCATTGCTCACAGATGGTTTGTACACACTAGTCTCCCACACTTCCTCGATCCCAAATGATGGTTCATTGATTTTAGCAATGATCATTTTACCTTTCGCTTCCTCTGAGGCGTAGATTACCCACAGCCCATTCTCATCTGCAGCAAAGTCTAAATTCTGATTACTCCCGTGACTGTAGGAAAATCTGGGGCTAGCCTTAGCAATCACCCTGTACTCATATCTCAAATTGGTGAAATTCAGTTTGGCCATGCTGAATGGGTTATTGATTTGGTAGTACAGGGTGTTACCACGAACAATGAAATTGTTTCCAGTTCCATACCAGCTACTTGTTAAGGTGTGGTGCTGGTATGCGTTTCTCAAAATTAGGTTTTTGTAGTCAGCATAAAATCTCATGTCAACAATACTGGCGCCTGTATAGCCGGAGAACCAGTACATGGATTCAGAACCGTGCACGGGCTTTGAGTCTTTACCCCAGCCGCCCCATTTGTAGCCAGTGTGCAGGTGGGCGTTCAGCTGACTGGCGATGGGCTTGCTGATCCTGATGATGCCTCTGTGTGCACAGGAGCCTGTAGAGAGAGGTTAGGGTCAGTCACGTCGAAGGCCGAACCCCGAAGTGTACATGGATGGTGTTTACTATGACCGGTGAGCAGCTGTAACTCTGGAGGGAGCGCGGGTCGTCCAATGATCGCAGGGTCGGCCGTTCGAATCCTGGCTCCTCCTAACAACATGTCAAGGTGTCCTTGGGCAAGACACTGAGCCCCAAATTGCTCCCAATGAGCAGGCTAGAACCTTGCATGGCAGCTGCTGCCATTGTTGTGTGAATGTGTGGGTGAATGGCCAATGTAAAGCGCTTTGGATAAAAGCGCTATATAAGTGCAGTCCATGATCTTACCGATGGTGGGTTTGAAGATCTCATCGTGACGCCTCTCACAGTCCTCCAGTTGGAGCTGGATCTTGATTAACTCACGGCGAGTCACCAGAACCAGGTTCTTGTCATAGCTCTCCAGCTTGGCCAGCACCACCACCATGGATGTGATCTGAGAACAATCCATCCATTCATTAGCTTTTAAGAAGTTAGAACTTTAAGCATTTCACTGTGCATGGAACCCGTGTCTTGTAGATACTGTATGGCTTGAATTCCATTCTCCATAGTATTGAACCATACTGAATTTCTGTGGATATATGCACATATCCATTCAGGGAAAGAAGTATTCTACCATATCTATTTGATTTCACACACATTGTTTGTTCGATATGAGAGAGAGAGAGAGAGAGAGAGAGAGAGAGAGAGAGAGAGAGAGAGAGAGATCATTCTCTTCTACTCTACCTCGATTGGTGGAGTGTGTCAGGACTTGTCTGTGAGGAGTTACCTGCTGGTGAAAAGACTCAAAGACAGTGGTGGAGGTCTGCACAGATGTCTGGAGCTCCATTACCAGAGCCTCCACCTGCTTGATCTCCACCTTCACGTCCTGCATGAAGGCCTCGCTGTAAGAGTCGGGGTCCTTCTCTATCAGCTCGACCAACGCCGTCAGGTTCACTATCCTGTCCGCATACACCGTGATCTTGCTTTCATAGGTCTCCAGCTGGATGAAAGGGATCAGCACTTATGTCACATTATCACAAAGTGACAGCCTGAGTCATAGAGTTCTGGTAGTTGATTGATTGGAAATACGCTATGTGCCGTGTTGAGCAATTCAAGTCATGCAAACTCCCATTGAGTCCTAGCTAAACCCCCTCTACATTGTCCCTGTACGGTACCTTGCTCATTTCAATGTCCAGCTTTTGCTTAATCTGCACAGTGGTCTGCTCCAGGAGGACCAGCTCTCCTATGGGGAAGGTAGACCCAGGCAGGAAGGCGTCGCAGGTGCACTTCCCCCCTCCATCCTGCGTCCCGTTCCTCTCGCCCCACAGGCCTACAGGCTAGGGGAGAGATACATACACAAGTCAGTCCTCATGTCTGATAGGCTTCGGTTACTGTAGTTTAATGAGACAGGTAGAGGGTCATATTTACCCCCCAGGCTGTGGAAGAAGTCAGGAGAGACAGGAGATACAGAGCGACAATCATCGCGGCGCGTTCCAAGGTGACAATGGCGCAGAAGCTCGGTTCTGTGGGATTATAAAGGCCTGTCAGATCTCTGAGAAAATCAGCATCTGTCGCTTTTTCGGTGTCACCGCCATGAGGTGTCACAGAGGGTTTGTTATGACGTATTTCATTCTGGCTGCCAGGATGTGTTCTCGCTGCTTTAGTGCATGCGTTCAGGGATGTCATAAAGTTTAGGGCAGACACTAAACTATATGATTCACTTAAATATCATATTAGAGACTGCAGGGATAGGTAACACATAATGGCCTACCATGTAGGCAAATTCTCTGTAACTATTTGTGCACTCTACTGTTAGTCATGTCTCTCTTATTAAGTATTTAAAGCGCATTGTGTTGCCTCTGTGTATGAAATGCGCTATACAAATAAAGTTTGATTTGATTTGATTTGATTTACACGTGATGAATTACCCAGGTGTTATGAAAATGTGCTCCGGCCGGAGTTGCATAAGTAATTGCAGATATTGCACGTGTACGTGTCAATAGATGGACTTGAGTTAGATGGAGGTACTAAAGTCAACATAGAGTAGATAGAGAATGAATTAGGGCTAACTCTTTGAAGAACCACGTCATGTTGACTGGACCAGCACAAAACAGCAGAGTGTCTGTCTGAGGGACATAGCTCGTAACTCTGACGAAGACGGACAGGAGCATTTGGTTGATCCCCAGGCGCGGCCCATGTAAGTTGCCTATTGTGTGCTCCCGAGACTGCCCTTGGGACAATTTCATGTGGACACTCCAGTCACTTTGTGTGTGTGTGTGTGTGTGTGTGTGTGTGTGTATGTGTGTGTGTGTGTGTGTGTGTATGTGTGTGTGTGTGTGTCAAAGACATATTACCAAACGGGCCTACCGGGCCCAGGTCTAGGGGCCCAAGACCTCAGGGGGCCCATTGCATTTCTTGTTGCAGGGACACCGATAGAAATTTAGGGTGAGATTCCTTACACAAACATTAAAAAAACATTTATATTTTGAATAGTTTATAGGGGCCCACGTTTTTTTTTTTTTTAAGAGAACCTTTGTGGGCTACATATTTTCTATAGCCTACTCCTTACTCTAATGGGTGGGAATGTAGGCTACCTTTCCATAGATAAATGAATAGGCTATAAAAAATAGTCTATAGAGGGCACTATTAAAGTTTGTTTTTGTTTGAAATAATATTTATTACGAGGTTTTATGTCTACAGCTTAATGTAGAGCAGTCTCTGTTAGAATTCATAACAATGATCAGATGAGCTTCCCTGCTATATCTTAGATACTCATTTCAAATATATTTCAAATATAAAATTGCACACTCCCGCACCAACACATCTAATTACATTGTTTGGTGAAATGAACCACATCCTCATTGCTAGAAACCACTGTCCTGATGAAGGTCTAACCGAAACATTATACTAATTAAAAGCAGAATAAAAGCAGATAAAAGTGTGTGTGGGAGTATGCAATGTTTTATTTGAATAGCCTAAAGGGATCTACTCCCAGCACCACAAAACATTTTTGAGAGTACGCATGTTGATCTCATCACTACGTCTTAAATACTCTGTCACTTCGTATGATGTGTTTCAGTCTCTTCCTTCTTCTCTTTATCGCCACGTTTCTTGCTCTTCTTTTTCTTCTTCTTCTTCTCCTTTGTGGTTTTGGTTTTAGCAGCATGCTGCTTGGCATTAAGCGCAGGCCTGGATGTGGTCAGGGGGTTGGGGGCGGAGCTGAGCTTGGCGTTGTCCCCGTCCCGGCTGGAGTCGGAGCGCACGCCCTGGGAGCTGCTGTGGGGCCGATGGTGGCCGTGCTCGCCGCTCAGGTTGGTGACGGAGTAGCGGCTGCTGTTGTACATGACGATGTGGTGCCAGGAGCTGAGGGGAGTGGCGGAGAAGTGCTGGGGCCCGCCGGAGTCGTCCCGGGCGCCCCCCGGGGACATGACCATGGAGCCGCGCGGCGTCACTGCCTCCACCGCGCTCTTGAAGGTCTTCAGGATGCGGTCGCTCTTCTGCTTCTCCTTCTTCTCGCGGGACTCCAGCTTCCTCAGCTGCCGACGGTGGTCCTTCATCATCTGCTTCCTGGTGTCGGCCAGACCCCTGCAGAGACACGGAACAGAACTCTATTATGATCAGTTATGCCCGAGTTGAACGTCAGACTTCACTTGTTGTTTGATGGAAATGGTCCAACCTATCGGGCCAAATTTGCAATAAGGAGAGGAAACCGCCACAAGCAATTAAACAGAGATAAGGATACACTATTTACAACCCAACTCTACCACAAACCATAAGCCTATGCAAATGTTTAACTTGAGTAAACTTGGGTAAACTGGAAAGGTTAAACAAAGTTATTATTCATCTTAAGCTATTGTTCCTGTTCACACAATCTTATTGGTCCGAGTCATATACTTCAACTGCAAGGTCTCTATACCCCTACAGTTTTGTCTCCTCATATCTACACAGTGAGAACGGCCCACCTGTAGTCCACTACTCCTGTCCCTTCGCGGTCCAGTCTGCGAATAAGTCCCTCTATCTGGAATCGATCCAGGGGAATTGACGATTGCTATGAGGGTAGAAACAAAAGAAAATTAATAAAATACAATGTTGTTTAAATGATTAATACCGAAACCTAACTACTCACTTTTCTTGCAATATGTTTCTGCATTTAGTACTGGAGGACCATAGTTATTATTATATTGTACTTGTCATCTCCCTGTATGATCAAAAAACACTGATTATGAGTTGGAAATGGAGGTCTAGTTCCTCCATGTGCATTCTGGGAAATTGTAAATGTCAGTGACAGCGGTTTGTCTGAAGATAATTGATCAGAAGACCTCCACTGCCTTCCTGAAGTCTGCGACAGGAACTTGCATGGTTCCTTCTTTATCGATGTTCCGAAAGAAGTCCCAGAGGCGCAGCTTGCGCTCATTCAGGTAGTCCTGCAAGAAGAGAGAGAGAGAGAGAGAGAGAGAGAGAGAGAGAAAGAGAAAGAGAAAGAGAGAGAGAGAGAGAATAGCATTTGGTGCCTCTGTTCTTCTTACCCGTGCCTTGGGTTTGAGGGGTATAGACTACTTGAAAGTCCAGAGCCACAATCTTTTTTCTTTAAATTATCCACAGTATGTCTCACTTATTAATTCCAATCACTGCATACATATCTATAGGCTTTAACTGATGCTGTACCTGGATGACTTTCATTGGGTCAGCGCGTTTGGGGGCTTTCTTGGCGATGAAGCCTCCGACCCCTCCGTAATGCACCACCAGACTGGGGTGCTCCTCACACGTCAGCTCCAGCAGCTGTACAAAGTGCTCATTCACCAGCACATTCTGCACACGTACAGCCACACACACAGGATGTAAACAAGTCATTAACATCTAAACTTGAATTGTTATGGTATAGGTTTTAAGGCCCCTCAAAAAACAATGCTCACCGCTATATTGATCTCTTCCAGGGCGGTTTTAGGTGTGTTCTTGACTAGATTGACAAGAGCTAGTGCTCCCTCTACTGTCAGGGAGTTGTACTCCAGCTGGTGACAGGCATGACATCCAGGTTACAACAGTGTCACACAGCGCAACTCTTCTCACTACGCTCGCCTGATGATTCCGTGACGCCACCTACCAGCAGCACTCGCAGCGTGTCGTTGGTCTCTAGCCCCTTGCAGAGCATGCCCACGCCCTCGTTGCCGATGCGGTTGTTGTTCAGGTCGAGGTGCACCAGGGTGTTGTTGTATTTGAGCGCCTCGCCGAGGGCCAGGGCCCCCTCGTTTCCAAAGCCGTTCCCTGACAGGTCCAGGTGTTTCAGGGTTACGTTTGCCTACAAATGAGGTATCTCGTGTGAAACACAATTGATCAAATGTGAATGTCGGAGATTCGTAACGCGTAGCCTACCTTAAGCCCGGCACAGAAAGCCACGGCCCCTTTCATTCGCAGGTGATTCCAGCACAGGTTTAGTACTTCCAAACCCTCATTGGTTGCTGTGGGGTTATAAGGTCAGTGTCAGTACGTTGCATGACTCTAACCCAAGTGACTAAATTCCTTTATTCACCTAACTGTACCAGTTCCCTCTGTAATATTACTCACCTAACATCTGACCCAGATGCTCCCCACCTCGACCACTGAACTCATTGTGGCTCAGGTCCAGCTCCTTCACTCTGTAGTTGCTCTAAAGACAGATGTAGCAGATATAGTATCACCTCACTACCAGCCTAAACGAGCAAGCATGTCTGAATGTCACTGCCACTCACTTACTGTCAGGGCATCAGCAAAGTATTTAGCATCGTCCTCTATGAATCCATTCCCTGTGAGGAAATGATGAACTCAAGTCAAACAGATTGACGTAGGACTGTTGCCTGTTGATGGTTTGGTTTTAATTCAAAATGTACAACTCATTCAGGTTACTACCTGATAATTTGATAGTTTTGATTGAAATGTTGTCCAGCAACATCTTTGCGATGCACTCAGCCCCTGCAGTCTGGAGGTGGTTGTTGGACAAATCCTGTGTAAATACAAACAAACATACACACTATTTTACTATCTTCATAGTCAAAACTCAGTATTACCTGCAATACACGTATGCCCTCTTGTGGCATATTAACAGTACAGTATATATATACTGTATAATATGGGGCATAGTCTACTGTATAGTCAAACCCTACTCACTCACATCAATATTCATTGCATTACATTACAGTCATTTAGCAGACGCTTATGTCCAAAGTGACTTACAATACGTGCATTCAACACAGGTAGTCAAGAGACATTTTGAAGAGAACTCATAAGTGCATCTCCTTTCTAAACAAGCATCTAAGAGCATAACCAGTGCTTAAGTAAAATGGCAAAAAGAAATAAATACAAATATTCATCCATGGTACCAGATCGATTCTACAAATACAACCAGACATACCCTCAAGCATCTGTACCTCATACAAACTTACCAGATGCTGAATGGTGAAATTGGCCCTCAGCATCTCCACCAGGTATCTGGCTCCCTCAGCGAGCAGGTGGTTGTCCGCCAGCTCCAGGTTGTTGATGTGCATGTCGGTCTGAAATAAAAATGCTGGAATCTAACAGCAGTCCATTACATTACAGTAGAAGTATAAAATGAGCAGACAGTGAGCAGACGGGTGTCCCAGGCGTACCACCAGAGCGATGGCCAGTGCCTTCCCCCCCAGTGGTCCCAGGCCATGGTGGTTGATGTTCATATTGGGGTTGCCTAGGTTCCGTATGAAGTAGGACACAGGAACCACCCCGACCAGCTTGCAGGCCTGGAGGTACATCCCGGCTGTGGAGGTATCCCCCTTGCTGCTCTTTCTCACCTCTGGAAATAGAGAACTATGTCACGGATGAACTAAGAGACCACGTCCCCCCTCCGCCACAACTACAGGCAGGTCAGATCACAACGCTATATGGTAACATTGGTTAGTAGAATTTGGTCAAATCTATTTACCTTCCACCTCCAGGTCGGTGTCCCACTCATCCTCCAATTCTGGATCTTCGACAGGAAATGGGCTATCATCATCATCATCATCATCTGCTAGGCAGAGGGACTCAAGAGAGAGGCTAGACATCGATCAACTCCTGTATGTAGTAGCCTACTGACAATATCTATTTATACAGTAGCGTATACTGTATATGTGCAGTTTTACTGACAAGTTATTTCGTGTTACACGCTGTCTGTCACACGTTCTTCCATTTTCTCGTGTATCAGTTGGTTGCGAGGTGAAATACCTGTGTAGACTACAGTGTAATTCGACCCTGGAGATGCCATGCCTGTAACATTAAAAATTCACCACTCACCATATGGTTAAAGCCTTGTGTGTTTGGTCAACACAGCAAGAACGGTGTTATCAATTTCGTGTACGGCCAACATAACCGGCAGCAAAGTTACTGCACTTTAAAAAGAAATAAAGCTCTCATTGTTTAATACTGCTGCTAATTAATATATATCAATTTATTTTATGTAAAACAAATCAATAAATCGCACACAATCTCATTTTTTCTAACATGGCCAATTAGGGCACGGTATTAAACAAGGTTCTCCTCTGGTTGCAGCTGACTATGAATAAACTTTCTCCGCGCATGCGTCATTGAGGATAGAGCATGATAGGGAGCCTGATATGTTACGGCCTTTACCCGCTAACATGGTTAATAAACCGCGTCTCGGGTAAATTGCAGGCCAGCATTACGGACATGACAATAAAGAGTGGTAAGGAGGGGATGATGAAAAGCAATATTTGGAGAGGCTCGTCGCATTTCCATTGAGCAGCTGGCTAGCGTTAGCAGGCCATGTGACCCGTGTGCTACACGACGCGACGCTATCCATTGGTTTTTGCTTGTTCCGCAGATTACTGGTCTTTGCTTGCATTACAACAATAATGTTTGTGTCTGCATGCAGTTAGCAGCATGTCAGCTAACCGTGGAACTGTCGAAGCTGGCCATCGAACTTATAGAAAGCTATGTGCGTCAAACTTTGCAAGCTACCTAGCAGCAGTGATGTCTAGACTAACGTTGGACTATAACTCCGGTCTGGAGAGCTGCTGTAGGCTACTGTTACAGGCTTTCCATCCAGCACCCTGGGAACACACCCGATTCAGCTAATTCGTAGAATCGGGTGTGCTAGGTTAGAGTCGGAGAGAAAGCCTCCAGAGGGTATACCTCTCCAAAACCGGAGTCGGGGATCAGGTGTGTTGGGGCTGGAGTGAAACCCTTTACAATGGTAGCTCTCCAGGATGGCACATCTTAACTACAGCCTAACAGACGGCAGCATCTGAAATCTGGCACAGAAATAGGCTACTAAAATACTATACAGCGGCAAGATGGTAATGATGTTAACTCTAACTAAATTATTATAAAGTGATGTCTACCATTCCTTTTCTGACGCAGAGCTCTTAAGAAACTGCCCCTCCTCTGCGTTCAGTGATGTCAAAGGCGCGTGTGACGGCGGTGTCTGGCACCCCACCGAGACTCAGACAGCCCTGCTGGACCAGTGGCTCAGCGGCGGCCCCCCCGGGACCCCCAAGGCCGGGAGAGAGACGGCGGGGCAGGGCCTGGAGGAGGAGGGAGCCCCAGGGAAGGAGGAGAGGAAAGGAGTAGCGAGTGTGGTCGAACCAGAGGAAGTCATGGTAGAGGCTATATTAGTGAGGGGTGAGCTACAGAGGTTGATGATGAAGGACGAGGAGGCTGAGTTGAGTGAAGAGGGGTTGGGGGTGCAGGTCAGGGAGGAGGCTGGCCAGCAAGAGGGCCAGCAGGAGTCAAACATGCGGTCAGAGGAGCTGGCGAGGGAGGAGGAGGTGAAGGAGACGACTCTGGTCTCTATTGAGGACGAGTCTAAGAGCAGAGGTCCGACAAAGGAACTATTGATTAGCGCCAATGACCTACACAACCCATCAGTTGTGGACAGCAGGATAGAAACGAGTGCATCAGAGGAAACGGAGATCTGTCATTATGACCAGCCAATAGAGGAAGTCAGTGTTGAAGAGTCAGTGACAGTCACCAAGACCCAGCTGGACGACGAGACCAGTACCAAAGAAATGTCTTCGATGAAAGAATGCTGGGACGACTACCAGTTTGCTTGTATCGGCCGACAGCATCCTGGGACTTGTGGTCCTCCTGAGATGGACCTGGTCTCCCTGCTGTCGGAGGCCCAGGCCGAGCCCTGGGAGAGCCGGACCAAACCTCAGCAGCCGGGCTGGCATTTCCCCGTCGGCCCTGGTCTGGGAGAGGTGGTCTACTGCCCCTCGTGGCAGTTCCCTGGTATGAGCTACTACCCGGTGCTGCAGGAGACCATGCCCTTTGAAGGTGAGAATTCTGCCTATGATGTCACATTGAGTAAAGGTCACCAGTAACGGCCCACCAGATGGGCTAGATTCTCAAGTTGTTATCACCGTTAGCACCCTCCTCTCAGTTCTGTAGTAAAGGGCAGTGTGACCGTTCCTCAGTGGCGTGGAGAATGTGGGAGGAGGTGGGCGAGCCTCTCCAGAGAGCCCGCTCGGACCCCCGGGCTGTGTTCGACTTCACAGTGATGTCCTACAACATCCTGGCCCAGGACCTGCTGGAGGCCAACGAGGAGCTGTACACACACTGCCCTCTAGAGGTGCTGGCGTGGGACTACCGCCTCAAAAACCTCATACAGGAGTTCAAGAAGTGGGAGCCAGATGTGAGTAATAACAATAATAATAATAACAACAACAATGATTATGTTTATTTGTACAGCATATTTTGTAAATACAATTCAGTGCTTTACAGAATAAAAAACAACATTAAAACAGTACATAATTAAAAGAAATAGACGATACATAATTGAAAAAATAATAATGTAGGAGCCAGGTGGTCTGTCACAATAGCATTAATGCAGTAACTAATGCAGTAACACTGACATTGCTTAGTGACTGCCAGCTGTACATATTGAGCTGTGTATGCCTGTCCCCTGTGTGTGTCTGTGTCGTGTGTGTCGGTCCCCTGTGTATGCCTGTCTCCTGTGTGTGTCTGTCCTCTGTGTATGTCTGTCCCCTGTGCGTATCTGTCCTCTGTGTATGTCTGTCTCCGGTGTGTGTCTGTCCCCTGTGCGTATCTGTCCTCTGTGTGTGTGTCTGTACATCTGTGTGTGTCTGTCCCCTGTGTGTGTGTGTGTGTGTGTGTGTGTGTGTGTGTGTGTGTCCTCTGTGTGTGTGTCTGTACATCTGTGCGTGTCTGTCCCCTGTGTGTGTGTGTGTGTGTGTGTGTGTGTGTGTGTGTGTGTGTGTGTGTGTGTGTGTGTGTCTGTCTGTCTGTCTGTCTGTCTGTCTGTCTGTCTGTCTGTCTTTCTTTCTTTCTTTCTGTCTGGTCTGTCTGTCGCCTCTGTGTGCGTGTGTCTGTCCCCTGTGCGTATCTGTCCTCTGTGTGTGTGTCTGTACATCTGTGTGTGTCTGTCCCCTGTGTGTGTGTGTGTGTGTGTGTGTCTGTCTGTCTGTCTGTCTGTCTGTTGCCTCTGTGTGTGTGTGTGTGTGTGTGTGTGTGTGTGTGTGTGTGTGTCTGTCCTCTGTGCAGATCTTGTGCTTGCAGGAGGTCCAGGAGGAGCACTACGAGCAGCATCTGAAGCCTGCTCTCTGCGACATGGGTGTGTTCCGGGCCCCGATCCGCCTTCCCATGTGAATGTGTAATCAATCCCACGACCATTGTAAGAGTAGAATGAAGTATGAATGAGGAATGTTTTACATCGACAGTTTTTCTCCCCCACCCTCTTTTGACCTCAGGCTACACCTGCGTATACAAACGACGGACAGGCGCCAAGACAGACGGCTGCGCGACATGCTACCACGCCGGCCGCTTCTCCGAGCTGTCTGTGAGCCTACTGGAGTTCTTCAGGCCGGGCTGTGCGCTGCTGGACAGGGACAACGTGGGCGTCGTGCTGCTGCTTCGGCCCGTTGCGTCCCGGGGCTCCGGGGCTGCCGCCCAGGGCCCACCCCTCTGCGTGGCCAACACCCACCTCCTGTTCAACCCCCGCAGGGGCGACGTGAAGCTGGCCCAGATGGCCATAGTGCTGGCGGAGATCGACCGTCTGGTGAAGTCCTGCAGGACTGTAGGGGACAACTGTAATATCGTCTTGTGTGGAGACTTCAACTGTGTGCCAAACATGGCGCTGTATTGTCTGATCACTACAGGGCAGCTCTACTACCACGGTCTGCCCGCCTGGATGGTGAGAGTACCGCACAGCACAGCACAACACAGCATAGCATAGCACAGTAAAGCACAGTACAGCATAGCGCAGCACAACACAGCATAGCACAGCGTAGCATAGCGTAGCATAGCACAACACAGCATAGCACAACATAGCATAGCACAACACAGCATAGCACAACATAGCATTGCATAGCACAGCGCAAAACAGCATAGCACAACACAGCATAGCACAACACAGCATAGCATAACACAGCATAGCACAACATAGCATAGCGTAGCAAACCATGGCATCACACAGCACAACATAACATAATCCAGTACAACACAGCATAGCATATCACGACATACTGTAGCCCAACATAGCATAGCACAACACAGCACTGCTGACTGTAATCAATGTCTGGGTTGCACATAAAATGTGTTTTGTGGTTGGCAATATGCTATATGCTACATAGCTAGTTCAGTTAGCATGGATGCATCATTGTTTAGGATATCACCCTGTTAAGTGTGTGTGTGTGTGTGTGTGTGTGTGTGTGTGTGTGTGTGTGTGTGTGTGTGTGTGTGTGTGTGTGTGTGTGTTTGTTTGTTTGTTTGTGTGTCAGGTATCTGGTCAGGAGGACCTGTCCTACAGAACCCATAATTTCCAGCTGTATGGCCCCCTGTGGCCTGCTTCCCTGGGCATCACTGACAACTGCCAATTCAGCAGAACAGAGAAGCAGGAGCAGATGACGCCAGGTCAGCAAGGGAAATGTAGTTTTTATAACGTCTGCATCATGTTCGGATGGGCTTACTGGTGGTATTATGCTGCCGATGATCGTTGTGTGAACTTTTAATCACGCATATCTAGTACAGTGGTGTTCCTCCGTATTTCCCTCTTCTTCAACGTTGTGTTGTGTGGAGGATGTGACCCTGAACATGGATGATTGGATATATTTGTCCTTCCTGTAGGGAAACCCCGGTACAGCCATGACTTCCTGCTCCAGCTACGCTTCTGTGAGCCCGCATGTGTCCGGCCCCGCGACCTGCAGATGATCGCCGGGGTGACCGACAACACACCAAGTAACACACACCAATGACACACACTCACATTCTAGACTGTATCCCGTTTCCATACGACCTCATGACTCAACGTGGCCGTAATGGTTCAGTAATGCGCTAAATGACTTCTGCATTTCACTCTCTCTTACATCTCCTAGATCCAGAGGAAAAGCAGCCATGTGCTCCCAGGTCAGTTCAACTGTAGACCTTCATGTTAATGAGTCCATAGGCATCATATGTGTCTAACGCAGCACGTGTCACTTTAGATAGAAACTGTGCCAGCCGAGTGCAGTAGTTGTTCCATTCACCCTCAGTTTCAGACACACCATCGGCCACGGCCTGGACCTGCGGTCGGTCTACGGACACTACATCCCTGATTCTGACCGCCCCGAGGTGACCACCCTACACTCCGAGGTCGGAGCCACGGTCGACTACATCTTCTACACTGCAGGAGGTGGCAGCTGTGGTGGTGATGGCAACGGTAGGGACATGTATCCAGATGGCTTTTTTCAGCGACCAGCAACTCTATAGGTTGCTCTATTGGTTGGTTGGGTTGTCCACAAAAATGCAATGCTGCTGTTGTCCACACTTGTGTGCTCTTACTAATCCACTAATTAGACGAGAGAGAAGATTCAGCCAGATTGAAAATGCGTGTAGCCTACTCTATAGCTCGTATGTGGTCGCAGCTTGTTAAGTCACCTGACATAGTACATACAGATGCATCTCAGAAAATTTGAATATTGTGAAAAAGTCCATTATTTTCCGTAATTTAATTCAAACAGTGAAACTTTCATGTATTCTAGATCCATTACACAAAGTGAAATATTTCAAGACTTTATTGTTTGAATCTTTATGATTGTACAGTATGTTCAGTATGTTCATTTATACACTCAATACTTGGAGGGGGCTCCTTTTGCACAAATTACTGCATCAACGTGGACTGTGGCATGGGCCTTGAAATATTTCACTACATGTGTAATGAATCTATAATAATCTATAAAAGTTTCACTTTTTGAATTAAATTACGGAAAATAATGAACTTTCCACAATATTCAAATTTTCTGAGATGCCCCTGTATGGTATACAGTAGTGTGGGTTCCCCCCTTAAAGAACTGCTGTAAGCTCTCTGACTTGCCTATTGGCTGTACGTTTTAGGTCTGAGGCTCATAAGTCGCCTCTCCCTGCCATCGGAGGAGAACCTGTGGTCAATGAAGGGCCTCCCTAACGACGTGTTCCCCTCCGACCACCTCAGCCTGCTGGCCAGGTTCCAGCTGGAGCTCCGGCCACTGTGACGGACGGAGGATGAGGTCGGCACTGCAACATTAGGAGACAGACGGGGGACAGAGTCTGCGCTGTGATGTGAGAGGGACTGAGCTGACATTTCTTTTTGTTTTGTTTGCCAAGAAAAAAAAGAAGAATGAGCAAAAAATCGTATATACAGCAAGAGTCTGATTTTATATGATTGAGATTTGAATGCAGAACATTTTACATTTGACATGAAAGTTATTTTACTTTATTGATGGGAGTTTCGTTTGGACTTGAAGGGCACTTTGCTAAACAATGTCTTTTTTTGTCTATCGTCTCAAAAAATATTGAAATAACCGATTGTACCTCATGTTTTCTAATATTTTATTGTTCTCTGGTTTTGGGTCAGTCATAGTAACATGTTGAATAAACATTAACTATATAATGTATGTGTGGTGATCTTTACAGTACAGTGACACAATACAGAAAGACCGACTATTTCTCAGAACCCATGCAGTTCATAGACAAAGGGATTTGAACTGATAAGGCACTCGCAAGCTCCGCTCTTCAGACCAGATCCGAGTCCTCTTCCCCAGCCTTCCTGGCAGAGATGGTGTTGAGATTGTGACCTGCATGTTGGCAGTGCTCTCCTCCCATCTCACTCCACCGAGCCTCTCCGTCTGGCAGGGAGAAGGTGTGTGTGTGGCAGAGGCATGAATGAATAATTCACATATGGTAGTGGGGAGCGTTCATGCATGATGGGGCTCCGTCGGGGCTCTCTGCGGGTGTGTGTACACACTGCAGAGCAGAGAACCACGTAGTCCACTGCTGTCATCTAAGATCAAGGTTTTTTCCACTGGAGTGTGAAATTGTGTATTTGATATGACCTTCATTCTACAATTAATTAATCTAAGACGACTGTATTCTATAGAATTCAATCACCAGAGACGGACAAGCTAAAGGAGCTTGTGTTTCTGTATTGTAGTGTTTGAGGTAGGCCTATGTATTGTTTGGCTTCTAGGTGTTGCTGTCCCTGGATCTACCTTCAATGCTACATTGAGTTTGACTTCTTCTCGTAGTGAGAGTCCCCCTGCAGCATAAAACCCCGCCAAAGAACGGAAATGGGTCAGTAGGTTTTCGAAGTAGGCCACATCTTACAAGCAGCACAGTATGTGTGTATGCTACAGCTGGATTCCTGAAGACCAGATGAAGAATTATCCTCTGATACAGCACATACACTGAAGGGCATAACATTTATCATCAAATCTGCTCAGGTTCATTTGTCACAAAGCCAAGCAGGTGGAATCTTGTTAGAGCATTGCATATTTTGTCCTGGCAGATAATCAAGCCATTGCACTGCAGTTACAAAATGTGACAGTGTGCAATGTTTTGCTGTAAAAATGAGTAAATTAAATATCCGTCCCGAACCCCAAAACAGGCTGGTATATTTCCTAGTGTGACAGCGTGCAAAGCCAGTGCAATGGTGAATAATAAACATGTCCTTATAAAGGCATTAGATGCAACTGGACAGCTTTGTTCATTGTCCTACTGGAACTGATCCTAGTCCTTTTGTAGTATCTGTACTGTAGTACTGTACTTTCTTTGTACACACTGAGCGGGGACCATGTTTGGTGTCTGTAATCTGCTCTGTGCTATCGGTCTCTTAGCTGAATGCACACTGTACCTAATTCTGGCATTTAGACTGGCACTGAGCTCTGCCTGACTGCCCTCACACCACTGTTTGGGTATTACTGTACTCATTGATCTGAGCTTCAGTTTATCCACCATTGCATTCCATAGACCTCTTCATTGAGCTTAAGCCCTTTAATAAACTTACAGCTGTCAGTGCTGACGCAAGAGTTACATCATCCCAATAACCAATATAGGCAGAGGCCACAGGCAGAGGTGAGGGAACGTTTTATTTATAAATCAATAAAGTCTGTAAATGGGCTACGAAGTTCAATAATAATCTTTTGGTACAAGACAACTGTGTCAGTAGTACTGAAATGAAAATGGACAACAGCACAAGCAGTCAAAACACTACTGGACTATATATGGCAATATTTAAAAAACCGGACTGATCCACTGGTGATGATCAATACTGAGGACGGTATGAAACTCTACACATACAAAACTGCTCTTTGCACCTTGACTATAAAGTGGAAAATATAAGTTGCCAGATAGACACTTAGTAATGAGGTTTATACAAAGGAAACAACATATAAAATGACATCAATAATGTGGTAAAAAAAAAAGAAAGAAATCTACATAAGGCCTAATAGGTAAATTAGCTGCAGTGTCTTCACTTCCGTTGACGGTTGTCCATGTCTAAGAAAGAGGTCTTAACGCATGTCGTGTCTTCATTTTTAAAAGATTCCCACGTCTCATGCTTTAGAAAGTACACATGGAATATTCAACCATATTATACCTGTACATAGCAAAACATGCTAACATCTGTGTGTGAGTGTGTGTGTGGTGATCAAAGTTCTAGATACAGCAGCTCATATCGTGGCTATACTGTATGTGGGAGCAGAGGAATTGCACAGGTAATTCAGCAAGGAATTGTAAAACTACTCACTCCGTGTTCGGCTCTTCACCGGTCATTAAAACATTCTTAAAAAAGGCACAAAGGCAGTGGTTTGCAAACTAGTCACTACAAAAGCAATTGCTGTCCAGCAGAGCTAAAGGTTAAATGTATTTACACATCTACAGACCCTAATTGTGATACAGATTGCACACAATCGTCAAACATTTTCAAAGAACTGATTGATGACATGAAAATCTATGATATGTCAAATTGCACATTCAGGCTGTGGGTTGTCAAACACAACTTTAGGGATTAGCTAAATTTCACATTGCATATTGACAAAACCCTGCATATTCATTCAGAAATATGACTATGAAATACACATTGCTAAATTTCTTAATACCTGTTTGACCTTACATAATTCATAAGTGCTGTCAGCACCACTCACCAGGCAGGCTGTGGGCTTTTCAAAAAACCCTGGTAGCAAACTAACCCACAGGACGGCTAAATGGCCATGTTTTGGAAAAAAAAAAGTGACCGGTGACCTCTTCAACAGCTACAGTATTTATGCCAACACGCCTTGTTATGACTGTAGATCATCACCTTGTAGAATGGAATAGGTCCATGTAGGTCCAGACGGGTCCATGTGAAAGAAGTGTTTGGTAGTCTCACACTCCAACCAACCTCCTCACACTCTAATCTGATATCCGTTCAAGTCTGAAGGTGGCTTCGGCTCAAGCACCTTCTTATCTCCAGATGGACTGTAAACAAACAGAACAAAACAATGAGTTATGATGTCTCATGGGTCCCAGATTATAGCAACAGATGACTCACCTTTGTTGTGATTTGTTTCCCTTAGGCACAAATCAAAGAGAATCTGCATCGTAGCTCCAAAGCATTGAACTTAATAATTGCAGTGATTTTCAGTGTATGGCATTTATAATATGTCATTTAGCAGATGCTTTCATCCAAAGACACTTGCAGTATTGAGTATCAACTTGACCACTGATAAAATTCCCTCTAATACACGAGTGGCGAGCTTCTGGCCAAGTGCCCTATCTCTTGATATCTGACTATGGAACACAATTCAATTCAAGTCAATACAATTTTATTGCAGACAAAGGGTCAAACTTTACACAGTGCACATTTAGCATTACCGTCTCTCACTGCGGCTGTTCCTGCGCATGGGGCTGCCGGGGCCACGGAGCGGTGAGCCCATGTCCCTCTTCCTGTCTTTGGTGGGCGAGGGGGGCGCAGCCTTCCCAATCTGCAACACATGACAGTTAACGCTGATCTCTATAGCAAAACATACAAATCACGCTGTGTGCGACAATGGTGGGAAACACGCACGAACACACACACGCGCACACAAATCATGCATTTAATTACTTAGAGCAGCACCTACGGTAGTACCCAAATGTGCTGAAGGATGCAGGGAGTTACTGTAAGCTGACAGTGAAACCCTCCCCATCTGTAATGTGATTGTGTGTCCCGGTCGACTCCCTATAAAACCTCAGCTATTGATTGATGGAGGCTGCTATGTGTGATGCACTGTGGTGCAAAGCTAGGCCATCATCACATGAGTGTGACTACACACACACGGGGCTCCGCGCCATCATGACTCCTTTCACGACGCTGGGGAACGGCAGATGATAAAAGATCATCGTTTGACGATGACAGCGGCTCAAACAGCAGGTGAACTCTACGTCGTCACACGCCATGGGACAGCGGGTGAAAAGGAGAAGTCGGGAGTCCCATCAGCGTAGACTAGAGCGATATACCATCTGCTCAGTATAAACACACATTTTCCCCCTTGTGACTCCCCTCTCATGACCTGAAATGCAATAAATCTCGGATGAATCCCAAATTCAATTATAAACCGGAGCAGTTGGCTGTTAGCTTCAGAGAGTGGGTGCTCAGTGCCAGGTGGAACACTCAAATGCAATCTTATCGTAAGCAGCCTCTCAACTTCCGTTATATCCCATTCCCGCTGATTCGGTAAACTCTGTATCTTATCTTTATACTGTATAGATTGGTACTTGGTACTTGTGTAATTTGTAAATTGTGTATTTTTTGTGTTTCTGCAATAATCTTGGCGCCAGCAACACTTCCCTGTGACTGTAAGCTACACTGCACATTACATGTGACGAATAAAAGAATGGGTATCTGAATCAACTCTGTGTTCCCCGTGACCCCTCACCTTCAGCCTCATGTCTCGCGCGTGTCTCTCCAGCTCTCTCCTCAGCTCCTCCTTGGACAGCTTGTCCACATCCAGGACGGAGTGCTTCCACTCGATCTGCTCCACGCTGTGGGGGTCGTGCGACACGTACTGGCCGATCTTCACCTTGCGCAGGGCGTGCCAGTAGCCCTTGTAGGCCCCCTCGAACTCCTGCACCAGGTCGGCCAGCGTGCGGAACTCCAGGGGCTTGAACATCAGGTCGTCCCTGCGGCTGATCCCCAGCGCCCCGAAGCGGCCGCCGCAGTGCACGCCCAGCACGATGTGGTAGAAGTGGTTCCCTGAGAAGTGCGTCTTAAAGCTGAGGGGGAAGCGCTCCACGCCTGGCATGCTGTTGGTGAGGTAACTGAGACAGGCAAGGGGTCAAGGAAGGGGAGAGCACTCATCTTACTTACAGTACGTTCTAATTGGATGATCCGATCTGGCTACGGGCTACGGGGTAATAATATTCATACAGTATACAACATGCAGTAGTTCTTAACCTCTGTCTTAAAACAACAGAAGTGCACAGTTAAACATGCAGTAGTCTGTTGTCAGGAATAGCCAGTCTGAAAAAATAACACTTGGCTGCCCTGGTTAAGCCAGTAAGTCCATTTGTGGGCAGAGCTTTCAGTGTTTTTTCACGCACTGCTCGGGGCATGTCTGCAGGCCTCTTTGTTCCTCTAGATTGAACAAAGCAGTTTCCTTGATAGCTATTTGGAGAGGCTGCTGTAGTTACAGTATCACTGCCAAAAACACAGTTACAGTACAAGCAATCCTCTCACACCCCATTACTCTTCTGCTGCCGTTCTGACAGAGCTGTTCACCTGCATCGAGAAACACTAAATAAATATAACACCTGGGGCAGGATTAACGTGTTCGACACGAAGGCAGAATTACGTACAAGCGTACAAATGTCACGCCCATGCACGAAAAGGATACATTCCAAGGATCACAGCCTCTAGACACTTGATTGGCAGAGACTCCCGTGTCATCTCCTTAGCGATGTCCATCAGCCTACACAGGACATGTGGTTAAGAGTAGAACGCACCTGTGCATCATCACAGGTTGCAGACACTACTGTTTCATTTCTATGACTGCACACAAAGGGATACGATCTCCTCTCTCCAGGAGGCCTACTAGGGCCTCCAGACTACCCAGAAATGTTGACATGAGAAATGTAAATAAATGCCACGATAAACCATTATCTATGATCCATAAAGGCCAAGCAAAGTGCATCATAAGCTTCTGCTGGCGTAAGACATCTTCAATATCCTGGTCCTGGTGCCAAAGCCTTGGGGGGTGCAACACAAATAAAGTCTGGTTCGGAGGCAATCAGCAACATCTGCCTCTAACAGTGCTGCTTCCTGTGTCTGCTGCCTCGATGCGCCTGGCAGGAGATGCCATTTCAGACAGAGCCCATGAGACTCTCTCTGGCAGACATCTTGTTCATTTACATGTACTGTGTGGCCTTGCTGGCTGCTCTGAACAAAAAACCCTATCTGGAGCCATGAAAGGGAACCCTGAAAAGCGAGGTCTGAGATCGGGAAGGGTATAGGAACTTACGCAGTAAGAGGCCTGCTCTTCTTGATTTCAAAAAACTGTGTTCCAGTGTGATTGTACCTGTAGGATGCGGTTAAGGACAACATGGAGGAGAAGTAGCAACATAACAAAAAATGTTGGGTTTTCATAGAACACTATACTTTGGGGAGTAGAACCTCTTTAAGTGCTTTGTGAAATTCATAGTCTCTGATTCATGAATTAGTGAGCATCTTCTTGAGCTGTGGTATGTTTATGCTTTAAATAGAATACAGCCTAAACATGACCTACATTCTGAAGACTCACCCACATTTATGAACATTGGACCAAACAAGAATGAAGGATTCAGGAGTAGTGAATCTTGGCGGCCATCATAATCTTCTTTAGTGCAGCTATGTGGCTTAATTTATAATGTATGAAATCATCTCGTGTCTATCCTTATGCATTATGTGATGCTGTGGTACATAATACAGTGCATTCACATATACCCATAACTTGAGCAATCTTAAACTCTTTCTGGACATCAATGTAGTTTTAACAAAGCTATCATAAAAATAAAAAAAACTGACTGCTCCCTGAGGTCCACTTCACAGCTAGCTTCAATGTTTCAAGGCTCATTGGTGTAGGCTAGAGTGGGGTGACCATCCAGTTTGACCATCCAAGACATAAGGATACTGCAAGTCCCTGATGTACTTCTGTATGGCTTCCAAGCGCTGTGGGATACTGGTGGTTGGTTGGTATGCAGGCACACTCGGTATAGGAATCTATGGGGCAGAGAACACACTCAGACATTATCACCACTGCACAATCACTATATTCACAGCAGCTGGTGAATGTCCTCTTGTTCATCTTCTCTTTTCTAAGTAGGAGCATCAGCTATGATTGGAATCAGTATTTTCTCCAGGCTGTCTTGCACAAGGCTAATAACAAGTATGATGGCATTCCTGGTGGAAACAGAGGCAGTGTTTTCCTCACTCAGACAAGAGAGCAGCAGTAGTGGTAGATGTTTGGGGCAGGGTTTGGTCACTACTCATTGTGTGAGCGCTAAATCTACTTTGTTTAGGTCAGTATGCTTGGGACATAGTCTGTGGCACAAACTCGCACAACAAATGCCAAATCATTTTTCGTTGATAGAAGAACTGTCTTATATTAGCATTAACAGAACATTGATAATGTATGTATTTCTTGCAACCAAGTGAAGGAATAACAGCCTCTATAACAGCTATGTCTGTTGGATAACAGGAAGGTTAACTGCTCCTCGAGAATGTGTAGTGTTTATGTGAGTGGTGTTCCTAGTGGAGTATCTAGAGGGTCGTTATTGAGTCAATCACAATCATTCTGCATAGTCAGCAGTCCTTCACCTCCTCTCCAC
Organism: Borostomias antarcticus; assembly: GCF_949987555.1. NCBI lineage: Eukaryota > Metazoa > Chordata > Actinopteri > Stomiiformes > Stomiidae > Borostomias > Borostomias antarcticus. The sequence goes on along the minus strand of NC_140238.1, from coordinate 7,470,772 downwards.
TGGGACTGTGATTAAACTCAAACGGCATACAGGAAGATGGGACAATATATTCCACAGGATGGCTCATGGCAGGGGAAAGGAAGTGCTAAAAATCGACATGGCTATCACATCACTGACAGTGATGGACACTGTGAGTGTAGCCTGTCGGTCAGACTGAATACAGCAGGTGAGAGACAGGAATGTCACTTGCTCTTACCTTAGGCAGATCACTGGCCCCCCGGATCCGTTTCCCTATGGCCTCTCCGTTGGGGTGAATCCGGGCAACATGCCGCCACATCCGATCCCAAGTCTCCTCCTCCACCGGCAGGCCTCCCCTGTTCACGAAAAAGGGCACCCCTCCATCCCGCAAGTCCTCTTCACCTTCATCCTCTAGCTCCTCGTCTCTCTCCTCCGCCCCTCCCAAACCCACTGTGGTCCTCAGCATCTCCCTACAAGGGACTCAAATCCGGATACTGGCACAGAGATGGTTCACAGGTGCCCAATCCTGCAACTGTTTATCCTCAGGTTCTCAAATATCACTGCCACAGCAAAGGGACAACTCATGACATACCGGATATGTGGAACTTTGCAAAGGCAGAGTATCTCAGAATTCAAAATGTAAATACACCATGGAATAGCCCACTATCTCACTGATATGAAAATGCTATTTTCTTCTGCCAGAAATCAACTGTTAAAGCCTCCATGTTTCATAGTTACATAGGCAGATAACTAACTGAATCGAATGTTTCAAGTTCCAAGCCTACTGTAAAATAGACAGAAACACTTATTCAATACTCTCACTGACACATAGCGAAATCAAAATTATTTTTCTACTATGCAAGATTTAAGTCCAAGTACCCTCACTGGAGCTTCCTCCCAGACAATAGGTGATCTCAACTTGAATCTGTTGATTAGGTAACGGTCAGTGTAAATATACTTGAGTACAGCTAGCGCCTTGTGACATTTACCATCAAGTATTTAAATAATGCAATATAACAAGACAAAATAGTGTCTTAAAATGCTTGCCTAAAAGCAACATTTAAGTATAGCTTACAAATCCCTATACCAGAACGTTATCCCAGAGGTCACACTCTATCCAGAACGCCGGGTAGGCTGAGCACAATCACATCTCCCCGACACTCCTCGTATTCGGCGACATCATTACATCCATTGCTTGAAAGGATCTTCTCGTCAGCGGAGTCATTGTCCCTTTCTAACGCCCATGACTGCACAGAGCCGAGCTGATCTCATGCCCAAAGTGAGCCGCTCAGACACTCCCAGATCCCTGCAGCTGCGCATGCTCCGAGTGAGCAGATTACAGTATCCCCGTGTCCATGTACATGGATACAAACACGACATTTTATTTAATATTGTAAAGATAACATGCATGCAATATGTTATATGTATAAGATTATTTGGTAATTAAATGCTTTAGAATGCAATATTTTACATACTTCATTGCAAAAACATTTGCCCATCTGTTGACAGAGGTAAATTGCTATATTTTATTCATTGAATACACTTGACCTTTTATGGTTACAATTACAATCATTGATTTTTATTGATATTCAGCGTCACAAAACAAACTGGAGACCTTATAATTACAATTTATTATATTGTATGTATGCATAAAATTTATAATATTTCATACATTCATAAGCGGAATGTATTTGCACTCCAATAAAAAGAAAACTTTGCGAGATAGAAGTTGAAAGAAGAAATTGTTTAGTTTGTAAATATCACTGTTCTGCCGCGTCAAAAAAAGGGCTTTATAATGTACAAGAAACAAGCGTGAGCAAATTCACACCTATGACACAAAAATATTACAATTGGAATTCCAGTTCCACTTGCAGCTCCATGATCCCCCACTGTTAGTATCTTGGAGCACCGTAGTCATCAGGCATCCTTTCAATATTGTACCTGCGTAGTGACAAAAAAAATGTATGCATGCATTAGATCTTTCTTTGTTGTTTGCTTTTGAAAAGTTTGTAAACAGAGCATTAAGCCTTACTATCCATTAAAGCTACAGTAAGTAACTTCTGCGCTACGAACCTGCTACGAGCTACAGTAGCAGAGGTCGACAAAGACATGTTTTTTGCAGGCTCATTCACTGATCCCTCTCCATTTATTACTGTAATAGATCTTTTTTTTGTGTGTGACCAAATTTTTATTAACTTTTAACAACAATAAAAAGTAACTGCGGACACATTGTAAAGTCCTAGATAACAATAGTAATTACTAAAAGTGTAAATTATAAAATCAGAGCAAAAATTCCACAGGAGCAAAAAATGCATACAAAGATGTATATGTACAAATACTAGATACCTAAAATATAGATATATTTTATTTCATTTTTAAAATCTCACAAAATTCTTACATACTGCTAACCTGACATGCCAGATGCTTCACATAACTATTTGGGAACTTTTTGGAAAAGGGCAGGCACTTTCAAAACTACTTGGCAGGTGATTGGATAAACCATCTGAAAAAAATCGGAAAAGGTCTATCAGGCGCTAACTGTTCAACTGCTCCTTGCTGTCATAAAGCCACCCAGCGTAGCTGTTTGTATTTCAAATTCCTCAGAACCAACGCTGATAGGCGAGATCATTTTCCGATTGTTCTCAAAATTTTCTCTATCAAGAGTATCCAGTCTGATTTACGAGTAACAATGTGAGCTCACGACATCAGGATGGTCTCACAAGGCTAACATACTATAGCTTTAATGACTAATAAACAATCATTCCATGAGTATTCCGACCTGTGGTTTTGGATGTACATGATGGGTACTCCTGGGATCTTTCTGACTCTCCTCTTCAGATCTCTGTCCACAGTGGCCAGGATGTAACACTTGTGCTGTGAAAGATACAAGACTTAATTGAGAGCCTCTCTAGAGTGACAAACTACAGTGCTCCATACCTGAGGTATACGTATGCAGCACATGTGGATCTAGTAAGTTACATTACCTGTGTTACCCTTTGGATCAGGCAGTCATCAGCATATGTTCCCTTGTGGGTGCATGGCAGTCGCTCAAACCTAGGATCCTTGGCTATTCTACAAAAGCAAGACATAATGAGTGAGTCAAACTCTCTTCAAGCAAGGTTGATGATAAAGTAAGCTGGTGTTATCATATGGTAATACAAAGCAGTAAAAACTACACTTACATAAGAACAATAATGTGAGACATGTCAAGCCTTTAATTGAAATAATTTAGTTTTACCTCAGAGCAACTCTGTACTTCATACCAAGTTTTTCTATCTCAGCCATGACACAGTCAGTGATGTAAGGGATACCTGGAAAAAAAGATAGGTGAAATCATGATAACCTTGCTTAGAAATAATCTGGCTTCTAAGCCATTTATTATGCATCCAGTAGGCCTACTCACATTTGGCATACAAGCAGTCCATCATAGACTGCACCACGTCCAGTTTGGCCTTGATGGAGAAGTTGATGAAGTTTGTGTCAATCAGGATGTGATATGGGGGACCAAGCTGTGTGTTGTACTGGAAGAACAGACATGATGGGTGTTTTAATCTGTGGAGATACAAAGGAGAGTGAATGGATACAGATAATATAAATGGATTATTTACATATTCGCTTATTCTGATTGACACTACTTACACTTCTCTCTCCTTGATTTTTGATGGATCTTTCTTCTTTTTCTCCTTTGCTTTGGCACGATCTTTGTCTTTTCTGTGGAGATACAAAATTACCATTCAAATGGAAAGATAGATTACATTAGTCATTCAGCAGACGCTTTTATCCAAAGAGACTTACAATAATTGCATTTAAGGTAGGTAGTCAGTGTCTCACCAGAACTCACATGCATCTCCTTTCTAAATGTGGATAATCTAGTGCTAAATCATAGATTAGATTGATAGATAGACTTTATTTATCCCCGAAGGGAAATTATTTTGTTGCAGCTAAAAACAGACAATAATACAAAACAATACTCAACATAAAGGCACAGCGGGCACAGCTGTACAAAAAGGCAGTACAATAAAGCACAAAGAGGCACAGTATATACCAGATCAGGAAATAAGTCTTCTTAAAAAAAAATAAAAAAAGTATTATACGCACATTTTGTTTGTAGTAAGGTTAGCTAACGTTAGCTAGCAGAAATAGTATTTTGAGTATCCTAAAAGCACAAGGCTACTGTAGCGATGCTAAACTAGCTAGTACTAGCCAACTTCGTTAGCCTAGATAGGTGTGCATGGCTCATGTTTAAACATAAATAATGCCTGAAACTTACATTCTGCTGTCTTTTAAACTGATCATTCTCTTCATAGTAGCAAACTTCTTTGTTTTCTGTTTCCCCTAAAACAAACGAAAAACATAACCCGTTAGCTAGTAGGTAAATATCCATGTTGCTAGCTGCTTTCGGCATAGCCACCAAGATAGCTAGTTAACGCTAGCGAAACAAATCATTAGTTACAGTCAATACAACTGAAACAGAATTGTGATTACACACTTTAAGTACAAAAACGATCAAATAATAATGTACAGGACGTGTTTACCATGGTTTCTGACCCAACAGGTTAGCTCACTGGTACCACAGCCCTCGTGCGACAGCTGCTAGTCTTGAGCCTACGTCATCAACACCCGACATCTGTGTTGCCATCTTCCGGTTGCTATGGTTGCTACCATGAAGCTAGCAAGCTGAGGTAGGGATATGGATCTTGTTAAAATAAATGTATCTAGCTATATAATGTTTAGAGAAAAATAGTCGACATTGCATTGTTGACGTGGTGATATCTACCAGATACTTTGCTTAACCAATGAATGGTTGTAGCTAATGTATGTTTCGCCCCGCACTGTTACTCTATTTTGCGCTGACATTGGCAGCTAGGTTAAAGTGAGCTAGCTAGCTAGTCGCGATAGCTAGATTGCTAGATGCACCTAGCTAGCAAAGCCTTATGGTGCGTTCGTTTGTGGTCGGAAGTGGCAAGTCGCAAGTGGCAAAATACCTACCTCCGACCTGTGTGCATTCGAGCTATATACCATTATATCACAGTTACCTAGTTATATCTATATACCATTATATCACAGTTACCTAGTTATATCTATATACCATTATATCACAGTTACCTAGTTATATCTATATACCATTATATCACAGTTACCTAGTTATATATATATACCATTATATCACAGTTATCTAGTTATATCTAGTGCATTCGAGCAACTGGGGGCTGAGAAACATATCCGAATTTGCGACGAGGAAGTGCGAGTTCATGAGGTGTTTTATTTAATCATTCCTAGTAGCAAGTCGCAATTTGCCACCTCCCAGTTATAAACGAACGCACCATTACCACTTGCGACACCACACCGGGCCGGTTGTATATTCAGATAACGTTATTAACCCAGCACTGCCTTGAAGCTTTGCTAGAGCGACATTGATTATGCAGCCTCTTTTATGCAGCAAGTAATATAACGGTAGATACGACATAACATTATTAGCTATCTAGCTTCCTTCGCTGAGCTAGCTAATGTTAACTAGGTTAGCTGTTTGTATTGCAGTCCACGGCGTATGCGAGGTAACGGTTAGGTAGTCTAGCCACACTATCTAGTTTCATGAATGTCTCATTGATGTGTCTGTCAGCTTTAGCTCACTAACGTTAGTGAACCTCAGATCTGGCACGGTGCTTGAAAGCAGCTGGCTGATGTGTGTGGGCTCTGTCGTTCAACCTGGGCACAGAGATGCCCTCGATCATGCGCCATGTTCGTTGTTGTTAGCTAACGTTAGCCGCTCTTCGACTTGTACTGTTGATGTTAAAGTTTGTTTTATTAGTAGGATAAAACCCCTTGAGTTGTCCCAATTCGTTTTCGAGGGGGTCCTACAAATTGCCATCTCACAATTGCACAATTGCAGACATTTTGGCAACTTTTGGTCAGGTTGCAATGCTCATGCATAATTGATCTGGATTTACATGGTTTATCATCCAATATTCCTCTAATGTGACACATTAATATTTGTGTATTTCTTAGCTTGACAGCAGTGCATGCATAAGGTCCTTCTGATTATGAGCAAGACTATGAATATCATTCTGTTACAATTGCACTCAGGTCTGTCCATCCATGAACAGTATTTGACACTACTGGAAACAAGTACTTTGAAGCTGGCCCACTCCGTTGTGAAGAGCAGTGTTTCCCTGTGGGCCCGAGGAAGTCTGAGTGAAGGCTGAAGATGGTCTGATGGACCGCCGCTTTCTGCTGACCTTTGCGTTCTGCTCCGTCTCGTGGATATTCTTCTGGGAAGTGCGCTGGAAGAAAGGAAAGGAAAGTCAGATCGAAGAATGGCTTCATCTGCACAGTCTCACAGAATACAGACAATTATTTGAAGGTCAGTTGGGAAATTGTATCAGTCAGCTTACTCTACTGCTGCATTCCATTTGACTTGTGAAGTCATGATTTATGAGATCCTACTCCCAGCGGTTATCTGAGGACATGTTCGCTACCTATTTTGTTTGTGCAAAATACCATGTAGTGCGGTATTATCTACTGGTTTGGCACACAAAGCTAGCTAATGTCCATCTTTATTCCGAGCTGCTGTTGGTGTCTACTGTAACACGGTTACATCGTGAGTGACGTCGTGAGTGACGTCGTTCTCTGTCTCTCCCACCTCCGATCTCACCACTTCCCAGCCAAATGGAACACAGCATACCCCTCACCAATGCCTACAATAAAAGTGAATTCAGTAACTGTACAGGAGTCTTTGAAACATTGCTTCAGCAACACGAGACAGCCGTGTACGCAGCCTGGCTCACTTATGATCACCATAATAATAATAATCATCTATATCCTAATAATGACTGTGTGCCGATCATATTCTATTGTACTGCTGTACCTGACACGTGTGCATCATGTGTGCGGTGTCCAGATGTGCAGACTCTGGAGGAGCTGAGCCTGAGTGTCCTGACTCGCCTGGAGGAGGTGGTGAAGGACCAGAGGCGCTGGAGGGACATCACCGAGGGTCACGTCCAGCTGCTCAGAGACTTTGCCTTCCAGGAGTGGCTCTGCTCTCAGAGCCTGGAGCATTACTATCACACGTAAGCTGAGAGGAGTCAGTCTACCGTCAACACTGGTACCGCACGGCAAGCAAACATATTCTAGCATAGTACAGCTTTATAATATTTTCTTTAAGCTAGTCTTAGGCTGAATTTATTTAATGTGTCTGTTTCTCGAAACACAGCATTCAATATTGATGCTACAGTATTGGCTGCTGGTTTGGGAATAAAACAGTTTCTGTGTGCAGTTTGATTTTTGTCCACTTGGGGGCAGCATCCCCATTCATGGCTGACTGATCTTGTTGACATTGAGCTCCGGAGGCTGCAGTGTTTCAGAGGGTCACTGCAGTAATTACGGTTATTTCAGGGCTGTTACACATGCAATATGGTAGATTGTCTGCAGCGCTGCAGATTTAGGGCTGTCGTCGTGACTGCAGCAGCCTATGGCCAATTGCACCGTCGGCCAATTGCATCTCTTTTGTGTCTGCTTGGCGGTGATTGCAAACAAAAGGTGTCTAAAGGTCAGAGTTGTTTAGCTGGCGTCACAGCTTAAGCAAACAAAGAGTATTTTTGGTTGAAGCAAGCTCAGTTTAAACAACACCACAAGTGAGTGTGGAAGTAAGCACCGACATGTTTCATGCATTTCGGTTGTAGAAACCTTGCTTCCTCCTTGCAGTTTTCTGCCCTCAAAGACAATGTTTGATGTAGCGTCAACACTAGCAGCTGGAGAGTTTAGTTTACTGTAGCTTGTGTTTATCGTAGGCACAGCAGCTGTTAAACCTGGGAGGCTCACATACAGGCTACCTCCTAATGCCTCTACGGTGACATGCGTCCGTTAATCCTTTGAGAGGTAGCCATCTCTTAATGGTAGAAAACCACATCGCACTGTCTCACATTCTGGCTGCTGTTTACATGACCTCAAAGCTCTGTTGATATCGTAAAAGGTACTCTCTCGCAGATCAGGAACTGTTTGCTTTGTGCGTGTTTGCGTGCGTGTGTGTGCGTGTGTGTGTATGTGTGCGTGCGCGTGTGTCTCACGGTACAATACACCACGGTTGCATACACACACACTCTTGCTCAGTTGACGTGTGCAAATGAGACTGCAGGCATGCTAGAGTTGAATGGATCGGTATAATTATATTTTTCTCTCTGTCTTTGTTTTATGATATTTCTCTTTGGTCCAAATGCAGATTGAAGACCCTGGGGTGTATGAATCTGGATGATTTAGCCCAGTTCGACAGTCAACTGCAGCTTTCACTGGCTGCGTGGGGTTACTACTACGAAGACTACATCAAGTTGTCTACCGGTGTCAAGGTCCTCCAGGCCTCCAGGGGGAGCCGCGACCAGGACTACGAGATCCAGCTGGTGCACAGCCTTGCCGAGAGGCGTCTGAAGGAGAAGTGGTCAATCGGTGAGTACAGTAGGTTTACAGCCTCTTCCTGGAACAGAGTGACATCAGGCGCCATCGCGACCACATTCCGACATAGTTGGCTCAGTCTCAACATTTTACAAGGCTTTTCGCAGGCTTGAACCTTTCCACCATAAGCAACCTGTTGAAAGGTATGACAGCTTATCACAGTCGTAGATCAGAGATGTTCTGTTCTGTTCTTGTGTCGCAGCGGGAGCTCTTATATTTGGCTGTACTGTGGCGCTGTGCTTTCTGATCAGGGACCTCATGTTTTACGTGATTGGTGAGTTCACTGACAACACAGCACTTTGTTTGGTGTCTGGGATGGGCAGCTGTTGCCGTGGGCTGGGGCTGGATTCCAAGGGCTAAAACACACTTAAATGTCATTTTTTAACTGCACTGTGGCTCTGCTCTTTCAGAAGAGCAGCATGTTTTTCAGGTTATTCTGTGAGATTCTTTGTGTGTGTGTGCGTGCTGTACTGAAAAGGAAACGGGCAATATATCTCGCATTCCTCCTCACAAAGTGTCTGCCCTTCTTTCAAGTATGTGGCTATTCTACTGTTTGTAAGGAGTTCTAGCATGGCATCTGACATCTCTCTCCCTGGCAGGTGGAATTACTGTTTCCATCATAGCGTTTGTCTTTACCATCAAGTTCCTCTGTGAGCTCGCCGCGCGCGTGGTCAGCTTCCTGCAGAATGAGGACCCGGGGCGCCGCGGGGACCGCAGCATCTACGACTACGTACGAGGGAACTACCTGGACCCACGCTCCTGCAAAGTCTCCTGGGATTGGAAGGACCCACAGGAAGTGGGCCAGACTATGAGCTTCCGTGTTCAGGTAATATCCCTCATTCCTCTTCCCCTGTTCTTAGGACTACCCTTATCATGGTGTCAAATGTGTTCACTTTACAGGATAACAACTGTCGGTTAGGTTGGCCAAAGACTATACAGTTCAGTGTTTCCCCTAGGATTTTTTTCAGGAGGGGTGGTAGGCCCCCCGATACTACTAGTGTTGTCTGTTGCGGGTTGGGCGTGTCACGGATACATGGTGTCAACAGTGCTGTCATAGACACGCACAGTAAGGTGTTTATCTTAAAGTGCATTTCTCTACACTGAGCTGAAATGAAACCAGTGCACATAACTACAAAAAATAAAAACATATTACTAGAGAAAATAACATTTAAACAGCTGAATGCTAAACAGCTGAAACGAAATTGCAAAAGCATTGCTGAAAATGCATAGGGAATGGGGGGAAATGGGAACTAACCGTCCACAACACAGATTCAAGATGTTAACCTAAAATGTAGGCTATGCCCTACATTTGTTGTTACTAACATCAGAATACATGGACTCTAAGCTGTGGTTACATTACTTATGTAGCTAGCTACAACGGAAAATATTTTCATTTCATCATCTCTCACTCCCAGTCAGAAAATATCCGCTAGCCGCAATGCTAATTCTCGCTATATTAAACTCCATTGACTTATGCTAAAAATGATAGCGATCTAGTCCGCTATTTTCTGGCTTTTGGGGTCTTTCAGGAGGTGCGGGGGGTCCCGTTGGGGGGGGGGGCGGGCAACCCCTCCAACGCATTGGTAGGGGAAACTCTGCAGTTCTGTCCTCACTAGAGGGTGGAAGGAGACCTGATTCTGTATAAGGGTTGAAAGCCGAGTGTTGATGTATATCCCCGCCTTGCCTCTCCTCCACAGCTCTTCTACAAGAATGGCCAGCCCTTCCCAGCCCACCGCCCCGTGGGGTTGAGGGTCCACATCACCCACATTGAGCTGGCCCTGGACATCCCCGTTACCCAGGAGGTCCTGCATGAGCCCGAGTCCAATGTGGTCAAAGTGGCCTTCACCGTACGCAAGGCCGGACGCTACGAGGTGGCCGTCAAACTGGGAGGCCTCAACGTGGCTTACAGCCCCTACTACAAAATATTCCAGCCAGGTGAAACGTCATGTGTTGTTGAGTGGTGAAACTATTTCATTTCTGATAGTGAGGACTCGGGAGTGTGTGGTCATATTTTTCAGTTTATCTTGATACGTATTGAAATGGTCCCTTTTCCAGAAGGCAACCCGAACCTCTGTGTCAGTATTTAGTTATTTTCCCCATTCTTTTCTCATTGGCAGATAAATAGACAGTCTGTCAGTCTGTTTGTCTTAGGGTATGTGTCCACCGACAAGCTGTATTGTAAGTAGCTGAACAGAGCTAAGCTTACAGCTTCTTAGAGCACATAGATAGCAATGGGATTGCTATGATAGCAATGGGTGTCGTGTTTTTGCAGACTCCAGCTTATCTAGCAAAGTTAAGATAGCTAGCTAATGATAGCTAGTGCTAACATTCACAGTCTCTGCAGTTTTGCCAAAAACCAACCATTGTCATCGTCAGAACAGCCTTTTACAGCCTGTGCTCTAGCCCAAAAAGTCCAACTTTTTTCAACTGCAAAAAAGCCTAGAGCTCATGGCGCTATAGCGCCAGCAGCGCTTGGAACACAGCTCTCATCTCTGTAGCGCCCTAGAGCTCATTACCCATTGTAAACAACGAGAAAATAGTGCCAGCTCTAAAATACAACTTGTCGGTGGACACGCACCTTTTTTGATGCCCAAGGAGAAATTCCTGTGTTGTAGAATACACACAACAATCCACACAACAAAAAGCTTTCAGCCACGTATATTTTATTGGGTTTCTCATTCTTTTCAGTTGTTTTAAAACTCTCCATTTGTCCTCTTCAGGTACAGTGGACCCATCCAAGACCACGATCGCCTACCACTTCTCCACGCTGGTCCTCACCAATGGCCAGCAGCACACCCTGCAGATCGAGCCCCGGGACGAATACGGCAACCCCACCAGTAACTCCACCTCCCTCATCGATGAGGTCAACTACAGTGTCCACGTCCACTCGGTAGGAGCCCAGAAAAGCACATACTGCCACCCTGCTTACCGATACCCCCCCACTCTCCCCCCCACCTCCCATGGCTCATACTAACTACCCATCCTGTCACCCGCTTCCCACTGTGAACGTGACAACAAGTGGCCATTTTGTGTCTCTGTCCCCAGCTGGGCCCGGTGGAAGACGACGGCCGGGAGGAGTACTACAGCAAGACGCTGTCGCTGAACAAGCCGCTGTGCCAGGTGCTGCTGAAGCTCACCCTGAGGAGGAAGGGCTGCTTCCGGGCGCGCATCTCCTACAAGGACCAGCCCCTCAGCAACGGCGAGTTCGACATCATCGTCCTCAGCGGTGAGGGGCCATGCTCGGTGTGCACGTTCAGGGTTAAACAACCGGTAGCAACATGTGGTCGGCGTTACAGTACGATGCCGATTTAGCTTACATTACATTACAGTCATTTAGCAGACGCTTTTATCTAAAGCGACTGACGATAATTGCGTTTAACGTAGGAAGTCATTGTACAGTACTCGCCAGAACTCACAAGTGCATCTCCTTTCTAAACAAGTGACAGAGAGTAATCTAGTGCTGAAGCCAAAGTGCAGCATTAGCTGTTTTTTGGGAGTTTACGCGAGCGAGATGCGCTTCTTGTACGCCAACCCCCCCCCTTTGCGTCCCTCTGCGCGCAGAGAACGAGAAGAACTGCGTGGAGAAGAACGTCTCGACGCCGGGGATCAGCATCTATTTCGAGGCGTACCTCTACAGCAGCGGCAACTACAGCAGCTCGTCCCAGCTGCCCGCCTCCGCGCTGCTGGCGCCCCAGCGGCGGCCCTCCATGGGGGACGAGGAGGAGGAGCACGACTCCCCTGTGGAGGGGCAGCCGGAGAAGGTCAAGAAACCAAAAAAGGTCTACTGCTACATATCGCCAAAGGTGAGCGGAGGTGGGGGGTGGGGGGTGCGGCAGCCAGGGTCTGTATGTGCCGAATGGGGATGGCGAGGCTGAGGGATTAAGTGTGTGGCCGTCTGTTTACTTTACGCTCAAGTCGGAGGCTGATTTTCTTTTCCCGTTCGCAGCAACTTTCCGTAAAGGAGTTTTATCTGAAAATTATTCCATGGCGCCTTTTCACCTTCCGAGTATGCCCAGGGACTAAGGTAAGCCGAGTCGGGACGTCTCACCTGTGATCGCGAGAGAGAGTTCCTCGTTATGTCCAGTGGATCTGTTTTAATCTTCTTCCTCCCGTGTCCCAGTTCACCTACCACGGCCCTGACCCCGTTCACAAGTACCTGACCCTGGTGGTGGATGACGGGATCCAGCCGCCGGTGGAGCTGAGCTGCAAAGACAGAAACATCATGGCCGCCACCTTCATCCGCTTCCTGCACAAGAACATCGGTGCGTTTGTGTCGTTGTCACCGACGGCTAGCCCGTCCGGCGTACATCCCCGGCGCCGTCGAGGTTGTAACCGCGTCGCTTCGGCGTGTGTTCGCAGGTGGTTCCGAGACGTTCCAGGACAAGGTGAGCTTCTTCCAGCGCGAACTCAGGCACATCCACTCGAAGAGACCCCGCACGAAGACCTGCCTGAAGATCACACGCCACACCATGCTGGACTCGGTGAGTGTCCCCTGTGCTGAAGGCGTACAGCGCAGCTGCTCCCTTGAGCAGCAGTGACGCGGTCGATCGCGCGAGTCCCGTGTTTCTCATCAGTGACGTGGTGGATGCCTCTGCTCTGTCTTTCTCTCTTCCTCAGTCTCTGAAGGCCACCAGGAACTTCTCTGTGTCCGACTGGAGTAAGAACTTTGAGGTGGCGTTCCAGGACGAGGAGGGTAAGTCCGACAGTCTCTCACAGTAGAGCTCCACTCGCCTTTCGCGGTTAACCTTGGGTGATGGAGGGCGTCCCTGTCCCCTGACCATGTACCCCCCCCCCCCCTCCCCCCCCATCTCCCTCAGCCCTGGACTGGGGAGGACCACGCAGGGAGTGGTTTGAGCTCATCTGCAAGATCTTGTTTGACACCTCCAACCAGCTGTTCACACGCTTCAGTGACAACAACCAGGGCTTGGTAAGCTCTCCTCATCAAACCTTAAATCACAACCGGATTACGGCCCCAAGCCGCGTCAGATGGTCCCAGTCTACTGTTTACTCCACGCAGTCCAGATGTCGGTAGGTCGGTGAGGTAACGCTGCGTCCCCCCACCCCCTCCCCAGGTCCACCCCAACGCCGAGCGGCCGGCCCACCTGCGTCTGAAGATGTATGAGTTTGCGGGCCGCGTTGTGGGCAAGTGCCTGTACGAGTCGGCCCTGGGCGGAGCCTACAAGCAGCTGGTCCGCGCTCGCTTTACTCGCTCCTTCCTGGCCCAGATCATCGGCCTCAGGATGAACTACAAGGTACGCGCGCACACACACACACACACACACACACAAAATGGTTCCCTCCCACTGTTAAAATCACTTCCCTGGCTGGTATCTTGACTGATATGAGCGCATTTTACGAGGCCATAGAGAGAAGCCATCTTTATTTCACAGCCCGCAAGCTCAAACTGTTGTGGTTGATTTTGTAGTGTTTATACAACATATGAAGTGGATATGTCATGCGTTTTATTCCAATCCACAATTTATTTACTTGAAATCCATATATGGTGCGCTTATTTCATCCTCCACGGCAGTATTTCGAGACGGATGATCAGGAATTCTATAAAACGAAGGTCTGCTTCATCCTAAACAATGACGTGAGTGAAATGGACCTGGTGTTCGCCGAGGAGAAGTACAGCAAGTCCGGCCAGCTGGAGAAGGTGATGATATACACCCCCTATCCTCTGTCAGCTCACACGAAACAGACGGCAAACCAAACAAAAGAAGCCATATTGTCTCCCTGACAGGCTCCTGCAGAGGGGTGTGGAGTGTGTGTACGGGTTTCGTATTGTGTGTGTGTGTGCGACCGCTGTGCGTGTGGTATTTTGTCGGTCACGTCCTAAACCACGCTGTTCCCCAGGTGGTGGAGCTGATTTCGGGTGGAGCCCAGATTCTTGTGACCAACGAAAACAAGGTGCATTATCTGAACCTGCTGGCCCAGTACCGGCTGGCTAGTCAGGTGAGGGAGGAGGTGGAGCACTTCCTCAAAGGTAGGGAAACCCCTGCACGTACTACACTACTAGGGATCTCTGTGAACGGACAGGCCACAAGACTTGACTGTTTTGTCCGTTGCAGGTTTAAACGAACTTGTTCCAGAGAACCTCTTAGCCATATTCGACGAGAACGAGTTGGAGGTGAGTACGATTTCTTAGTCCATGTCACGGCCTTCTCGGAGGCCGAAATATGGATTGTCGCTACTTGGTTGCGAGAGAGGAGAGCTGACGGCGTTCTGTCGCGCGCTTACACCTGTGTTTCGTCTCCAGCTGTTGATGTGTGGCACCGGGGACATCAACGTGCAGGACTTCAAGGCCCACGCCGTGATCGTTGGAGGCTCCTGGCATTTCCGAGAGAAGGTTAGTGACCACTGGTCACTGACCACGTCACCTAGTTTGATTCTCACACTGACACAACACTGACACAGTGCATTGGCTGAAGAACGATGACGATTTCCTATTGCTGTGTGTTTGGGCGCGTGGGTGTGCGTGCACGCTTGTGTGTGTGCGTGTGGTGTGCGTGTGTGTTTTCCAGGTGATGAAGTGGTTCTGGGCGGTGGTGTCCAGCTTCACCCAGGAGGAGCTGGCCCGCCTGCTGCAATTCACCACCGGCTCCTCCCAGCTGCCCCCGGGGGGCTTCAACACGCTCTGCCCCTCCTTCCAGATCATCGCCGCCCCAACACAGAGCACCCTGCCCACCGCACACACCTGGTGAGGGAGCAGGAGCGCCCAAACACACACACACACACACACACACACCCTCCGCTTCTCCCCGTCTCGCACGCATTGGAACGAAGGTCTGATAAGATAACACACTTCCTGTAATGACACACTGTAATGTTTCCCAATGACATGGTCTTTTTAACCTCTCTCTCTTTTCTGTTTGACCTCCCTAGTTTTAACCAGCTGTGCCTCCCCACCTACGACTCCTACGAAGAGCTGCACAAGATGCTGAAGCTGGCCATCAGCGAGGGGAGCGAGGGCTTCGGCATGCTCTGAGCGCCGCCGCCCCCCCCCCCCCCCGGTCCCGCCCCCCCCGGGGTTCAGCTCGTCCAGTACGGACGCTGGCTCCGCCCCCCCCCTCGCCAGCACCCGCTGGGCCCCCACTGGACAGTGTGCGTCTATCACAGACTCAAACTGGACTATCCATGATCCCTTTTTTCCAGGTGCAGAGGGCATTACCAGAGGGTCCCGCTAGGGCTTTGGGACCCTCTCTTACATGCGCTAACAGTACAGTGTATATACGTCATTTGCTTTTGTATTTGGGGGGAAAAAAAGACGAACTGGTGATGAAAAGGCTTTGTTAGGACTAGTTTTATTCTCGATGCTAGAGTTGCTTAGTTTTATACGTTTGAGAGACAACGTAGCACTAGTGCAAGGGTCTAGAGAGTTGTTCTGCTTCTTTGCGTTATGCGTCGACAAAGCTGAAGAACATTTAAGCGCCAGAGCGGCCTACACAGACGGAGTGTGGATAAGCTGCTCGCCCCCTAGCACTTTGGCCTTAACAGATCAGGGACGGAAGTGTGTGTGTGAGTGTGTGTGGGTGTGTGTGTGGGTGTATATATATATACACAGTATCACTATTTTATTGTGTAAATACCGTAACTGTATAGGTTATGTTAATTCAGAGGTTCATGTCTTTTGATTTGATATTGAAAGAGAGGGAACTTTAAATGTAACTCTATTGTTAGCCTACCCCTTTTTGTTCATATTGGTTTCATAATGGTTTCTAATTACATTTATTGTTCTGCTAAGCGTTAGAAGATTCAAGAATCCCAGGAGTGCAATTGTAAAGATGTCTTTTTGTTGAAGATGCGGGTTTTAAACGAAGCCAAGTGATTCCCAATCTATGTTTGTATGTTTTAACTTATTGACTTTGAAAGGTTTGTGTTGACCCATACCATTGACAAATAATTGATACTGTTGTCTGTGCTGGAATTGTTTCTTTTGTTTTAAAACCTGCCTTATTCAAGCCCTTTGCCTCTGGGAGTATCTGGAGAGGTGTATTACAATAGGAAGCCTGGCCAGCATATAACAGCAGTGATATTTTACTCTGTTATTCAGAAGTAGTACTCGCAGGGGTCATTTGGGATGTGAGTATCTATAGGATAATATGGCGGTAGAGACCATAGCACGCAAGGCATGGCTGACGTCTGCCATGTTCTTTTAAACTATTGGCTCTCACTCACCGCCTTGTACAGGGTTTGACCTCGATCTCCAGTCTCATCTATGCATTCCTTCCTCACACCAGGATATGTGCGTCTGTGTGTACTGTACACCCATGCATACTGTGTGGTCTGGTAGCTGCCTCCACCCAGATGTTAACATGCTGTCTAGTGTCATAAGCCACCTTGTGGTTTGATAGGCTAAGACAGCATGTAAAAAGGTGGCATACTCTATGGAACTGAGCCAACAGAAAAATATGAAAGGCTGTTTTATGTATTTTTCTGAATGGTATTCCATACTTGCTGTGGACATTTTCTCAACTTTGATGGGTAGTTATTTTTTGTACCGTCATGCGCAGCTAGCCAGAATGTGTATAGACTATATACGTTTAGGAAAAGCCACCATCTTAACAGTAGCATTAATGAGACGTATAATTATTACACAATGTTGTCCACCAACACATTGCATTCATTCATAACATGAACCTCACAGATCACCACCGATGCAAGTCCATTGCAGGCCTCTGGCCTCTCATTCTCACAGTTTTCGCTGTAAGTGTGGATCAGCCAACAAAGAGATTTGTCTCTTCAAACCTCACCTCACTGTGGTTGAACAAGATACTCAAATATTCACCTCACTGTGGTGAAACAGGATGTACACAGATGTGTGTTTTGTTGCTGCTGGGGAGGTTAACTGCACGTGGCTCACCTCAGGGCCAACAGGGTTTAGATTTTGAGATGTGCCGAGCTTTTTCTCACTGGAAATATGTTGAATTAAACCCTGTGCATTAGTTGAAATACGGTTGGATATGGTCAGGATGGTTTTGTGAATGTAATGTTGTTTAGATAGTATTTCACTCCTGAGAAGGTTCCACTTGATCAAGGTTCATGTAGGGAGTGATTCAGACTTTTGGCAAGCTCTGTGATTGGTGGGGTTTGGTTTGGGATTTTTATCTATGTAAATATTGTGAAATAGTTGCCTAACGGCTTGGAGGTGAGGTTTTTTTTATTTGTAAAAAGGCAACGCTGTTGGCCATCACTGCTGAATGTCTGCGGCTCTCTTGCACTGCAGGTCCTTTGTTGTTTATGGAAATTAAAAAAAGTGATGGAAACTATTCACTATTATTCTTGTGTCATTTCTGTGTGCCGTCTACATACTGCATTTTGGTGTATGGCCTCAATCACATTTACCTCTTCACTGCAGATCTTGGCAATTGCACCAAAAAATGAGACAAATCAGATTTGTCTGGCATATTTCTGTGATCAAAGCAATGAATTGATTCATGATTGCTGTTCCAAATGAAGTCAGGAACCTGGAGATGCATGGCTGACCAGTACAACTGCTTCCAGACCTGCTTCCAGACCTGGCCCTGGCTGGATGAATGATGACCAACACAGCCGGCAGGAGCAGCGTGGAGCCCTGAGAGAGACTCCTGCAGGGCTGTGCTGGGGCCAGATCTCCCCCACTAGCTTAGCAAGGGACTATTGTGCTGAATGTCACAGTGATGAACGCTGCAGTGGCTGTCTGCGCATTAGATTCAATTAAACAATACAACATCTCATCCCAATAAAAACCATAATCCAGATTCCTCTGCCTCCGTAGGCCCGCTGCTGGCACTTCTTGAAGATGGTTTGTGTGTTGCCCTCGAAGGTCAGCCCTCTATCGATGGTAGTCCCAAGGTCCTTGTAGTTGCTAAGCCTCTCCACAACCTCTCCATTGAGTGTCAGCTGTGGAACAGGCTCGGCCCTCCGGAAGTCTGAGGAGCTCCTTTGTCTTCCTCACGTTTACTTGGAGGGAAGCTGGTGCAGCTTCTTCACTTCCTCCTCAAGGGCTGTCGGAGGTGTCGACCAACACAGTGTCATCTGCGAATTTCACGGCCGTAGGCCTACTCGCCTTGTCCGAGGCCCTCAGGTTGTCGGTATAAAGTGAAAACAGGACTGGGGAAATCACTGTTCCCTGTGGGGCGCCGGTGGATGTGAGCACGACAGGAGAGGTGGAGCTGTTGACCTGCTGGGTGGAGACCGAGGCAGCCATGGGAGAGTGCTGGACCGGGTGAGGGGCGCAGACGAGTAGAACCTCCATCTTGCTACTGTTAAGTTGAAGGAAGTTTTGTTTCATCCATGCCCTTCGTCACCTCAAGGCAGGCGTTGAGCTGTGAGCAGGCACCAGAGGGACTTGGGGCCGTTTTCAAGTACAGCTGGGTGTCATCAGCATAGCAATGGAATGATATTTCATGGATGATGAAGATACGACCGAGTGGAAGCATAGAAGATGAATAGAACGTCTGAGACCTGGATGACTCTAGGGAGAAATTATTCTGTCCTGTCTGACAAATAGGAGCAGAACCAGTTAAACGCTTGCTCAGAGAGACCAATAGAGTTTTGGAGGCATTCGAAGAGGATGGAATGGATGATTGTATAGAACGCTGAAGTCAGGTCCAAGGCAAGTTTATTTGTATAGCACATTTCAGCAACAGGGCAATTCAACGTGCTTTACATGAGACATTATAAACTTCAAATACATACAAAAACACATAAAATGTCATATAAAACGAAATGGAAAAAAGAAAAGAAAAAAAGAAAAAACAAAATGCAGGAAAAAGAAAATACAGAAATATAACTTACAGTGCAGTGTATGAATGAATAATTATTTGATTTAATGAAAAGCAGTGGCGAAAAGAAAAGTCTTCAGTCTTGATTTAAAAGAACTGAGAGTTGCAGCAGACCTGCAGTTTTCTGGAAGTTTGTTCCAGATATGTGGAACATAAAAGAAGAATCAGGAGGCAGGAGGAGCCGGTATCAGCAGCCATCAGAAGGTCATTCATGACCCTGAGTAGCGCTGTTTCAGTGCTGTGGGACGATCAGAAACCACACTGGAACTTCTCAAACAGGCTGCTGAGGTTAAGATGTTCTTGGAGCTGTGCTGCAACTGCTTTTCCCAACACCTTGGAGAGAAAGGGGAGGTTGGAGATAGGCCTGTAATTTGCCAGAACTTCTGGATCCAGAGTAGGCTTCTTTTTTTTTAAGAAGGGGGGTAATTACAGCAGTCTTCCGTACAGGGGACATACAGCCTGATTGGAGGTACAGGTTAATCACCTGGGTGATCAAAGGACTGAGCAGGGGTGCAGGATTTCAGCGGGGCAGATGGAATAGGACCTGGAGCAGATGTATAAGATTTCATCTTGACAGTGATGGCCTCAATTTCTCCCTGGGTAACTTCAGAGAAACAGGAGAGAGGCTGTGATGAGAGACCTGACGTTGTCAACCTTTGTTAAAAAAATCAATGAATTGTTGAATGGGTCCTCTGTGATCTGGATAGGAGAGTGGGTTTGGGGCTTAATTTAATTTATTGTGGAAAACAGGTGCTTAGAGCATCTGTGGTTAGAGCATCTGACTACTGACTGAACATTGTAAGTCGTCTACGATAAAACTGTCTGATAAATGACCTCATTGTAGCTTCTCTTTGTAGATGAACGATGCCTATAAGAAGATCACTCCTTTGTACCTCCGATTCCTGGTGGGCAGTAAAAGCCAGAGGCGAGGAAGAGATGGCCTGACATTGGTAAAACAGTAACCAGGATGCAGAGCTTCTTCACTCCCTCTTCAAAAGCCTGGTGAGATATCTCAATCCCTATATATACCTGTTGATTCTGATTATGGCATATATTGTAGAATGCTCCTACAGTTCTGACCTGTTCATTCTGTCAGAACCCCAGGGTTGAACCCTGGAACTTAATTCTGCTGAAGGTGAAAGAGGTGCTGGAGTGCAGTGATGTCAACACGCTGAATCTATAATCCCACAAACACTTAGGGTCTACTCCATTGCAAGGTAGAACACCATGGTGGTACACTGTACACACACCGTGCCCAATAGCCATCTACAATATCTAATCTTTCAGTGTGGACTGTATGAAAAGTGAGGTACAGGAGGTGTGTGCACATCCAACCTCAGCTTGGACCAAGGGCAGGGAAAAAATATGAATCTAAGAAGAAAAGGATATCCGCACACTGGATTAGACTCGCAAAACTTTATTTGAAGCATTGGGAGCGATAATCCAGTGTGCGGATATCCTTTCTCTCTTTGTATGAAAACCCTTCTGTGTTGGAAGGGAGGGCTCTCTCACAGCCGGATCCGAGAGGTGCTGGAGACTGGCCAGGCAGTAATATCTCCCTCTGAGTCTCAAAGAAGGCCTAGACCAGGGGTGCCCACACTTTTTTGGTTTGTGAGCTACTTTTAAAATGACTAGCTCAACAAGATCTACCGTGTCTTTAGCCTACTTAAATGACTCAATCACACAGCAGCCAGGGTTGCATAATCCTGACTTTTAGTTTTTAGTTTTTGGTTGATTTTGCTAGGCTACTATCATCACTCTAGTTTACCGTGGTACAAAATAGATTGTATAAGATGAGTTGTAGCAGCTGCAATACAAGCCTAAACAATGATTAAATCAGCCCACACATGATAAAATCAATATTCAGCTAAACTGCAGTACAAAAGGGCACACTTGTAATCTACAAAGTAGCAGGAGGAAAAGGTTGCTCATTTGGTCAACAATAGAGGTGACGTGACTGCTTGTTTCCGCACATGCAACTTCAAAGCGCGTCATCAAGTCACCTTTTTATGTATTTTTTTGTGCGTGACTGTAAGCCATCGCAACTAGGATAGTGTTTGTCCGATTATCACTCCCTCCTTCCCTCCCTCCGGTCAATGTTGACCTGCATTTCTCTGTTGGCACCACAAGAGTCAGTGCACCAAAATCAACCCGCCGATTTCCACTGCAGAAGTAGAGTATCGGTGAAAGCATTGGACTACACCTGGGAGATCGGGGTTCAAGACCTGATGGGGATGATTTTACGGGACTATACCCCAAACCTCCACATGTTCATCCTTTCACTCCGACCTTGCCTTATAGGTCAGATCCTGTCCCAACCCACTCTCCTTCCCTTATAGGTCATCCTATCCCAACCCCAACCCTTATTCTAACCCCAATCCACACAAGGGACTGGAAGAAGGACACCAAAATCAACCCACTGACCTCCACTGCACAAGTAGAGCAGCGGTGAAAGCATTGGCCTCCCACCCGGGAGATAGGGGTTCAAGATCCGATGGGGATGATTTTATGGGACAATACACCAAACCTCTACATGTTCATACTTTCACTCCAGCCTTTCCCCCTCAATTCCCCTCGCATTCACACGTGCTGATGCCCTGCCATGTCACTTTTCTGATGGTAAAACTCATGTGGACCTCTGTTGGGATACCATCGGAATTCCGCTTGCAAGGCACACCCTCCCCTTTCCCTTTTCCCATGGTGGAACTTGGTTGGGATACCGTCAAAATTCCGCTTGCAGCCCTTGCAGTCACTGACGACAAGCTCAACACGACACCCCGGACAGGTCAGGTAAATTCTGGTTCAAAAGGTAAAGCTGTATACAAACATTACATAAAACATGTTTTTAAAAATGTCCGGTGTATTGAGGGAACATTTGCTACTCAAATGTTAACGCTACTTCACGTTACGGCAGCTATCTTAGCTAGCTGACATATTAAGGTTAGCTAGCTAGCGTTAATGTTAGCTAGCTAAAGTAACGTTAGCCTAGCCGCCAGCTACTGTGTTGTAGCTCTTTAGTTGTAAGTCTTTTATTAGGCTAGTATAGAGTTGGATAACAGTGTGAGGGATAATTATATTTGAACAAGGTGATGAAAGTGTACTGGTTCAATCCCTTAATGGTGAGATTCTACCACAATGTTTTATCATTATTTAGAAATGCCCGGTAGATTAGTGTTAGCCCTATGTTGCTAGCTATATTAGCGTTAGCCCTATGTTGCTAGCTATGGCTTCGGTAGGGATTTTGATAGCTTCTTCATACTATTATGTAATCTCTGGTTATACAGTAGGCTATTGGTAGCTAAAAGTAACTGTTCTTTGTTTGATTTTAATGTTCATTACGTTCTGTTGTCCAAGTATGATTTAGTCCACGTTCTTGTTAGTTGGCTACAAACGTGTATTACCGGTGATAGACTGCATGTACCGTTTTCGGCCACAGGAGGGCAGCGACAGGCTTAGATAGACCACATCCATTGTATGACCAAAACGGTAGTAGAGTAATCAGACTTTCTCAAAAGTGCTAGTTTTGTCAACTTTTTGATCTGAACCATTGTATATAATCATAAGTAACCTTAAAACAGGGCTAAACATGATTTTCCCTTTACTACTCCTTTAAAGTAAGAAAGTCAAGTATACAAAATATATAACACAATAGCAAAATATGTACAAGAATTGAAATATATAGTTTAAAAATGGTATTGGTAGTCACCCACTTTTGAATGAAAGTTAATCATGGTGGGGGAGGACAGGTTCACTGTGCTGTTTAGTGTTACAATGGCTGATTGTTAATTATTGAGTTGATTGATTCTTTTGTTTGATGCTGTGTGTGTGTCAGCTATCATTCATCTGTGTGTGTGTGTGTGTGTGTGTGTGTGTGTGTGTGTGTGTGTGTGTGTGTGTGTGTGTGTGCTACTTCAGCACCAGTAAGCAGGTTAAGGTTGCGTCGCTGTCCTATCAGCACCCATGCTGGTTTTGATCTCGGGTCCTCTGACATGCCAACACATGACTACCTCTCATAAACACCACTTTTACCCAGTTATGGAGCATGTGGGCGGTATTTATACTGAGGAGTGAGTTTAGCAAATTAAACTTGTGGCCTGCTACAGTAGCTCACCCTTGCCTTAGATGCTGCTATCAATGAACATTCCAAGAACACTGCAAACACTCAAAGAACATTACTTAAACCTCAAACATAAATGCCACCTCCATATAATATTCAAGAACAAATCCATTGTAGCCTGAGGAGAACCAAAATGTTGCAAAGAATAACGCTCCCAGAACGTTCTGGGAACTCAAATTAGTTTGCTGTGTGTTTTGCCATATACAGCCACCAGGTGATGCCAGAGCCTTAGTAATGTTGGGTAGATTTGGAAACATGCGCCTAATAAATTGGTCTATGACACACAGACTCTGAATATGAAACAATGTGCAATATCAAAGGTAAAGGGACGAAGAAATAAAGATATTTTCAATTTTTATTTTGATGACTGGTAGTGATTACAGTCAAGAGGTAAACAAAATGAACATGTTTTCATTGAACACAGCATGCACCACATAATTCCTCACAGTTTATGTGGTTTACAATGCTTTAAATAGCCCAATATCCATGAAATGTTCACAATTTGTTTGACCTCAATGTAAGACTTGATCTAGCTGTGTTGTGATGAATCATACAGTATACAGATAGAGAGCAACCTCCATGGCCACCGCTGCATGACTGTGCGCTTCTTCTCTTTGAATGCAGGTCAAGGGCATCAGTCATAACAAACACGACTTCCTAATAAAAGTGAGATATGTTTTATGTTCGAGTGCTGGCAAGAACTCTTCAGTCAGAGAATCAATCTATCGGTCATTGCTGTATGATTATCTGACTGAAAATTATATTACAAAAAAGTGTATATTGAAAGTGACTCATTAAAATATGACATGCTGATCCCAGAAAAACAAATAAATTGAAAAGCATATAATGTTCATTTGACAATCACAGCCTAATATCTAGGCATAGAGAGTTGTTATAGCAGAACGGTTGGTGCTTGCATTTGAAAAAGCATTTGTCTTTGTAATGAACTTTGTAGGATCATTGGCGCCACATTGGGTCTGTGTTAAGAACAGCGCAGCCATTTCCTAAAATTACATTTCAATGTCTGCTCCACAGGGCAGGATACACACACTTCCTCTGGTACAGTGTAAACCACTTTTCTCGTACATAAAAAGATATGTTTAAAACATTTTTACAGAAATATATAAATCTACATAGCTACACTGTAATAGTGAATGAATATCTTTTTTTTGTTCTTTTTGTCAAAATATTGGTTGCACTATATGCATTATTAGAATATGTAACAAAAATAATACATAGTACTAGATCTGTACAAAGTATCCCAAACCTTCTCAGCATACCTTCTCCTGTCAATCAGAGACGAACACGTGGGAACATGCTCTGACGTAGGAACACGCTCTGACGTATGAACACGCTCTGACATGGGAACACGCTCTGACGTAGGAACACGCTCTGATGTAGGAACACGCTCTGACGTGGGAACACGCTCTGACGTAGGAACACGCTCTGACGTAGGAACACGTTCTGATGTAGGAACACGCTCTGACGTGGGAACACGCTCTGACGTAGGAACACGCTCTGACGTGGGAACACGCTCTGACGTAGGAACACGCTCTGACGTAGGAACACGCTCTGATGTAGGAACACGCTCTGATGTAGGAACGCGCTCTGACGTGGGAACACGCTCTGACGTGGGAACACGCTCTGATGTAGGAACACGCTCTGATGTAGGAACGCGCTCTGACGTGGGAACACGCTCTGACGTGGGAACAAGCTCTGACGTGGGAACACGCTCTGATGTGGGAACACGCTCTGACGTAGGAACACGCTCTGATGTAGGAACACGCTCTGACGTAGGAACACGCTCTGATGTAGGAACGCGCTCTGACGTGGGAACACGCTCTGACGTGGGAACACGCTCTGATGTAGGAACACGCTCTGATGTAGGAACGCGCTCTGACGTGGGAACACGCTCTGACGTGGGAACACGCTCTGACGTAGGAACACGCTCTGACGTGGGAACACGCTCTGACGTGGGACCTGAAGACGCGCGAGTGCTTGAGAGACTGGTTGAATGTAAACATTCAAATCTAACCGTGGGACATGCATGTAGAGAAGTGAATCCATATCCACTCCTGAAATCTTGTACTGTATATCTGCCATGTAGGGGGGGAGAGGGCTGGCGGACCCTTTACAGAAATATTACATAGCTCATCATATACATTTACAGTCTTTCCATTCCCATGCAATGCTCCAACAATGTCCAGGGTTTGTTCTGGCAGCGGGTGACGAGAGATGACCTGGGGCCGGCGGGCGATAGAAGGGGTCGAGCCCACATCCCGGTCGGTTGTTGCGTCAGACCGCCTCGCCCCTCACAGGGTGCTGCCTGTGAGGATGTCTAGGCAATGTCCAGAGAAACCCAAAGTCTGTTTCCTTACGTTGAACATAAAGTAAGAGCGGGTGAGTGAGAGAGCGAGAGAGAGAGAGAGGGAGGAGGAGAGAGAGAGAGAGGGAGAGGGTGGCGTGGGGGGGGTCCATGTCAAGGCTTCATTCCACAGAGGCAAATCAGTGGTATGGAAGTGACTTCCCCTGTTGTTTTAAGTGGTTTTACATAGAATTTCATGCTGCAATATGCATAAAAAGTGACTGTATCTGTATGACTGTAGGTGGCTGCATGCATATGACGACCCCCCTCGGTTTGATCTACCTCCCACTCGTTCCATATCCCCCAGTTGGTCTGACATATAAGACGACATGAATCGCTCTCTGAAATGGTTCTCTTCCTAACTATGCAGAGCCTCGTCCAATAAAGGAAATAAATTAAAAAAAGAAAAAAAAAGACAAATGGCACGAATCAATGGGAGTCTGCACATCAAACGTTTGGGGTTATTGGAGAACGAGGTCACTCCTCATAAAATCCCTTTGAGGCAAACGCGAATCTTGAGAAATACTGAATCCCATGGAATACATTCAACTGTAGAGGTCCTGGTCCCCTGCTGTGTGTGTGTGTGTGTGTGTGTGTGTGTGTGTGTGTGTGTGTGTGTGTGTGTGTGTGTGGAGACGTTGCAGCGTCACTGTTGGAGGTTTAGTGCCAGGCCCTGGAAGGGAGCAGATGAGGATGGTGGTGGGGGGGGGGGGGAGAGTACTTGAAGGAGGAGTACTTGACGGAGGGGAGGCCAGGGAGACAGACAGAGACGTCCTGACTCAGTTCCCCGCTGCCTCTCTGGAGCCCACCTCGGGGATCTCTGGGATGCACTCGTGGGGCTTGGCGGAGGCCTGGAAGCCCGGCAGGCAGCTGCACTTGTACGAGCCCTCCGTGTTGGTGCACAGCCCGTTCTTACACAGGGCCACCTTGTCGCTGATGTCCTCACACTCGTTGATGTCTGCGGGAAAAGGAGACACGCGGCGTTAGCGGCGAGGAGGGAGACATTTCATAGCGGCGGCGGCAGCTGTTCTCCCCACATGTCTACTACTACTACTACTGTGCTACAGGGCAGGCCTGTGGGTGAGAGCGATTGGACAAGGAGGATAGACCAAATGATTCATATCACTGAAATCACTTCTCTCCAAACTCTTTCATAATCCCCTTGGCCTCCTCACTCAACTCTCTCTCCGCCTTTCTGTCTCTCTCCCCGTCTCTCTCTCCATGTCTCTCCTTCCACGTCTTGCGTAATGCGATATCTGGACAGACAGGACGTCTTATCTCTGATCGCTGACACTAATCAAGCATGTCGTCATGTTGCATGTCTGACCCTGACATTCGCCTGTCCAACACCTGACACACCAGTGAGTCACATGGTATTGCTTAAATTGAGAATAATATGTATACAAAATCTCCATCTCCTTCTTGGCCTTCACGCGCTTCTTATTTTCTCGTCTTGCAGGGGAAGGGTGGGGGTGGGAGTGGGGGGGTGGTATTTATAACGCTCGGAGCAGACCACACGCCTGTCGAGCCACACAGTTAGAGTGCCGGTTGTGTGTTGTGGGAAAGCTGTCAGCCTTGGAGCTGATGGTCGTGTCCGCCGGCAGATTCCAGCACCATACTGTAATCTTAGCACATCATTACGAGACGAGGGTTCCTCTTTCAAACTAAAACAAACAGAGCACTTTTAAAATTTGTAATATCCCTTGTATTACATGCCGTGGCCGCGAGTCAAGGCCCTTTTTTCCCCCCCTGGCAAGGGGGTGTCTCGTAAGTTCAGACAAAAGTCTAAAGTGCAATTCCCTTGAAGGGAAACTTTGATCAGGCTCACATCGTCTAACATAACTAAAGCAAGATTGTAAAAGGGAATGCCTCTCCTTCAGGCTGCGTGATATCATGTGAGGAGCAATTTCATTGAAGAGAACCCAAAGACCTGTCTTCCAAAAGCTTAAACCTGTGTAAAACCCTCTTCATGGTTCGATCGCAAGGCCCTGTACCATGCAGGCTCATTTTCAAACGTGGAAAGGATGCAAGGAGATCAAATGGATCCCGACAGCACATTCTCTTATGTTTCTACCAGTTCCCAGAAACAACTGTACTGTATCTTGAGTTGGAACGCCAACAGAGGAGAACCTGACTGTGTGTGGTCGGTTCTGTTGTGGAACACTGTAGCTACAGAGAGAGAGAGAGAGACCTTACCGATACAGGCCATCTTGTTGAGGTCCAGCTCGAAGCCGTCGAAGCAGTCGCAGGTGTAGCCCTCCCTCACGCGCACGCAGCGGCCGTTCTCACAGCCGTTCAGGACGCCGCACTCCTCCGCCCGGAGACCCTCGAAGCCGTCGTAGCGATCTGATTGGACAGCGTCGGGAAAAAAGGGGACTCAATGCCATCGTAATGCGGTTAGGGTACTCGTGCGGGTCAGCGCCTTTGTAACTGAGATGGACTTAAATAACACACGAGCGCGTGTCTGTGTGCAGCCGTTAAGGATGGAACTGGGGTGTAGCTACCGTTGTAAGGGCTAAGGGGCTGTGGCTGGAACTCCCGTGGCCTGTAGACGGGGACCCTGAGAGGCGGCTCTCTCTCCCGGAGGCCGTAGTCGTTATTGGAGTCAGTGAAGAGGGGGAGACCGTGGGGGACCCCTGGGTTGTAGTAGGTGCCGCCCCCTGGGAGAGGCCCTCCGTAGTTGTCCCAGTATGGGCTGTAGGGGCCCTCGGTACCGCCAGGCACCTCGGGGCCATACTCATAGCCTGGCCTCTCCCGCAGACTGTCAGAGCCTCTCCTGGGTAGGTTGCACATTGTGGCGTAGTCATCTAAGCACGCACACACACACACGCACACACACACACACACACACACACACACACACACACACACACACACACACACACACACACACACACAGGAAGAATTTAGCCAGAACACATTTTTCAATTGTCTAGGTAAATACAGTATATGCCATATATCCTTGTCCACAAAATTGAATCAATTATATAATTGTATTCTCGCAAGTTTTTGGGAAAGGTTACAGTAATATATCTTGTGTGTGTCTGAGCAGCCTGCGAAAAAAATAAGATCAAATTAAAGCCGCAAAGCGGCAATGAGACGGCGTCCTGCGGTTACGCCACCTTAGTACGCCAGCAGTACTTAGTGCCAACTTTGTCACGCTGCAAATTGTCCATTTTTTAACTTAATCACTTGTTATTTTTATCACACTTGATGATTGCAATGCCCAAGAGTGTTTCAAGCGTTCATGAAAAAATGTTTTAAATCACTATATTAGCATTAGCTTCCTGCCATAATGGTCAAATTCGAAATGCCTGTAATTTCCTTGTTCTTTGAGATTTCTGCAAATGCTTTGACAGGGTGAAACATGGTTGTGAGTTTCAGGTCCCTAGAAGATTATTTGGGATTATTTTTAATGCCAGTTTCTCTGGCATCTTGGATTGTTTTCCTTAGCTGGGAACATGCACCCTAAACATAATTGTGAAATTTCAGACCGATTGGACTTATGGTTTATGAGAATAAACTTTTTGTAGGTTTAGCCAAATTTTCAACCTGCAGCCAAATCCATCATGTGTCCAAAAGGCAAATTTGTTCCCCATGAGGAATGATATAGGTGTACCACGTTTTAGGGATGGGACAAAATATATATATATAATTTTTTTTTTCAGACTTACGAGTACGACTACTCACTTTTGCATGTAAACATGTTGTTCTGCACCCATTATGCATGTTCCCTTGTGGTAACAAACCCCCTGCCTCTCACTGATTCTGGGACCTCCACTCCCCCCTCCACCCCCCCTACTCAATGCCTCCATCTAGTTGGCAAACAAGTCCCATATACCTGTATGTTCTTCAGTCCATAATGAATGTTGAGATACAGGCATGTCTAGGGCTGCTAAACACCTCAAGCTCTGCTCTATGCGGATGTAGAAAGTACATTATTTCTCGAGTAAACTTGTCTGAGACACCAAGCATTGTTTTGGATGCAAAAATCTAAATGTACTCAATAGAAAACTGCACTGCAAAGGCGCCCCTTTTGTGGTGGTTTTTGGTACTACGACTGTAAGTAGCTCCCACGGTGAGTTTAATAAACAGGGCACAACGTTTGAAGAAGACCATCCTACAGGGGGACTGACCCAACTGACTGACTGACTGACTGACACTCACTCTCATGACACTGTCCAACTTAAAGTCCCCCCACCCCCACCACCTGGCTGTCAACGGGTGGGGGACGATAAAACCGCTATGTCAGTGCTGCCCCCTAGAGATCAGGGAGCGCATTCTCACCAGAGTCTTTCGTGGGGCAGAAGGCGCAATGCTCGCTCCAGGCCACGCCGTACAGACAGCAGCACTCTGTGTAGGTGGTGCGGCGCCCCAGGAGGGGCTGGGAGCACACATGCTCATCCTGCAGGCCCTGCCAGCAAATGTCCAGGTGGATGTCCTCGTCTAACTCCTGGCTCTCTGTGCACCAGGGGAGGAAGGAAGGAATGAATGAGAATGAATGGGAGGAGGGAGGGAGGGATGGATGGAGCACAGGAAGGAATGTTAAATATGAAAGGTATGAATGCATACAGACGAATCCACGACCGTGTGTGCAAGAGACTCATTGATGGAGCGGTGAGTGTGTGTGTGTGTGTGTGTGTGTGTGTGTGTGTGTCTCACCCTCTGTGACATTGATGCTGATGCAGTGACGGCGCGTGGCGTCCAGGACCAGGGGAGGACTGCAGAAGCAGTTGTAGGAGCCGGCGGTGTTCACACAGACGCCGTCCACACACGCCTTCTCTGTCTCGCACTCGTCATAGTCTGGAAAACACACACACACACACACACACATACATATATATCAAGCCTTGAAGATTTTAGTCCAACGTTTTGAGATGGAACAGAAGAGAGGACACGAGCGACGGTCGTCCTCACCCACACACTCCAGCCGGATGTTGTCGTAGTAGAAACCACTGCGACAGAAGCAGGAGTAGGTGGAGAACAGGTTGGAGCAGCGGCCGTTCTTACAGATGTCCGGCCCAAACATCTCGCACTCGTTTATGTCTGGAAACGGAGAGAACACCCGAGAGAAGGGTGGAGGGGGGGATTATGAAGAATAATAGCCACTTGACAAATGCACATACACATCCCCCGTTGGCACGATACACTTTCCCAATGATACGCACTCAACGGGCTTAGCGTAACAGCACATATGTACAATCTCCACGGCGTTGTGTACATTGTAGCTAAGCGCTTCGCACGCTCTCTGAGAAACGATGGCGCTGCTTGTTACGGCCTCTCTATTAGAACAAGCTGTCAGAGCTGCGCAACACTTGCGGTTAATGAGCTGGATGTGCAGGCATCCCTTCCAGCCTTACAGGGCTAACGGCGCGGCGAGGGCCATAAACGAGGCGGGAAACGACTGGTGTGTCTTTATCTTTTTTTTTTCTTAGCTGCCACGGGCGGCTAAAA
The DNA here is from genome assembly GCF_949987555.1 of Borostomias antarcticus. Lineage (NCBI taxonomy): Eukaryota > Metazoa > Chordata > Actinopteri > Stomiiformes > Stomiidae > Borostomias > Borostomias antarcticus. Next base: position 7,439,670 of record NC_140238.1, on the reverse strand, counting down.
AGCAGTATAAAGGCAGTAGCTGAGGCAGCACTTTTCTTTGTGCCGAGTACAAAGTTATGAGGGGGAGGGAGAGTAAAAAAAAACAGTGAAACCTCAGGTGCACTGAGCTCCAAACGGTAGCGCATATAGCTGGAGGACATGGCGTATAAACGGAGATGAGTACCTCTGAAGGGCTGCTGCTCCACACTCTGGGGAGAGGACACCACCTGGGACAGGAGGCCTCCGCCGTGGGGACACAGCTGGTTATATTCCTCTGGAGGGACAAACGGGACACGCTTAGACAAGGGATGGACAGTGATAAGAGGTTTTTCTGTCTCAAGTGCCTTAGCTATTCTCAGCACAAGAACATATACATGCCTTAGTTGGTTATGGTCAAGTGTCTGGACGAGATCAAGGGTACATCCATAAGGAGCACACTGCCCACTGGTGTATAAGGTCATAGTTGGAGAGAGCTCTAGCCATTGGACTGAAACTATGTATACTGTATGGACAGTACCGACCACCGACTATAAAAGTGGGACAAACTGACTACCACGTTGTCTGATCAGGGTTGGCGCTGACTGCCAAAGTGTTTCTCTGTGACTGACCCAGATATCTGTATGCTGTTACTGTACTACTGTAAATAAACGTTGAATCTGATCTACAATTCAGTTCCAGCAAGCTACTGTCCTCTTCGGCCATTGATACTTTGATACCACCAATAATCATCATATATCAGACAGACGAGACGATCTCTTTGATCGATATATTTGACGCGGCCCAACTCTGTTTTAGCGGACGCCCCTCGTCCACCGTCTCCGCGTCCGTCCGTCCTCTCACCTCTCCCTGGGACGGGGCAGGGGTGGATCTCACAGTTGTCCCCCCAGCCGGAGCCCACCGTGCAGCAACACTCCTCCTTGGTGGTGTTGTAAGACAGCACGTTGTCGCAGAAGTTGGCGTCGTTCAGGTTGTAGTAACACTCCCTCCTCTTCCCCGCCGAGGGGAAGGCGGCGGGCGGAGTGGGCTTGGCGTCCATCTCAGCTGCGGCAGGAGAGACGATAACACCGCTCGTTATGGGAAACAGATGTTAGGAGGGATCACTCAGTACCGATGAACAGCAGATTGTATACACTGTGTAGACATCGACCGTCAGTGAATTTACTACACCGTTACTACAGTAAGTCTATACTTCGAACACAAAGACAGTACCTAGAATTTCCTGACTGGGTCAGTAATTAAATGGTGGTGGGTGGGGGCTATTGTTATAAAATAAATGACTCCAGCACACTGTCTTCTTCACTTGCAATTGAAAGCTATTTACAACACGTTTATTTTTCACAACACGTCAGTAGTTGGTACAGAGACCTTCTAGCCTGATATCAGACAGAATGTCAACTCGTTACACTCCTCTGAGAACGTCAAGAATCAGTTAACTTTGGAGCGGGCGGGTTCGAACATCTGGACCCAGGGTAGACACCTTCATCAGGTGGCTATAATAGTTCTAGAATGTTCCAGGACGAGGGATCACTGCGAGACTCATCTCACACCATCATCCATCACTGCCACAACAACGCGAGTCAGTTTGCGGGGCCCGCCGCGGCCGTCAGCGCCAGGAGAGCGTCTCCTTCTGTGTCGCCCGCGGACGGCGCATACCTTCAGCTGCCACTGCTGAGCGCGCTCGTTTGTCCACAGGCGAGGCGTGGGCTCCGGCATTCAGCCCTAAGCAGCGGGGCTTAGCCAAATGGAAACACTGGCATATGAGACAACGACCCATTCAGTCTCACATGATTGATTAGCGCACGTCCAAAGCAAACAGCGGAATGCGCCGGACGAAAGTACACAAGGCATAGCTGGGGTTTAAACGGCCAACGAGAAGCACATGCGCACACACACGCGTGCACACATGCACACATGCGCAAACACGCGCACACACACACGCTTAGGCCAGATTCACACACAAGGTAGAGAGGTGGGTGTGTTATTTTTTTTTTTTTGCCTTGCATAATTATGTATCAGAGTCTATATCAGATCATGTTAGTGTTGCAGTGAGAGATGTTCTCAAGGTGCCCCGACTAGTAGTACATTATGCTAATTTGTCTTTTTTCATTTCAACTCAACTGTACTCAGCTCAAACTGTAGTAATAGAGCACATTTAAAAATGACTGTGGTCGGAGAACTGACCCTGAGGATGAGCTTGGGAGCTGTGCTCAATCCGAATACTTTTCTCATATTCATACTAACGTAACCTACGAGGGAAACATCTTAAAGGAGTAGTTTAGTATATTAGCATCATAAGCCCTGTTTTAAGGTTATTTAAGATAATATACAACGGTCTTATAACATTTTTGACAAACTGTGTACTCTTGAGATATTAGTGCTCATTGCTCATGTCACAGCTAAGTACACAATGGATCCCAATGGGCATATACATGTATAAAACCATTAGCTGACCATATAATGGATCTCTATGGTACATGTATATGCCCATAGAGATCCATTGTGTACTTACTTAATATCTCAAGAGTGCAAAGTCACTCAACAATTTTATATGGACCGTTGTATATGATCATAACTAACCTTATAACATGGTTTATAATGCTAAATACCAAACAACTCCTTTAACCCCCATCCAATCCTACAGAATGGAGACAGCCTCAGCAACCAGAAAGACTAGTCGTATGGACTATGGACCTATTCACCCAGATACTGTATTTGGATAGTATGAAACGGCTCATTAAGGCAGTACAAACTACATTTCCCTGTAACGGGCTGGAGAGTTAAGTCCCGTAAGTCTGTGTGTGTGTTGAGTTACCCAGTGAGCGGCATTGGCTGGCGATGGGATCAAATTCCTCATTGTCGCTGGGGCAGATGCACAGGAAGCTGCCGTCGACGTTCTCACACAGGGCCTCCCCGCACAGCGCCATGCTCATCTCACACTCATTGACGTCTGACCAGGACGGGAGAGGAAGAGAGAGAGAGAGAGAGAGAGAGAGGAGTCATGGGGTGCATCAGATACACATGATGAACACACACACATGCAGACGATCCCATTTGTTCTTATTATATTAAAAGAGCGGAGATATTTATCGCAACTAAAGTTATGGCAACAAGAAGAGATAAGGCGTGCTTTCGGTAAGAGCGCGGGCGGTAACATACCCACACATGCCTGGGCAATGTCCCCCGGCGGGTTGGTGTACCCCAAGTCACACTGGCACCGGTACGAGCCGTCCATGTTCTCACAGAAGCCGTGGTCCCCACAGATGGTCTCGTTCACACACTCGTCGATATCTGCATTGGAGAGAGGAGCAAAGGGGGGGGGGGGTGAGGTCAACGTCATACTGTAGATCACCGCGTCTCCCTGCTACGGCTCACCATTTCACATGACTGGCTTTATAATAGGCGGGAGGCAATACTAAAATAAACACTACTACCGCAACGACTTAGAATAACAATAGCAATCATCACCATCATAACATGTCAAGGGGGGTGGATTAATAGGTGGAAAGAATTGGACCTTTTACAGCTTTGTGGGGACCCCGATAATAAGATGATGATGAGTCAATTTTGCTGGCTCAGATGGCTGTCAATGAACCCAGTGAATGTACGGCCCCTTTTACTGTGTGTGGATACAGAATGAGTAAAACTAGCATCTGGAACCCTTCATGATCCGGCGTTCCCTCTGGTGCGCTCTATGGAGTGAGAAGTGACTTGTTGCTCACTTACTGGGGTTAGGGAGTGGGGATTATGTAACAGCGGGGACTGGGTTCCAGGGAGGGAGAGAAAGAGAGGCCTCCACATTCACATGAGCCACTTCAGTCTATTCAAGTCTGGTGTGGACGGCTATGGTTAAATACCATTATCTTTTTGGCTTGAATGCAGATTCGGAGCAACATTTCTGGTATCCAGCATTGTTCTCCGTGTACATCAACGGATCATTGTTAATGCGATGATATGATGTGTTTGACATTTTAGAGGCCTTTTGCAATGCCAAAGAATGTCCCCGTGTAACAAACTGGAGCAAGGGAGCTGATCTGGACCGATTCAGGATGCGAAAGGGGGGGAAAGGCTGAAACCTGGCAACCCGCTGCAGTCGCTCGCATGCATGGCCATAGATCATAAAGCATGTTTAATGAAGTTCGGGGAAAGACCTTGTTGTGTGTACAATGCAATGCGTGAGGGGAGAGAGAGGCATGGAGCGTTCAAGCTGTTAACACTGAGCCATACAATACTAGAACTGATTTCCAACCACTCTCTGTTTAAGCGAACATTTGTTAGCAATTTCTTCTATACATAATTTAATATTACTTGGCGCCCAGTGTCCAGTTCAGGGGCCAAAGGCAGATAGCGTTAAAGAGGCAAGGCTGATTATAATTGTTCGAAAAACAAACACAGAATTTGATCATGCTTCAGTCTTCACGGTTGCCCTCTGGTCGATCAGATGAAGCGCTGGTCAGTGTCGACCTGCTTTAGCACTGACATGTCAGCACGTTATGTGACCTCCCTCATGCTCCAACTCTCTTTAGCTCTCAAATGTGCTCTTGCTCTAAAGCACAGAGGAGCAAAAGCTCAGAGAGAAGTCAGCACTTAAAGGAATTTGAGAGGTAATTTTGATAATCTTTCCTTTGTTAGGGACCACATGTGGTTTAATGCTCTTTTCAACATACTGCCAGAATCAGCAAAAGCTAATCTTTCATAGAGTGTGTGGTGGGAATGTGGATTATGTGTTGTGGTCTGATGCTGTATCTCCTGAATTAAACAAAGGGATAAGACCAATGGTGTAGTGGTGACTAAAGAAGTGGTTAGCCTATTGACTACTCTGACTAAAGAAGTGGGTATACTGTAACAGAGATGTTAGTTTTTACATTAGTGGTGTTTAAAGAAGTGTATATACTGTGGGTCCATGGATAAAGAAGTGGGTATACTCTGTATACCCTCCACTACACCACTGGACGAGACACAAAGACTACAGTATACACGCTAACTAGTAGAGTAGATACACACTAACTTCAGGACGTCATCTTTGAGGCTATCTGGGAGTGTATGAAAATACACTGGTGCCTAGGACACGTAAAAGAAAGCTGATTCATAGAAGGCAAGAGAAAAAAATGAAATGACATTCACATATTTTTATTCCGTCTCTGATCTCTCATAAAACACTGTATCGTCGGAGACGGGAGACGAGTGGGCCAGAGAAACCGCATGGAGGAATCCAGTCAGTAGGAGGATGGGGGTCTTGGCTTGGGCCCTCCAGCTCCATTATAGAAGAGTGTGTTCTGTGGAGTTTCGCGGGAGGACAGGCGAACTGTCACCACCACAGAGCAGCGCTAGCCTGACTCCTCTGGCAGAGGACAGGGGACTGAGGACATGGCAAACCACCACAGGCTCATGAAACTGCCTGGGGCTCAACAGGGCTGTCCGTTGTCCAAAAACAGTGTTTGAGTATCCAAAATAAGCAAGTTGATAACTTGAACTAGTGCTACACGAGTGAGCCAAACCGTTTTTAAAATGAGAAGACGTGAAATGCAAATAGCCAAAACATTGGCGTTACAAACAGTAGTTCAGGAAGGCGAATGCGTTTCCAACTGTTTTTCAGTTCAAAAGTTTTGCGGCGAATCCTGTGTATTGTATAGCCTGACGGAATGGAAACGATCGCCCCCACAGCCCCGACCTGGAGAACGGGCCGCGGGCCAGCGGTAAGGTGAGGAGTATCGTGGCGAGCGAGGAAACGTTTCCGCGTGTGTGCGAGCGGTCTCTTAAGTGGGAGGCTTTTTTTGTGGCGTCGGAGCCAGCTCCGCACGGCCAGCCGGGAGGTCTCTCAGGAAGGCTAATCTAGCCCTTCAGCTGCTACGTGAAATAATCAGCGCCCGTGCTCGAGGTTTGCACCCATCTGAAACACACGGAACAAATATGCCTGGTTCCACATGTTCAGCACGCCGCCGTGACGCTATCAACCATCATCCCGGGGCAGGAAGGCGAGCACTCCGGCCGCATTTTTCTGTAATGGACTTTCCATGGGTTTTCTCAGACCGGCGATGTTGCCGGAGCCCTCAGAGTGACAGCATTACTAAACGGGCCAATTAGGGCTGTCTGTCCGGCGAGAGCGTACACCGTACAAGTATGTTAATCACGGAACCGGGGCCTAATAACCCGTAGGAAATGCACAATGCATGGTCTGACTCTTCTGTCAGGCGCCAGCAGGAAGCTGTTGCCTCACTTCCTCTTTCCATGCCTCGATCGCAGCCGTTACGTCAGGAAGCATGCGAGACTCGCTGGACGACCGGAGGGGAGGGGTTCGAGGCGGGAAAAGAGGGGTGAGGAGTTCAGTTTGGACGGGAGGCGGTGAGCTGACGGGGCCACCTGCTCCATTAGCCACCCTTCCTAGCGGGCCGGCGTGACCCCCGGAGGCCCCGGGCTTCCTGGGAGGAGATACGATGGTGGCGGCGGCAGGTCAGGCGGGGAGGTTAAGTGGAGGTCCCAGGACTACGCGCTAACACGGAGCACATGGAAGCGGAGTGTGAGGCTCGCTGACTGTTGGCTCACCGTCAAACCCCCCCCACTACATCTAGTCCCTGGGCAACCCCAGTCCATGATTGGACCCATATGTGGGGGCGGGAGTTAGGCGGGGGGTATTTGGCACTTTGGATTGGTCAGGGATGAGGTGGGGTATTGTTTTACAGAGGAGTGTGTCCCTGTGTTTCATCTGCTGTTTGATCACTGACCCCGAATGACCCCAGGTCAAACCGTCTCTGTTAAGAAGCCCATGGTCCGGCGAAGGCCTGGTCAGCGGTGTCGTAAATCAACGAGTCAAAGCCGTCACATTTCTACAGGTTAGACAGGCGGGGAGGTGGAAGGAGGGGCGTGACTGACCACAGATTTACGGGCCGTGGGTACCGGCCGATTACCAAAGACCAGCCGAGTCTAGAACCACAATGCTCTGTTGTGGCAGAACCGACTGGATTGAGTGGAAATACAGTCACACACACACACACGCACACACACAAATGCATGCACACATACACAAACATGCACATGAAAGAGAACACGCCCTTCTGCTCTCACACAACGGCGGCCACACGGACCCAGTGTACAGTGCAGCATAGTGTGGATGCTGGAGCAGAATTACCCAACAGTTGCAGCTGATGCTCAAACTAAGGGAGAAAAAAACAGTTTTCGTCCCCTTTGGTATTACGACCGCATAATGAGTGTGGCGAGCGGAGCCAAAGACAACCGCCGCCCTCACCGGAGGCCCGTGAGAAAAAATAAAACAACGCCCCTCGGAGAAACAGCAAAATTACTGCTTCTGGCCGCGTCTTAAATATTTGATGATTTTTAACAAGCAGACACAAGCGTCTCGGAATGTAATTGAGCTCCCCCCCTCTGGAAGCTTTATTGGGGTGACGGCAACACCTTCCCTCTACTTCCCAGCATGCACTGAAACAAGTGGCTATTGTGTGCAGTGGAGAGAGGAGGGGAGAGAGAGAGAGAAAGATGAGGCTTGGTCCTCCCATCACACAGGTCCCGGGGCTGCGGGTGTGAAGGGTCAAGGGGTCTGTGTGTGTGTGTGTGTGTGTGTGTGTGTGTGTGTGTGTGTGTGTGTGTGTGTGTGTGTGTTTGTGTGAGACTCTGAGAAAACGTCCGTGCTCCGTGTAGCTGGAGGAGGAGGAGCTGGCACTACAACAGAGGTGGAGGGTCAGCGAGATGGTCAGCAGCAGGGCGCCTCGCTGGACGGAGAGCCGGAGGTGGCGTTGCGGCACCCTGGGGGTCCGGCTACAGAGGTGGTGGTTTCCACAGGCCCAGCGCAAACAGAGCATTCCATCATGTCCTACAATACATGATCTGTCCTAGTTACTGAAAGCAGCTGTAAGAAAGCCATGTCTGTAAACAAAGTCAGACTGGATGGGTTACACAACAACACGGCAAGGAAGGGCCAGGGGCCTCTAACGCAATTACCGGCAGCGCATATTTACATCAGAACGCTAACGCGGGCTAAGATTGAATTGAGCCTATATAAGCGGAGGGGGGGGGGGGGGGGCGGGGGGTGGCGTTGACCCAACGACGAAGCCGAGTAGGCGAGCGGCGCTGAGTAGCGGAGCGGCAGCTGTTTTCGATCTGGAGCTATCACCACAGGCCAGCTCCCAGACCGCGGAGCCAGACGGACGCGCTCTCACGTTGACACGCACACGCTCTCACACACGCACACACACACAAGCTCTCTCCCACAAACACACACACACACACACTATCGAGTGCGTACGCAGTGCCACAGAGAGCTGGGGGCCCCTGTCATCGTCCCAGCGGGTGGGGGGGGGCGGGTGTGGGGGGCGCTTCCTCTCCGGGCTCCACTCTCCGCTGTGACGCCAGTAAAGAGCCAGGGGTGATGGGAATACTGCAGGCTGCGCCTCGTCGTCCGCGACTCAGCGCCCACGCCCCCAGACGCGAACGGCCTCAGAACACTTAGCTATACGTCACTACTATACACAACCATACATCAACCATACATCAGCTATACATCGCTACTACACAGCTATACATCCCCCTTCCACGCTTCCCGGGCGCTGCCTGCTTGGACTCCGTCGGGGTCGTGAGGAAACGCTTGGCCGTGTTCTGTTTGGTTCAGTGTCAGATACGGCGTCTTGCAAAACAGAGCCGAGGAATGCGCTCTGGCGCACCGACTAGGATGTTTACCGACGCAGACGGCCGGGGGAACACTGCGTCTACACACACTGCTGCCGCGGAGCAGCACATGAGAACTGTGTTCGGAGTAACACAATCCCAGACATTGCAATAATTCTTTAACGGTCGAACACATGCGGCTCAACCGTCCGGCCGTTGCCAGCGAACACACAGGCGCCCTTGTGTTTTTCGCCGTCACAGAGATGATTTGCTGTTGTTGTTGGCTGCGGAAACGGTACATCCAGCTGTGGCCGGGGCCCCTCCCGGGCCGGCCCAGGTGAGGGGCGTGTCCATCTGGGAGGAGGAGGGAGGGAGGAGGAGGAGGGGGAGGGGCTAATGCAGGATGTACCCTCTCAGAAAACCACAAGTCCCACTTTGGGGAGAGGAGCAGCTGGGATTATGTTCCAAGCCGCCCGGCGTCGCTGCCAGCCCTCCATTAGCGTCTTTGTGCGGAGGATGAGACCCACACAGCTATTATCAGGCCTCGCTTGACGACAAACTCTCCCCTCTCTGCAGCGGCTCAATTTCAGGACCCATTTCACCTTGAGGCCCCCCACCTCCCCTCCTCCCCGTACCCAGAAATCCCCCAGTGCACCTGATAGGGCTTGATTCACATGAGACCCTTTGTTTGTGAGTGCCAGGGAGATATCAGTATCTCTGTGGGGAGGTGTGTGTGCGTGTGAGTGAGTGTTTGAGCGTGAGAGACTGCGTGCGCACTAAGGGGAGAATGTGGAGCGCTACACTCGGACAAACTCTCTGCTCTCCTTTCTCCCAAGCTGAACGAAAGACAACAGACAGTCCGTGTCTTGCCGGAGTTGCCTCCTTTTTCAGCTGTTCGCTCCAGTGATGGTTCTAGCGAGTCTGCTCACCGCAGTCTGGGTTGACCTCCCCGTCCGGGCCCGCCTGGCAGCCCATGAAGCAGCGGTACGAGCCGATGGTGTTCTCGCAGCGCCAGGTGCCGCACACGGAGCTGCCGAACTCCTTACACTCGTTCTGGTCTGCGGTGTGGGAGAAGAGACAGATGTTGTTAACCGGTATCCAGTTAATACACACACACACGCACACACCACGGTGGCCAAACAACACACACACACACGCACACAGAATCCCATCCATCGTCCGCCCCTCGCAGTGTGATGATGGCCAGGAGGCCTGCGGCGTCGCTGTCCTCGGTGAGCTCAGCGGCAGCCTCCCCACCCCCTCCCCCCCATCCCCTCCCCCCCCGGGCGCGGCCAAGAACAATATTAGCACAGCAGCTGAAGAACTCGCCAAGGAGCACGGGGAGACGTTCCAGAGGGAGAAACACCTCGGGAATCACAATGGGGTAATTCATGCTCCCTCGGCGGAGTAACCGGGAGCCCCCGATGGCCGCGGGCCCCCGACCGCAGGCCCCCAGCCGCAGGGAGCCAGCCACAGCGTCCAGGACCCTGCCGTCTCACCAGGCTGGCGGAGGCGGACCACATTGACATGCCGTAGGCTATACATAATCAATCATAGCCATGGCACTGCCACGCAAGGCACAGAAGGATGGAAATGTGGAGTGGCGGTTCAGGCAGCTATTTCTGGCGTGTCGTGCGGGATGTTGGGTTCCTTCGGGGGGAGAGGCAGAGGGAGGGAGGGAGGGGAGGGTGGGAGAGAGGTTTCTTACCCTCGCAGTCGGCTGTGTCCGAGGAGAACTTGAAGCCGATCTCACATAGGCACAGGTAGGAGCCGTCAGTGTTCACACACCGACCCCTGACACACACACTGTCCTTACTGCACTCATCCACGTCTAGGAGAGGGAGGGAGAGAGAGAGAGAGAGAGTGAGAGAGAGAGAGAGAGAGAGAGAGAGAAACAGCAGAGAGACAGATAGAGAGGTCTGAGATTAAGACATCTGTGATCTCCAAGTGTCCCCCTGATCCCACAGGGAATATCCCCACCCCTGTCTTATATTGTTTAAGAGAAGAATGCGAGTGCAATCAAGGGCCTGTCTAAACGCAAGATGCATTGCCCATTTGGAACACTTTACGGTACTGGCAAACAGGAAATATGAAAAAGCATGTACCTCAGCTATTTAGGCTGGGAACATTCTCTACAACTAGTAAAAAATTAATAATGATGGCTCTATGCTTGATTAAACATAGATTGCTGGGTAATTGCAGCATTACAACATAACTTACAAGGCATTTGGGCTGTGGTCGTAAGTGGGGGCAAGTCCGGAAAGCGAGGAGTGTAGCGCACAAGGGAAAAGACTCTCTGTTTGCCAAGACCTGAACACATGTGTACTGAGGTCCAGGGAACCAAACAAAACCTCGGAGCAGACAAAACAATGTGGCTGGATAATATCCGATTCATTAAGAACTAATACTGTTAGATTAGAATGTGTAGATTGTTACTGATAGATTAGAATGGGTAGACTGTTAGATTAGAATGCGATTCCTATGATTTAGTGATGGTTGGATGGTCCAAGACAACTGTTGGTCCAAGACAACCTGGGAACGGGGAAGGGGGGGGGGAGCAGTGGATTGCACAGAACCTGGCAGCCTGGGCTCACTTGACTACCTCTGTCCATGAACCCCTGTCCCTCCCACTTGCCCCCCCCCTCCCTCCCTCCCTCCCCCCCCCCTCAGGGCCCGTGGCAGGAGGGCCTGGCTTTCATTGTGTCAGCGCTGCGCACACAACAGCAGACGGCATGAAAATACACCCAGCCTCTGATTTATAGTATAATTAAAGGCCAACATTTGCTGTGGCACGGGGCCAGGGCGGGGGGGGGGGGGGGGTGGGGGTGGTGTAGGGGTAGGGCTAGCCTCGCTCGCTTGAATGGATGTTGTCTGCGCTACCAGACCAGAGCCAGTGGAGGTACCCTCGCACTCTCGCCTCCCGCCAGAAACCTGGTCATGACCCAATCCAGCCCGAGTCCAGGGCCCCCACTCCACACTTACCTGCGTCGTATTGCCCCAGCGAGCCTATAAAAACATGCTCCGTGTGCCGATGTTTTGTCATTTAATTTAGTTTGCGTCACTTTCGTTTAATAATCTTAGCGTATAAACGTTCCAGAATCAATATTCATCTGATTCAGACATCTAGCCGGAGTGATGTCCCGTCATATTGATTCTTCCAGTGTACACACATTAATCTGTATTTTGACAGCAAATTCTCCAGAAAGTTCCAGGGAAAGGCTAATAAATGGTCAGTAATCAGTGTCGTGTTTTTTTTTATCTCGTGTACACAACCAGGTCAGTGGGTGCAGCTGGAATGACATCAAACTGTAGTGGATTGATGAGGAGCTAAGCTGAGAGAGAGAGACAGAGAGAGAGAGAGAGAAAGAGAGAGAGATGGTTGATGTCTGGCCTATTGGAGACAATGGCTGGGTCTGAGCCCTGCTGCTTCGGTGCCAGGCTGGTGTGTGTGTGTGTGTGTGTTGG
>NC_140238.1:7360113-7425113 GCF_949987555.1 Borostomias antarcticus | reverse complement strand
TAATCTTTCTCTGGCATCGGAGACATCCACTGTAATCCAATTTTGTCTGCCTTGGACGTGTTTTTGGAAAATTGATCCCCGAGGCTAAGAGAATTGTTTGTTTTTTGTGAAGAGGATCGTCCTCCAAGTTTTGATCCACCCTTCTGCACGCAAAAAAAACCTCCCAATGGAATACGGTAGCGGATGTGGCCTGAACCTGTGGTATTCTGGACTGGAAATGCACTGTGTATACTGGTGGGAGGAGCAGAGGAGAGAGGGAGCAGAGCAGGACAGGGCAGAGGTGACAGTATGAGGTAAGAGGTGACGGTCTTACCCTCACAGCCGTATCCGTCCTCAGACAGCTGGAATCCGGTTTCACAGCCCCGACAGGCGAAGGATCCCGGTGTGTTTCGACACAGCTGGCCGGGACAGACGTTGGACACCAGGCACTCGTCTATGTCTGCGGGGACATGAGGAGTGGGCGTAGCGGAGATTAGCGGCTTGGTTGGTAAGAATATCTTTAAAAAATTGGCTTCAAGTCACTCCGACTATGAAAGCGTACGTCTAATCAGCGCGGTCGTAAATCACCGCGATGACATCAATTGCTATTGTCAACGGCTCTCTATCTCTCCAGCTGATCTTGCCATGAGAAGTCACAGCGCTGACTTCATCTCCTTCTATTCATGGGCTGAGTCTCATTGTTTTTGCGTGAGGATCGGCTAAAAGGAGCCAGAGCGAGAGGCATCCAAGCTCCGGGCGTGATGTGATGTCTGCGAGGAGTATTTTGGGATCTTGATCTCAGCGGGGAGCGTGCCGAGTCCAGGCCGTCACACCTGATGTCGTTTACAGAGATGCTGACTCTGACGCTATTCCAGGGCGGCGTGGCAGACAGGCCCGGGCCAGACACACGCGAGGAGCAACGGGGCCTGTCGGCGCTCCCGGCGCGGGCCCTCACATCTGCCACGGCGAGCGCAGACGGCAAGGTCTGACATGTTCTCTTCAAACGGCGTTCGCTGCCTGCAACCATACAGGAGCGCACACGCACAGAAGAACATGCGCACGCACACACACACACACACACACACGGAAGTACACGATGTCTCATAGACCCAGACACAGACATGCGCGCGCACACACACACGCAAACACACACACACACACAACTGCACCCGCACCTATACACACACATGGAAGTACATGATGTCTCATAGACCCAGACATGCGCGCGCACACACACACGCACACATACAGTACACACACACAACTGCACCCGTGCCTGCCCCCGCACCTATACACTTACACACACACACACACACATCCAAACACACACACACACACACACACACATCCAAACACACACACACACACACACGCAAACACACACACACACACACACAACTGCACCCGCACCTATACACACACATGGAAGTACATGATGTCTCATAGACCCAGACATGCGCGCGCACACACACACGCACACATACAGTACACACACACAACTGCACCCGTGCCTGCCCCCGCACCTATACACTTACACACACACACACACACACACATCCAAACACACACACACACACACACACACCAAGGTCCCCCTCACCTTCACACTTCTGTCCAGTCTCAGACACTCGGAATCCTGTCTTGCAGGTGACGCAGGTGAAGGAACCCATCGAGTTGGTGCATGTTCCCCGGGGGCATGTGCTGGGCAGCGCGCATTCGTCAATATCTGCAGGGGGGGGGGGGGTTGAACACACGCGGTTCTGTTACACGACGTTTCCTGAAGGACCAGACAGCGGTCATCGGCAGGAGGACAGCGGACCCACCTTCACAGAGCTCTCCGTCAGGGGAGACCACGAAGCCAGACGGGCACGAGATGCAGGAGTACGAGCCCTCGGAGTTGAGACAGATCCCGTTACCACACAAAGTCAGGGACCGGCACTCGTCCAGATCTGGGAGACACAAACGCACACGCATGCACAGTTGAACGCCAGACTCTCCACACAACAGTTGAACGCCAGACTCCTCCACACACAACGCTGTTTCTTGAAAACAGGCTAAACGTTCAGAGGATGACCGGAGCGGAGTGGCCCGCGTTGACGGCCAGCGAGGAGGAGCGGGACCCTCACCCTCGCAGCTCCGCCCGTCCTCGGACACCCTGTAGCCCGCCGTGCAGCGGGTGCAGCTGAAGGACCCCGCTGAGTTGACGCACACCCCTCCCAGACACATGTCCGCCTGGGCACACTCGTCCACGTCTGCGTTAGGAAACACTTGAGTTACCACAAATAAACATTCACCGACCCCTGGAGTTTAATCTCTCCGGGGCAGAAAAGACCTGGGTTTTATTGAATGGTACGGTATATACGTTTGATTTGATTTCATAGATATCGTCGGGGGTTTCTTACCCTCACACCTCAACCCATCGACAGACCTCCCGAACCCGGGTCTGCAGTTCTGGCATGAGTAGGAACCTTCCGTGTTGGCGCAAATTCCCGTGGGGCACACATTACGCGTAGCGCACTCGTCGACATCTAGTAAAGAAAGAAATATCGAGACATTGAACGGCGTACCTGGCGGCGGCACAAAGGGAGTTTCAGCGAATTCCACTCCTCTAATCAGCTACAGACCTTCGCAGGCGCTGCCATCCGAGCTGACCCGGTAGCCTAGGCTACAGGTGCACCTGTGGGAGCCGTCCAGATTGACACACCTGCCGTGGAGGCAGACGCCCGGCAGCAGGCACTCGTCCACATCTGGACAGGAGAACGGATACAGATGAGGACCTCGTTGAAAACCTACTCCCGGACGTTAATAACGTTTATTGAACCCCTGCGGGATCGCGGCCCACGTATCCCCCCCCCCCCCCGTAGCTGGGTCTCCGACAGCTGGATGGAGGCTTTCAGACAGCAGATACTTTCATATCAGCCGGGGGTTGGGGGGAGGGGGATACGTGGGCCGCGACCGATGTTTTATCATGAGCAGGTTACCTTGGCAAGCGCCGTTGTCCGGGGAGGCCTGGTATCCCTGGTAACAGTTGCAGCTGTAGGAGCCCTCAGCATTGACACACCTCCCGTGGGCGCACAGCGATTGGTCCAGACACTCGTTCACATCTAGAGTGTGGGGCGGGTCACAAGAGAAGCATACACGTGAGGGTGATAGTGACAGACTGGACACAGCAACGATCACATGATGCGATTACACGCTGGGGAGGAATGGACACGCTTCTTATTATCTGCTGTATTTCTGCTTCAATCCTTTCCACTTCATGCTTTAAGTCGGCACACATGATCATGGCAAAATTAAGCTATTTTTCTGGTGGTTGGGGGGGGGGGGGATTTCATCAAAAACATTGTTTTCACGTGCTATTTCAGTGGCATTTCAGGTTTGGCATTATGCCAAGCAGATCCGTTCCCTGTGTGTGTGTGTGTGTGTGTGTGTGTGTGTGTGTGTGTGTGTGTGTGTGTGTGTGTGTGTGTGTGTGTGCGCACATGTGTGTGTGCGTGTGTGTGTGAGAGAGAGAGAGAGAGAGAGAGAGAGAGAGATAGAGTAGGAGTGCAACAGGAAACAAGAGAGAGAGCAGTAGACAGACAGAAAGAAAGTAGGAGGAGGGCAGTAGGGAAAGAGAGAGAAAGTGTGTGTGAGAGAGAGAAAGAGAGCACAGTAGACAGAGAGAGAGAGAGTAGGAGGAGGGCAGTAGGGAACGAGAGAGAAAGTGTGTGTGAGAGAGAGAGAGAGAGAAAGAGAGCACAGTAGACAGAGAGAGAGAGAGTAGGAGGAGGGCAGTAGGGAACGAGAGAGAAAGTGTGTGTGTGAGAGAGAAAGAGAGCACAGTAGACAGAGAGAGAGAGAGTAGGAGTGCAGTAGGGAACGAGAGAGAAAGTGTGTGTGAGAGAGAGAAAGAGAGCACAGTAGACAGAGAGAGAGAGAGAGCACAGTAGACAGAGAGAGAGAGAGTAGGAGTGCAGTAGGGAACGAGAGAGAGTAGGAGTGCAGTAGACAGACAGAGAGAAAGTTTGTGAGAGAAAGAAAGAGAGAGAGAGAGAGAGAGAGCAGTAGACAGGGAGAGAGAGTAGGAGAGCAGTAGGGAGTGCTCTCTCAACAGCTGTACGGGCCGAGAGGTGAATAAGACAGTAGAAACAGGGCTACTGCAGGGAGAACACACAGTAAAACACAGGCAGTGCTTTGTCCGCCCGCCGGGTCCTTTTGCCAGCCATCTGTCAGTACGGTCGAAAGCCTTGTTTCTGAAATCTCCTGGCATCTCTCAGTCCTCAGCGATAAGCCTTGACAAGGGACTGGAGCAGCTTTCTCTATCGCACCAGCAATTAGGCTTATCCACAACATAGCCAATTGGCCCCAAAACTACTGTGCTACAGGCAATTGACTGAGGTAAACAGTGGAAACCCAGCTAGCGAACACACGCTCCCTGTCTGCATACATGGGGCCTGTTCTATGGACATTAGCCTGTGTGTGATCCTTTCATGGTGGTTCTGAACATATTTACACCCACTGTTACAGCTCATTTACTGAGGAAGTGCCCCTCAGCAGCTATTGATAAACCACATCATCGCCATGAGGAGACTGATCGTACAGTATTTGCCAAGAGACCAATTAGCGCAATAAAGTGTGATGAAGCGATGTTTTCGTACAAGCTGAGGAACGCAACATGACTGAATACAAACGTACTAAGCCATATTATTACTAAACACTATTTGTCTTAACTTAAATAACAATAATAAGTTATTGTGGAATACTGAGCTAGTACAATATTTAAACAATACAAGGGCAGTGATTGTTGATATTTCACAATAATCTAGTTTGTCGACAACATTCCAACTAAATCAGGAAAGGCTGGTCATAAAGACTAAAAGTCCAGCCAGTTTAAGAATCAGGGGATGTCGCAACACCAGCCAAGCTCTTATGTAACACGACCACCTCCGGGTTAGGGGGTTGCTACGACAATGGCTTTAATATGACAGGAGCCTGGATTGTGTACCGGGTCCCCATAAACCACAGCCGTGTCACATGTTATGGGTGACTAACCCAAACGCTGTTTGTGTGAGAGGACCTCCCCACAGTGGGGTTACGGCCCTATGACCTCACCATACGCCTGGGATCACACCCCACCCCGCGCCCCCAGGTCTCTCCCCCAAGCACCAGTCATAAAGCCCGAGCCCCCGCAGGGAAAGGACGGCGGTGGCCGGAGCCATCCAAAAATAATAGGCTGTTTGTTTAAGGCCCTGGCCAAGGGAAAATATTTGGACTCTCCCAAATTGAAGTACTACAAACAATCTTTTACAGCAGCCGACGATATGGAGAAGATCAGCAATAACAAGGGCGATGTGTTTAAACCATACGGGTTGGGCCCCGGGGCCCGAAGAGAGGCGGGGGCAGATAGGAGGATAACACCACCACTGGAAACAGAGAGGCAGCCAGGAGGAAGAGGAGGAGGAGGGCGAAAGAGACACGCCAACACTTGTGAGCCGTCATCACCCGCGACGCCTACGGTACGGGACTGATCTGCGCTGGGGTTCGGGGGACCTGCAGCCTTTCCACTGCACGTAAAAACGTCCCGATGTTAAGCCTCTTGAAGAGGATTAGCGGCATGAAATACAGCGTGTTTCCTACAAATCCGTGATGATTCAGACCCGGCAAAGCCACAAGTGCAAAAGCTAATTTGGCCCTGTTCATTTTGGGGGAGAACTGGAGTCGTCTGTCAAACTTTTCATGTTGCCGTGGCGTCCTCCCTACAGCACGTTGCCAGGATGTTCTGGTGGGGGCGATGTGATGTGAAAATTGAGCCCCTCATAAATTAGGCCAAACTGGTTAATGGAGAACCAGGAATATGAATTTTGTCGGCTGATCTAGTCGTTATGAAAAATAAAAATAAAAACTAGAAATGGTGCTCTGAGAGCACACACCTCCACCCATGAATGCATTTCGTGTCTCTGTGCGTGCGAGCAGTTTGGTATCACTGCATTGGTTGAGAGCTTTATGCCAATCCAAACCCTGTGTCTCTGTGACCTTCCCACGTTGAGATACAGTGTGGCTGTTTCAATTTCCCCCCTTTGACAATGAATGGGGAGGATTTTTCGCTCCTAAGCCCAAATCCCAAAAATGAATGGAGGTGAATAGGCGGCTGTGTTTGGGCGGCTCTGTGGCGCCCCCCTCGGGTGGCATTCGGCGGGGGGGGGGGTTCGGTGCACTCTGGGCTCTCCCCACACACACCGCAGTCCAAATCCTGTGTCTCTAGCGCCCCTACACGGGAAGCTGGCTTCGTCCGAAGTTTTGCTTTAATTCATGGATCCGCCCAGTGATTTGTCTCTGCTCCAAAATTGTATGGATTCTAAGTTGGCCCATGCTATACCCCTCCACCGAGTTTCATGAAAATCGGTCAGGTAGGTTTTACGCAATCCTGCTAAAGAAACAACCAACACACCGCAGCGAAAACATTACCTATCACCCTGCGCTATCGCTAGGGCGGAGAAGCTCACTTGCCAGGCAAGGGGAATGCCATCCAATCATAAGAGCTGGTTCAAGAGGCCTTCAAGAGGGCGGCCTTTGAAGGCTTTCGTGTTTTTTTGTTCTCGACAGGGTCGGGGGAGGCCTGTATCTTACCGACACATTGCCCGTTGGCGGCCCTGTAGCCAGGTTCGCAGGCGTGGCACTGGAAGGAGCCCGGCGTGTTCACACACCGCCCGTCGGCGCAGGAGCCGGGGTCCCGGCACTCGTCCACGTCTGGGACAGGAAGGATGGACAGGAGGGGGAGGGGGGGAGGCACACTGTTAAAACAAGCGTTCATTGACACGATTGGTGCAAAAATACACAGAAAGGGTGAACACACATACACCCACACACACACACACACACACACACACACACACGCACACACGCACAACAAAGACACATAGTCTCTACGGCACTGCGTTAGAACGCTCATATTCACAAGTATGACTCATTGACTTATATTCATAGTCTGTCTTTGTTTTTCCCCTGGCTGAGAGCAGAGGAAAATACAACAATGGCGGTCCTGTGGCAACGCTGCAAACGAACCCGGGGCAGGCCAACACACACGCCAGCAATTGTGATGTTGATTTTATGCTAGGTCTTGGAGACTGCAGGAGCAGCGCGTTTGTGTCTGAGCGAGCTGGGCTTACCTTCACACCGGCCTCTCGAGGACTTGGCGTAGCCGCTCCTGCATTCACAGGTGTAGGAGCCGTCTGTGTTCACACACTCTCCATCCTGGCACTTGTTGGGCATGTCGCACTCGTTTACGTCTGCGGATTTTCACCATAACCAGAAAGGACGGGAGGTAAGAAACAGGACACTATTGTTTTTCCAAGCCGTGAGCTCTTCGCGTTGCGCTGAAATAATGTTAGCGTGTGACACTTCACATCCGGCAATCATTCAGGAGAAAAAAGACAAAAAAAAGCACCGTCCATCGTCCGTTGCCAGCCTCTCACCTTGACAGAACTTCCTGTTCTGGGTGATCACCTGACTATAGCCACTGTAGCAGTGGCAGGTGTAGGAGCCAAAGGTGTTCACACAGTTACCCGTAACTCCGCACGGGTCCTCCTCACACTCATTCACATCTAGAGAGAGAGAGGAGGGAGGGAGAGAGGGAGGGAGGGAGAGAGAAACATGGCAGACAGAGAGCGAAAGAGACAGAAGAAATGATAGACAGGGAGAAAAACAGAGCCAGAAAAAGAGGGAAACAGAGAGAGAAAGGTGTGTGTGTGGTCACGGTGTTAAGTTACAATTCCATTTAGTCCACAGGAGACCTTGCACTTTCCAACCCTTCACTCTAGAGCCCCCTCCACAGCGCAGACAGACATTCCTCAGTGATGGGCCCGGGGCCGGAGTCAGAGCCGGTCTTGGACGCGACCCGCACGGTGAGGTAAGCGATCACGGCTCCGTGGCAGCTCCTTGGACGGCCCGTCCAGCTGTTGTCAGGCATCGCGCAACGGGTCAACATAAACAAACCGGCGCCTTTCATTTATCTGGCGCCCTTGATTTCTCAAGGCCTCTCGCGCGCGGCGGCGGCCACGGCGCGGGTCGGCCGGGGGGCTGGAAGGCGCGCCAGCCGCGCTGAAGCAACGATTCGGGGAACTGACGGAGCCCCGGGAGGATGCCTCTGTCTACAGTCAGTATCCCCGCCCCCCATTCCCCCCTCCTCCCCACCCTCCCCCCATTCCCCCCTCCCCCCCACCCCCAACCCTCCTCCCCCTCCCTCCCTCCCGCTGTCCATCAGGTCTTACCGATGCAGTTGGTCTGCAGCGCGCTCAGCTTGTATCCGGGGTCGCAGTAGCAGGTGTAGCCCGTCTGCACCGGCACGCACAGGCCGTTACCGCATATGCCGGGGGCGATGGAGCACTTGTCGATATCTGGGGGAGGGGGGTGAGGGAGGGGGCGGAGACACAGGCACACGGTTATGGTCGTGGCTCAGCCAGTTGGGTTGCTCTGCGTGGCGGAGAGCGTGATCCCCTCAACACACACAATCCCCCCTGAAGAAGTGCGCTGGTCCAGCACGTTCTGTGTTATTCTCTTACAGCGGTGTCGTGTTCTAACAGGTGGTAGGGAGCTTCTACGGAAGGTTCTGGATCTGAAGGGGGAGGGCCGGCGGTCGTGCGCGGTTAAGCCCGCTGCTGGAATCGTGCTTTCGTTCGTTTCGGTCCAAAGCAGTTCTTGTAAGTATGAGCTATTGCTCGAGCTGCTAGGGCTGGCCACGATCGCTGACCCCTCACATGGGACTGTAGTTCAAGGCTCTCTCTCTCTCACACTCTCTCTCTCTCTCTCTCTCTCTCTCTTTCATGCAGGACTGGCCCTTGTCCAGTGTGGACAGTAGACAAACTGTCTGGTTTTCCGTCCTCTGACCCTGTGTGCTTCTCTGCAGCCTCGAGCCAACTTGACTGGGAGGAGAGACCACACTAAGAGAGCACAGCACATGAGGAGAGCCACACGAAGAGAGCACAGCACACGCTCAGCGTCCCCTGCTAGACTGGCCCGGGGCGGGTGGGCATGAAGCACGAAGCATCTATCGCCGCTCTCTGGAAACTGTGTAACGAAGTAATTAATAAGCGGCTCCGTCACCTGTGACCTTGGTGGCGACGTCGATAGAGGCTGTGTCCCGGCCGTCCGACTCGGGGCGCACATTGATGGGGGGAAGGGTGGCCCTCTCCAACACATCTGAGAGAGAGAGAGAGAGAGTGAGAAGAGAGAAAGAGACGGTTATGGAGTTAAAGGAAGGGAGCTTGAGAGGAAGGGAGAGGTGTAAACGTGTCAATGGCCCAACGGGGAGAACAGCCCAGAGATCCAACAACCTTGCACAGCACGACCTCTCGTCCTCTAGCTGCGCTGGTTGATATACTATCTCCTTTATGCACTGCTAATACCCCCAGAATCACTCACTGGCTGCTACCAGAGTAGCCTGGAAGCCGCGGGAAGATGAAATGTGCGGTACCGCTTGCTAAAAACAGCACAATAACACATATAAATCAGAGAGACTCATAGATGGACCCAACCCCACCGGCTTTCGTCAGTGTTTTCATTGGCGGAGGGCTTCCCGGGGTAGACTGGCTACCCCTGCCTCATTTGCCAAGTAGATTTTATTTTTATTTTTTTTGCGAGAAGGACCGGCTCCTTCCAGGCTCCGGCGCATCTGAGCGATTTATGGCGAGTGGGCCCGGGCGAGTGCTGTGATAAATCTGTGTTTGCGTTGGCGGTTTCAGTGGCCCAAACAGTGCACCGGGAGGTGTAGAACAACTGGGCACAAACCCCAAGGTGGTAAATTACAGGGGCTGAACCATGTGATTATGACTTATGTTGTTTGAGGCAGGTGGTGGCAGACAGCGAGAGGAATTACCTGGATACTTCAGAGGCGACTCCGTCATAACAGGGGGCTACGGAGGAAGCAGGCCTTGGTTAGAATGTGACTCTAGTTCAGCTGTAGCACTTTTAACCATCACACTCAATCACATGTGAGCGCACATACGCGCATTATGTAATCCCCTACTTCCACATGAGTCTTGCAACTGAGAAGGTTTGAGTTTTCCTTTTCTAAAATAAACATTTCAAAAGCAGGTGCTTTTTTTTTTGCTGTCGACAGGACGGAGGGACTCACCGGGCTCAATATCTCCACATCTGTTTGGAGAGAGGGGAGAAGAGAGAGGCCATTTTTATCGGCAGAAAAATATGACATTCTGTTAGCTTTTGCAAGCATTATCGCAGCAAAATCAGTTCATTTTCTCATTGGATCAGTTACTGTTTAGAGCAGAAGTTGGGGTCTTGGTTTCTAATAAAACAAAGCTTACACCACATTCATCCCATAAGCCGACGAGAAGAGCTCCAGTCTGAAAATAATGTACACTATAGCCTGTGGAAAAATGCAAATAAATAAAGGGAAACAGATATCTTGGATAATGAAGACACAATCCCTAAATATTTACGGTCTCCTCACATTAATCACAGTGCTGCGGCTAAGCCAATAAATTATCTCATAACTGTAAATCAGAGGAATGTTTCACAGAGAATCCCAGAGGTCTCAGATGTTTGACCTGGGAGGATTAAGTCCCCGGCCTGGATGGATGTGTGTGTGTGTGTGTGTGTGTGTGTGTGTGTGTGTGTGTGTGTGTGTGTGTGTGTGTGTGTGTGTGTGTGCGTGGTGTACTCTGATAGATGCGAGGAAGTCAAGCCCTTTATTTAGACAGGGACAAGGATTACGGTTAGTTATTTGTAAAGATTAAAACATCCTGTTGTTGATATTATGATTCTCACAAATAGCTACTCTATTCTATCATCTCCAAAAAGGGTATTCATTCATTTTAGAGCTTCCACATTTATGTGGTGGGCTGTACTAATTATACCAGTATCCATCTGCATACAGCACCATTTTGGGATGAAACACTGCAATATTTCTACTGTAAGTATGCAATATTCAGACATCTGAAAAAAGAGATACAGTGACATAACCTGACCCGTCAGATAGTTTGCTTCACAAAACCATCTGGAAACTCTCCATTGGAAACTGTCTTGAAAAGGGCAGGCACTTTCAAAAATACTTGGCAGGTGATTGGATGAACCGTCTGTCTAACACCATCTATCACACACTAACTTCAACCGCTCTTCGCTGTCATCACACCTAAACTCGCCCAGCATAGTTTGCATTTAAAATTCCTCAAAACCAACTCTGATTGGCCAGGTTGTTTTCTGATCTGGTCAAACCGTTCTCTATGGAGAGTATCCGGACTGATTTGCGAGAGAAACAGAAGGCGACCTCGCGAAATCAGGTCTCGGAGGCTAACGGCGACACAGATCCAACGACAAAAAGCGCCGTTCACACTTCCTGTCTGTAGCGGCTCATCCTCACCTTCCGGCCGTCTGGTGGTCTCTCTGGTGGGGAGCTGGGGGTCCGGAGCCGGGTACACCGGATACTGGGGCTGGTGGGTCTGGGGGTCCTGGGGGTCTGGTAGCGCCGGGTAGACCGGGTACTGGGGCTGGTGAGGCCGAGTCGTCTGGGGCGTCTGGGGCGTCTGGGGCGGTTGCGGGCGCAGGGGTATCCGGGGCGTCTCGGGGTACTGGGGCAACTGGGGCTCCCAGGACACGACGGGCCGCCTCAGCTCCTCCTCCTCCAGCTGCCTCATGGAGATCTGCACGTCGGAGCGCGAGTAGGTGTAGCCGTGGCCGGCCGGGCAGATCTCCTTGAAGTGGTCTGTGGGGGCAGAGGAGGTGACCAGACAGGGGCCAGCAGTGAGCCACAGAAAGTACAATACAGTACACCCCCCCGCCCCAACGCCCCCTCAGTAGAATACTGTATGCCCCATACCCCCCCACCCCCACCCCCCCTCGCCCCCGGGCTCCCAAGCTAACATGAAACGCTGCCAAGGAGCAATTACGGTTCGTATTTCTGTCTGGTGTTCGAAACGATACCATAAGCCATGCGTGTAATACCATTATGCACAGCCTGCCATACTCTCCTCTGTGTTGTGGGAGGCGGGGGTGTCGGGTTACAGCCAGGGCTGCGGAGGTAGCTCGCTAGCTGGCAGGCCAGTGACAGCCATCACAGACAGCTCTATCAAAGGGGGATTTGGGCGGGATGTGAAACGTGTCAAGAGACCCCGACTCCCAGCAGTGCCAGGTGGGAGGGGAAGGAGGGGGGGGGGGGCGGAGTAGAGGATCATGTAATACCAGCTGACCTTTGAACTCTTCCGCCGGAGGAGACTGACTGAGAGCGCTCGCGGAGAGCTACCCTGGAGAGATAAAAGAAAGGCGATTGCGTGTCTTTGTGTCGGCGCCCGACTGACTTCAGCGGGTAGAGAGTCCATTACAGCTAAAGAGCACTGTCCCTTTCCTGACCTGGAACTAAGGACTCCACGCCAATGTTCTGATGGGCGGAGGAGAGAGTCCTGGAACAGCCACCGTCGGTGACAGCGGAGTGGTTACAGTAAATGCGAGCGCAAACGCAGGAAGCGTGGGTACAGTATGATGAGTGCAATGATTGATGTCTCTAATAAAGGGGGAGAATGGTTCTGGATATGACCGGCGACCACATCAGAGCGAAATGGAATGCGAGTCAATGTGCTCCTGTTACCGGACTCCAGTAATGAGTCTGGACTCTTTGTGTTGAACATTGCTCTAACAGCCTGTCAGACCGTACGAAAGCCAGTGTGGGTTCAAGTACAGTAATCAGGCTGCATGTGTGCTGTGCCGAACAGCGTGGTGGTCCCTCTCTCTCTGATATCTGATCTCTATGACAACCTCCATGAATCACGTCGGGGCCAAAGCCGGGCACCGCACAAACTGGCCCTTTCTCTCTCTCTCTCTCTGACTTTGAAGATACAAATCTGAGGAGAGAAAGAGAGAGAGAGAGAGAGAGAGAGAGAGAGAGATGGAGAGAGAGAGAGATGTTTCGCTTGGCCTGGGTCTTTTCCACTTTCAGAAACATAGCTGGACCATTAGTAGTGTTGTTCTCCAAGGGCTAGTGAGATAACAGGAGATTGACTCCTACTATTATACGGCTCTTAAAATATGAAGTCAGGTTATGCTTTTGGTCGCTCTCCACATCCAACACATTCGGGTAGTCTTCCAACTGCCATCTGCCATGCATGACTGCCGCAGAGAGGAATTGAGCGTTGAGCAACTTTTGCTTTGAGAAGCTTTCATTAAATCACAATATGCAGCCCAAAATCACACTTTTCATATCAGCATAAACATTAAACCCAGCTCACAGAAACTGGGCCGTCAAGCACAATCAAAAGATAAACAAGAGACCGGTTTTGAGACCAAGATTTTAAGACCGGGGGAGTGGGTCGGAGCGTGATTAAAACCAGAGAGGGATAGGGAGATAAAGAATGGGACTCACAGAGAAAAAGAACGAAACAGGCCGAGATTTGTGTTGAATTGAATTGAGAATGACAGAGAAAGAGAGAGAGGGAGGGGCGGGAGAGAGAGAGAGAGAGAGAGAGAGAGACATAAACTGAGAGTGCTCTAGGGGTCCCTCGGTGTTGTGGCGTGCGGTGGCGGGTACCTGAGCCCGGCAGCGGGCAGCGTTCGCAGGCCGTGCCCCAGGCCTTGCCCACGCGGCTGCAGCAGCAGATCTGCTTGGTGAGGTGGTGGGAGAGGTGCAGGGAACAGGAGCCCGCCGACACCGAGCGGTAGCACATCTCCTTCTGCTCCGAGACAGCCTTGTCCGCTGCCAGCCGAGAGAGAGAGAGAGAGAGAGAGAGAGAGAGAGGGAGAGAGACAGAGAGGTAGAAAGAGAGGGAGAGAGAGAGAGGGAGAGAGACAGAGAGAGAGGAAGAGAGAGAGAGGGAGGGTGAGAGAGGGAGAGAGAGAGAGGGAGAGAGAGAGAGAGAGAGAGAGAGAGAGAGGCAGATGTGTCACGTTGTGTCAGTCAGGCACAACTCATTGTACCACAACATACTGAGTCACCAGACCCACAGCAGCCCACAATGCAGTAGCAGCTGTGTGATTTGATTTAATCGCGGTTTGACTCAGCGAAATTAGATGATGACTCACAGACACAGTGGCTCCTGGCCGGATCCAGCATGAAGCCTGGTTTACAGGTGCACCTGTAGCTTCCCTTGGTGTTGATGCACTCGGCGTTCTTACAGATCCCAGGCATCAGGCATTCGTTAATGTCTGTGTGAGAAATGTTGAGCGTCATGTTATGACAAGAGCCCACTACTGAAGGTTCACTGGAAGACAATGGCACCAATGATTTCCTGTTATTGTTGAACATCCGCTCAGTCCAACTTACTGTACTTCCCAATATAAGGTCCTTTTAAACCGTACTTTTCCACACCAGCCCTCATTAGTATGGGAGGCCTACATTTATAACAAAGTTCCATACAATGTAGTACATCAAAATGTGTTTAAATTCCAAGGATGGATGAGGTAAGTCTATAGTTATGTTCCCAGCTAAAGAGGTGAGGAACTATAATAGAGAGAATGTAATCAAAACCTCAAGCTGCTGGGACATGATGAGAGACGGAGGCTTTCATATGAGCAATATAATACATCAAAGCTGGGTGTGGTGCCATGAGTGGAGAATTAGAAACGCATGTAAACCATGTTCATGTACACAGACTATTATAATTCTCCTCCACATACACTGTATCGTACTGTCAAATATCCCAGCGCGAAAACAGACAGAGAGCTGTGGCAGGTTTCCCTGAAAGGGCCGGCGTACTGTAGTTGAAAACAGAGGAGAAGCATGTTTCAGATTAGCATCTTTGTTTCCTGAGAGTATTTCACATTTCCCACACAGTGACCAAGGTCAGCTGCGTCTTATGTAAAGGAACCGAGGCCCACGCTGTTTTTCCCTTGGCCTAACTTATGGGTGCTGAGTGCTGTTTGTTCGAAAGCTTTGCTCCTGAGTCACCCAACCATAGCTGGGTGGCTAGCTAGCTAGGGCCTAATAGAGGCCTAGTCTGGGCAGCAGCACAACAGGACATATTTCAGTCTCTTAGTCATGCCCCTGCATTTAGGACCGGCGAGGGTTTGTTTTTTTACTCCCACAGAGTTAAACAGAGAGTAAATTATTAGGCTTTTTCCCGACACCGTGACTGGAACTTGAAGGACTGCCATGGTCTATTTTCCTAATAATAATTAATCAGCTCTTGTTTTGCTGTTGTGCTACCTGCTGGAAAAACTGAGCTGAGGGAACATAGACAGAGCTTGGTAAACAAAGGGAAGGTTGTGTGGGGGGTGTGTGTGTGTGTGTGTGTGTGTGTGTGTGTGTGTGTGTGTGTGTGTGCATGCGTGCGTGCGTGCGTGTGTGTGCCTGTGTTTTGTCGAGTGTGTGTTTCTGTGTGTGTGTGTACGTGTTTGTGTTCCTGCATGTGTCTCTGTGCAAGTTGGAGGAGGATTAAAGAAGGAACCAGTTCAAGGCCAGAGCTGACCCTTTAACGACCTGCCCCCCCAATCCCCATGTTAGCAGTGATGTAAACAGGAGGTCTCACGTATAAGCAAATAGCCAGACATTGTTTCCTGTTTTGCCGTGGGACACATAAAGAAGATTCAACTGCTCTCTGATGCTCCTACTGTACTGTACATCATGATGGGCTACGTTCTTCTAGCCTGGCATCACTATCCTCATCACGTGAGCTCACATTCTGCTTTCCACGGTTCACATCGATTTCCCCAAATTACAAAATAAAAGGGCCAATCAGGGACTGTGTTCTGACTGCTGTTCTGCCCCCCAGTGGGGATGCAGTCCCCGATTGGTTCTCGTACTGTAGTTGATGTGTGAAAAGGAGTTATTGCAGAAATTGACTCAATAATAACAATTAAACAAGATCAAGAATATGCAGTTGTGCATTTTCACGGAGTAAAAGACGTTTTCGCCGTTCTTCCGACTGGATTTGGCAAATGTTTGTTACGCTGGCTGAAGGAGTTTGTCAAGGCGAGTAGCCGACTCCCGCCCACTGAAACCGTTCTGGGCGGCTAAAAGTCCAGACTGTATCACAAAAGGGATTTTTTGTTGCGAGGAAGTCTGGCTTCCAGGCTAACAGTCTCCTGAGAGAACATAGCTAAGGCTATTCTTCACACTCCACAGACTACAGCAGCACTGCGTGAATCTGTGCCCATGAGGACCTGGGTCCAGGTCAAGCAGCGTGTCGTCTGTAGAAGGGAGTTTAAGGTCAAAGTTAGGCTCAGTCTTCATCACATGGGGTCTCTAATTCCCGGTGAGGTTGATTCCCAGATTAGTGTTTTTGTTAGTCTGCTGGTGGGTAAGGGATTGAAAGTGACTCGCGTGACATCTTGTCATGACCCACACTAATCTGAACTACACCTACTCTGACTTCACGCTTGCTCGTTCTGGTGCAGACTGCCTGCTGTGTGTCAGGCCCAAATGGAGCACATAGGCGCCTGTCACAAGTCACCCAGACAGGTTTCTCATGACGCTATTGTTATTGTAATAATGACATACATATGATGACCTCACTGCTTCCAAAGAGTCTCCTGATTCTGGTTAAATTGACAACCTGCCTATCCTGAACTTGGATGACCCCTAACATTCTTCACTCCTATCAAGGATTATAGTTGAGCAATATTATGAGTATTGGCTGTGATAGTTCAAATGGGGAGCAGCAGTTCTTTTTCGTAAGCCAGTGGTACTTTCAAAGCTTTGAATCAGACACATAGAATAACTTATGAGGCGAAAAGCCCATCCATTCAGGGATTTGTGAATAGTGAGTGTTCCTTTGTGAATAGTGAGTTCCTCAAACCTTGCCAAAGTTGCAATTAAAGCTGCATATGTAACGTCTGCGCTATGAGCTTGCTACAAGCTAGCCACGAGCTATCCATGAGGGAAAAACCCACCTGCCAAGTTAAATTCAGTCTGCTTCAATCTTATGGTTTGTGGGTTTGGGTACCTACAGTATAAGGCCATAGGAGAATGCCCTGCGTTGCTGATTGGATCTCAGGATCTATAACTGCTGTAGCAGAGCCAAACAGCAGTCTACGAAGATAGTTTTCACAGAGGAGCTCTCAATCATTACTCTCAATTTATCCTAGCAATATAGAAATATTTAAATCTTTCAACTCTTATGAAAATGTGTAGGTACTGTACTGCCGCGTTAATGGGAGGTGCATGTTTCCCAGTCAGACAGTCTTATGACTTGACCACTGCTATACTTAACAGTAATGTGTTCTTCTCAAAACTACAACACGTAAATGACCAGCCCTGTCTCATTGCCTACACTTTCCTTGACTAATATCACAGGATACATGTGTGTATTCAATGGAAACTATCCTGTATACAAAGCTGATCCAAAACTTCAAGTATAACTTTCATTGTTCATTTCAACCTCACTTTGAAGTTTTGTGTTAGTAATCTGACTGGCTCTGGCTCTCTGTTATTAAATACATTCTTCATCACCACCACCACCACCCACAATAGAAATAGCACAGAGTGATGTAGTCATCTATGTTCCACTACTCAACAGTTCCTATAGATACAAATGTTTGACCCAGCTGGCCTAGTTTCTCTGGAGTGTTTTGAAGATAAGGAACTGTCCTGAGGTCATAGAACAGCTTGTGTTTCCGAGGGGTGTCTTATCTGTGACACGAGCCATAATGTACCCCACGGGTCCCAGCGAGCGGAGGGACAAGGAAGAGAGAGCCGGTTGAATCACGTCTGCGTCAGGAGACACAGGATGTGACACCAGTCATTCACTCCTCCTGTGAGGGGAATGCAGCACGAGGGTCTTGTGTTCTGAGTCACGCTTTGGCAAGCAGGACGCCGGCGCGATAATAGTGATGACAGAATCCCAGAAAAATCAGGTTTTGCCTCCTTGGCAGTTGTTCTGAAGGCTGAGATTGAAAAGAATTTTGCGGGGTGGAGTGGCAACAGAGTGGGACAGAGACTTTGAAGCTGGCCAGTAAATATTGTGGGTTACTGTCAGTTTGGTGCTTCGACCTCCAAAAAAGAGGAACATCTTGAAGTCATCACAGATAGAACGCTGAATAAAAGCGAGATAAATTACTAAGTTTGTTGGCAACTCTTGACAGCATTTTGGACAGCGTTAAATATGTTCTTGTCCACAGCTCTTTTTTAAACTGAGGAATGCAAAAATAATTTCCCATATTAATTTCATCATAACTGAGAAAAATCAAAGGTTCCCTCTTGAAGGAACAGCAAACTTGTTGAACTTCACTGGTGGATGACAAGGGCTTTGACTGGAGCAGTATTGGACATTATTCTCAAATTACATTCCATGGACTTAAGGATTCTCTCCAGATAATAGAACCATTCATCTACTCCCTGGGTAACAAAAGGGAAATAAATCTACATGATGGTCCACAGCACTGACAAACTGATATTGGCACTGTTTTCTCACATTATTCAAAATGTTTACACAACAGGGGCCTCCACACAGATGTCTCAGCTGCTCGAGCTATTTCTCCTAGCGCCAAAGTGAGGCTTCAGATCTTTCCTTCGATACGAGACATTCCAATATGTGATCTATGATAGAAGGAGTAGAGATAATTCTCCCTCCCCGTCTGGCTGTCTGTCCATACAATGGACACTGTGGGTGGTTATCTCTACACAGGCTGCCAGCCAGCTGACAGGGTCCTCAGGAGTGAGGTGAACGCACGTTACGCATTCAGAGACGCCCATCCGTTTGTTTTCACACATAGACTGATGGCGAGTTGGAAGTCATGCCGTCTTTCCTCCGCCGACAGATTTAGTACGAGGGTTGAGCAACAAACTGTTAAACAAACGTTGCGGGCTACAATTCTCCCAGAATCCACAGAGTGAGCCACATTAACCATAATCACGACCTGAGGTACCGTTCTCCACTCGGATCTCCACAGACCAATTAAGACAGCGACCCAAGGGGCTTATTGGCAGCTGAACTATGACCCCTGCCAGGGCTAATTGTACCCTTGACCTGGTTCCCATAGGGGCTAGACATACTGCTTGGAATACTTTTATAGAGACCTTGGGGGGTTGTGTACACATGAAAATGCATGGACCGTCACTGTAAATAATAGGGTTTTTTTTCCGTCAGAGCACAGATGTAAAGTTTTGAAAAGAGGTCTATTGGGTAGGGGGTGCACTGGTCATTATAATTCAAACATTAGTTTGCTAAGAGATATTTGTCTCTTCACTGAAACAACAATCTTAACTTTACTGTAGCTTACCTTGACAATGTGTCAGGTTCATCCTTTTGAACCCTTTGGGACATTCCACTTGGCCATTTGCAATCACTGCATATGCTGCAAAGAAGATAGAAAAATACTGATTAGGAAAGTAATTATTGCACAATGCAATAGGTTTCATAGCAGACAGAGATGGCGAGCTCAGCTTTAAGAGGGGGCCATATACCTCACAGACGTGAGCTGCTTGGCAGGAAGAAAGTGAGGGGACCCACAGCTGGGCCCTGCGGGACACCAGTGAGACGCGATGTAAACGGATCCCCATTCAACAATGTTTATATGACAGCACTGCCATCCAGAAGAATCAAACAACAACATCCTGCGTCATTTATAATCACATGACCAACATCTCCCCAGGCCTGGGAACGGACAGAAACAATGTGAAGGAGGGAGAGAGAGAGAGTGAGAGAGAGATAGAGTGAGACAGAGAGAGTGTGTATACCATAAATATTACCAGGAAACAGCACACCACAATCATGACCCGTGTCAGCGACCACAGCGCAAATCCACTTAAACAATAAGACTAATGCTTCACGTGCACATGCTAGCATGATGATGATGAATAGGGGGTTTACTGGAATCCATGTGAGGGGTGCCGTTCATGCTTTCGTGCTTTTTTTCCCCCCGCTAACAATAACAGTCCTCTCTCGTTCGGTTTGTCCTTCAGCGGACTACTTTGGAGCTTCACAGAAGCGGCGTTGTAAATAAGGCCCTGGCGTCCATTAGGGTCCCAGCGCGGCCGTCGGGCCGCTGACAGAGGCCCGGGATCATGATGTCATGGTTCGCTCTGCACCGAGCCGGACCACAGCGCGCCCCCCCATTAATAATGCCAGGTGAGAGGAGAGTCTAGTATGACTATCAGATGGCCGAGTCCTGAGCGTTCACTAGTGGGGGGGGTTGGGGCGGGGGGTAGTGATGACGGGGTAGGGCGACGGGTGAAAGGTAGTGATGATGGAGGGGGGGGGGAGGGTTCCATAGCGGGGTAATCAGAGCCCCAAGCTGAGCAGGAATATGGTGATTAGTCACAGATCTCACAGTTTTGGAAACATGAAAACGGATACCTGGATGAGCAGTCTCCTCTCACATCACACAGCACGCGGTGAAAGGGCAATATCCGCTGTGTGTTTTAAGGGTGTCTGCCGTACTGTATGTCCCTTTGAATACTCTCTCTCTCTCTCTCAATCTCTCTCTCTCTCTCTCTCTCTCTCTCTCTCTCATACACACATCCAAACACACGGCCATAGCTTGAAACCAGACATTTGTATCTAGTCCATGTCTAGGCATTAGCTTACCGACTTAACATAGCGCCCTACTTAACATAGAGGTCTAGGTTGGATACTGCTCAGTCACTACATTAACACTGTAACAGCAGCTGGCAGACTGAGCCAGGACAGGGAGATGTGGCTACAGTACTACTGACTGTCCAGCACCGCCAGGGTGAAGATCCGCAGAAGTGTGCGCCAGGGAGCACCGGGCTGGTTTTTCTGCCCGTCTGGCAGGCAGACGCTGGGCAAAAAGGGACCCGACAAGAGCCATTCTCACTGGCCGATCAATCTAGACACCACGGTGGTGCCAACAGGCCCGGCGCCCCGCGGCACGTCTGCCCCTCTGCTTCACCGGCCGGTAGCGCCGCGCTACGCTGTCAGATGGACAGGAAGAGCTTCCAGTCCTCCACTGCTTCTGCGGGATTCCCCTGTCCTCCTCCTTCACACTCCGGCGACAAGCTGTTCATCGTATCGAATCCAGCTGCCGGTATCTACAGAGTCTGGGAACCCTCAAGTTACAGTATGAACAGCATATCAGCACAGAGGCGGGGGTGAGAGTGCAGGATTTGGGATGTTTACCCTATCTACACTGTTATTGCAGCATTTTGACCCAAAGCTAGAACACCATCAACATCAACATCTGTCTTCTGGTGGACTAACGCTGCATTCACATTGAATCCGGCAGACGGTGACGGCAAACCGGATGTCATTTTAGTGGAAGAGAGCAGAACGGTAAAATTAGGTGCGGCTGGCCGAAAATACTGCCGATGCTAACGCTAGACATAAATATTAGCACTTTCTGCCGTCCTGCGCAACAGAATGTAAAACCGACTGTCACGTAGTTCCCTCGCACAAGGTGAAAACATGGACAATCAAAAGAAAAGAGAAAGACTATTTTATAGCTACATGCAGCTGCAGAAAACAATAGACACCAAAAAATTATATTTAATATATTGTATTCCATTCTTTGTAAACCACCACAGCAACATACTGTATTGTCATGCGTATTTTTGTTTTGTCGTCCTGCCACCCTATGGGACTTTCCCATGCCGTCCAGAAGGTCTGTACACCAACCTGTGGGGTGACGGGGGTTCAGGGCTGTACCTGGAGAGGGGAGGGGACGAGGGGCACGCCTGCAGGATGGGAGGGGGATAATTGTGTCAAAGCGACGCCTCTGTTCCTGTCGGCCCAGTCCCCCCTGCCCCGCTCCCGGCCCCTGTAATCCCCTCCGAGGTTTATGGGTAATGAGCTGTTGTGACGGTGCGTACCCTCCTGCAGGGCAGGATCAGGGAGAGACAGGCGTGAGTGACAGCAGGGCGCACTGCCAAGGCATGACCAGCAGGGGGGCCGGGCTTTCAATAAAGCTTATTAGGACTGAGGAAGGGGAGGGGAGGAGAGGACAGGGGAGGAGAGGAGGAGAGAGGACGGGAGGAGAGGAGAGGGGAGAGGACAGAGGAGGACCGGACAGCACAGGGGAGGGGAGGAGAGGAGGAGAGAGGACAGGGGAGGCGAGGAGGAGAGAGGACAGGGGAGGAGAGGAGGAGAGATGACAGGGGAGGAGAGGAGGAAAGAGAACGGGAGGAGAGGACAGAGGAGGACAGGACAGGACAGGGGAGGGGAGGGAAGGAGAGGAGGAGAGAGGACAGGACAGGGGAGAGGAGGAGAGAGGACAGGGGAGGGGAGGAGAGGACAGGGGAGAGGAGGAGAGAGGACAGGGGAGGCGAGGGGGAGAGATGACAGAGGAGGAGAGGAGGACAGAGGACAGAGGAGGAGAGGACGACAGGACAGGGGAGGAGAGGGGAGGACAGGGGAGGAGAGGGGAGGGGAGAGGACAGAGGAGGAGAGGACAGGACAGGGGAGGAGAGAACAGGGGAGGAGAGGAGAGGGGAGAGGAGGAGAGGACAGGGGAGGGGAGGAGGACAGAGGACAGGGGAGGGGAGGAGAGGACAGGGGAGGAGAGGAGGAGAGAAAAGTACAGGAGAGGACAGGGGAGACAAGGGAGGAGAGGAGAGGGGAGGGCAGGAGAGGACAGGACAGGACAGGGGAGGGGAGGAGAGGAGGAGAGAGGACAGGACAGAGGAGAGGAGGAGAGGAGGAGAGAGGACAGGGGAGGGGAGGAGAGGACAGGGGAGAGGAGGAGAGAGGACAGGGGAGGGGAGGGGGAGAGATGACAGAGGAGGAGAGGAGGACAGAGGACAGAGGAGGAGAGGACGACAGGACAGGGGAGGAGAGGGGAGGACAGGGGAGGAGAGGGGAGGGGAGAGGACAGGGGAGGAGAGGAGAGGGGAGAGGACAGAGGAGGAGAGGACAGGACAGAGGAGGAGAGGAGGACAGAGGACAGGGGAGGGGAGGAGAGGACAGGGGAGGAGAGGAGGAGAGAAAAGGACAGGAGAGGATAGGGGAGACAAGGAAGGAGAGGAGAGGAGAGGGGAGGGCAGAAGAGGAGAGGAGAGGAGAGTAGAGATGACCCCCCTTCACTCAGATCAAGACAACCGTCATTGTCATGGACCATTCCAGCTCAGTGGCGTGCATCATTAGTGTTCCCCTGGGTAACATGGCGTCTGCTGGGAGGCTGGAACAGAACTGGCCTGTACTCATTGTCCTTCACAAAGAGGAGACGGAAGGACACAGACAGTGGGTTCCAATTGTTTTCCAATCATTCAGACCTGTTTGCCAAAATAATTTGTTACTCCTCACGAACTTGTTGAACGACGACATGTGTCATCAGTTTGATGACCATTCAACAATATTTACTTAGGTAGGTACAGTAGGTAGGTAGGTAGGTAGGAAGGTTATTAGTCTGACTCAAGCGTAGGTTTTTGAGATAAGTCTCTCATTGGCGCTACTCAAGTCCAGCGACGACGCCCAAGGCGATTGTGGTTGATTTAAAGAAACACTGTGTTTTCTCATCCTATCTCAGAATGATAATGGGCCGCAGACAGACCAGCGCTGGAACAGCACAAACCAAGTGTGGAGAAAGGTCTGGCGAGTACTTTATTGATCCCTGGAGGTAAATAACAAATTGTACACCTTTCAAGTAAGTGTCAGATGCAAATTCTTAGAGGGAACTGCCTTAATTTCAAAAGATAATAAATGTCACCTAAAAGTGCCACTCTCAAACACCAGAGTAAATAGTAAGGTTACGCAACCAGCGTGTGAGGGCAAGGAGAGTATGAGCAGGGAGGGGAGGAGAGAGAAAGTAGTCAAATGGGTTCTGCTTGACAGAAATATTTAATTGGTAATTTAGTACTTAATCACAGCGCGGACCACCCGGCCTGAAAGGGGGAGGGGGGCGAGGGGTCTACTCTGCCCACCAAGGGGTCCGACTCGCCCATCAATCACGGGGAGGGGAGAACAGCACTCCCCCCCCCCCCCAACCTCTGGGGGCCCGCCTGGGAGAGGAGGCCGGGGAGGCAGCCTCGGCGCTGGGGCTTATCGCCCCAGTCTGCCTGGAGACGCGAGAGGGAGTGGGGATCCTGGAGGAGAGGACGGATGGATACGAGCCACGGGAGGGAAAGAAGAGACAGTCTTCCTTTTCCTTCCAAAAAGGGGGCTGTTCCGTAGGAAAACAGCTAACGGTGGAGCCAAGACCTCTACGAGACCTTCGCGTGACTTTTTTTGTTTGTTTGTTTGTTTGTTTGTCTTCGCAGGGAGAAACCGCCACGGGACACAGTGGTGCCGCGGAGAACGCCGGGGGTGGAGCTCTTTAATCACCGGGGCTCCTCGGCCGTTTGGAGATGAAGATGATAAAGCCTTGTTTGGCCGGCCCGCAGCGCCGACTGCTGATTAGAGCGAGCGGCTCTGGGGGGAAAGTCTTCTAGTTTCAAAGCAGAACCTCTCCTTGGCACGCGCCAACTTTGCCAATCTGGCACGGCCCATATCACAGGCCCTGTAAATAATGTGTCCCATCCAGTCAGCCTCGGCAGCATCAGACCGCCACATGGGTCTAACATCAACATCCCTCCGATGACCTCACACACACACACACACACACAGACACCACACACTTAAGCAGAACTAACATTTACTCTCTCAAAATAACATAAGTACGAGCTCCAAGTAGTGATATCCAGTAAATGGCCATGTTTATTCGTGTGCACTGACCATGACCATGTTATGACCATGCCTAACTTGACTGTGATGAAATTATTCATTTCTTATTCATTTTCTGCAACATTTACTCCTCATTCAAAAACATCCAATTCATTGTTTCTACTAAGAGAATTCCATGCATTTTGCCTCCTCGTAGTTTGACAGTTTCAAATCCTCACCTGTGGCAGTGTACTGTAGCTGGAACCACCACGTAAACACACACATTCAAAACCATAATCCCCGAGTGCTGCCGCACTCCGTGGAATACAATACCACTAGGGCGAGCGCCAAAAAGACAAAACGGTATGCTTACATATCATAAGTGGCATAACGTGACGCTTATTAAGCCGTGCGACGCCATTTTCACATCCTGGTCCTCCACCAGCCGGCCCGCTGCCTCGACCGAGCCTAGCCGGGATATACATCTCCGCTGCGCTAGGATTTCTGTCTCCAGGCAGCTATGCCACAGACCCCGTCTCCCTAATAGATACCATCACAACATGTGTACCAGGCTAAATGCTAGGTCAACAACCTGCCAAAGTCTCTGTCTAATCACCATGGGATGCTGCCGTTACGACATCGGAACTTTGGCAGGCAGCTGCTCAGCTCGCTCGCGATCTCTCTCGCGTCTTGGGGTTTTTTGGGTTGTTTTTTTTAAGCGGTCACAGCAAACTCTTGGTTTTGATACAGGGTCATTAACAAGTGTTCTCGTTTGATCACTGCTAATAAGAAGCAATAGGGCCCCTGCTTTGGTCTTAGATGAATGGCACTATGGAATGGAACTAAATCACTGTGCATGAGAAGACTCGGGCCTGGGCTGGAAGGGATGAGCTCATATGGGGAGAGCTGGGTGGGGGTCCCCCCCTCTTTTCCCTCTCTGCCTTGCTCCGCTGGTTGTATTGATCTTAAGAGAGAGAGAGAGAGAGAGAGAGAGACACTTAAGAGAGCCACAGAAACAGAAATGGCTCCCCCAGTGCGGGGCCACCCGGGTGGGGTGGAGGGACGGGGCGGGGAGCCAGGGGAGCGGTGACATCACCGCGACCCCCGTCGGCCAGTCTGTGGAGGAAGTGGCTGTGCGGGGGCCGGGCCAGGGCTCCTGTGGGTGGGGTGATTTATCGGGGCCCCCCCTCGGGTCCCGTGATGCAGCTCCCTGGGAAGCCGCCCAGCATCCCCGACCCGGTGGGGGAGTCACATGGAGGAGGAGGAGGAGGAGGAGGAGGAGGCGGCTTGGAATTACACACAGGGTGACGAACGGAGACCCCATCCCACACGGACGGACCCCAGCGGAACACGCCGGGAGCGGTGGCCAGCAGGCAGCGGGAGACACGTCGAAACCTCTCTCGAAGGTACGGCACAGTACAGTGTTCACAAAGAGCTGGATTCAATGTATTGAGGTCCGTTTCACATTAATGTACTTGGCTACGCAAATTAATTGTGTCAACTGATTCCTCATTCTCAATTGGCCCTGTCTCATCCAATCAGTGGCCATTCCACAACCCCTGGGGGACAAGCGGCCATAACTGGTTCCATCTCCCGCGCTTTCAGCGGACACACTTCAACGTCTCCCGAATGTGGGAGGCCAAGATCTAAACAAAGTCCAGCGCTGTTTTCCACTCCGCGATGTACGAACCAGAGAGGGAGAGAGGGAGGGAGAAAGAGAGAGAGAGAGAGAGAGAGAGAGAGAGAGAGAGAGAGAGAGAGGAGAGACATGGACCAGGGTCTTGTTTGATCTGGATTTCATTACAGAGAGGAATGTACAGCGTGTGAGCGTTTTTGGATGTGCATGGGATACTAGGGAGCAGAGGCCTCCGCTGTAGGCTGGGACTGACAGACACATCTCACTGTCAGAGCCTCCATTACGTCAACCTTCTCCTCCCAACACACACACACACACACGCACACACACACACACACACACACACACACACACACACACACACAAACGTTTCCCCATCGCCATGTCCTCCATCCCATAACAATAATAATACTTTATCAGCCTAGAATACAACCTGAGTTTGGCATGGAGCTAGACGGCTGTGTTTCAGCGTGTTTCACTGGAGCACTCTGGGAGTTTCTCGTGTTGAATGCAGGGGGAATGGGAGAATCTGAGCCAGAGCAGGCCAGGGAGGAGACCGCACAAACAAGAATTAGATCCAAGACACAATAACGGGTTCTAACTGGTCTTCACCGGCTTTACGAGGTGGCGAACAGTAGCCCGTGTTGGACATTCCTGGTGGCAGCCCACAACGTGGCTCGTCATCGCATCCTCCGAGCGCCGGGGCTGGATAAACGTTGTCACCCACCCCCCCACCACCCCCCCCGCCCGACCCCCCTGTCGCAGTGACACTTGTTTTCAATCAACAGTGTCGCAAAACAGCCATAAACACAGCTGATGGATGTGTCGCACACGCCCCTGAACACATGCAGCGCGTTCATGACATCAGTATCACACACAGTGCGGCAGGCATTCCTCACGGAGCTAGCAGCGAACGACTGATTTCCACATGTGCGTCATTAACCCCTCGACTTGACCCGGGCGCACTGCAGAGATGCAGGGAATGAATGATTCCTTTTCCTTGATGCTTGTCTAAATGTTGGTACTCCGTAGATGTATGGTACGCATTCGCAACTCTACAAAGTAAAGCCGAGCCAGTTAAAGAGAGCGTGTGGAGATTATAGATTTTAGCCACATGTCTAAACAGGGAACAATAACACTCTCTATAAGTGGAATGCTAACTTTTCAGCTGTTACAAGCATTTCAAAGGCCGTCCTCAATCAGCGCGGGACGTGTGTATATGCGGCTTCGCCCTTCATTCCTGCCCTCTTTCTTTTGGTTCTCCCTCTCTCTCTCTCTCTCTCTCTCTCTCTCTCTCTCTCTCTCTCTCCGGAGTCTCTGCGTGAGACCTGGGACCTGGGCCCAGAATGCCCCAAAACAAGCGGCCGGGGAGAGTGGAGGGATCCCTCTGTTCCTCCGGAGATCAAAGCGAGGACGGAGGACAGAGGGGGAGGGGAACATCTGGGAGCCAAAAAGATGCTGCCTGGTTGGGCAGGGATGAGTGAGAGCGAGGGATTCTGGCAGATGGAGGGAGAGAGAGAGAGTGAGAGAGAGTGAGAGAGAGTGAGAGAATGAGAGAGAGAGAGGAGAGAAGAATAGTCGGGCGTCCATGATGAATGGATATGAGGTGATGTCTGTTTGTGATTAAAGCCCAGAGCAGACAGACACTAAACAGGGGACGAGGCCTGACAGGACCCCCGTGACACGCCATTGGCATCGATTACCGCTGAATTTGTCCCTTTGTCGATCAGTAGCAGTGGGGCGGGAAGGTCCCCTCAGTGGCACCAAACGTACCCTCATGGGAACTGCAGTTACAAGGCCCCCGGGGGGCTCCTGAGAGGAGTACAGCGCTTGTTTTCTAACAGCATGCCGGGCGACGGGCGGCAGACGTGCCCCCCTGAGGGTCTGTCCCTCCACAGTGAGAGGCAGCGCCACCCAGCCGGCAGGACCGCCGCCGCTCTTCAAACCCGCCACAGCTCCGGCCAGAAGGAGCCGCGGCTGCTCGCTTCTTGTCAGGGTTAAGTGACGAGAAGGCGGTGCCAGCTCTCGGTGCCCGCAGGCTGGGTGGCACGGGGTCCTTCGTGCCGAATGTGCTCGGATTTGGCGCCTTGCTTTCTGGTTTCGGGAAGCAGAAACAGCTTGGCGATACGGCCGCAGAGCAGGCAGGGATCTAATGAGGACTACCATGTGTCTGGATTAAAGAATCATCATGAATCATCAGCCTCGTGTTAAGCTAAATAAACCCCACTTTGGAGCGCACCCCACGTTGGAATTACACATGAATATATTATTTACCAACATAAACACACAACAGTATTGAGATATTCTGACTAACAGAGAGGGAGGTTGGGAAATAGGATTTCGAGAGCGACTAGTTAATTGAGACTGGCTCACGCTCGACGCTGGACCTCACACAGGCTTTTTGCATTTTACCGAGTTCAGCGTGCGTGTTGGGGATGAAGGGGGCTTACCGGGCTTGATTGGACACTCTGTACACTTGTTGAGGCCCCACGAGGCTCCTACACTTCCACAGCAGTCATCTTGTTTGGTCAGGCCAGGCAGAGGCTTCCCGCACTGCAACAACACACACACACAAACACACGCTCATCACCTCATATTTATAAACATATACAGAGTGTGTGTGTGTGTGCGTGTGTGTGCGTGTGTGTGTGTGTGTCCTTGGTTGCGCTTGTGCCGGCATGCTTGCACGTGCGCACGCGAGTGTGCGTGTGTGTGAAGGGGACAGAGTGAACCATGCACATCTGAGACTGGTTAGCCAGGACAAAACATAGTGTAAACAGCCTCTACCAGGAATAACTCCTCCTGGCATGCCTCTTTAAGGAGCTTAGCTAATTGTAGAGAGAGATTATTAACAAACTCTACTGAGTTCTGGGGAAATGGCGAGTCTCACGGAGCACAGTTGGAGCAGAGGCGTGTATTTCAACAGAACACATAACTGGGACACTGCAAGAGTCACCTAAGTTCAAGCAGAAAACTCCAGGTTGGCCTTTAGTGTGCTACTTTGTGAAAATAATTCTAGGTGCTATTCTAAGCCAATATGAATCTGAATAAAGATTGTCTTTTTGAACTCTCCATGAAGACACAGCAGGGAGAATGGGTGCAGTTACTTCCAACATAAATAAACTCTCTTCCCTGCTTGTCCAGGATTTAACACTAGCCGAAGTCTCCACAGAGGACGCAGTCTGTTGTTGGGGTTGGAATGGTGCTGCATAACATCAGCGCCTCGCACAGCCAAACCAACAGATGCTGCACTGGGGCTCGCAGATGAGGACCGCTGTCCACTGTGTGTGTGTGTGTGTGTGTGTGTGTGTGTGTGTGTGTGTGTGTGTGTGTTGGGAGAGAATTCCAGGGATAGTCTAGTGGCCTGGGATCCCGTGCAGTAGAAATGACAGGGATCTCCAACCTTGAACCAACCCGACAGACAGATAGACAGACAAACGCGCTGTAACAGCCAGGCCTCCTGCGCCGTCTGAAAAGCCCCGCCTCTCTGTTGTGACAAGCCGCGGACCTAACCTCGTCTAGGTCTAACTCATAACACGTCCGCGCCGGCCGCCGGCGGAACCCGAGACGGCCGCTGTGTTTGGGAGCTCGTAAATCCCCAACGCGGCGTAAACCCCTGGCACCATGGCGGGCTTCCTGTCGCGGACGGCTGCTATCAGACGAGGGGGAAGGGACAGCTCGTCCACAAAAAGAGAGGCCAACAACCCCCCCCCCCCCCCCCGCCCGCCAAGGCAGCTGGTGCCAGCGTGGGGAGCGGACTGCCTGCACGCGGCGTGTTTAACGGGAGCCATGTATTTGACTCCAGGTAATATACCGTAC
Organism: Borostomias antarcticus; assembly: GCF_949987555.1. Classification (NCBI taxonomy): domain Eukaryota; kingdom Metazoa; phylum Chordata; class Actinopteri; order Stomiiformes; family Stomiidae; genus Borostomias; species Borostomias antarcticus. Next base: position 7,395,227 of record NC_140238.1, on the reverse strand, counting down.
CGTACCCGCTCTAACGACGGCCATGCATTCCGCCCCAGGTGATATACAGTACCTGTCCATCGACGGTCTCTTGGAAGCACCTTCCTACATATCCGTTCTGCCGGCTGCTGGGTCTCGGGTGGCTGTTGCCGTTGGTGGGGGGGTGACCGTTCCCGTGCCCGCCGGCGTGCTCTGACCGCTGGCCGTTGCCGTTCGCCGGCTGGGAGCGCTGCTGTACGGAGTGGGCGCCGTCGGTGGAGGGCGGTCTCTGGCCAGGCTTGACCCGGGCTACCTGGTGGATCTGCACCTCCGCCTCTGGGGGCAGCTGGATATGGACGTTGACCAGGGAGGGGTGCATGGAGACTGAATACAAACGCACGCACACGCACGCACACACACACACACACACACACACACACACACACACACACACACACACACACACACACAAAACACAGTCACAACTCTACTCTCTAGACTAGAAAAACTATAACTCACATGGACCTGCCAGGAGCCTCATGTTGGACATGGGACAACAACATACAGGACTAGGAACGTTAGCCTGCTCTCTGCCAACATGTTCCTAAAAGAGCAAATTGCTTTCATGATCCTGTGGCCTCAGCGGTATGAAATATGATGACTAACAGGGTATTCCCGAGAGTGGAATTCGATTTAGGTTTGAGATACAAACAAAAGGCCTTTTTTATGGTTTAATCTAATTATTCATTTTTCATGACTCAGAACAGATTTGCCGAGGGGTTGAGGAGCCACATTGCAGTGTTTAGAATGAGCCCCTTTGTCCATTCGAGACACAAGGGAACATCGATCTCAAGGATGTGCCAAAGGCTTTTCCAGGAAGTCCTGACCCACTCTCTCCCTCCATAAATCATAGGTTCACAAGACGGGGCGCAGCGTTTCATATGCTACACGCGCAGAGCGCATGACTGGAGGCTTTGCGCGCGCACACACACACACGCATGCAAATGCACGCGCGCGGGAGGGATGTCTGCTCTGTGACGTAACAACGCACAGATGTGGTACCTGTCATTAGGACGTGCGTTGTAAAATGTTAGAAGGGGGCTGGAAAAATGGAGAATGGAATTCAGAGGATCTGAGCGACAGAGAGAGAGAGGGGGGGGAGGGAGAGAGAGCTTCTGCTTTCACTTACAGCACACTCCCGGACCAAGAGAAGTCAGCCAGAAGAGAGAGAGTGAGAGGGAAAAAAGGAGAGAAAGCAGAAAAATGTTGCTCTAATATTGTAGCGTATTTTAGTTGCTCTCCATGGTTGTGGCTGACACTCTGTTTCCAATATTCACTAGGACCCCTTCTGCTGACGATAACAGGGAAATCTGCTCGAACAACAGCAGGGCTTCCAGAGGAAAGAAAAAAAAACACACACGACACATTCTGCCAGAAATGGCATCTGACTTTCACTGCTGGTTCCCAAAGGCCAAGTTCAGCGGAGCTACAGTACTGGGCTGTGGCACGCAAACATATAAACCTGTACCAGTTCAAACGCCCCACCAGAACAGCGCCCCCTCCCCCCGAGGGCCAGAGCCGGACCCCCGTCGGGCCAGATGACCAGAACAGATCACCTTGTTGATTGGACAGCGGCAGGGTGTACATGGAGTGGGAGGAGTTGCGTCCGGCGTCCTTCCGGGCGACCGGTAGGGTGTGCCTGGCGGGGGGCGGGGCGGGGAGGTGGCAGAACTTCCCCGTGGAGTTCGACGGACACCAGCAGTGGTCCCTGCCGATGCAACGCCCACCGTTCAGACAGGGGATCTGACAAAAGACTGGAGGGGGAAGAGAGGAGGGGGGTGGGGGGGTAGAGAAAGAGAGGGATGGAGGAAAGAATAAGTGAGAGAGAGAGAGAGAGAGAGAGACAAACAGAGCTAGGTCATTACCAGTGAGAGAGCTTCATTAGTGTAAAGGCCCCGCCGGTTTTAATTGAGTTGATTTATGCGTCCTCATATTCAGGGGAGCGTACCAATAATGAGAAGTGGGGGGGGGGGGGGGGTTGTTGGAATAGGAAGTGTGCTGAGGCAGCTGGTTTTCTCTACTGTGTTTCCTAATGCTTTAATGTAACCATGCCCTGCTCTGACTAATAGACACCTCATTGGACGTGAAGTTTATGGAGCTCCAGCCTAAGCCTGAGGGCAACACCTCAGTTACTGGCTGCTCCGCGGCCCTGCCTGAGTTGGCCCGTTCCTGTGTTCATTATATCCTTCTGTGCATCAATCATAATGAGACATATTTGTAGCTCATGTAAAAACCACATGATGTCAAGAATTAATGTATTTTCTGCGTCTGACACTTCATGCCGAGGCAAAGTGAAAACGCTCACATCCAAAAGTACCAAAGCTCCCGCAGAGTTTCCAGAGAGAGGGCAATTATCTAAGCGGTCCTTGAGCAGATAAGAAAACTGAATCCTGAACTAGCGTCTCTTCTGTGCAGCGTGATTTATGCCACTCATCAGAGAAAAAGAGGCAGAGAGAGAAAGAGAGGGAGGGAGGGAGGGAGAGAAAGAGAGAAAGGCAGCTGGTGTCTGACAGTAGTGCGCTCTCTCTCTCTCTCTCTCTCTCTCTCTCTCTCACACACACACACACACACACACACACACACACACACACACACACACACACACACACACACACACACACACACACACACACAGGCCTCTCATTGGTATCTTGTCTCTTAGAAGAGATGCCAGTGGACTGGGATCCACATCACAGCTCAAACCTCAGCCCGGGTCAAACTTCAAACGGCTGTAAAATGAAACATCTATACAACCTGAGCCAATAAAATCAAATGGCCCAGGGGCGCGGTTGAAAAAAAAAAGGGGAAAAAAAGCCTTTTTAGGTCCTCCAGTACCACACACCTAGACCTGGGATACTGGGAGACTATTTTGAGCTCACTCATTAGGAGGGCTTCCAAATGAGGAGATGAAAGAGGATCTGCCAGTTAAACAATCTGGGCTCCATCATGGTGAGGCACAATACTCACCCCTATCCCACAGACAGGTACTGTAGGCAAACAGCCAGACAGCTAGACGGACAGACAGCCAGACATACAGACAGCCAGACATACAGACAGCTAGACAACCAGACAGCTAGACAACCAGACACATAGACAACCAGACACATAGACATACAGATTGGCAGACAGCCAGACATTCAGACAGACAGACAGACATACATACATACATACAGACAGACAGACAGCCAGACAGCCAAACATACGGACAGCCAATCATACAGACAGTCAGACATGCAGACAAACAAACACATAGACAGACAGACAGACAGACAGACAGACAGACAGACAGACAGACAGACAGACAGACAGACAGACAAACATATAGACAGCCAGATATACAGACGGCCAAACATACAGACAGACAGACATTCAGACTGGCAGACGGGCAGACGGGCAGACGGACAGAGATGGTGTAAGGGGTTAAGAGGACATGACAAGTTTGGCTGGAATATTAGGAATGAATTTCTTGTCAGATACCATTAACAACACAAGACAGACAGACACAGAGAGATAGAGAGGCAGTGTTTGGGCAGACGGGAAGCTGCACCCCCCCCCCCCCCACCATGATTAGACATGCTGGCTATATTATCAGCTACAAAGGGCTATTAATTCCTCCACAATCTGGACCCCAGCCCTGGGCTGGTCTACCTCCGCCTACACCCGCCCCCCCCATTCCTGCCCGCCAGCAGCATGGGGCAGGAACTATTCTTAGACAACAACCTAGACACACACACACACCAAACACAGCCGCAGACAGACATACACAGACTACAACACACAGATGGCGGCATACAAACACACACACACACATGGCCTCTTTTAACACAACAAAATGCAGCGTCAAAGTGTTTCTCTATGCATCTGTTCTTATTGTAATAATTAATATCAGGCTTTAGGGTAACTGCGCTATAATGATGCCATCTATTCAGGAGCCCAACGCTGGGATGACGCTCTCCTCTCAGCGTCACCTGCTGCCGGGCTAGGGAACATAGCAAGGGCGTGAGATAACTGTTTTGCTGTCCAATTGACATTCCTCGACCAACACGCACTCTCGCAAAACAACACAATGCCAGCTTGAATGCTGAGCAATTTCCTTTAACAAAGTATTTTACAGACATTTTAATGACCAGAGATTTCTTGAAAATAAAACCCGGGCGTTAAAACAAACCAGGAGTTGCTCGGGGCAGCCTGGAGCGTGGACTGGTGGAGCAGCTCTGGTGAGGCCCTTTCTCGTTTCTCTGAGTTTCTTAGCATGTTCCAAAAAAAACATTAATGAGAGCATACAGTAAATCAGCAAAATAACCTGTATTCATAACTCCGGCAGTTCCTACCTGAAAATCTCAGCCCGTTAAACCAGGGGGGGCAGTGTGTGTGTGTGTGTGTGTGTGTGTGTGTGTGTGTGTGTGTGTGTGTGTGTATGTGTGCGTCCACGCGCGTGTGTGTGTTTATGCGGGTGTATGCGCACATGTGTATGAGTATGTAGCGGTCTGTGTGTGATCTGCGTGTTTGTATCTGTGCATGCATGTGTTTATGAGTGTGTGTGGGCCAGCATGCGCGTGAGCGTGTGTACAGGATGTGGTACGGCCGCCCTTCGCGTCTGATTGGCCAGAGTGATTACTGCGAGCGTCGGGACGCGGGGCGCGGCCTCCGGCAGTGTTCCCCCCCCCCCGCCCACACGGGGCGCTGTGCTCCCCTCCCGTGTGAGTCAGTAGCAAAGCCCCTGGATAAATGGCAGGTTTAATGTAATCCCTATAAAATCCCATTCACACCGCGGCTACTCCCTCCCTTTCTCCTCCGCCTCGCCCCTAAATGGTTAAACGGGCGCGCGGCACCGAGAACGAGGTGTCGACCGCGCAGGGGACGACAGGGGGGGAGCGTGAGACCACCGCCTCTCTCTGCGTGTGTGGTTCGATGACCCCCCCCCCCCCCCCACCTCTTTCTCTCTCCAAGCCCTCCCGGTGACAGGGGAGCGAGGGAGCCTACTTTTAATCTCCTCGCCGCTACTCCCCTCACCCCCCCCCCCCTCACCCTCACCCCCCCCCACACCACACCACCTAGCTTATCTCTCTTCCCCTCTCTCCGACGGCGGGACTCGCAGAGGGGGGGGGCGCTCAGACGCGGGCGCTCCTCCCCTCCGCCAACTCTTTCGGTATTCACCGTCGACCACCCCCGACGTCCCCCCCCCCACCCCTTACACTAAACCCGTGGGAAGAAAGGACAGAAAGAGAGAGAGGGAGAGAAAACTGAAAGAGAGCGACACTCACACAGGCGGAAGCCCTGCGACTTGGGCGTCTGGTCGCGGTGCTGGTTCTCGCTGTAGACGGTGGTGGTGTCGCCCTTCTTGCAGCTGTTGTAGCAGCTCCCGCCGTCGCACACGCGGCGGCACACCATGGGCGTGAAGACGATCTTGATGCGGTCCAGGCTGGAGGTCAGGTTGGCCCCTGGCGGGAGACACACGACGGCGCACGCCCGGGTGAGAAGGAGGAGCAGGAGGGGCAGGAGGAGCGTCGGCGGAGCTTGGCCGGAGACGGACTGCATCCTTACCCCTGCTGCGGAGCGCCACACACACTCCCTAGCACGGACCGGAGCGACGCAGGGTTTATATGAGTGCCGAGGGTGTTTGGGTATGTGTGTGTGTGTGTGTGGGTGTGTGTGAGAGCCAACGGCTGGGCTGTGGCACTCTGCAGCTGAGGGGAGGATGTGTCATAGTGCTGTGGAGCAGGAGGGAATCCAGTTAAGCATCGGGCTGGGTTCCAAAGTCTTTATCATTGGGATAAAGTGCTTGGAGTGTGTGTGTGTGTGCGTGTGTGTGTTCGGGGTGTGTGTACTGTATGTGTTCAGACTATGTGCGTGTGTGTGTGTGTGTGTGTGTGTTCGGGGTGTGTGTACTGTATGTGTTTGGACTGTGTGTGTGTGTGTGTGTGTGTCTGTGTATGCGGTAAGTGTGAGTGTGTGTAAGCGTGAATAGACCTTGTGTAATGATGGGAAGCTGTTCAACACCCGTTGCCCTGGTACGAAGAAGAAAACAAGGCAAACTTGGAAAGCAGACAGGCTTCCTGGTGCTTCTTCGATAGTTGGAGGGAGTGAGAGGAGTGGGTCATTAAAAGGTTGTTTTTCTGGTGTGTTACACACACCCACACACTCACACACACACACACACACACACACACGTGCCTCTCTTGCAGGCCTGGTGTTTGTGAGGCAGATTGCAGACGCCCCTGGGCAGGACGGCCGAGACATCTCGCCCCTTCAGGCGCACGGGTGGGATATCAAACGTCTGTCGCTCGGGTAATGAAAACATCAGAGCAGGGAGGGGAGGGAGGGAAGGAGGGAAAGAAGGCTGGCACCCGGCCAACATTTCTTTCATATCTAATGTTCCACTGAGGGAAGACACCATAGGATATGACTGGACCGCGTGCTTGTGTGTAATATGGGGTATTGTCTCGACTTGGGACTGAAAGCATGAAATCTCGGCGGCTTAACCTTACCTGCCGGGGACACCGCGTTGTTGAACTGCCCCTGCAGCTGGCCGTTGGCGGCGGGCCGGTGGTCGTCGTGCGCGCGCCCGTTCCCGTGGCCGTTCCTGAGCCTGCTGCTGCTGCTGTGTCTGTTCCCGTTAGGCAGGGCGTTGGAGGTAATGGGCCCCGGGGATGATGGGTAACGCTTGACAGTGCGGGAGGTCCCGGTCTGCTGAGGGGAGGAGTCGGGTGGCCCTCGTCTCACTTGGGTCCTGTCAGCGACACGACACACGGTGTACCTCATCGTTACGGACCAATCGTAGCACACGGAACAGACACACGCTCGCACGCACACACATACAGTAGACACTCAATGACTTACATGCATCAGTGTAAAATCAAGTTAAACATGGTCATGAAATATAATACCCCACTGAGTGTGAGGGGGGACCGGTCTTAGATCATAGCATTACTAATTGATTTTATAGATGAGATGTGATGTGACTATAATTTGGGAGATACTATCATTTATTTTAATTGAATCAAGAACATCATATCATCCTTAGCCATCTCTAGGTTCTCCACTAACATCTGGTGCAGGTCAGAGAAACATGCGCATCACTAATTAATTGATGGATGATTCTGTTTATTATTACATTACATTTCATAATAGATGACCAGTCACTGCTGATCAATAGAGAATAGGGCATCTAAGACAGCACTCAACTTCCATATTGAACCTATCTCTGTGAGCCTGCGTGTGTGTGTGTGTGTGTGTGTGTGTGTTTGTGCGTGCGAGCGAAGATGAACACTGAGGTTTCATGGGGAACACAACATCAGATCTCGTCACCACAGATCTCATCGAGGCTAAACGGAGCCCGTCGTCCTGCGAACGAGCGAGCATGTGCTTGGCCAGTCATGCGTGCCGTGACCGTCCAGGCGGCGGGGGCGGGACACATCCTTAGTGGTCACCAGGCCTGGAGGAAGTATTAAAACCCCAGGTGAGAGAACAAGGACCCGCCAGGGTGTGGGGAGCATGTTGCCGCCGTTTGATTTGAGCTCATTACAAACACAGCGGTGCCCTGGTTGTTGGGGGGGGTGGGGGGTGGAGGGGGGGTGTGTGTGCCTGGGGGGGGGGGGGTTGGCAGGGCTGTGAGAGGATGTGAGAAGCCTGGGTGTTGATCTGATACACAGGCAACAGAACTAGACACAGTGGGTGGTAGGGTGGGGTGGGGTGGGATGGGTATGGGAGGGGGGGGTAGCACACCTGCAACCTCAACGGGACGGGGTATTTAAGCGTGTAATCGAGCCTCAAATGTGAGCTACCGAACAATAACACTCATTACATGTGGTTTACACCACATATTTACGCACGCACACGCGCGCGCGCAGCACACACACACACAGCTGCGCCGAGTAGCGCGAGCCTCGACATGCTGCTTCACTTACCGCAGAGTCCTAAGCGCATTCCTGCAGCCGTAACATAAAAGAAGAACGGAGACAAACAACGTTTGATAACGCTCCTTCGCCTCGATCCTCCCAAACGCGCCGTTCACCTACGGTACGGCCGACAGCTGCTGACCCAGTTCCTGGCTCTCTCCCGGACCGACACCCCCCCCCTTCCCGACAGGATGTGACACGGGGGAGACTCGATGTGCTCGTATCAATCAGCGGCGATGAGGGGGGGGGGGGGGGTGCCACGGGACACCGGCGGCCCGGCCCGCGTGTCATGACGCGTTTTTTCCGTAGCCGTGTCGATGACACCTGGCCCGCACTCATCCTGCCTGACTTCCTGCGCCAGGCCAGATGTTCCTCACCCCCTCCCCCCTCCCCCCCGTCACAAACGGTTTCCTCACGGCATGAGGTCAGCGCTGCCCTCTGGATTAGAGGGGCGGACGGGAGGGGGAGGGGGGCAGCTCATTCTGCACGTTTGATGTCATCATTAGAACTTCAAGGCCGCACGCTTCAGAACCCCCCTCCCCCCTGCCCCCCCCCCCCTCCCGTGTCCGCCTCCGCCATGTTCTGGGTAAATGAAAAGCACTCTGGGAATCCTCTGCCAAGATTCCATGAAACATCGTTCTGTGTGTGCGTGTGTGTGTGTGTGTGTGGGGGGGGGGGGTGGCGGGGGATGGGGGCATGTTTTGGGTATCGAATGATACCATGCCATTTTAATTAAATCAGCGACTACCATGGTAAAAGGAGAGGAAGGCCCGGTCAGTATGAGTTGAAGGAACAAAGGGATGCAATGACGAATGATCAAATTAGTGGAAACACATTTATTGAATTTGCCCTCAACCTTCCACTGTCCAACACTGGGACACAAGTCAGTATCTCATGTTACCACTAACAGATGGAGATGTGTTCTTGTGGTGTAATTATGGGCTGGTTGGTACGGACACAGCTCAGTGTGTATTCGGAGCACAATTGCGGGACTATTAAGTACATTACACTAACAATTGCCCCAGACAGCAACAGCAGGACTTGGGTGGACATTGGTGAAGGTCATGGGAGACCACATAATGTTCACCCCAGCCCATAGCTAATTCACTTAGTGAATGGACGTTACAGAAGTTTGGACAATCAAGAGTCTCCAATGAGGGAACTCCACAAGTGGAAGTGCTGTCTGGCTGGACCCAAGGCCTGGTCCGAAGTCCTAAGTCCTTGACTTAACTAATTCGTCCTTGACTTAACACTGTCCCTGTAAGACCTGATCTTACCATACCCCCATAAAGACTCCTGGTAGACATACGGTAACTGCTCTAGAAGCTCTCAGATGACACTAGAAACACACTGTGTTCAAACACCTGATCAGTCGTGGGATTACAGTTTTCTGTTACTGATTCAAGAGGATGGAGTGAAACCTGCAGCCTTGGCAGCAACTGAGTTTGTACATCATTTCACATACATGGGAGACATTCAGAGCTGATTCTCTCACATTTAGGAAATTACTAATCAAAGGAACTGCCAGGGCCCTCTGTAATAACAGCTAACATTGTGCAGCGTCCAACACATTGCAGTGTATCATTTTTTGGCATGGGGCTGTAATGTATCTTTGAACCCATCAGAGATGATGACACACCCATACCAATCCTTAGAAAAGCATGAGGCAATAGGAAGGAAGGAAGAAAAAGTAGTTTATTCGTCATGCAGCAATTTGACACACCACCTCACACGTGCAATGGGAGAGAACACACACACGCATACACACACGCATGCATTTAGCGGCCGCTGATTAAATCAGTCCTCTGTGTTTAACCCATCCAAGCTGTCCTCCTCCAGGGGCAGCCAGGAGCAGTGGTCCGCCCTCATCCGTGGCGCCCGGGGACCAGGTCCAAGTCCTGGTCAAGGAGAGAACAGGAGAGCGATAGGACTGGCAGACCTGAATCGTCTGCCCCTGCCGCGCCCTTTGACCCCGCTGAGATGACCGGTGGCCAGTAAGAGACCACAATCCCCACATGCGGCTAGCCTGGCCTTGGGGCCACACTCAGACAGGGCCAGGAACTAGAGAACAGACAAATAAGAGCCGAAAAGAAACAAACAAAGACCGCCTCAGATCTCCTGACCGGTTGCTGGTGTGAAATCCCGTAAAAAATATGTTGACAATAGAACTCATATAGACATAACTGTGCCAAACAAAATGGCATGGGAGAGGGGGGTCAAAGTGAGGCGTCCGTCGTGACATTCTGGGAAGCTGCTTTGTTGGGCTGCCAGGAATAGCCACATACCAGGGAGGGGGGGGGGGGCTCTCAAAACACATCACTTCCCATCATCCTAGTGCTCATCGTGTTATTTCTGCTAGTGCCCGTCGAAAACAACACCTCCTGGTACGGGTCCCAGAGTCTGCGACGGTGCGGCAGTCTGCTAGTGCAGTACACCACGGGCCGAGGGGCGGGCGGATTCACCGGACATGCTCCCCACTCCCTCCCCCTCCACCCTGACCCAGTTCTTCGGGGGCTGTTTAGATGGGAGACCGTCCGCCCACTCCTCACGCCCCTACTACCCTCTCTAAACCCGGAACATTGTTTATGTGAGGGTAGTGTGGAGCAAGACTGGATCGCCCACTTCAGATGCGCCTGATTTGCTTGGGGGGGGGGGGGCAGTTCACTCTGGATTGCAATAAAATAAAATGTGTCAGTTAAAGACTAATGCGTTTTTTTGTACTCGGAGATGCCAGGTGGCCTGGAAAGAGGCAGAGGATTGTACAAAACCATTTTCTATTCCAGTTCTTTCTGCACTTTGTGAACAAGGTTCCACGCAACTGCTTTACCTTGGCACTGCTCATCTTTCATCTTGATTTGTTTGAAAATACCGTGCTCAGAACCCACATCTAATGGCCTGGCGTGGGCCTGTGGCAGCGAGCGCACAACTAGACTGATACGAAGACGCCTGGATGTTGGAAAAAGCCATTTGGCTTCACGTGAACTGTCTAAACAAGGCAGGCTGACGGCGGGCGGGAGAGTCTGGCATGAGCGTCTGAGTCTGGGGAGCCCGCGGCCGACCCGCCTCCCTCTGTCAAAGTGCTCTTTGTGCTGCCCCTTATATTTAACATCGTACTGAACATGACCCCCAGATGCAGGGAGGCATAGCCTGGCTCTCTCCGCGGAGCTACAGTGAACACTGCACAACCAATCACCAGAAGAACGGCTCACTCCATCACAGAAAAAAAATACTGTGTTTTCTCTTTATTTACATAAAATGCTTAATGGTTCCATTTACCTCTTTCCAGAAGTGATCCCTCGTCCAAAATTCCCTGAACAGTTGCTCGTAATTAGCAGCAATTTGAAGGCTAGTTGGCGAATAGGGAAAATAAATTATTATCGAGCATCAAGTGGAAATCTAAGTGTGCACATGCTCGTGAAATTAGGAGAACATATATGCGTGTGTTCTTCACTTCACGGCAGAAGATTGAATGTGTGGATGATCAGGCTTAATTTGGAAGAACAACAGAATGATGTCTAACAGGCTAATCATCATTGAATTACACAGATTGTTGTTGGAACAGTGAATATATTGTACTACTCAGTCTTTGCAAACACTTTTCTGGCAACTGAAGCGGCGAGGCTTTTTGGGTGTGTTAGGAGAATGCACTTGTACTACGTATGAGGGGATGAGGGAATGTCTGATGTGAGAGACTGTAACCTTGTAAAGTACACTCTGTGGACTAAAAAAAAAAGTTTTTCGACAAAGCCAAACAAAATAGACATTACTGCACTCATTTTACATGAATCTCCACCAATTACAAAGCAGGAACAAGGAGGCAAGTTTATCATACATACAATACTAATTTCACACATGAATTTGGACGGAGGATGCATGGCATGGGGTATTCAACATGCGACTGCAGATCATCTCCCCAATAAGAAAAGGGGCCCTAAAAGCTCAAAAATGGGAGTAAACTGACATTGTTACTTCAAGCTGAGTATCCCTCCACCCCAGACGGTATTCCAGGTGAGGTAATGCAAATATCTGAGAAACACAGACGGTTTAGTACAGGCCTTGAAACAGAGCCCAGGAGTTGTCATCTGAGAATGTTAGCAAATGTACTGTATTTGACTCAAGTCCTGTTTTAATATTCAAAGGCCTGTTGTGCAGTTAATTCCTATGAGACTCCAAAATCAGAGAGGACCAGAGAAACCTTGAAACCAGAACAAAAAAATAATCTCTCTAGATTGTCAGTCAAGATGCTAATACTTAACTACAATGGGTGAGTGCCAAACATTAATTGTTTAATTCCAGATTGGATTTCTTATAAAACAGCCTGCTGTCATATTACAAGTGATTTTAACAAGGATACTGTACCAACTTAATGTTATTTTTCCTCAGTTAGGGTTTGATTGAATTCCTGGCCCATGTGCCTTGGGGAAATGAGAGAAACTGATGTTTGAAGTGGTTGCTTTTTTCCTGGAAGATCTTGATAGACTGCATGTTTAGGGAGGCAGCTGAGGTGTCTGGGAGCTGAAGGAACATTAGTGCCCTGGTTGCCTAGCAAGCCAACATACCAGCCCAACTGCCCCACTAGTGGTGAACCACTGCTGCGGTGACACATCCCATATTCCCCCGGTTTTATATGCTAAGCCCACATTCACCAGGAGCTTTGAGGTCTCTGCATCTCTGCTACATTCAATAAGACCCCCGAGCGTAACACTGAACAGGATACAAATATAATACAGCTCTCAGCATAGGGCGGCTTTAATGTATTGTTATGCTTATTCCTCATGGCAACACGGGCAACCAATTGGGTGCTGGTAACGTTGGCGCGCATTGGAAATCCTAAAATAACCCAGAGGCCTCCGTCACATCAAAGTTTGACCCTTAAATTATACACTGTTGGAAATGTTTAATCTTGTGGCGGTCAGTGCTTCTAAGACTGAGCCTTTACAAATCAGCGGGCCGCGGTGTGAAGGCTTTGGGGAAAAACACCCCGGACTGTTCTCAGGCCCTGGAGCTCAGCACAGCTTTGTACGTCCACCACACACAATATCTCCGTCTGAAAAGGCCTTTCAGAGGGACTGCCTTTTCTTGGTCTTTCTGACATGCGCCTCCATCTTAACGAGATGCAAAGAAACAAAAACATCCTCTTTATGGGTTTATCATCTAGTAAATGTCTGACATGTGGAGTAGACGGGGACTTGGGGAAACAGAGAATGTTTGCTAGCTCTCATTATAATTTCTTCCAAGAGACCTCTTTATGGGAACCGCCATGGCGCAGCTGAGAAAATGAGCTGAGACGTTTATTGGAGTTATGGAGTATCTCTATTCTGGCTGTGGATCAGCGCCACATTAACGACACCAACAAACTGTTGAAACGAATGACATATCGATACTGGTAGACGCTGTAGCCTACCACTGACCCCCATTTTGAAAGCATATAATCAACAACCGTCATGGCTGCTCTTCAGAATGAATTCCCTTTTCTTCATGTATTCCAAGTTTGTCTTAGTTTCAATGTTTCTCTTGGTGTAGACCCTGTGTCCTGAAATTAGATTATATGCAGTCCATTACTGTACATGAATACATGTAGTGGAGGCACAAAAACATTCTTCAAAAACACCTGGTTACAGTAGCCTACTCCACGTGCAGTAACCACAAACCTATTTCTCTACAACTGGGGAGAGGTCAAGGTCTTCACCATTCCACCGTTGCACCAAGCCAAACATCAGTGAACAATTAAGCCCCAGATTGGCTTACAATATTGTGCTTTGATAACATCTCCAGTCATTATGGCTTGGCTAATTGTCCTGTAGCTCCTGGCAGATTATTTTCCCGCTCGTGAAAAACTGGATGCGTCTGACGGCGAATCGCACCAGACATGGGGCTGGGTTAAATCATGACCTCCTCGGTCTGGCTGTCCAGGACTGCCAGTGGTAGCAGCCATGCCCTCGAAACAATGCATGACAATTACATTTATGCTATTTTCGAGAGCCAGAAATATTGATTATGGTGGTGTGAAAATATCCACTGTTAAGTGTTTCTAGCATTGAGAGAGTTCCTGAGTACAAGTATTTTGGCATGTGGCTCGATGAAAAACTCACTTTTAAATATAATGTGGACAACCTGCCTCCAAGTTGCGACAGAAAAGTGTCTTCCTGTACAGAAACAGAAACAGCTTTCCTTCAATTAGTAGGAAAAGGATTGTAGAGGCATGTTTTCTTATCAGTTTTGGACTATGGTGATGTCATTTATAGGAATGCTGCGGCTTCAACCCTTAAGCCTCTGGACTCGGTCTATCACGCTGCCCTTAGATTCATCACTGGGGCTAAATATGATACTCACCATTGTGTGCTATACAATATGGTTGGTTGGCCTTCTCTTACTGAGAGGCACTGGTATCTGTTTATCTTTAAAACTCTAATAGGAAAACTACCTTCTAATATTACAACGTTGTTATTGTGGAATCATGGGACCTACATGACTAGATGGAATGGTTGATGGAATGATTGGCTGCTATAACGTCCCCTGAGCATGCTCTGATCTTGGCCTTCCTTTTACTTCAATGCCCCTGACTCTTGGAATGTCCTCCGATGCACTTTTACAATTGAAATTCATCCTTCTTATGCAGAATTTAAGACTGTGATTACGAACCATTATATATCGATTTGGAACTGTTTCTAGTTTTTCTTGTCTCGTGTTGCGTGTGACTTCTACTGCTGTAGTCCGTGTCTCTGTTTTTGCTGTGAGCTCGACATCACTGCGAAGACAATGAGGACAACCAGTGCCTTCTGGGTGAAAATAAAAGTTTTAAATTAAATGAAGAAAGGTTAGATTCCCTCGCTGAGCTGTGTTTAACTGGATCCATGCTGACCCCGCCTGAGTGTTTATCTGCCACCAGGGGACCAGGCTAAGATCAGAGGACTACAATATCCTTGCAAGAGACGGAGAGCAACTGGCTCGCTAAAAAGGTATCTGGTTCTTCTCATGGTTTTCAGTTAAGATGAGACCATCCTGATCTCACAAGCTCACATTGTTTCTCACGCAAATCAGTCTGGATGCTCTCCATAGAGATCCGTTTGTGCCAGATCGGAAAACGATCTAGCCAATCAGCGTTCTAAGAGGAAATGCAAAACAGCTACGCTGGGCGGGACGATAGCAAGTAGCGGTTGAAGTTTGTGTGTGATAGATGGTGATAAATACTGTAGATGGTTCATCCAATCGCCTACCAATTATCTTTGGAAGTGCCTGGCCTTTTCCAAACATTTTCCAACGAATGGTTATGTGAAGCAAACCGTCAGGTTAGGTGACTACCGATGGCAAGGTGAAACAGTTCCTCGTCATTTTTCCTCATGTTCTTCCTAGAGGTGATTAGAATAAGTATTTCTGAAAGCTCCACGGGTATTCTAACGTTCAAGTCACTATTCACTATTCCTTTTGATGACATCTTTTGCCAAAACCTGGTAAATCAACGGTTGCCTTTACCTTTCGAGGGAGGCCAATTACGTGACACCCAAGCTGTCCCTTCAGTTTCCACCTCGGCACTGGGAGAGCAGCGTGCGAGGCCATGAGAAGCCAGCCAGAGAGGCGTGGTGTCGGAGGGAGGCGGAGTCCTGTGGTTAGTGTGGTGCTGGGAGCCGGACCAGACGGGCCGGTGGCATGTGAGCGACCGAGAGGCGGGTTTTACATTCAAACCTCTCCAGAACATTGCAGTTGCTCTGATCATTCATTTAACAAATTACAGCGAGACAGCTCAGCAGGAAGAGGTGCTCTGTAATGCCAAATCTTACTAACATGCTAGTATGCTTTTAGAGGTCAGTGTCGGACCACTGAATGGTTTTCCGCTTAAAGCCAATCAGGCGCACCTGATCAAGAGGATTTTGATACAGGCTTAAGGAATCTAGCTGGAAGACAAACCCTTATTTTAACTCACTCAGAAAGAAGAGGGGTAAAAAGGTTAAAAGTGAAAAAGGAAAATTTCAACATCTGGAAAACAAGAACTCACAATAAATTCTATTTCTTAGTGGGAGGACCATCACATGTCAGATATGTATGTAAGCACCTATTGTGCAGCACACACCTATTGAGCGGCGCTCGCCGAGGACCGATCTAACATAGCAGCCGGAGGTTCCGCTCGGCTGCCTGAACCCGCTGGGACCTCTCACTCTGACCCCAGCCTGGATTAACTGGTCCCATGCACAGCCATACTGGTAATTCATGTTCTCAACACCAAGCCCCATCACGGGAACTCAGCCTGACTGATGCTGCCTCTGCTTCGGCCAGGGCTCAGCTCAGGGAGGCTGTAGTGGGATGGGTGTGGGGGAGGAGGAGGAGGAGGGGGTCAGCTAGCCCAGTAGTTAGAGCAACCAACCGGTGACCACAAGGTCGCTGGTTCAAGACCGGACAAGGCCGCTTCTTCATAATCACTGGCAACCCTAAAAGACCAAATTGTTAAAAATGTTGCGCAACGTCGGAGGGGCGTTTTCCCCGGGCGGAAACGTCGACGTTGCCGTAGTTGTCTCCCTCCAACGACTCCTGACAGCTGCGTCTGTGGAGACCTGGTGGTGGATGAACAGGGCTTGGCTCAGGAGCTGCAGCCCGCCAGTGTTGTGACAGAACGAGAATGAGAATGTGCCTGACACGGCTCTGGAGACTTCGGCCGAGAGAGAGGGAGGTCTCGTCTGTCCCGAGCTGCAGAGCTCTCTCTCTATGGCCCTTTGTTGGAGGACCAGGAAGCCAAACACTCCGGGGAGCGCGTTTGGCCCCCGCCTGTCTCCGTACGAGAGGAACCAACTGTGATCCCTGGCCCCGTTCTGTCAATATCTCTTGTGTGCAAAACGTTTGTTATCTTTGTGCCAAGATTGTGTCGAGGCGAGGGCCCACATTACGAAGCCCCTTGAAAAGGTTACTCCTCTGTTAAAAAACACAGCCGCGTTATGACATTGAACTACACCAAAGCGAGGTCTGTTTTCCTTCATCCCACGACAGTTGGTGTGTGTGCCCGTTCCTGTGCGCACACGTGAGGCGGGCCGGTGCCAGCCCCAGGAGGGTTCACGCCAGGACATGGTCGCCTCCACAGCTGAGTCTGCACTCTTAGCCATGTTGACGTTCAATAATCCCGCATTAGCAGGGAAACACAAAGGCCCAACCTCGAACCTAAACCAGGGCAGAGGATGTCACCATTGCTCCGGAAAGCCCTCTACCATTCACACCACAAGTGAAAGTGCTCATCGGGGACCAGGGGTCAGAGGTCAAGTTAATAGCATCAGCAGCTCACATGAGGGCAAACAATCCCCCACACAACGCCGAGCCTGCCTTCCACCAGGGCCTCATTCAAGTTCACTGACACACACACAAATACACACACACACACACACCACCCACACCAGGAAAACCACTTATCACTGCCACCAAACAGTACATTATTCATACACAGATAACAGAAAAGATGTTTGCAACAGGAAAAGAGCAATAAGTGAACCATGAGGAAGCCCCCCCCCCCCCCCCCCGCCCGAATCAGGCTTCCTCTCTCCTGACAGCGAGAGGGAGTGAAAGAGATTAAGGGAAGGGTCTCGGTGCTTCCTCCCTGATTGGTTAAGCAGATTGCCAGGTGGCAAGAGAACGTTCTCCCAACCAAAGAGAGAGGCTTTCTAAATCACTTACCCTATGAAACACAGATCGACTCTGGGTTGAAAGTGTCAAGAGTATTAGAGACCTAAAGCTACTGTGAGATTTGCTCTTTGAATTGAATTTGTTCTCAATTGAGTTTTTTGGGATTTCAGCCACTGCTTCCAACGTTTAAACTTTCATTCTGAAGAAATGACTGCATTATATAATTACCACAGATACTACGACGGTAACTTTACATCTGCTGCTTTCATTACTACCACCACGACTACAAAACACACATGAAACAAATAAGGCCTGTCGCAACGGTCGATCCAGACAGGTGCACCAGGAGGACACCAAAGCAATTTTTTTCTTGTCATTTGCTGGTGGTGTGGTCTCCCGGGGGTTGGAGTGTAAGCGATGGAATTCCGTGATTAACAAGGAAAAAACTCCCTGACCTGACCACAGCTTCCTCTGAGAACGGTGCGTGTGGGTCAGCATAAAAGCCTTGAGTCAACAAGCCTCGGAATCGCCGGGCCTCTTAGTCATGCAGCCACATGTGTGGGCTGGTATGAGTAAAACAGCCCCTGCGGTAGAGCGCCATATATTACCATCGCCCGCTTAAGGGTCATTCTGAGAACATAACTAGGTGGCTCGCCCTCAACTTATCCCCGACGCATCAACAGATATGACTCGTTCAGGGAGCTGCCAACAGCCGGACCTACTAAAAGCAGTCGGAGGGGCGGGTGACGAAAAACTATTTCCTGAGAAGCCTGGGGAGAGGCCGGAGGCTGGGATGTGCAGAGCGTAAGTTCTGGGATCTGGGGGTTACTGCTCCGGGCTGACCGCTGCCGCCGTGTGGGATTATGTAACGGTCGAGCTCTGAGAGAAATCACCTTAGGAGGGATGACAGTGCATGCAGCACACACATCCTGCTCTGCACCTCGCCTGTTTCCTGTGGAGAGCTGATGTCAGAAAAGGGAGGGAGACAGAGAGAGAGAGAGAGAGAGAGGGAGAGAAAGAGAGAGACAGAGAAGACGACTGGGAGAGGGAGAGCGCCCAGGGGAGGCGGCGAATGCTGGAGAGGTATCACCATCCCAGCTGGCCTGGGAGAGAGGAAGGGAGGGAGGCAGTGTTCAGCGCCGGCCCTGACCCTCATAAAGGTCTGACAGACTGGCTGCGACCCCCAGAAGTAGAGTCCCACTGCGGGCTACGGCCAGGGACAACCAAGAGGGGGGGTTGAGGGGTGTATTATTTATCTGGCAGCTGTGTAATAATGCATTCATTCTGAGCTTTACAAGAATGGCCCTGGGGCCCGGCCATCTCCAGCCTGTTTTGAATGGCCGGACTCCAGGACGTCCGCGGAGTTTACTGGGTAGAGGGAGAGTGATGGGGGTGTGACAGGAGGGTGGGGATGCGTGGGCGTTTAGCGGGAGGACGCAGCGACAGTTCTCAGGATCCGAACGACAGGAGCGGTTCTCATATGTTTTGTTCATCGCGCCGTGTTTTAGGACCGGGCCTGTCACTCAGAAATGTGCTGGATTCATTCAGATGGATTATTCACTCTGCAGCTGATCCACAAGAATAACATCCTCCCCTGCTAAAGAGCCGGAGGTAGTTTACAGTAGCGGCCCGCCGCGCTGGCGTGACCACGGACAGATCTCCCCGAGAACATCTGATCCTTCTGGATCTGTCACTTGTTCTCACCCACCCTCGCAACTTCTGACTCCCACGTTTGGGTTTGGTGGTGAGATTAGGTTTCTGGCTCTCTGGGAAGTGGTGTCGTGTGAGTACACAGTTAAGTCCACTATGACTCTGGTTCATATCCACTGGGCCAGCCCCCCCGCCCACATCATGTTCATGTGTAAAAAAAAAAAACTTAAAAGAAAACATTTCCTGTTCTACAGTAGCACTGTGACTAATGGTGTCACTTGTTCTTATATCAACACCTTACATTAAAGTAATTTAGCTTTCATCTAAAGCGACTTCCAATAATTGCATTTAGCGTAGGAAAAGTCTACTTGCCAGAACTCACAAGTGCATCTCCTTTCTAAAACAAATGACTAAGAGCATAAGCTAGTGCTGAAGGCAAAGTGCAAGAATAGCAAACAAAAAATACAATATATGCTTAAAGTACTTGTTGAAGAGGTGAGTTTTGAGCCTGTGGCGAAAGATGGGCAGCGACTCTGCTGTCCTGATGTCAGTAGGCGAGAGCCTTATAGAAGTCTTTACTGACGATGAGTCAGTCTGTCAAGTCTGACTGTCCCAACATAAAACCACGTCTGATGAGGTAATCAAGGGGACATACCAGCCTCTCTATCCCACTAGTGTCACATTGAATGGAGCACAAGCAAAATGGTGGTGATGGCCTCAAATAGCCCAGTCCATATATTTAACTAATGTTTTAATACTTTAAGAACTGTACCTGGACCTCTCAGTGACACCTGCTGGTGAAGCCATTACTGATATGAAATATGAGAGGGAGGGTTTACTACCAGTCAGTCAACTGCCTTGAAAATTGGAGCATTCCACCTGCTAATAACTAATGGAACAAGTGAGACAGACACGCCTTAATTCATATGCAAAATGGAGCATGGTCAGACAAAGTAAACCAAGGTCACATTGATCTGCTAACATCATGACCGGACGCCAAAGTCTGTCTTTTCTGTTTGATGACCAATCTAAAGAAAGCCTGTGTCTGGCCTTAATGCAGGCTTACTGTAAATGGAGTTAAGCGCTGAAAAACCCTACACCTGCTTCACTGGAATGTCTTACAGATCATCTCCGATATTCCCAAGTGTTGACAAACCACTTCGCAAAGTACAGTAGGCGGTATGCTGCCCCCCCCCCCTCATCTGCTGCTGACACTGTGAACACGGGGTGATTTCATTACTACGGACACAGAGGCCAACTGGCAGGACTGCGGAACTGGCCGTCTGGACGCCGGACCTCTCCGCCCCCACCGCCCAGGCCCAGCCACAGCCAGCCAGCCGCCCCTTCGTGCCCCCCACCCCTCTCCTCCAGCCAACTTCCTCGGGTCCGGTCCAGACCAGCTCTCACTTCTTTCTTTCCCTCTCTCTCTCTCTCTCTCTCTCTCTCTCTCCCTCTCACTTTCTCCACTCTCTCCACTTCCTGGAGCCATTACAGAATGCCCCTGTTTTCTTGGCCAGACCCAACAGGCAATAGAGGCAGGAGTCTGTAACAAGGTGCTACTGCGTAACGACCCAAATCTGTTTCCCAGACGGAGACATAGCTCACACCTTCCCCAGGAGGGAGAGGAGGAGGAGGAGGAGGAAGAGCGGGAGTCTGGGGACAGAAGCCGGGCTCTGGGGCCGGGGTATTTGCTGTGGCCTGTTCTCCAGGGCAGAAGAGACGGGGTAAAACCAGCAGGACCTTCTAATCTGGGCCAAAGGCGAGTCGTCTCTCACCTCTCCTCACTCGTTAATTTGGGTTTGGCAGCTCTCTCTTTCTCTCTCTCCCTGACCTCTAGTTGCTCCTTGCCTCTGGTCACAGCAGCAGTATGACCACAGCCTGATATCTGAGACTAAGACCTGGGAGTCCAGCGCTGCTTTCCTGGCGCAGCTGCTCTACCCTTCCAAGCTCCCTCTGCGGCCACGTAGAAAGTACATCGTACTTAACCACCCCTGGAGCCCACCGCGCGCAAAACACGTGGAAAAGCAACGCTCTCAGCCTAGAAACACACCAGTAAAGTAGTAGCGGGTTTGATCATCTCCCCCGAATGTCTACCCCCGCGGTCTCCAGCAGCATCTCATAGTACGATCCTGTTTCCAGCTTCCCGAGCCCAATTTCTGGGAGGACAGGGTTTGCCTCTGTGATCATAATTGGAGCCGTTTGAGCAGGCTTTGGGGGGGGATAGGGTTCCGGGAGGGAGAACAGGCTCATCATCAGATTAGACAGCACCTGCTGAAATGTGTTAGTCAGCTCAAACTGATCCCAGGCAGATCAAACCGTTCATCCCAGGGCTGTGTGTGACTCAGTTACTGTCTGCCTCTTGTAATGTCTTACATGCAACTTTCACTCTCGATTTGTCCCAGATCCGTGACTCAGGGAGCAAAAATGTCCCCCGAATCGAAATATCAAGGAAAACATATGCATAGCAACTGTGCACTTTTGACTCAAGGCTTATATTGATTACAAACTCACGACTTATCATGACTGCAAAAACAATGCATGTCAAAAACAGAGAAAAACAATTTAAATACATATCTGCCAAAACATTTGCTGGAGTTACTCAAAGCTACCACAGGCATGTGACCGGCTTTGCCAGCGTAATTCCAAAACACCAGCAGAAACATGGGGTGACATAACTACGCAAGAGGCTATCGCAATTAGCATGTACCGAACCATAAATGTCAACAACAATTGAGAACATTTTGGAGGTTTCACAGAAATACTGTACCGAGATGACACACTGGCTGAAAATGAATGATGACCTCAGTGGCCAAAGAAATTATAGCACTTAATAGAACCGGAGAAGGAGGATTAGAAAAGCATTCAAGATGGAGAGCTTTCTGACAAGATAAAGCTATACATAGCAAAATTCCACCTCCATAATCACAGAAACAATTAATTATTACCTTTCGGCATCTTTGGTCGGAAATACAGTTCAACATTAGAATACGC
Organism: Borostomias antarcticus; assembly: GCF_949987555.1. Classification (NCBI taxonomy): domain Eukaryota; kingdom Metazoa; phylum Chordata; class Actinopteri; order Stomiiformes; family Stomiidae; genus Borostomias; species Borostomias antarcticus. The sequence continues at coordinate 7,373,070 of NC_140238.1, read as the reverse complement.
CCTTAATCAATGGATTTGGCAGTGACTCCCAATCTAGATTTAAGAATGCTATTAAGCTTAATAACATTCTTAAAACGGCATATAGAGGGGGGCAAACAGGGGGCAGGCTTGTTCCTCAGTATCAGTTCCAAAGTGATTGCAACAAAAAGACAAAGTCGTTCAGAAGAGCGAAGGGAGCCATGCCGTTCTCTGCTGTGATCCAGATCTTTAGAGGGAGGTTGAGGCCGTTGCCAGGGAGCCTCTCGGCTGGCGGGTGAGACGTTGTTAGTTCAGTCCAATGAGTCACAGAACAAATTGTAAATTTGTATATTGTAACATAAACCCCAACGAAAATATATTATTCATTCAAACCAGCTCTCTGTTTTCATAGCAAATGGTGAGAGTTACTGCTTCTTTCCTGCCTGGCAGACCATGTGTTGTTTTCTTTCATTCTACTGTACGTGCTGAACGTCCTGATTTTTCAAGCATGGCTTCTCGAACCCCCCGGGGACTGACTTGGGAGTAGCTCTCTCTAACTGTGATGGAAATTGTTTGTTTAGTTCTTGTGCTACTTAGTTCAATCAAGCATAAATATAACATGTGGGCCTCATCAACTGTTTCAATCCAATACATGGAAAAACATACACAGTAATACATACCGTTTCAAGGAGCTACTGTTTTGTACATGCCTTGAAGCTTGTATAATGCACTTTATGTACAGTACAGCGATATCAGCTTATTCTATACAGTGTGGCTGACTACGTTATTAACTAATGGTGGCAAGAACTGTGTTTCTTCCAACACAAACACAAACTCCCCACCAGAAATTACTGAAAGAGCCATTCATAACGATTGATTTTGCTAAGATATGAAGAAATTACAGTGTCTTTCTGTTCAGAGCCTACTGGAGAAGTCTAGCGGCATATAAATCATTTTTCATATGGACATGAAAAGCAGCACTATCATGATAAACATCAGAGACCGTGCTGGAGTCCAAGTTTCACTGCGAGACAAATTCCACATTCAAATGAAGATGTATATCGCCGTGCCATGACACCGGGCCAAAAACATTACTTAACCGCCATGTCAGAGTGCCGTCATAGATCAAAAGGATTGGCACCAGAGGTTAAAATCCTGCAATGCGCTCACTGATAATATTAAAAACTCTGTCAGTGATCTAGCGTCAGAGCATCAGTATTCATTTCAGTTCAAAGGCTGTGGCATTGGAATCCCCCAACAGACACCCCATTACTCACTACAGTATGTCAACGAATGAATCTCATCTAACGCTGAAAAGCAGGCACGAGTCCAGTATTCAGAACGTAGGGTTCCTTTCTCCTCACAGTATATTTAAACTTCACAGACAAGTTCTCCTAATATTTTCTTTAATATCTACCCCCCCCCCCTTAGCATGTGTTGAGCAAATACTTTTGTTTCCGCTAGCTGAAGCACAAACAAAACCGAGCATGTCTGTCCGCGAGAGTTATGGGAGCTGCGTGGGGGTGGCGGTGAGGGATGGGGTGGGCGGGACCTACGCGGTGTGAAGAGGCTGTCTGGTGGCGGCGGGTCCGGAGGTCGGCGCCCGCTCCGCGGCCTGCCTCTCCTGGGTCCTCCGGCGCGACGGCTGGTCCCTCTGGAAGGGGTTGGCGCCCGGCTCCACGCGCCGCAGGGACCCGCCCGTGCGGATGTACACCTGCTCCGGGGCCACCTCCTCGCAGCGGCGCCCCTGGAAGCCAGAGCGACACACGCAGGTGTGCGGCCTGCTGCAGGAGCCGCGGTTCAGACACGGGGGCTGGCAGTCGGCTGTGGAGAGGGAGGGGGGTGGGGGGGGGGGCACAGACAGAGGGAGAACGTCAGCAGGGTCATGTTGGAACGTGCGCTCCTGAACAGGGAGGAGCCCCAGACAGGGCCGACAGGACATGATCTCACGGCTATACGCGCCATAGCGTTTCAGGTTCAACCCCGGACTATTGGTTGGATGTCTCAGCCCGGAGGGGCTGTCACGTTCAATTTCACCTCAGTCCTTAATGGCCCGGTTTAGACTTGAATTGCATTTGATCACTCACAGTTAACCATTATCCGATTCCTCCAGCTCCCTTGGCTGCGGGGTTAGTCCTGCTGGCTGGCGCTCCTAAACCTGGCGGCTTCCTACAAATACCCTCACAGTTAGGTGGGCTAACAGCTTAAAAAGGTCATAAAAGTAGAACATAAAAAGTGAGGGAATAGGAAACTGGATTCCGGAGCCTAGACTGTTACTGTAAATGCCTCACACTTCATATATGGAATGGCGTGCGGCAGACATATCCCCTTTATTTGACAAGCAAACCAAATCAGAGGAGGTATGTTGTACTTGTCAGCTCCTTTTCTGAAGGATGGACAGACAATGTTTATCAATTGTCTGCAAATACAGTGAGAGCGTTGAGGTAATTTCATGGTCATGGCAAAGTAATCCTTCTTCACACAAACCGCCCGCACGCCCCTCCCATCGCACTCTGGCTACTGGAACAGTATTCATAGACCTGTGGGATGCCATTTCGAGCAAACAAGCTCTCCATCTTGTGACACCGGTGCATGTAGTGGATGGCACTCCAGAATTTATGACATTGTCCTCAAACAGTAAATCGGGCCACTAGCCTCTGGTGGCTAAAGCAAACAGCAGTGCTCTGTCAACAGCGCTGGAATGCTATTGACACAGATGCCGTGGACAGTGACAGATCGCGAGGGCAGGAAGGCGGTCTGTCTGCCGGCTTCTGTGTTTGGCAGTGAGGACCGAGCCAGGCAGGCTGAGGGCCCCACTGGCTCCTATTGGCCTACGGTACCTGCCTTCCTGTTATTGTGATGCTCAGACCCTCTGGGTCCAGTTTGTCTTTGGTGGAACAGACTGCATGCAGGGTTGAGGCCCAGGCAGGCGGCCACCCTGAAGGACGAGACCGTTAGACCATGATCTAGCTTCAGTTATTTTGGTCTAAGTGGTCTCTAATTGTAGCCTAACAATGGGCATATTCCCATGAAGAAAGACCATTAAGAGCATGGTTTTGGATTCAGAGCCATAGTCTTCACGATGACAAAAAGGGACAAATTGGGAATCCGGCAATGGACCATGACCATATTGCCGTAGTTAATGGTGAGCCATATTCAATTTGAACCCAACAAATTTGCAAGGCCATTTATTTTTAACTGCTTGGAGGAAAATGAAGCCCTTTCTGATGAAGTGTACTGTACATAGTCAGGGAAATGTACTGGCGGACTCGTATAACTTTGGTATGTGATCCGAGTTTTCCACCATGGGATAAAATAAGAACTGCTTGGGCTTGATTTGGCAAGGAGTTGAATATATCATCCACTAACTAGACTCGGGGCTGGCTCGGAGCCATCGCTTTCTAGTCCGGAGTCTGCTTCACCTCAAGGGTTTGGGGATGAAGTACAGAATCCATCAGTACAAAGAATCCAATGACATTATAATGGAGAGTTGGGCAAAAGTGTGAAACCCCACTCTCCAACCAAACTGTCTGATTTGTAATGCAAACAAATCCATTCATCTCACGGAGAGTGGCCCCAACGACGGCATCGTGGCTGATATGCGTCACGGTACGGGGCTCCGGTATGTGGTGTGTGTGTGTGTGTGTGTGTGTGTGTGTGTGTGTGTGTGATGTGACCCTATTAAGTTCTGTGGGCCAACAGGGACACAGTTATGGCACCAGACGAAGACGCATTCCATCATGTGTTGACAACAGCGCAGGCAGGTCCCTGACTCCCAGGCGTGTGTTCCACATGAAACCAACTTGTGGCGGAGTGGCCGCCCGCCTGGTCCCCTGCTCATGCAGGCCTCTGCCCTATTCAACACAGTCGCAGTAATTGCTGTCGTGCAGATTTGTCTCGCACATCATTAAAACTAATTGCCTCACATTCCATCCATTTCACAAATATGTGGTGTAATTATTGGGCAAATCATAATAAAATACTAGGAATTCATTTGAAAAGGACTAATAGAAATGGGAAACGTTCCTGGCATGGAGCGTTTTTTCCCTTCGTTATGAGACGGAAAGGACAACTCCATGTCCGGGCCAGTCGTCTTAAAAGAGCATTTATGTTGGCAAGTCTGGATCTGCACTTCTAGTAGAACAGCACAATACTATGAATCAGCAATAAATCACATTATCTATTCTACATTATAGTAGAACTCAGGAATAACAACTCACAATTCACTTACTTATGGCGTCTTGGGGCTTAGTGTGCAATGATTACCAAATCAAGTACTTTTTCTCTGCTTTGTTCTATCATTGCATCTGTGGAGTTATTTGAGGACAAACAGAGGGGGTTCCTACAGGAAAACAACCCTGAACAAATCCATGACAGCTGAGCTCCCCTCAAAATATCCATCTCCTTCCAAACAACATTCAATTTAAGGGCCAAACTATCAGTCATTCTTTAAAAACAGACCACAAAACAGATTTTATTTCATTTTTAAAAGGTATGAGTGTTCTTGATTGAATTTGTGGGGAACTGCATGCTGAAACTCTGTCTGCATATTAAAACAACCCTGTGCCTTTATTAGGTAAGTCATATTCATAAGCGTCCCAGTGGGTCATAGTTACCTATTAGAGGCCTGAGTCTGACAGTGCACAGAGCTGAAGAGCGCCCTCTCTCCAGCCCCCATTACACACTAGACTTCCATTTCCATTTCCAGCAAGGCTTGTCTCTTGTCCATTACTGTCCTCTGGAGATTCCTCTCTCCTACTCTAAGTAATACAAACCATCAACCCCTTACAATCCTCTCATTCAGCCAGGGGCAATTTGAAACCAAATATTTGACATAACTCAAACACATATTATAAATCCCCCTGTTTTCCTTCATAGGTTGACAATACTGCCCCAGCTAACTCGATATTGGGACATTTTGGAAATAATACCAATAATGAGCGGTGTAATCGTGATAATCTAGAGGGGCGCTCAGCGGGGGGAGGAGATTATGTGCCATTATGAGATTTAGAGGAAGAGAGACGTTGTGAAGATTGGGAGGACATGATAAAAGACTTCCCTACCGAGAGTCTCAAAATCCTAAACACTGGAAATAGAAACAGAGAACCACAATAGTTCAAATGGAACTTCTCATGCATTTGCTGATGCAGAAAGAATGTTGATGCAGCGGTGAGTATAGCTAAACCTAACGTGAAGTGAAACCGCAGACAACCAAACCTGGGAGCTTCCAAGAGCCCAGACTTCCAGGGGAGGAGTAGTCGTGAAGGGATACGCAGGCCTGTCGGAAGCCATTAAACAGGTCAAGTGTACAGAGTTGTGGAAGGCTACAGATAAAATGATGAGGACGTGGGAATAAAATAGTGCCAATCAGTTCAAGTGGAAAACTAAATTAAAGAAAGATCTATTAAGAATTCCTACAATCACTTCTAGACAGTTTTGTTTCAGATGCTCATCTCTTTTGATAATACATAGTCATAGACATAGTCTTTCCTTTTCAATGTGTTTAGTGTTGAGGATTTTATCTCATGTTTGTGGCTACATTATCTCATGTTTGTGGCTATTATCTAATGTGTGTGGCTATTATCTAATATTTCCTTGGGCAGCAGCAGATGTGAATCATCCCTGAATTATTAGACCTCCGTCTACACGGCAGTGCTGGTCTAATCACAACCAGCAGTCAAAGCTCAATACTGACTGATGCTTTATTTTCCCTTTGTGGTAGATCCTTCAGGGGTAATATTTCACAAAATGGAGGTGTCCCTTTCATACCCAAGCACTTATTGAGTCTCACTGCGGTTTCTCTAGCTAATACAGTAGTTAGAGTGCCTTCACTCTGCCCGCCCACCTCAGCTCGGTGGGAGGATTTAGTTAACCTGCGGCTGACCCATGACATTGTGTACATTACTTTTAGCCACACTATATTGCGCCTCCTCCGAACCCTCAGCCTCACTCATTCAGGTTTTAATGAGCCACATGCTGAGGCATTCTGGGGGGGATTTCTGCATCTGGGGGTGGGGTATGCCCGGCCCAGCCTGCTACGTGTAAAGCTGACTGAATGCAAACTGATGTGTTCACCAAAAAAAAAAAAACACAAACTCTCTACCCCTCAGGAGGATAACACCACAACAGCTTCCATATGGCCCCGGGGCAGAAGAGCGCCTGATGTGCAGCGAGATGGGGCCCTGCGTAGCCCTGACAGGGCTGTGGCCTGCATGAGGGAGTGCACCGGTGGGAGCGGGTGTTTACTGTTTAGTGTTGCAAAGTGGAGCTAACGCTGTCAGTCAAGCCCGGGATCTTTCCGCGGCGCGGCGGAGGTTCGCCGAAGGGGGAGGAGGAGGAGGAGCAAGCCCCCGGCGGCTGTTGCGTCACGCGGCGAGGCGCGAGGGGAGAGGGGCGGTTAAGCGGTTAAGACGGCGTTCAAGAATGTTCCGACGTGCCCCTCCGGTTTACCACTGTAGGAGCGACGCGGCTCCTCTCCCCGGTGGCCCCGCGGCAACATAAACACACAAACAGAACAGCGGACCCCCCAACTCCTCATCTGCAGGAAGACATCTAGGATGAGAGTGCTGATTCATTCTTCTTTCTTTTTTTTTTTGCAACGCTGTCTTCCATGGTAGCAATTGGAAAAACATGCGTCAGACTGGGCCAGAACACGTCCCAATTGCCACCTACAAACAGTCAGCAGCTGGAGGAGCAGACACAACTCCTGGTTTGTGGAGACAAATTGGGAGCGACCAGCCCAGGGAGGTGCTAATGATGGCCTCTCGGACGACGGCGTGTGTATTGATTACAGGATCTGTCTAATGGCCCATAAAGCTCTCCAGGCTGCCAGGGAGAGTTATGCCCCTGAACTGTGAACTGTGTGACCCCCTGCTAATCTCCGCCGGGCCTGTAAAAGTGCTGAAGGGTTACACGGCTGTCTGTGTAGCGATTACTTCAACCCAGACTGAACAACGTCACCAGAGAGACCAATGCTTTTTAAAGGCCTTGCTCAGCTCTTGTAAAAAGTGAAGGTTTCTTGGGGGACTTGATCTTTATCAGAAGCATAGGGGAGGTCTACAGTTCAGTGTAAAAAAACAACAACTCTATTCTACTTTGTTCTGTGCTTTTTCAATGTTCTACTCTCCTCTATTCTCGATCTGGGTCTATACAGTACTTGGTGGATTTTTTCTGATCCAAGGGACTTAGAGGCTTATATGTGTGATGCTATATAGATGAAAAAGCATAGAGGTGGACATTTTCCATACAATATTGGCTCATAACCTCCTCTATGCCTCATATCTGATTCTTCCATAAGGGTAATGCATTTAGCAGCATGTGCTTTTCAAATAACTCTATGAACAGTAAAAACCCTGTCTGCCTATGAAACCCCCATACAGGTGACTTGGCATATACGGTCTTAATGAGGATGAGCAACTGGCCAAATTCCATGTAGTCAATGGAAAAGTGTCAGATTCCATTATACTCTTGAATTTACAATGGTTTGCACCTAGAGAAAGACGTTTCTTTTAAAGTGCAGTTAAACTGGGAAATTCAAAAGCAGCACAGAGACAGAGATCTACTGGATTACATGAATGTGAAATGGTATTTCAGAGGGTAACTGTTTTGGAGGCCCCCGTACAGTAAAGCGCTCCCACGTGTATGCCCCCCGCACTACACCGGCTGTGAGACACATGTTGCGGTGAGGAGAGGAGGGGAGAGAGCGCATTAAAGCTGCACTCTAGTCTCGCTCCCGGCATGATCTCCCTTGCCTCACGCCCCGTCCCCAAACTCAACTTGATCCCCAGAATTTGACAGGTCCCCAATAACTCCCTCACGAAAGGTATGTGGTTTCACTGGCCTGGGTAGACTCCTCTGGGGCTTCGCAGAGATACTGTGAAAGAGTGTGGACAGAATGTTCTTTTCATTAACTTCTGTAAATGCTGGGATGAACGAGGGATTATCAGATGAGGCAGCTATAGTACAGTAGAGCTCAGGAGAGCAGCAGAACCAACATGAAAATGAGATGATCAAGATGACTGGGAACATTGTTCTCCACACCATGATAAAGAATTTCTCTTCTGACTGAACCGAGATGCTGACATGAGCCAAACAAAATGCCCGATTATGAAAATACTTCTTGTCAAAAACAGACAGGCTGGACAAAGATCAGTCAGGAGGAGTGACATCACTGTTTAGTTTTATTTCTGCTTTACCCTCTCATTCCATTCTTCTCTACACGACGACTCATCCACCAAACTATGTCATGTTATGTGAAATGAGGTAACCGTCAAATCTTGGGCAGCGCTGGAAAGCCAAAACATACATGATTCCAACGGTGTCTCGGTGTGTCCACACTGGAAGACTTTAATCTAGCTCAAACAGCGGGAAGGATATGATGGAATTAAAGAAACATTCTATGCAGGACATTTTTGTTTGGAAAGAGGGAGAAATGGCAAGTGAGGGGGAAATAAAGAGAGAGAGAGAGAAAGAGAGAGAGAGGCAGACTTTCTGCATGAAGAGTTATTTTAGGGTTGGATGGGGCCCTGAGCGGCACAGCGGGCCAAAGAAAGCTGGACGGCAATCAAAAAGAAAGTCCTCTGTCAGTCACTGGCTGCTTAAGAGGCTGCAAACAACTTTATTTCTCTCTGTGAGTGATACACCTTTCATCTGCGGCCTCGGAGACGGCCATAGGCTTAAATCAAAGAAGATAGAAGCATCGAAGAGCCTTTCACAAGATCACACTGTCAGGGTTGGTTGTACTCGTCATACAGGTACACGTTCTGGTGCACTCTCTTCCTTGCCCTACCCCAGGTACAGCAAGGGAGGAATCCAGAACTCTCTCAAAGAACAGACTGAGTTCAGTCTTTGGACAATGACCAATAGGCTTAGAGAACTGTTTTGGGAGGTTAGATTGGCCACTCAGAACCGGCCTTCACTGTGGGGAATCCTCCTCCTGGGAGAGGCATTCAGCCCCTTAATTCTCTCGGTGTGCGACAGACCGTGTCATTAATCCAATTAACAAAGAGACCATGTCCGGACGAGAAGCCATCACAACCCCAGTGACTCTGATGCATAGCGACCCCGGCAGTAAGAGATGCCAAGGACCGGTCCACTCTCAATGGCCAGGGCGAGTTCATCTTGTAATCCCGGCATGCCAAGACCAGCGTGTAAACGCATGTAGTGCAGGATTTAAATGCCAACTTTGATAGGTGAGAAATTAAAGCTAGGGAACCAAAAACAAACACCATAACATCAGACCTGAGAGCTCATTATAGAGTCAGGACAGCTCTGTGTGTCACCTTGTATCACGGATACAGTCGCTAACCAAGCCATAGGATGAGCACATAGAGGAGAGTGAGAGCAGGAACGCAGTATGGGACAGTTGATTATGATGGCATAATAATGAGACGGATGTGGACACGTAGTGCAGCATACTACAACAGTATACTGTAATAAAACAATCATGCATTGTACGTTGTTCATTGACTGTAAACCCACGGCGAAGGATTCTGAATGAATGAGTTGCGTCTGTCCAATCGGGTGCCATTCTCCTGTTCGTACACATCAGACATTCTGTTTCTCCTTTGATTAAATAAGACGGAGGGTTGGCTATTTTGGAAACAGGTTTATGAGGCTATTTACGATACAAAGCCAAGGAATTCCAGTAATCCCATGTTGTGCTCTCCCTCGTCTCGGCCATTACTGTTCATCAAGGTGCTCGGCATTCCCAGCGCTTACCATTCCAGCCTCATTTCCTGACTGACTGACCCGCCGGGGAGGTGTTTACTCATGCTTTTGTTTCAGAACTTCAAGCAAGAAGCCATTCAAATATTCAGCGATTGGAATCGCTTAAAAATGACATGAAAACTACTGCACATGATGATTTACAGTTTGTAAATATCCTATTTGCTTGTCCATGCACTCGAGTCCCTTGAGTCCTGTAATATCCAAGTTTCAGAAACAAATCCTTTCTACCACAGTGTATACTGTAGAGGCAGATTAGGTCTCGTTGGTACAGTACAATAAATTTCCCCTCAACATGGTTTTAGTCTGTTACTACGCTCACACCAGCCATTTCAACAGGCTTCCATGCAGAATACACAATCATAAGCACTGCAGTGAGACAGTTTCGAAAGCAACAGATTGTCCAGGCATGTCTAAACACAGCAGTCTGTCCGTCTGTCTGTAGATCTGCATTATCAGCCAGACGCGGCGGTGGCTGGGCCACGGCCTTCCGCTGCTCTTGATCCCAGTGACGGTTATTCTTTTTCTCGGTGAACAGATGTGAATCTGGAAACGTTATTGAAGGAATGACCCAAAAAAACAGATGCACCCTTTCAGCCCAGCGGAGGCTTCAGGCCTGCCTGTAAATACGTATGATGGCACACGGGGAGGGGGGCTCATCAAATACGGCCACACTTGCACCTGGCTCCACTTTACGCTCCAGCCAACCAAAACAGACACATCATGGCAACCATCAATAAAACCAATGGTTTGAATAGACCATGTTGATCAAAGGTTCAGAGACAGCGATCAAAGCCGGATTGAGATGTATGTTGATAATGCACTTATATCATACACTTAAAGTATGTTTACTCCACCAGTCACTAAGTTACTAAGATGACGTTACGCAGAGACAATTACTGTAAAGGAACAATGTTTTTTTTTCTTTTACTCTTGTTCTTGTTCTTGCGACCTGTGTAGGAAAGCAAGCCTGCGAACCATCCTTCTTGACGTTTACAACAATGTAGACAATGCCAGACCTCTGCAGCCCAGCACCCAGGACAGGTCTAAACATTTAGCAGCCCCAGACACACAACATGACACGCAAACTCAAACCCATTTAAATCCTACTTGGTAGGCTTTAAATCCAATACATACTGTACGCTCCACCAGGCCCAGACATAGACCTTTTATTTATTTTTTTTATAAAGAACTCTGTTCTTAACTTCTAACCTAGCTATGCATTTTCTTCTGGACAACTCTCAAACCAGTTCTTGTTATATATGTGTTCTGACCTCAATCTGACTCAATAAGGGGATATTGTTATGAAAACAGAGACACCAGCCCCCCCCCCCCCCCCATTCCTAGGTGAAATTCACAACTGACAGATTTAATATCAGACATTACATCCAATTCCTTCAGCTGCTGTTTGTTTTTACTTAAAGCAGTTGACAGATATGTCCCTTTTCTTACCCCCACTGTGAGCATGACCCCCCCCTCACCCTCCCCCCATCCTTCTAAAGCAGCCAACACGGACATGGCTAGGGTCTGGAGCATCAGATAGCGTGATAGTCTGGGGAGGGGGTTCATCACCATGGAGGTCTGCCATGTGGGTGGGGGCGGCCAGGGCAGGCTGGGCTGGTTTTTGGGGGCTTGAGTTGGCACCTGGCCTGCCTGGGGCCCTGCTGTGGGGTGCCGTCAGCTGATGGTACCTCTATTCACAGCTGGGTGAGGGCCAAGCGACTAACACACACCAGATGGCGGGAGGGAGAGACCTGGCCTTCTCCGATGCTCTGCTATGTTTAACATGGACACTTTAGAGGGCACGTGTTACTTTCAGATAGGCAGGGAAATAGATTGGATTTGGGTAACTCCAGCTCCGTCCTAAGTAGTTCTCATGTGGGTAAGTATATCTTTAGCTGGGACTTGAGAAAAAGGGTCAGGGAATCTGTGGCGTGTGGGAGGGACATGGAGCTCATTAGGAAGCTGTGGCCAAGTGTTCTGTGTAATCTGTGCAGGAGAGTTGATTGACTGACCTCTTCGATGAAGCTATATTTGATGGCCAAACCACAACAGCTACTGGAGGACTGGTGTGTGTGTGTGTGTGTGTGTGTGTGTGTGTGTGTGTGTGTGTGTGTGTGTGTGTGTGTGTGTGTGTGTGTGTGCGTGTGTGTGCGTGTGTGTGCGTGTGTGTGCGTGTGTGTGCGTGTGTGCGCGTGTGTGCGCGTGTGTTTGTTTTGTTTTAAAGACAGAGAGAGAGAGAGAGAGAGAGAGAGAGAGAGAGTGTGTGTGTGTGTGAGGGTACATAGGGGAAAGAAGTGAACTGTTTTGGTACAGAAATGTGAGTTTTGAGTGTGGGTTTCACATTCTGGGCTCATAAAACTTAAAGATAACTTATTCTAAAACGGCTCCTCCTATAACCTGTTATTTCTGTCTGCAACAAGAGTGGTAAAACAGACAACTGAATGCAATGACAGACAGACTGAGGGATTGCCTTGATACATACTGTTCAACCACAGGACACATATAATGAAGACTTCCACCCCCTGCTAGTTCCTGAACCGTTAACAAGCCACATACTGTAACAGTAAAATGCCAAATGTCAAGAAAGTTACAGCGAAAAGCACAGTAACACTTCTTAGCTGTTAAAATTCTGCCGAAATTGCACTTTAAAAAGTGGCCAATTATTCACTCAGGCCGGTATCTGCCATTCTTTTTTGTAATTATATAGCAGTTAAGGTATCCAATATTGCTGTGGTCAAATAAAAAAAAGGGCAGTTACACCCGTAATTAAGAGCTTGTGTCAGACAGAGCCAGATACTAAGCACTGGTAGTTTCCATGCAAGGATTCTAAATGAAAAGAGTAAGCAGCCTCGCATGGCAAACATGTCTATGAGGGCTATTACACTCTGAAACCATTCACCAGGGCTATTCCACTTGACAGGTCATTAACCAACATTCAGGCTCGTTGTTTTGCAGTCCGACTTCATAAAGTCCAAACTCGTAAAGGCTTCCCCTCCGTGCCCCCACCTCACGAGTCTGTTTCCTCTTTCCTCTGTCTTGATCAGTTGCACCCATCCAGACCCCATGCAACCCCCCCCCACCCCCCCTGCTGCCTGCCAAACATGGCTCCCAGTCAGTCAGTTCCTTCACACGGTTCTCACGCAAGAGGACAAACGGCTAACATTAATGTGGATAGAGAGTGGATCCAAGTATGACTATTACCTAGGTCCTATGATGGGAGTGGAATACTTACGTTTGATACAGCGGTTTGTCCCTGGAGCCATCACCCAG
>NC_140238.1:7290113-7357613 GCF_949987555.1 Borostomias antarcticus | reverse complement strand
TGAGGAGAATGCCTCCAAAAACAAACAGGAACCTGAGGCTTTTCATTTAAAGAGAACAGACAGCAGGCCTAATCCATGTCCTGCCATGACCCCACATGACAAAATACCACTCCATTCAGCAAGCTGTCACTAATTCAGTTGGAGAGTAGCCTAAATATAGCCTACCGTTATAGACACGGTTTATTTAATAGTTCAATAGTCTATCAAGGATGAATGAGACAATTGTATCAGTGAAATGTCATGAGACAGTTCAAGTGCTTCAAGAGTCCAACTTTAACTCCTTATTGGGAAAACCTCAACGAGAATCTTACCCAGCAAGACGTCTTGTCTGTGGAGAGCTAGGTTTGTTCTGTCTGGAACCGATTCTGGATCTGCGCTGTGATGAATGGTGAGTGCCCAGTTGTCTTGCGGTTCGGAGCGCACCATCTCGTGGCAATGTGGCATCCTCCTCCTGGTGTGGGGCGCCCGCATTACTAGGTGGAATCGCTTTGGTGACAGTCGCGCGTCGGTTATCATGTCGAGGCGACGGACTCCTCGGAAAAGTCGCCGGAGTCCCGCGAGCAGTGTGTGATGCATTATGAGAGGACCTGGAACTTTCGCCGGATGGCCTGGCGGGGACAGCGGTGTTCCCCTGTCCCCGTGCGGAGTGACCCGGGCTTCTCGCTCGGGACCGGAGCTGGTCCCACATCGACGGGGCGCCTGCACCCTCCTGCCTGTCACCTGTCGAGTCCGTCTGACAGTCACACATTCGCACTAGTGCAATGGTTAAAACCACTAAAGTTGCTATCCACACACGGTCCATTCTGGAATCTGACTGGCTTCTTTTGAAATTGCCGCGGAGGCAGTAGTCACACTATAACAGAGAGAGACACCAAAAAAGACTGAGAAAGAGTTCAACAAGACGGTATCCACTCCGAAACATGAAGAATGCTTGGATATCTGTTCATAATGCCCAGGTAAGCTTTGCGCAGGATGCTGACGGTCTTGAATTGATCAATTCACTAATTAGGCTATAATCTTAAAAAAGAATAATAAAAAATACAAAGTTTTCCTTCGTTCAGTATAAGTGGAGACAGGTTATTTCTGATAAGTATTAATCCAACGGTGACAGTTCATGCTTCGCCTGCGAGTTAAGAGCACGCCTATAGCAAAGCGGTCCCCGTTCTGAGCTGTAGCGCTGCCTCGAAGTGAAAGTAGGCTACTCGAATTTGAATCGTGCTCCCATGGATATGACCACCTCCTTAGATCTGAAGTCACCGGGAATTTTTGTAGGGATTGCATGCGTTTTACCAGAAGAAACTCCCCCTTCTGTGGTCCTATTGATGCTGCGCACTGCCCCCAACTCTGTATTTGCAGCACAAGAGACCATACACATTTTCAATGACTTTCCTGTGAGACTGCTGAATTTGTCATTGTCATTGCGTACAACGCACGTGTAACGCGTAATTTGGGTACTACTTGTAGCCTTGTAGTGTAGGCTGGAACGACTTTTAACAACTTTTTAAAATTGTAATTATAATAATTTATAAAGGCACATTTCGTGTTTTGTAGGCTATATCTCTTCACTTCTCAGTTCTCACGCGATTCATAATGCGTGAACATATTGATAAAAAATTCCCTTTTGAGGTAGTCTATGCTCTCCATAAACTGCAGTGCAATTCATAGTTTACTTCTTATAGATATATATCAATGTCTAATAAATCAATTTCATACAACACGAGGAGATGTGGTCAGCTCACAGTTAAAGCTCAATTTGAGTTCTTGGAAAAGTAGAGGAGTTATATAAGCATTCCCATTCATCTTCCCCTCTCACCCATGCTGCATCATCACTTTCCCTTGGCTGTCTGGAAACACATATCTTTTCTCCCTTATGAACAACCCAAAGAGAGCTGGCAGCCCGTTGGCTGCCTAATCTCATTTAACCCACAAGGATGCACATTTGTCTCAGATCCCAATGGCTCCTCATCCTCCATGCCAGCCCCATTACTTCTCACCACGATGCCTTCCAACAAACACAAGAGGAGAAAACCAGTTTACTGGTCCGCCTACAACGTCTACCCATCCATCCTGCTCCCCGAACATACATGAAATATGCTCCTCTCTCTCTGCAGCCAAGTCTGAATGGGATTCATTTGCAGAGGTCATTGTAAGTCATCATATTTTGTGTTTTGGGGGAGTGAGCCAGGGGTCCTTCCTCTAACAGTGGAGAAGAGCATTGCTTTAGACCAAACACCCTCCAGCCTCTCCCTGTTTGTGTGTTTCCAAGCCAAACATGTCCAGTCCACCAGCAGGCTAGAGCTGTGTAGCTACACAGTACTGTAGCTGATTAGGTCTCCTCCCCCTTCCCATGGGAAATCTAATTACGCGGGGAGGCTGCAGTTGTCTTATGACTCTCCGTGGCATTCATTCCAACCTCTTGGCATGTTGCCCCTGGCATCTAGGGGGCATGTCCTGGGCTGGCTCCTATTGTTGAGAAGACCCCCTCCCCCTCCTGGCTGGGTGACGGCTGTTGGATAAACAGCGATGATAAGTGTCCAGCCAGGACCATAAAACACTGTGACCTGACATGGGTTGAGGTTGGCTCCACCAGCAAAGTAGAGCCACTGATCTACCAGCACTGTCACTCCACAGGGGTGGGTCTGTCTGACAGAGAGCAACAGGAGTGAGAGCCCCTCCGAGCTGTTTACATGCCACATGTTGTCTGTTCAGGGGACTTTGGAGCAGCCATTGACGTTATGAAAGAACGCCTTAATCTGGACCAATTTGACACAATTTGCAGCATCTGGAGAGACTCTGGAACGAATGGCAGGAGGATCTCCCTGGCTTTTTAACAAAGAGTCCTCAGAAAACTCTGGCTTGACAAGCAAGCCACTCCTCTTGATTCTTATGGAATTCTAACTCTATCGCCGTCTGGTGGAGATTGTTTTTATGTGGCGGCCGCACAACTTTAGGAGTATTAGGGGACAACGCGAACGAGATGAACATTATGATTCTCACGTGAATTGATTCCCCCCCTACCCAAGGTGAACTAATGAGCACTAGAATAGAGGCCTCTGTACACCCCTGCACTCCAGAGTGGTGTTTTTGTATGTGTGTGTGTGTGTGTGTGTGTGTGTGTGTGTGTGTGTGTGTGTGTGTGTGTGTATTATAAGCTAACTTCCTTGGTGTGTGTGTGTGTGCGTGTGTGTGTGCGTGTGTGTGTCTGCGTGCACATAAGAGAGAGAAAGAAAGAAAGAAAGAAAGAAAGAAAGAAAGAAAGAAAGAAAGAAAGAAAGAAAGAAAGAAAGAAAGAAAGAAAGAAAGAAAGAAAGAAAGAGGGTGGGCTGTGCATTTGCATTGGCCCAGTGAAAGTAAAACTTTGCAGGGCCAATGTAAACTGAGAGACCATTGAGGCTGATGTCTCTATGCGACAGCATTGTGGGGCTATTGAGTCGTCATATTCTATGGCTGTGACACCTTTTAATCAATTCTATCCGGGGGAACAAAAAACCTTAAGACTCGCTGTCAGCATGAATGTCCCAGGAGAGACACATTTGCGTTTATTTGGTCGGAGGCACAATGACTGACTGCCTCGTCACTACCAGAGTGCTGCCTCAGGGGTCAGAGTTCAAGTGTACCCATTAGAAACCTAAACAGTATCATTACGCCCAGAATGTAGGGCCCTCATTGTGACCAAGTATCAACAGTACTTTCTGAGCTGTGGCTCCGGAATTTTAAGTGTTCCATTTGAATTAGCCTCTGTGAGCACTCTTGATGGGGGCGACCAATGAGGAATGTCAATCTCTTCTACCTTTTTGCCATTTGTACCAATGTCCCTGGCTGCCTTTCCTCTGGCCAACGTCGAACATAATACGGATATTGTTCAGGCTGGGCAGCGGTCAGGGTCTGTGGGAAGGAGGAGGGAACACAGAACATTAGCTCAGAACAAGTGGAACTCGTTTGTCAGGATAACATTTTGTAGTGGCCTAAATTGTATGTGTTCCATTAATGCAGATTCTTTTTTATTGAACATGACAGCTTCTCCGAGGGGCGGATATTGTGGAAGACCTCCGTCTACTGTAGCTTAAATAGTCGATTAAAAAGTGTACATAAAACAGACTTTCACCCACAGAGAGGAAACAGTTTTAAGATATTAGAGAATATATGTACTTAGGTGTGCTTAGGCTTAGGAGTCTTTCCCTGCCATTGTGAATGAGCTGCTGTCAGCTCAGTGTATTGGAAGTAGGTCACATGGGCGTTTAAGACAACCACTTTGATTACCCCTTTCATGATATTCATACTCTGCTTTTGTGTGTGGGGTTGCGAGTTCTGGCTTGAGAAAACTCTTATGCTTTGAGGAGCGGTTATGTGTGTGTGTGTGTGTGTGTGTGTGTGTGTGTGTGTGTGTGTGTGTGTGTGTGTGTGTGTGTGTGTGTGTGTGTGTGTGTGCGTGCATGCGTGTGTGTGTGTGTGTGCAACATTCCCAGATTGCTGGAGACAAAGAAAAATCGATTGCCTCTGCTAAAGTAAGACTGAGAATCCAGTGACACTTCAAAGTTCTAGACCTCAGCACTACAGGCAGTGTGCCTCGAGAATATCATCCAACACCGGCATTACAGGCACACTGGTCTATGTCGCAGCTGAAGGATTGGTCCGTTCATTTGCGGGTGTGAGTTGTTGAAGGATAAGCAGGACTTCATGCAGGGATGACATACTTCATAAAAACTGCATATCAGGAAATGGATCCGATTAAGAACTTTCTAGTGGAGCTCCAACCAAACCCAACAAAAGTAATGACAAGCAACCCATTGACCCTCCTAAAGCTCCTTCAGCGTACAACGGCTCAGCCATAAGATCTTCTTGGCATGTTGTCATGTTGGTCCCACAGCTAAGGCCTGTGATATGGATGACTCCTGGCAGTGTCGTAGAGAGCTGGGGGCCAGCTGCAGCCAGTGACGCAAGGCCTCAAGTCAGGGAGACTTTCAGGGAGAAACAAAAGGACTCACTTCATCCCGCCGAACATTTCCATGTTTTATGAGCCTGCGTGGTTGCAGTATAGGCATGCCTCATCTGCATGGGTCTGTGACCGAACTGGAGCTCCTGGTCGAGGTGGAACATTGGTTTTCTGTCTTACTTTGGGGGCGGGGGGGTTGTGTTTTATGGACATAGCTCAGACGTTTTCTTGTCTCGCGCCTGATGGTTGGGGTCACCTGGCAGGGGTTCTGGGATTCTGTTTGTGTGTCTTCTGCCTGTTGAATAAACTGTGACTGGGGCCCTACCTCTGAAGTTGTCCACTGACACAGGGTCACCGGTGGGGCTGCTGCCTCAACATGGCTGCTCCTCTAGGCTTGGTGTCCTAAGCAGCCAAAAGAGAGGGAGGGAGGGAGAGAGAGAGAGAGAGGAAGAGAGAGAGGAGGGGGGTGAGAGGGAGAGAGACCAGGAGCCTGCCCCATAGAGACTGGGCTCCTCTGAGCTGGAATGTGGAGGACTGGAAATAAACAAGATCTCCTGCCGGTCCCATCCAGCACGGCCGCCAGCCCAGCGCTCCGAGAGAGCCGTTCGCTCGAACACAACCACCTCTGCCATTTGGAACGTGGTCAGGGCAGCTGCCTCTCATTAGCATGAATCACCGAGATAAGGTGTTTGTGGTTTGATCGGCCCTCCTCGGTGCCCTCCCCATCATCCTCCTCCTCCTTGTTCACCGGCCGAGGGGAAGTGTGTCTTGGCCAGCGGGCGCGGATCAAGGCCGTCGGGGCTTATAACCTCAGACACAGGCATTTGCATGGCTTTAGCGCAACTTGCGCCAGTACAATTTTGTCAGAGCTATTTTGGTTACGGCAACACTGGTGGGCTCCCCGAAACTATGTCCATTTTTGGGTCAACATTTCCATTTCAGTCAGACAGAACTTTTCTCATTTTTTAAATGGATTCTTGCGGCGCCACTTCAGCCGTCGCCTGCATATGTTGGTGCGGTCCTCACATATCAACAACACATTTGATTTAGAATTGTCCCTTATGAACAATACACCACATGATGTCATGGCCCCACAATGCCACTGGACAAGATTCAATGGGCGGATCACACTAGAGGCCAGCTCAACCAAAAGACATGACATGACAACTATACATTTTTCAAATTTGAGAGACCTACCCTTTATTACTCTGACTTGGCCTGAGATCCTGAGATTCACACAATACCAGTCCCGGTATTAGTCAATAGAGGAACCGCAGTAACTAATAAATAAATGAGTTGGAAGGCAGAGACGATGGCGTGTTACATGCTCCCTAATGAACCGTGGATGCTCAGTGACACACGTCATGTTTTCATTGGCTTTTACCAGAACCCATGTTGCAGAGAGGAGGGGGGGGGGGGGGGGGGGCGCAGGGGTTTTAAGGCGTGTGATGGATGGTTCTGGCCTCCCCATGGGGGGGGGGGGGGGGGCTCTCCTCCCATCCCACCCCACGCCCAGCTAGCCGGCGACACGGGGCGGGCTCTCATGGGAGCCGTGTTCCCTGGCCTCCGGGGTCAGGTGGCTGTGGAAGCGGCTCCACGGCCTCCTCTGTCTCTACTTACTCCTCTCCTCTCGTACTCTGGGGCTGCCGTTGGCTCAGAGGGGCGGGAGGCAGACAGCCGACTCTTCACAGCCCCCGCTCCCCGATTCACGTGGTTGTTCGCTGGCTTCTCCACCAGCCTGCCTGAGCATGGAAAATCAGGGTCAAGCATTTTCCACATTAGCAACTTTACTACCCGGGAGGACAGGAATGGATATCTGCTGTGTGTAACAACGCTGCCCGGCGCTAAACACAACACACACTCGTCTCCCCCAACAATGCCGAGACCACTAATCGCAGCCAATGGCTTCACCCGGCACTGTTTCATTAACATTCAACTCCGACTGCATGAGTGATGCACATTTTGAGCAAGAGTTGGAGGGGGTGTCATGGGGGTGAGAGGTTTCAGCGTTCATGCGAACCGTCTGGCACATAATTATAATGGATTTCCTGCTTTCTACGATCCTGGTCTAATTCACATAATGTGCAAATGAGCAACTGATGTTTTAAAAGGCAAGGGGATTAGATTAAATTAAAATTAATTAATTGCCTTGTTGTTGCACAACACAAACATGCTCTTGAAAGTGTCCAGAGAGGATACTGCAAGGCACCATTTATGAATGTCACAGGGACCTTATAAAATAGATTTTATATTTGATTCAGGACCAGTGAAATTACTTTGCCATCTATGAGAGAAGAGAGTAGAGTACTCGCCTCATTTGCCTAATTCTCTCCAGAAAGTCACTCACAGTTCAACACATTTCTGACTCAAATTACCTGCACTGTACACAGAATGAACATATTTATGTCAAATGGTGTAAACATTTCCCTTGAATCTCAACATACAACACTTGCCAGCCTTAAATCATTCCTATGGAAGTATGTAAACCTCCAGATTATTTATGTGACCCACAAAAGTAATCTAAGGGCCTCTCAAACAAACACTTGTGCCGTTGTGGTAGTAATGCAAAGTCCCAAGTGTCACTGAGGCTGGGTCTGCTCTGACAGTAATTGTGATATAGGGTTGAAAACACGTGTTTTGTAATCAGTCATAGTCTGCTGGTTGCTCTGAGAAATGTTCACTTCCAAGTCCACCACTCAACATTTCCCAGTGAGAATCAGGTACTATGTGACAGGATGAATGGAGCAGCATGAGAGAAGAGACTTGCCAAACAGAATGTCAATTGTTTTGATACTACACTGAGCAATCTGTTGAGTAATGCAACAAAAAGGTCTGTTCACTTTCACTGCTGGGAAATGGATGAAACATACACCTAATTTGGTTGACTCACTGATGACTACCACTTACTCTCACAAGCAGTGACAGCACATTAACCAGGCATGTTAGAGTATGCTAACTGGAAACTGCTTTTGATAATCAAATTAGGTAGAATTCACTGGTGAAAAAAACGACAGATGTTTGCTCTAGGGTAAATAGTATTTCAACCCCTCTCTGCTGTGGTATGCAGTTGATCTGACAAAGCCTCATGCTTGATTACCTGCTAGCTTGTCATGTGCTCTCTTCACTGCCCAGTGGTTATGTGTGTAAGAAAGCTTCTACGTTGACCCCAATTAACAATGCGGGTTGAGTGCCAGAGAAGTACTATGCGATTTAACCACCCCACATGAGGCCAATTTGACATAATAGGTTCCTATTAAGCATGATAAATTTGTTATTTTTCAAACCATTACACCGTCCGGTAGTCCATTTACTCTGACCAAACCTCTGGTCAGGAGCCGAACATAACAAAAGAGGACGGCACCACAGTTAGTCAAGACAGCGACTGCTAATGAATGACCATGGCTAAATTCTAGATAGACAGATAGAAGCCTTTATTTAGACAGGTTAGAACATAGTGAGACCAGGTCTTTTTTACAGATGTGCTGTGCGTATACAGTTCAGTGGCAGAGTACAAAAAAATACAAAACCAGTGACAGCGTGCAGAAAACAATGGCAATGTACAGTCAACAATTACAGCAATACAGTAGCAGAGTACAAAAAAATACAAAGTACTGTAGTGACAATGTACAGGGGTACAAAATAGAATAGTACAGTAAGGAAATGACTAGCATCAATGGCATTTACAAACTACAGTCCCATAGGTATCAGTTAATCATTCTTTAAATGTTTGCAGGGATATAAGGGATGGGAGCTTGTTTTGTTTCTGAAATTAGTTCCAGACTTTAGGGCCCGCAAAGCGAAAAGCAGCGTTTCCCCAATTCGTTCTAGCTGTAGGGATGTTTAATGCTAGTGGTATGTGTGAGCTAGTGGTATAGTTTAAAACATGAGACGAAAGGAGGATGGATAGGTGCAGAGGTGTTTTGGCAAAGAGGGCTCTATATGTAAATAAAGACTCCATGTTGTATTCTCCTGAGCTCAAGGGAGGGCCACTCCAATTTTTGGTATGCAATGATGAGTTCTAAGCCCTTTTTCCTGTGATGATGACTATGATAGATAGGGTCAAGGGACTTTATCAGACAGCAGAAGAGCATGGGTGGGGCTGTCTCCGGTCAGAAGGGTAAAGCTGACAGCAACATCGCTAACCGCTTGGGATAAGTTGATTAATGAAACCTTATTTTTACTTGCGTCGCCGAGGCACACAAGTGGGGTGTTCACTGCTGTCTGTGTCTGTGTGTGTGTCTGTGGGTATGTGGGTGGCTGGATGGGCATTTTGCTCACACCATAGCTCAAAAACAAACAGCCCTATGACGTTCATACTTGGTACATATGTTCCGCTCAAGGTATCCTGGACTTGATTAGAATTTGGAGCGGATCTGAATTACAGGGCGGATCCACAAATTATTTTTCTCTTTTGCTATGAAAGTTTAGGAGTTATACGTCCAACCCAGCAATTACTTTTTTCAATTCAGCATTACAAAAAGTGCAAAAATTATATCCAAGTACATTCCAACATACAAAGAAAAGCACTTCTCAATGTTGAATAAGAATAAAACAAGAACAGGATAATTACAATCACAAGGAAGTTGGCATCAGCACAATAACAGCTACATTCATGAAAGAAAGGAAAAACAAAAATAGAAAAAAAAGAACAGGAAAACACAAAACCAACTATTGGGATATATGTAGTCAATCTGAGGCCTCAGGGAAAACAGTGTTATAAAGTTTCACTATCTTATTCCTTTTTAGTTGTTGATTAATCTCAGTGATTTGAAAATCGAATTAAGTTCTAATTGAAAGGGCAATAATCTGGGAAGTGATTTAGAAAACTTTTGTTTGTGAATGAAAAACTTAGCATAGAGAATAATAATTAAATTAAATACCTCTAGCCAGCACGTTAAACAGGAAACCCCGTCTATATGGCGTCACAGGCATTGCTATGATGACCAACTGCATTTAGGGGAATACTATTTTGCAGTGGATAGCGCAATGAAAAAAGCAAATAAAGTCGAACCAAGTTGAATCAAGTTGACCCAGTACCATGCTATGGAAAGACGCCATATAAGGTGTAGACTAAGTTGGCACCTCACCCGAGTGCAGTCTAGTTTGTCTATGTGATCCTTTGCGAGTGAGCAGACAAGAGGGAATCGGGGTGGTGGCGTAGGAGGGGGGCCGTCGGATGTGGACCTGGAGAGGGAAGTCTGGCTCGCTGGCCCATCTACCCAGCCCTCCAGGCAGACAGACAGACAAGGCGGCCTTCCCAGAGCCTCCCACAGATGTTTGGAAAAGGTGCTCCATTCATCATGCCATTTTTACGGCATCCCTTTGAACTTTTATTTCGTGTCGGCCTGTCTCAGGCTGTAGCGCAAGGGCAACTCAGTCGTGAATGAAAGTATATGTCCCTGAGCTAACCTCAGCACTTGATCTTCCAGTATTTCCCCGGATCTCTCCCTGGACAAATAGAAATACAATTGCCGCCAGTTTGTCACTGGACTGGAAATGGAGTGTCCTTTCAGGGGTGATTACAACTCCTAGCATTCTTTACAGCTCCGTGACCCAATCAGGGGCTCCCAGATCCCTTAGCTAACACAGCATTAGACACTTTTTCCCTGGTGTCTCATGGCAGGCCCGCTAGTAAACCCCACTCCTCAGAGACTCCTCGGGTCAGGCCTGTTATTGTGTAATGTCGCCCACACACACCAGGCACAGCCTTGTGTAATGCTGTGCATGTGAATACACACACACACACACATACAGTACATGCATGCTCACACACACACACACACACACACACACACACACACGCACACACACACACACACACACACACACACACACACAATATCTGAAGGCTTAGGTCATGGCATCATAGGGACTCTAGAGGCAAACCAAATAGGTCTTTCCCTCCCTGCTCCCTGCTTGGGCTATCTTCCAGATCCCCATACACCATCTCATCTGTTCTGAAAAGAACATTTCAACAAAAACACCCAAAATAACACATAAACCAACAATCCCGCATAAAATGTGGGACGCGAACAACCACAAGAGTGTATTGTGTTGCTAGTGTTGTGGGAAGTATGAGCGCGATTCTTCCCTGCAGAGCTCCCAGAGGGGAGCAGGAAGAATGGCCGTGTGTGTCCAGGGCCTGAGCTCCTGAGCGGGGCCGGACACCCAGCAGGCTTCAAGGGCGAACGGTCATTAAGGAGCCAGGTTTTAATAAGCCTGCAGACAGACAGCCGGCTACTCAGCTCAGGTGCCAGGAGAGGTGATTTTTATTATGTGCATCAGTAACTCTGAGACGCCCCCACCCCCCCCCCCCCCCCCCCCCTGCGCCGCCCCCATGACTTAAAATATCATGTATAGCAGCCGTTCACCCATTTTGTTAGAATGTCCAACAATATAGTTATGGAAGTGAGAATGTGAGGGCATCTTATATAAATGAATCTGTTGACTTTCATGGGCGACCTAACCCACTCGTCATGATAAGGCTCACTGTGATAGATGGGTTGGGGGTGACATAGGTGTATCAGTGGGATGTGGAACTAGGCCTCCCTTCACTCCAAAGAATCTCACCCCCCCCCCCACACACACACACACACCACCACCCTCACCTACACATACACCCTCCTGCATATTCACACCAGATGTGGACGATAACCTTCACCCCTGCAGGAATACTTTGAATAGCTTTTCATTTAGATCTGACTTGAAATACACACACTATAAAAGGCATGGTGCGAGGAGCTGAGGTGTGTATCCCATAGCGGGGAGATATAAGCGGACTGGAGGAATAAGACTGTCAGAGCTCGTGAGGACCGATTTACAACCCTGTGTGCTAATGTCAGCCGATGGCGTCGGTGTTAGCAGAGTTCAGTCCTCCCATTCACTGGCATTGTTGTGATCTTGGAGTCGTCTGCACTGGACATTTCTTTTAGAGTGAAGGTGAATTACAAGGAGCAGGATGACAGCTGAGGAGAACAGCACCCGGTGACACCACGAATATCACCGGCTGTGAACAAACAAGATAATGCACTGAGATTGCCTTTCAACATTTTGTGCTTAACTGGATTGACTCGACTGGAATGTGGGCATGCAGTGAGTGGGCAAAGCGGATAAGCCAGGGAAATCAAGCAATGAAATTACACCGTCAGACCACCTTCACTCACAATGATAGGCCTGGACGCAGACCCTCCAGCAATCTGTTATCTAGTTTGAGTGATAGGAAAATTTGTCATAAGTTTGTGTATGTGGAAATCAATTTTGTGTATGTGGAACTGCGAATCATTACATTTTGACGATGGAACCCGGTACCAGGTTCTGGCCTGTAACAGACACAATCTGTGTTTATCAGCAAAGCTATCTCCAGAGTATATTCAGCCTCCTTTAGAAAATAAGCACAGACTCTGTGGCGTTTGGCATGATGACAACTAACAAGAGAAAACCTCCCTCATCACAGAATGGTCAGCAGACCACAGAAAATCTAAGACTACCATCGTAACTGGATTACATTAGTGGCTGTAGTGGCCATGTTTGTGTTGGTACAGCACTACTGTTTCCTCTGGTCTTATTCCATCTGTTATCTCTCCTGTTGATGGTGTTTGATGAGAGGCAGGGTGTTGGCTGTGATCAGATACCATCTGTCCTCCATGCTTGGTCCTGCCTCATGGAAGGCCTCCATGTTTGCCCCCAGGGGTCTGATCTGTTTATTGGATCGGTCGTCTTAAATGATTACGGATGGTGTTGCAGAGAGCCTCTCTTTAATATGGGATAATTTATCTGAAATGCATTCATTACATTCAGAGAAGCCGGACCACATCTGCACCGCATGTGAGTCCATCCCGTTGACTATTGATATGCACACTTAAGAAAACTATTTTAGCTTCACATAATCATTATCCAACTAACGTCTGGAACGTCACAAGGATGATGTTAAGAAGAGATATTAATCCAGTCATTAAGTTCATTTTCCACGCAAAACCTAATTGGAGAAGCCTGCTCAAAGGCTATGCTGACATAACGATTTATTTTGCTACAAAAAGCTTAATCTTCCCAGAATTCTCACTTAATCTTGCCAGAATTCTCAAATAACCTCTAATAGCTCATGGATTGCTTAACCCAATGGGAAATATCTATGACATAGTACATGTATAAAGTAGAATGTCTGACAAATATTGACCACCATTTTGTCCTGATCTGGTTGACGTGACCTGGATGGGTGACAGCCCTCTGGTTGATGGCAGCGTATTGGATGGCTTCCATGGCCCTGAGAGTTTAACAAGCCAAATGTAAACAGTAAACATGTTGTCCCACATGATGTTCACCATCCATGGTGTTCCTTTGTGATAATGAAGGAGGGGGAATGTGATATTTTCTTCATGAATATACATACTGTATTAACATTATAGTGTTGTCAACGAAAAAGGTCGGCATGAGGTAGAAATGAAAGAGTCAAAAACTGTGTTGCTCCATACGCTTCAAGCTCCTTTTGGAGAGTATGATGTCACTGTAGTAGTAATTCAGGACCGTCAAGGGTCTTTTATTCACCACACGGTGAACACACAAATATACAGGTGAATGAGTGGCAACAGCCACACACAACACATACATGCATCTGCGGTTGCTGGTGGAAATTGTTCCCTGCATTTCTCCCATCCAAGCTGTCCTCCAGGGACAGCCAGGAGCAGTGGGCAGCCATCAGTCATGGCGCCTACGGACCAAACCCAAGTGATCGGTCGAGGTCCTGGTCAGGGACTGAACTGAAGAGCATCTGTTCTTCTGCATGTTTTTTGTATGGGGTTCTTTTGGAAGGAAACCCTTGCGGACACAGGGAGAACATGCAAACTCTGCACAGAAAGGCCCGGATGCTGTGAGGCAACAGTACTACAGTAGGTAGCCTACTGCGCCACCGTGCTGTACGTGAACGATTTTCCGGGTTCAGTGTCTTGCTCAAGGACACTTCTGCACACGTCAGGAGTTGGGATCGAACCAAGGACCTTGTGATTCCCAGCCAGCCACTCTATCTCCCGAGCTTCTACAGAAGCCTTATGGGTCCATACAAATATGCAATCTTGATAAAAGGCTACAGAATACATACAGTAACTTAATGCTATTTTGCACACTACCCTTTTAAGATATGCAAATTAGGCATTTACTAAATATGCCTCTAACATTAAGGTGGAGTACTGGCGTATGCAGCCCAGTTCTGCCAAGCCCCTGGCTTCTCGTTCTGAGAGTGCAGTCTCAGCCAATGAACATGGATCTCTAGAGCACCCAGGGGCGTGGCAGAGCTGGGCTGCATATTCAGTACGCCGGCCCCCTTCACGGTAATTTGAAAATTGAAAACAAAAAGTCTATACAGGGGAAAAACAGGAACACTGGGAGGACAGCAACATGCATCGAGACAAAACAATGAACTGACAGAACAAAGGAACAGCAAGTCTGCAGGAGGACGACCTGACAGGCCGAGCTGCTCCGGAGGAATATCTGACAGGCCGAACCGCTCCGGAGGAATATCTGACAGGCCGAACCGCTCCGGAGGAATATCTGGTGGCCGGCGACGTCGGCGGGACCGCTCAGGCTGGCGACGAAGGCAAGACCACTCAGGAGGCCGGCGACGGAGGCCAGACAGCTCTGGAGGTCGACCACGAGGCTAGAGGCCAGGAAGGCCAGACTACTGTGGAGTGCAGAGCAGGAAGCGGCCTGCACGAGGGCTAACAGTGGGACTCAGTAACCGGCAGCTGCGCCGGCAGACAGACAGGTCCTCGGCGAGGCTCGAAGGGGACATGTCGTAGACACCTACTGGTTGAAGAGCAGAGTCAGCCTCTGAGACATCAGCATGCTAGGGGACGGGTACAGCTAAAGGGATAGGGTCTGGTACAGGGTTGGAGTCGGGGACAGGGTTGGAGTCGGGGACAGGGTTGGAGTCGTTGACAGGGTTGGAGTCAGAGACAGGGTGAGGGACAGCTAAAGAGACAGGGACTTGGACAGGGTCAGGTACAGGATCATCTGGGCAACAGGAAGAATGAAATAAAGAGGGACAACATTTTGTGAGGGGTGCAGTTGGGCAGTAAATGAGCTTCAGTAAGTGGGGGTACTTCTGTAATAGGGCAATGACAGCGAATGTGCTTCCCCTGTCCTGGAGCGCACTCTCTCACATGAGACAGAGGAGGCTGGTGTGCACAAAACCTGTCGTGTCAGCTGCTAGATGTGGGGGTACGCAGATTTGTGTTTGTGCCAAGCAGATCTTCCAATCTTGGGAGGTTTGCCTTAGCCGGTAGCGTTGGACCTCAACAGTGGCGTTGGTCGTGGCACTTCAGCTCCTCCTGGTCTGCTCAGTAGGACCACTGTCCAGTGGGAGCTACAGGTTCTTAACTAGGAAATGTTGACAGACTACAGTACATTGTCAGTGATTATACTTGACCTGAATGTAACATTAGTTACATGTATACTGTATGTCGACAATTCACAAAAAGAGCAGTAAACATTAAATGATCTGGCTAAATTAATTACTGTACCTACTGTACCTAGCTGGTGGCAGGACCCACAGCTAGGTTTGAGGTTGGTGGAAGGTGTTTGTTATGGTGATGAGGTTACATCTGGGGTCTTAAGGAGATCTGCACGCTCAGTTTTCAGCCACATGACTCGCCTCACTGGTCTTTGCTTAAGAAGCCAACAGTTTTGAACCGTGGGTCCAACATGGCAGTCATGGTCATTACACTGATTTGATAAGGTCTCCCTGAGACGCCTGGACCGGCTGTCAGCCAGCTGGGCACAGGTCTGCGGTCATAGGGGCTGCTTCACTACTTAACTGCATAATGCAGCATTAAAATCGGGGATGACTTTGTAGCCAGACACCCTTTTCTCCTCGGTCAGTTCCACTGTGGCCTGGTGGAAAGAGAATAGAGCACGCAGGCACTCTCCTAGAGGATGGACTCAGTCCTGCGCACACAGTGGGGTGAGGTCCAACAGTGGGGCAAGGTCCAACAGTGGGGTGAGGTCCAACAGTGGGGTGAGGTCCGTCTGCAGAGAGGCCAGGGCAGCCTCTATTGGCTTTCCTTCACTGTAATGAGATAAGAAAAACTTTCAATTAAATGTACATGTAATGGAAATTTGTCTTTGGCATTCTGGCAACACAGTATAAAAACTGACAAAAAACAACTTGTGTGTGTGTGGGGGGAGGGGGCTTATTGTATTATGTCCCTGTTTAGAATGGCCACAGCAGAGGCCCCAAATTATTGCTTGTATCCGTTTTTCTTGGCTAGTGGGACCTTGAGTCTGCTGCCAGATGGCAACAGATCTGGCCGCTCAAACATATTAAATATACATGTATAGCTGCTAAAACATATGACAAAATATACACATATAGCTGCTCAAACATATTACAAGTGCTATTCCCGCATGAGTCTATCTCCTAAATAATTTTCAAAGTCAGTTTTCATCTGCTCCTGCACACTGCTCAGCCTTTTGCAGTGAAATTCATCAGGACAAATCGAGGAGTCTAACTGCACATGTAAAGCAGGGTGAGTAAGTTAATGGAAGGGGCTGCGTAAACTCCCCCTCTGACGTGACAACGTCACAAAAAACGTAAATGTATAAAAGCACACGTTTGGTGATAACAATTTAGCTTACTTTGTAGCTCAAAATGTCCTCTTAACAATTCCGGTTTTCAAATCTAACGGCGCTGTGTCATCGAAATTGTTATCCTCAGCCTTGTCTTTGTTTTAGAGTTTCACTTCACTCTATTTTCACATTCAAAACCCCTGGCTGTGCTAACCTAATTTATAACAGGATGACATCTCCAGGAGGTCGACACACCACAGACTTTCTGTCTGGCCTAGTGTGACTTCCATTATTCTATTGTCTGTACAGAAACCTATTCAAGATTTACCGCGCTTTCTAATATCACGTATCTGAACTCTTGCCATTGTTGATGACGTCTGCCATTAATTATGACGTGTAAAGATGGGTTAGCCAATCAGATCTTAGAAACGTCATATCCGTGTATGGCTTGAATATAAGACTGCGCAAGACCAAACTGTTTCACTTCTGCTTGTGTGAAACACTCTTGTGTTTTGTCCTGAAGTCCTTTTGCAATCGTATGTTTTCCTAATAAATCAGACTGAACCTTTTTAAGCGAACCTTGGCATATCCTTTTTACTTTTGATAGCTATATCAAATTTATTTTCACTACAGCTGTCGGTTTTAAACTGGGTTGCTAATTTTGATGATAGTGCTGCGATTTGGTATCCTTGAGTGGGGTTGCGTTAACACCCATTCCACCCACTTCTTCCACCCACTCCTATGTACAGTAACAACTGTACTCCTTGGTACAGTCATATGGAATTCTCATACAATGACGAGGCATCGCCAAGCAATATTTTCAGGCCGATATGAATCAATTTTAGGAGAGTCGGTTACTTTTCCGTTGCAGTTTAAAATGTAGCTAGCACAAGCCCAGAAATCAGTCTTGTCGCTGTGTTTGGGCGTTAAGACCGCCTCTCCCGAGTGCGGGTGTTAAAACCACACTATATGCTAGTAGCATCCATTCTTAGAAAATAAGCCTGTGAGAATGATCTGTTAACTACTAGCTACGGGCTAATTATCTACTGTATATCAAGCACCTAACGTTACTAGCTACGTAGCTTTGTGTGTCGGCGCTGCTGTAAACTGATGTGTGGAGCGAGGTGTGGAGTATCGTACAGCTTTTTTTCTTATAACATGGTACAGCAGCCTGCAGGATGGTTTTCTGTATGTTTTAAGAGCCATTTCCTTCAAAATAATGTCTAATCTATGAACACAACGCAGGACAAGCTTTGTTTGTGGGACATCAGAGGCGTGGTCTTAAGAAAACAAGCAACCTTATTGGTTATTATTCTCTGCGTGATTGACAGGTCGGAAAGGCCTATTGCAGACGCGGCGGGAGGCAGGTGAAGAAGGTTCAGTGAGTCTAATCCAGAATGAAAGTCAATACAGCGGAAAGCAGGAACACTGGGAGCACAGCATCATGCACCAAGACAAAACAATGAACCGACAGAGGACAACAGAACTGGGGCAGAATATAAGGACAGACTAACGAAGGAAGGGAGGTGCTCTAAACATAATGAGGGACAGGTGTAGACAATCACACAGACACACAAGGACAGAGAGTGAAGGGTTAAAGGACAGGTTTGGATTTTAGCATTATAAGCCATGTTATAAAGTTATTTACAATCATATACAACAGCGAATATCAAAGTTTCGTTAAACGGTGCACTCTCGAGATATAACCCGTTGCCGCTAACACACTCAATGGATCCATAGGTGCATAGACAAAATCCCTCAAAAACACCACGCGTTTTCAAAGACAGGAAACTCACCAAGTGGTCATGGTGTCTGTTGATTTTCGGACAAAAAAAAATGCCACAAAGTATGCTTATGATCGTAAATAACCTTATACAGTAACATGGCTTATAATGCTAAATTCCGAACCTGTCCTTTATCTAAAACGAGGGGAATTAACAGGAACATGAACGCAGACACACCAGGGCAGAGAACAAACAAAGTCACTGGGAGCAGTGCGGGACGTGACAAGATGGGTCCCTGAGTAGCATAGACCAGTGTTTCTCAAAGTGGGTCCTGTGACGCAAGTCCAGGGGTGCCGCAGAATCCTTTGATAATATTTGGAATTTATCAGTGTCGCTTATAACATCATTTTATATCAGTCTAAACGTCAAGAACTAAATTATTGTCAATTAGTTCTAACCGAAATGGATATTCTCTCAAGTTTTCCTTGGAAGCCGACAAAAAATGGAAGGCTCTATTTTGCTAACATTGCTTGTCAGCTCTCAGCAGATGTCAGAGGCTAGCCAGATGACAGGGAAATAATATGTATTATATGGATACATTTCTTAAGAGAACAAATAACATTGCACCGACCCATTCAACTTACAGCAGAGGCCATGCACGACCAGCTAAAATAAATTTTAATGTTGTGGTCAACATCATTGTATAGCCATATTAATAGTAGCCTAATAATAGCCTAGTAGTAATTTTAAAAATATTTTAAGTAGGACAGAGCCTATCATACTGGTATGCTAAACGTCAGAGGCATACAAAGGCTCTGAGAGTGAAAACTAAG
The DNA here is from genome assembly GCF_949987555.1 of Borostomias antarcticus. NCBI lineage: Eukaryota > Metazoa > Chordata > Actinopteri > Stomiiformes > Stomiidae > Borostomias > Borostomias antarcticus. The sequence continues at coordinate 7,338,567 of NC_140238.1, read as the reverse complement.
AAGGTAATTTAGGGGTGCCGTGGATGAAAAAAACATGTATAGGGGTGCGCTGAGCCAGAACAGTTTGAGAACCACTGGCATAAAATAATACTTTTACTGAGACATCAAGCACAGTTTTTTATGTACAAAGCAAAAAGTAATCATCACCAGGTGGTGGGCTCTGATACGTAACGGATGTGTAACGGACGAACGTACGCACACACAAACTAACATGGGTCTACTGTATCTAATGTCCCTTGGACAATAAATTATCACTGATAATTGGCCTGATGTAAAGTGACACTGGAAAATCACAGTGACAGAGGGGGGGGGGGGGGTGGGGGGCAGTTACGTCATCAATATCTGACTGGCTTCAGGCTTAGATAATCATGGCAGTATGATGGAAGATTCAATTGTGTAATGTGTGTGTGTGTGTGTGTGTGTGTGTGTGTGTGTGTGAGAGAGAGAGAGAGAATCTCAGTTCTGTGTTGTTTTTGCACTAGTGGGCCTCCTCCCCAGGCTGCAGTCCTGTCCAAATGAAGCAAACAAATCAGGATTATGACAGCCTCAACGGTCTCCATCAGCGCTGAAAAAGGAATATGTATTTTCATTTCATGACTTCATGCAGACCATACTGGCATTCCGAAGCACAGCATATCTTTCTCCTGTGGCCATCATTCAGGATGAGTTAATTGCTTTCTATTCTTCTCACTTTGATGCTCTCACTTGTAATCATTTGAGTAGTAATGTACATTTGTCGTTAGTCATCTCCAGATGTTTCGCATCTTTGATGTCTGACTCATGGACAATGGTTAAATTTGAAACACACGAATCATCGAGGTGATAGGTTCATTAAAATAAAACATTGAACTTTTTCTTTCTCGGTAACTGACACCAACCCTAAATCTTACCAAGACACTATTCTTGTTTGTGGAGAAGGCTATGAAGTAGCCAAGCGTCCGTCATAACTTGGCCTTAAAGGTATAGCAGCATGTTCGCTGTCCAATGGTGACCTTCTGAGGAGCAACACCGCTCAAGACGTTTGTCCAGCCACCACAAAAGAAGGGCATGTGGTCTCATCCTCCCATATCTCCTACCCTGAACAAAGTCTGTGGCCCTTCTCACATCCTCACGTCTGTCTGGTCGTCCCCAGAGTGCACTGCATGTTATCCACATCATCCCACTGGGTGGCAGACACTCTCCGACAGGAAGAGGCTTCTGCACTGACCCGCAGTCCTAACAGAGAAAGCAGAGAGAGAGGAGCAGGGAGTGTTACATCATATCCTGCTCTGGCAGAACAGCCACCTAGACACTGGTAACAACTTTTATAACCACAGGGAGACGCGGCGTCGGCGTGTTACGATGTGGAGAAAGCCATCGGGGATCAATGAAGGCTTTGAATCCTCTCCACACAAACAAATAGAGCGGAACCAAGGAATTTCCATAATAGTCTGATATACAAAAATAACTACCTCAAAACAAGGTGGCGGAGCAGGTTTCCAATTTCTCCAGCATGCGCCCTGATTACATCAGATAGGCTGTCCGTCGGGCTCATTAATCCATACAGGATGGCACGGATGGCTAGACTCAAATTAGGCTGAGCACAAATGTTTCTAAAGGAAAAGAGCCAGTCAGCCATCACCGTCGAGATTTAGCGGTGGGGCACTGAAGGTGGCGTCGGCAGCCTGTAGGATGCACTCAATCTTGCCGTCAGTCTGAACACAGCCTCGCCCTGTCTCCCCGCTCGCACCAGGGTGGTCCCGGATCCGCAGGCTGCTGCCGAGCGCTTGGCGGGAGGATGCCCCTCCGCGCCAGAGCAGGAACACCCTTTTCACTCGCTCAGCAGTTTCCAGCAGGTGTGCTCCCACCTCCGCCCATCCTTCTGCAGGACCCCCAGGGGGGGGGGGGGCGAGCCAAATGCTAGGCTGAGAGGATTCCTTCTTTGGCTCATTCCTGCATCCTGTCTTCGATGCTCCCTTCAAGCCTCGCTCCTTTTTCCTCTTTCCTCCCATCCTTTCCTACCTCCCTCCACTGTACGCTCCGGCTAGCCTGGGAGATTAATAGCGGCCCGCGTGCCCCTGTTCACCTGAGGGGCAATGCTGACCCAGCCATAGAGGTGCCAGCCTGCCATGGAGCTACTGTGTTGCATATGGCTGCCAGATGTTAACCCGCTTTCATTTGTTGTTCTCTGCTACCTATTTAGAACCTCAGGTCCTCTAAGTGGAGAACGCAGGAGTAGACAGTGTGAGCAGTGAATCCCCCACTGGTTTCTATAAACTATTGTGATTAACAGTTCCCTCAGAGACAGTGGAGATGCACATGCTTTTCTCTCTGACACACAGAGAGACATCTACCAGTCTCGTGCACAGCACACACACACACACACACACACACACACACACCACAGACACTGCAGTCTGCCGCTGTGGAGAACAACGGACTAAACCATACAGAACGTAGCTGAGATAATCCAGGCCAAGTAGAGCTGTTACCAGAGGTCAAAAGTTATACCTCTCTAATTTATGAGAACAAATTGCACTAAATCTGAACTAACACCGACAACATTATAAATTTCCTGGTCAGGACAATGTTCATTGTCAACTAGCATTACTGCAGAACATTTTTCCAAGGGAATTATAGCCTTAGATAAATTAACCAGTGTGCACAGAAGCAGAGAATTTACAATAGTGGGACTATAGCACTATAGATGTATGTACTACTACTCCCTGCAGATGCCTGACCGGATACTTCCACTCTATAAGATAGTATATGTCTTGAGACTGAACGAGGCCTGGAGATGAGTAGCAGTGCTCTGGCTTGGCTGAGTGGCCCGGATCACTCTGTAAGCCTACAGGCAATGGCTGCGGTTGGAAAGCAGGCCGGAGCCAAACTCATTCCTATAGGCAGTGCCAACCAGACCTTGGCGTGCACCTAACTTCCCTTCAAACCTCATTCTGATTTCTGTCACTTCAAAGGGCCAAGCAGGGTTGTAACTCCAGACGTAGAAGCACACTTATTGTTCAGTTTGAATCACCTTTGACTTCGACCTTGTCCGTGACCCTCATCCGTCCAGGTCCCCCAGTTGAACGCAAACGCCGGAGAGGAACATGTGGTAAACCCGGTCCGTGTCCACCTCTGCGAGTGAGGCTCTGTACGAAGTGTTTTAACATGCGCGCGTGGTTAAAGGGACAATTTGACATATCGACGTTTACGAGAGCAGGCAAAAACACGGTGCTGTTCCGCGTTGTTTGTTTTACATACTTTTACACGGGTCAGTTTCCCCCGCAACCAGCATGGACTCTTCTTTACGACCCATTCATACCTGATATGGGGGAAACCATGCTGGGGGAGGAGGGGTGGGGGATAGTTCATCGAACAATTGAAGAGTCTACTTCAGAGACCCAGGCTGTGCAGAGGAAATATGAGGAGTGTAAATGTTTCCCGACACACAGAACATAATATGGCTGAAGGTCCCAGCAGGACGACTAACCCCATGAATCAAGGTGTCCCGCTCTAACACCATATATAACACAGACAACACCGGGCAGGGGACCACTTCATCTCCCCTGAACACTTTCTCGAGGATTTTCTCCATTCTTCTTCCCCTTCAATTTTGGACAAGAAACGATGAAAGATGCGTCTGACCTCACCCAACACTGTAAGCTCTAGAAGTCCATGTAATTTTCAAAGCAGGTCTCCGGTAACACGTGTTGGCTGTTGCTGTTTCCTGAGGCGGAATGCGTTTCGGTTTCCACAGCAGTGTGTGTGGCCTCTTCGCCGTGTCTCTGTGTTTGTCAAACATCTAAACACAACACATATCTCACACTCAACGCATCTCTTTGTATTAGTGACCACGCCAATAGAACAGCCTTCGTGGGCAAGTCTTTATCCGTCACGACATTCCAGAGGGAGTGAGCGAGCAGCTGAATATGGAGGATGGAGTTGTAAGCGGTGGTGATGCTGGGGTAGTGGAGGTCCCCCGTCTCTTGGCTCCTGGCTGTCGGTCTCGAAGGATCGCTCCGAGGTCGGACTCCCTGTGTCCTGATGAGTTCCAGGTCTCGGTGCAGCCAAGGCAGAGGGGCCTAATGAGTGTAAAAAGCGATTGAGAGGAGGAGACGGAGAGAGGGAGGGTAAGGACAAGAGAGAATGGTCTTTAATCAGCAACATCCCCATGCACAGTCACATTCCTCTGCCCGCTGGTCTGCCAGAGCGCCATCAACACGCCCATGGCCCTCAGGGCTGCCCTCATTACCAACACAACCGAGCACACTGTCAATATGTCATAAAAGAACACACACGCAGGGTTGTCCTGGTCTGGTCACAGCACGGGGGACCCGCAGGGGAAGGGACCGGCCGTAAATATCCACTAAAAAAAGTGTGCTGTCTATCCCCTGGTCAGGGCCGTTGGAGCTGGCCAGACCATACTGAGCTGAGGGAGCAAGCATTTTTTGGGCTGGCTTTTGGAGGAGGACGCTCCACACAGAGCTGATGTTTGCCAGGGTTTGGACGCCGGCCGAAAGGACCAGTCGCACGTAACATGAGGTAAGCCCTCCGGGCCGCAGGGAGCAGAGTTCCTGAGGAGTGGTGCAGCCAATCCCCTTCCTGGATAGCGCCGGTCCTGTCCGTCAACGCTGATTGAGATTGGCCTCTAAATCGCCTCAATCAGCATGAATGACCGAATACCTGCAGCCAATCCGGTTGCCAGTTAATCAGCACTGGCCAATCAGGTAATGAGGAGACCATGTTGGAATGGGAAGCAGAGGGGCCCGGAGGCCGTTCAAAAGGAAGGGCGATCAGTCATGTTGTCCAGACACCAGGGCATGCCTGCCACCCTCCTGTTCCCAGTCCTGTAGAAGAGTGTTGTCTGTGGACAATTATCCTCCACAGGACTAGCCGCCAAACAGATAGACATTCCCTTAAAGGCAGAGTGTTTGAGTCGGAGGAGGAGGAAATGGGGCTCAGCACTTTGGAAGCTATTTATCGGTCGCAGAGAGCCATCCATAACTTCACTCTAGGACTTGGCTAGAACAGGTTGAAAACTGAGAGAGTCTGTCCTGTTGGCATTTATCTACATGTCATATGAGACCTGGCTTCGCTGTTATATTACTAGGGATAACTGTCATCAAAGATAACCGTGCATATTCATCTCACAGGCCTGGTTGTTCTCCAAACACATAATTTCCCAGAGGGATGAAGTGATAAAACTATACATCCGAGGACAAGTCCAAAGACTTCCTGACCGATTTAAGGGCCTTGTGTATCAAGCATTCCTGTTGGGAATTTGAGAGGGGCCATTATGCAAATACTCGGTGCATGCCAAGAAGAAAACTGGACAGATGCATCCAAGTGCTTCAAGATGAGTAAGGATCCCCACACATACAGTTTTAATAGGCTAGTATTATATATATATATATATATATATATATAAGATTTGTCTACATCAAAATATTGACTATTGCACCTTTAAATTCCTCCTACCCAACCCTCCCTTCACTAGTCTACTGAATCTGTATGTGTGGGGATCCTTACTTATTGGACGCTCATTCTCAACCGGAACATTCTCAGCTGACAAGAATCAGGTCATGTCTGCCCTCCAGCTTAAATCTCTCTCTCACTAGCTGGCCACACGAAATGAGGAAGGAGGCTTGATTGCCTTTCTCTCCTTCACAGCCAGCACTTTGAACAGCTAACTCTTACTTTCAGGTGTTCAATAAAGCACTCAATTGGTTGACTTCATTAAGCCTTTAACTGTGGGAACCAGTGGGATTGAATAGGCTTATTTATTTCCACACGTTAATGAGGTGTGTTCAGGTGCACTCACTGAAACACATCTGATCACTTGGTAAATAAAGGATATTTGTCCTTTATTTGGGATGATTTATCACTGTTTTCTTCTGGGTGGGTCAGAGGAAGTCATCCCCTCATCACGCACTGTCAAGAGAGACATCTCCGAAGCAAACGCCAGGCTACAATGAGGACACACTGCCCTCTTGTGTCTGATAAACTGCCCTCTGCAAAGATCCTGTGATTTATGAAGACCTACATTATGTAATCCAGCCATGTTGACAAACAATCATCTATTGCATTTGAGGATAGTCTTCCAAGTCACTTGAATGGCGTCAAAACAGGAGACATCCAGAGACAAGTCTTGTCCAGGTGAGGGGCAGGTCTCCAGCTGACACTAGCAGCAGCATGTGGCTTGCAGCAGCATCTGGTTACACTCTTCGTGTAATGTTAATGACATGCTAATGCTAAACGAGGCCTTCCCATTTCAGCACCTGGAGAGCTGAGGCAGACAGGATAATGGAGGCCAGGTTATGGACATTCCTTCCCATCCCCTTTGATTCTGTCCAGGGATGCGGGGTGGGACGTCACATCAAAAACAGACACTCCCGGATCGAGTGAGACCTTGTCTGCTTGTCAAGATCGGCACACGTTTTCTGTTGGTTGAGCATACGGCTCTGTACAGTGCTGCAGGTTAAGAGATCACACTCTAGCATGCGCTGCCTCCACCCATAACACTGTTGCAAGCCAAACCATCACTCTCTCCTCAATCACCTAGGCTTTCAACACCCACATCAAACAACTCTGTAAGACATCATGCTACCACCTTAAAAACATTGCCAAACTCTGTCTCACCTTACCCGTGTCTAATACTGAGAAGCTTATCTATGCCTTTGATTGATTGATTGATTGATTGATTGATTGATTGATTGATTGATTGATTGGTTTTTATTATTTAAGTGCCAAGGTGTCTCCATGCACTTTACAACTAAATTAAAAACAACACAGAAATGAACAGACAAGAACATGGACAGACAGACAAATGTGAAAAACGCATGGACAGAAAACGACAGGCAATATACCGTACAAGCTTCAAGTACAGTGACATAGAACAATATAAACAATACATTGTGCAATTTAATATATAAATAGAACACTGAACATTGAATAGTGCAGTAACAGTCAAAGATCAATTTGTAGGGGCAAAGTATTGAGTAAAGAGAAGTTTTAAGTCTGGTTTTGAACAATTGGATGGACGTAGCATTTCTGACACTGAGTGGAAGCTGGTTCCAGAGGAAGGGAGCCTGGTAAGAGAAGGCCCTGCTTCCAGATGACTGTTTATGAATTCTGGGAACAGTGAGGTAACCAGCATCTTGTGAGCAGAGGGGACGGCGAGGAGAGTAAGGGGTGTTAAGGTCTGAAAGATATGAAGGGGCCTGACCATGTAGAGATTTATAGGTTAGCAGTAGGACCTTGAAATCAGATCTAGCTTGGATAGGTTGGATAGACTTGAGAACCGGGGTGATGTGATCAAATTTTTTGGTACGAGTGAGGATTCTGGCAGCAGTATATTGAACAAGTTGTAACTTTTTAGTAGTGTATATAGGCCAGAAAAAAGGACATTACAATAATCAAGTCTGGATGAGACGAATGCATGGATCAGGGTTTCGGCATCAACATTGGTTATCATCGATCGGATCTTGGAAATGTTACGGAGGTGAAAGAAGGCTATTTTGGAGATATCTTGAATGTGAGCATTTAAGGATAGACTGGAATCAAGGAGGATGCCCAGGTTTTTAACCGCAGTTTTAGGGGTAATTCTGCAATCATTTAAGGTGAGATTGAGGTCTGCATGACGAGGGAGTTTGTTCTTGGGGCCAACAACAAGCAGCTCAGTTTTATTTGGGTTAAGTTGTAGGAAGTTGTGGGACATCAAACTTGTGACAGCGTGTATACAGGATTCAAAATTAATGATTTGTGAATTGTCATCGGGAGTGAGCGGTATGTAAATTTGAGTGTCGCCTGCATAACAATGAAATTGAATACCATAGCGACGGAGAATGGATCCAAGAGGAAGCATATCTAATGAAAAAAGCAGCGGGCCAAGAACCGATCCCTGTGGAACGCCAGAGTTTACTGTAGAGTGAACAGACAGAGGCTTTTTATATGAGACACACTGAGTTCTGTTAGTTAAGTAAGAAGTGAACCAAGATAGTGCAGAATCGCTGATGCTGAGGTGGGTCAATTGTTTGAAAACTATTTTTTCCAGAATTTTGGAGAGGAATGGAAGGTTAGAGATGGGTCTGTAGTTGTCAAGAACATCGGGGTCAAGAGTTGGTTTCTTAAGCAGTGGTTTAACAATAGCAGATTTGAAAGAGGAGGGCACAACCCCGGAAGAGAGAGAGGTGTTCATGATGTTAAGAAGATAGGGGCCAAGTATAGGCAGAAGTTCCTGACGAGTTTAGCAGGGAGAGGGTCAGATGGGCAGGTCGTAGAGTTGGCAGAGTACCAGACGAGAGAGGGTATCCAAGGACACTGTATTAAACTGAGAGAAACAGTCGGTGGTCTCTGTTGAGCAATCTGTTGAGTTGGTGTCCAGTGGGAGGTTGAACGGAAAGTTCGGTGGCCTCAGTGGGTAGTGATAATCAGATTTCTGATATTGTTGATTTTGTTGTTAAAGAAATTAAGAAACTGAGAGGCAGTAAAAAGGAGAGTTCGCTATAGGGAGAGGTTTACGAGTAAGTTTGGCTACTGTGTCAAAAAGGAACCTAGGATTGCCTTTATTGGTAATAATAATAGTTGAGAAATAGGAGACCCTGGCCTTGGAGAGCATCATTCTGTACAAAACTAAGCTGTTGTGCCATTCTAATCGAGCGCCCTCTAGTTTGGAGGAGCGCCACTTGCGTTCCAGCCTCCTACACACCAATTTTTGTGCACGTGTTTCTGTGGTGTACCAGGGCGATGGTTTCCTCCGAGAGGTCTTAGTTAAAAGGGGAGCGATGGAATCAAGGGCATCTAGTAGCATGTAATTGAGGATATCTGTGAATTCATCAAGGGAGTTAATCTGATCAGGGAGAGAGTTAAGTGCCGTAGATAGGAGATCACCAAGCTTAGCAGCTGTGGAAGTATCAATGTGTCATATGCTGTAGGTATCTATTGTTGATCAATCTAGCGGGGGCAGGGCAACTTGAAATTTAATTAGATAGTGATCAGATAGTGCCAGCGGATAGGGGAGGACTGAAATGTTGGAAACATTGACACCACGAGTGAGGACAAGGTCAAGCGTGTTGCCACTGGAGTGTGTCTGTTCATGGACCAACTGAACAAATCCAAGAGTGTCAGCGAGGGACATGAAAGCTTTAGTAAGTACATCAGATTCAGAGTTAATGTGAATGTTGAAATCACCTATGAGTAGTATGTCATCTGTCCGGGTTGCAAAGTCAGAGAGGAAGTTGGAGAATTATTTTGTCTCCTCAAGGCTGGACTACAGAAAAGCACTGTTCATTGGGATCACTGGCAAGCGCCTCCAAAAGCTAGTTGACCAATAAAACATGTACTGTCTGTGTCATTTCAGCATTTACTGTGTAGACAAGAATAATTGTTTTGTGTCAAACACTTGATTTGACGACTGTAGAGGCCTTATACCCCAGCTCTTATTGGTTATGAGCTTTGTTATGAATAACAGTCTTAATCATGATGTCATTCATTCTGAAAACAAATGTGTGGGTGCCATTTTGCTGCTGGAGTGCATTTCAGTAATGACGTTTTCCCCTCTATCCAAGGCATGACAGGAGATACATTGACTTTTATTATATAATATATATTTCAGTATTATTATACATATATCTATACAGACTGTATATATATGTATGTATGTATGTATGTATGTATGTATGTATGTATCATATATCTAGGCAATAGTTTTTTTCTTGTAATTTTCCTTGTCATTTAATTTATCTATTATGAATAGTATCTATGTTTATTCTCAATCTATTCCACTGTACCTTTTCCACTGCTGAAACCCCACATTTTCCCCCACAGGGATTATTAAAGTATTTTATCTAATTTTATGATGTCTTCATGTTCACTGATGCAAACCATCAGATTTGCATAATATAGTCAACACAGCAGTACTAAATGTGTGTCATGTTTCTGCTTGGAGGAGAGAGTCTGGGTTGTTAGTTAGGTGACAGCACCAAGACGGACCAAAGATTCGGCAGGTACGTGCAGGTACAATCTGAAAAAAAAAATTCTGGAGATAATTTCTGTGATTCATATTATGAATCTCACTAAAGAAGATTACAATGAGCAATTAATTATCTGACAATCCAGGAATACCCTTGTAAATATAAAGGCAGCTCTCTTTCAGCATGATGTGTAGCTTTGAATATAGCCCAGAGGTCGGAGCATCTGACCAGTTACCTAAAGGTCATTGGTTCAAGACTGGGCCACATCACATAACAATCATTGCCTACTGCCTCTATCTGGGCCAAGGCACATTCACGCACACACAGACATACACCAGTGTTTGTCATGTCTCTCCTATGATGTTATTAGCCTCTCTTACTCTGAAAATGTAATTTAATGTTATTTATTGCTTTATAAATGTTCTTAGCCGGTAGACAAACATACTCCAGGAGCTTGCTCGATCGCCTTGTTGAGAGGGGTCAGGGAAGAATTTTTACAGCTCACTTATCTGGCCCCCGGGTGATTACTGTTTTTTTGCTTCCCTCTGGAATATTTAGGGGTGGGACGTCTGCCCACCTCCCTTGTTCTCTGTAAAGCGCATTGTGTTGCCTCTGGGTATGAAATGCGCTATACAAATAAAGCTTTGATTGATTGATTGATTGAACAATCATTGCCTACTGTTGTGCCCTTGAGCAAGGTCGCTTTGGATATATGTGGCTGCTAAATGAACACACTGTAAAATTATAATATACCTGGTTATTTATGCTGTATGTAAATCTGGTTATTGATGATGTACGTGAGTCATTAGGCTGCTGTTTTGTTCTGTGTGTGTGTCCGTAGAGCCATGAAGCACACCTGTCGCATATGGTCTGGTAAGGCCTGCTGGCTACTCTTGTTTGTCGTAAAGGCTCCAACTTCACCACTGTTAAACAGGTAAACAATGTCCAGATAAACCAGCAAAATATGTTTTCCTTTTATATCACAGGGGTTGGTTACATTCTTCTGCTGACACCCATCATCCAAACAGGTGGGTCTAAATGCTTGTACAGGACTGATTCACCCTCCCAAACATTTTCTCTTTCTATCTCTGACTCTCTCCCCTCTATTTCTGTCTTTCTCTTCACCCTGTCTTTCTCTCATCCCCTCCTTCTCTCTTTCTGTATCTACCTTTCTCACTTCATCTCTGGACAGACTGTCGGTATGTCTATGTCATCTTTCTGTCCGTCTGTCTGTCTCTCTGACGTCTGTCTGTCTCCTTTTCTCCCCCCACACACTCTCTCTTTCTCTCTCTTAGATTTCCCTCCACTCATCCCTCTCCCCCTCTCTCCAGAGAACTTGGCGTTGAGAGGAGTTGCTACTCAATCTTCCAATTGGTCTGATTACTCTATGGCGGCGAGTGCCGCCATAGATGGGAAACGAGATACACACATCAATCCGCCGATGCAGGACTGTGCTCACACTTTGAATGAGAGCACCCCCTGGTGGAGGGTTGACCTGCTGTCTGTCTACACCATCTCCAAAGTTAGCGTCACCAACAGGGACTTTTGCGAATGGAGACTGGACGGGGCTGAGATCCATATCGGAAACTCACTGGAAAACAACGGTGTCCACAACCCCAGGTGAGGCAGTTAGGTAGATTGTTACATACAGACCCGTGTCAACTGAGAGGCAACACCAGTCTTACAGTACAGTGGTAACTGATATGTGGACCATTTGCATGGCAGTGCAGCTACTTTGAATAGGTGTCAATCAGCTTGTGTACAGTAGATCAGTCTGACACCACAGTGGTGATAGATACTGTAGGATTTGCATGACATGAGTGCCATTCTTCTCTAATTTTTACTTCCTCTCCACCCTGTCTCCCCCTCTCTATTTCTCTCCCCCTCTTTCTCTCTCTCCCTCCAGGTGTGCTGTGATCCCCAGCATCCCAGCAGGAGAGTCCCACTCCTTCCTATGTGGAGAGATGGACGGTCGCTACGTCACCGTGGTCCTCCATGGACAGGACAGAATTCTGACCTTGTGTGAAGTGGAGGTCTATGGATTTCCTGCTCCTCCTACAACCTCTCCTTGTCCCCTTCCTCCTTCCACTCCCTCTGTGAACGTGTTGCTGGAAGGGAGGAATGTGACGTTGGTGGGGGAGAGGCTGTGCTGGTCGGACGCTCTGTTCTACTGCAGGGACTACCACTGGGACCTGCTCAGCCTGACCAGCAGGGGGCAGCAGATGGAGCTGCAGAGGCTGCTGGGGAGGGGCATCGCCTTCCCCCTCACCCCCCACCTGTGGCTGGGTCAGCGCAGGTACGCACTCCTCCGACTGGACACGACTGTTCATTCATCCATTCATGGCAGTTTTTTTTATCGCTTCAGATGAGACCAACGAAGCTTTAATTTGTTCATTTGCACATTGCTTCAACTCATTTGTTCATTTCTTTCACTCATTTGTCCATGCTCTTCCTCATTTATTCCTCCCTTCATTCATTCATTCATGGCGACAGGTACCTCATGGGAAACAAGTGGTTCTGGATGAACGGAGACAACATGACCTATAGCCAATGGAAGTGGGGCTATGCCCCTCCGCAACTCTCCAACCCCTGTGGAGCCGTGGCCAGTGGTGGTGACTTCCTGTGGCAGGACCGCCCCTGTGAGGAGCACCTCAACTTCCTGTGCATCTCAGGTATGTACCTGCTACCGATTGAAAGGATGCACCTGATGGCAGTTGAGGTCTCTGTAAATGCTGGAGTTTCCCTGCTCCTGCTAACTTCACACTCTGATATCTCCTGTTTCTCCTGGTCTCTAACTTCACACTCTGATATCTCCTGTTTCTCCTGGTCTCTAACTTCATAGTCTGATATCTCCTGTTTCTCCTGGTCTCTAACTTCATAGTCTGATATCTCCTGTTTCTCCTGGTATCTAACTTCATAGTCTGATATCTCCTGGTCTCTCCCCAGGTGCTGAGGAGAAGGACAGCAGAGTTAGCTTCTACAGCTCCAACAGACACAAATCAAATTTCCCCTGACATAGTCTCAAATAGAGACACCCCTTTCCCCTCCTGCTAATGCTCATGAAGAAGATAGCGCAACAGATGTATCTGGAACAATTATGTTTTTGCTGCATAGAATTGATAGAGGCCGGTGTGCCTGAGAAACTGTTAAAATAATAGTAAAAGTTGCTCATGTAAGAATGTTAGGGGTGTGGGTAAAGGTGTAAGCAAGGTCACAGAAAGTACAAGACAACACTAAAACTATACCAAGACTATACCAAGAAATCGAATAGGGTTAGGGAAGATGCTGCAGACAAAACGCAGCAAGTTTGAGACAGACGGCGGAAAATCTAAGACAATTTCAATGAGCAGAAAAGGCAAACTGGGCAGTGCGCCCAGAATTATGTAACAACGACAATATAAAAGGAGGACAATCTCTATGGTACCTTTGTATTTTGATCCTCCAGTTCTCTGGGGATTAGACTACCTTCAAGCTTGCATTAAAATAACTCAAAACTGCTTTGGTCTCTGGGACTCGACTCTCACCCACCAAACCCAGATATTGCTAACACTACTACAGTAAATTTTCTGGCATGCAATTTGCAGGTGCATTCCTACTATATTAAATGGTAAATGGACTGCTTTTATCCAAAGAGCTTTACAATACCTTAGCCTCTCATTCACCCATTCACACACTCTCTCACACACACACACACACATACACACACACACACACACACACACACCAATGATGGCAGCTGCCATGCAAGCTGCTAGACTGCTCATTGGGAGCGATTTGGGGTTCAGTGTCTCCCCCAAGAACACTCCGACATGTGGACAGAAGCCGGGATTCTAACCGCCAACCCTACGATCACTGGACGACCCGCTCTACTTCCTGGGCCACAGCCGCCTCTATAGTGATAAGAACATATTGTAACGAATATGGAAGAAGGCAGGAGGCAGCAGTTCTTCCCAACTGGGGTTTATTACGCATACATACCCTACCACTACAAACTGCTCTTGGGGTTTGACACATGAGGGACAGGGAAGAGGCAGAATCAGAACTGACAGAACCGGAAACATGCAGACCCTTTATGCACTAAACAGGGCCACTCCCCCCTGGCAGTACCACCCCCGTCCCTGCTGCCAGTTCGCTACACTATTTTAGCCTCGTGTCACCAGGCTCTCCTCGGGGGAGAGCTGGTTTCTAGAGCCCGCAGGTATCCTATCACACAAATGCCGAATAGAGCAGTCTAGTCTCGCTAGTCGCTATGGATTAGAATAAAACATGGACATAACAAACGAAGTAGCACATTCCATAAGAAGTTGTCGCATCGCATCATAGGTTTATGGGTAGGCCTGTTTTTGGACAGTATCCGCAAAGCAAATAGGCCCCAGGCTACTCCTATTTTATATCCTGACATGATCTGTTCCTCTTTGGATTCTCTGGGGAAACCTGCTGTCCCAATCCACAGGCTCCAAAATGACCTACTGTAGAAGAGGTGGAGCAAGTGGGAAGGAGAGAAAGAGAATCAGTGATAGTGAAAGAGAGAGGAGCCTTTTCCAGATGATAATGGATGCTGGCCCTATAGAGCAGATGCCCTTTTTTCATGTGAAAGACAGAAGTCCCTACAAGCTGAAATAAATAGTCGGAAAGTCTGCTCACCCCTTTCACATTCTCCACGTACGTTACAGACTTATTCTACAATAGATTTAATTCATTTTTTGTCTCAAAATTCTACACAAAATAGACTATAATTACGAAGTGAAAACAGGTTTTTAGACGTGTGCTAATTTATAAAAAACAAAAAAATGTAAAATATCATATGTACACAAGTGTGCATACAATTTGATATGACACCCAAAAGTGAGCTGAGGTGCATTTTGTTTACACTGATTCTGCTTGAGAAACTTAACTTAATTAAGAGTCCACCTGTGGTCAATTCAGTTGATTGGACATAACAGTGAATGTCAGAGCAAACTCCAAGCCATAGGATCAAAGGAGTTATCTGCAGACCTCAGAAACAGGATTGTGTCAAGGCATAGATCTCGAGAAGGGTATGAAAAAAATTCTGCAGCTTTACAGGTCCCAAAGAGCACAGTGGCCACCACCATTTGTAAATGGAAGGAGTGGAACCACCAAGAATCTTCCTAGACCTGGCTGCCTGGCCAAACTGAGCAATTGGAGAAGACTGGCCTTCATAGTAGCGTGACCAGACGGCAGCCGCTCCTTAGTAAAAGGCACATGACCGCCTGCTTTGAGTTTGCCAAAAGGCACCTAGAGGACTCTCAAACCATGAGAATCAAGATTCGCTGGTCTGATGAAACCAAAATTGAACTTTTTGGCCTGAATACCAAGCATCCTGTCTAGAGGAAACCAGGCACCGCTCATCACTGGACTAACACCATCTCTACAGTGAAGCATGGCGGTGGCAGCATCATGATGTGGGCATGTTTTTCAGCAGCGGGAACAGGGCGACTAGTCCTGAGGGAAAGATGAATGCAGCTAAGTACACTGAGATCCTTGAAGAGAACCTGTTCCAGAGAGTTCTGGACCTCGGACTGAGGCAAAGGTTTACCTTCCAACATGACAATGACTCGAAGCACAGAGTCAAGTGAACAAAGGAGTGGCTTCTGAGAAACTCTGAATGTCCTTGAGGCCCAGACAGAGCCCAGACCTGAATCCAATTTAACATCTGCGGAAAGAGCTAAAAATGACTGTGTACCGATGCTCCCCAACCAACCTGATGGAACTTGCAAGGATATGCTAAGAGGAATGTACAAAAATCTCCAGAAATGAGGCAAACTCGTAGCTTCTTTCTCAAGACACCTTGACGCTATAATCACTGCCAAAAGTGCATCAACCAAGTATTAGGCTAAGGGTGTGTACACATTTTTCAAACAAAGAATCCAAAGGATAACATGAAAGCGTAAACACTCATTTCCGTTATGGTCCTGGAGCTGTTAAGACACATCAACAACATACATTTCATTGACACAACATATACATTTCATTGACACAACATAAATTTCATTGACACAAACTTAAAATGAAATAGAAAACCTAACCTCAGAGCTGAAACCTGAAGCATTATGTAACTCCCCATTCCCCTGGGCCACAGTCACATCTGAAATGTGACGCTCGCTGTTCCCCCCAGTCACATCTGAAATGTGACACTCGCTGTTCCCCCCACAGTCACATCTGAAATGCAGAGGGCAGCCACAGGAGTTGCCATGACAGCGGCTTCAGCAGGCAGCCACGGGTTGTGCGTGAGGTTTGATGCCCATGTTGTGTTAGCAGATATGGGCCTTCTGTGTGTGTGGGGGCTTCATCACGGTTTACTGTAGGCCTATGTGCTTTAGAACAGAACGGAGCAGGTTAGTGTGTTGGAGGGAGGCAGCACACAGGATATGTTCATATCTGAGTTTCAGCCTCACATCAGGGCAATATGGCAGACGCTGCTGGGGTACTTTTCTTTTATCAGGTTCCGTACCTGCATCCTTCACAGGTTTAGTGTCATGTCTTTTTCGGTTTGTTCATGCCTTATAGTGCCTGTCCTTAAATAATATTTCAAGATTTCGTATGACATTCACATCATAACTTTATCTGTAAGCATGGCAAACCTTGTACCCTTTATACACTATATTGCTACACTCTAGTGGTTGACCAGAGTATTGACATCAAGTGTTTCACTTACAGAGTATTTTAATAGTATAACATTCCTCTATTGCTTGTCCAGAGTTGATCATTGGCCTAGATTATGCATAATGGTTGATGGTGCTGGATGGTATTGGTTTTTGTTCAATTATTATCTATAGATTAATTTGTTGTTTTTGATACACAATGGATAATAGGTTTACTTTGGGTAGTTTTTCATTTTTTTACATTTTTTTCAAGTTTTTAAAAGATGTTATTATTGCAGATTTTTTAATATTAACAATCCATCCAAGAATTAAAGGATGACCTTGTGGGAACAAAGAAAAATCTGAACCCCAAATTACTGCAGGATTCAGATCAGTGTATTGCCATATGGTTTATCCATACTAGGAATTTGTTTAGGTCGATGGTGCATACATTGATGGAGACAACATTAGACAGGGTGCAGGACAGGACTGCAAAGAGAGGACAGTGCAAATACAAATTACAGTATCCAAAAAAGAAAACGTACAAATGCAAAATACACAAAACATACCGAATGGATTGTATATACAGTGTGTGTGCAGAGTGTAGTGTGATGTATGTGCGATGTTTTATTTATACAGTGTGTGTGCCGCTGTGAAATGTAGTACAATCAGCTGTGGTGTGCAAGTGGTGCAAAGTCAACTGGGGGGGTCATAGGGGGGCATGAGCCTTGTTGATGAGGCTGGTGGGGAAGAAGCTGTTTTTATGGCATGAGGTCTTGGCCCTGATGGACCGCAGCCTCTTGCCGGAGGGGATTGATTCAAAGAGAGCGTGACTTGGATGGGAGGGGTCAGACATAAACAAAAAGGAGGTGGAGAAAGTGAGGAGGGAGGTGAAGGTGAGGAGACTGTGCCTGATGAGAAAGAGAGGAAGAACACAGAGGAGAACAGATGGACGAAGAGAATTAAAGAGGGAGGAAGGAGAGAAAGAGAGGGATGAAGAGTTGCCACCATCATCATCCTCAGCTCCAGGTGACTCCTGGTGGCTCCTGCTGGTGCTGCACACACACACACACACACACACACACACACACACACACACACTCCAGGTCAGGTGAACTAACGTGTCCCCTGTTTTAGGTGCTGATGGAGTTGGGGTGTTCATGAGGATTGTAGGCCTACACAACGTTTGGCTACTGAAAAAAGAAGCACAACTTTCACTGTGGATCTTTGTGCAACTGTGAGGAGTAAAGAAAGTGCAGCTATGCAGATCAAGAGAAAAGTGAGGTCATTTGTTCTCCATGATGACGTTATCTGTATAACACCAGACTGCAAACAGTCACACGACAAAATCAGTGAGTAGGAGCTGGGCATTTTGCAGAGGAAGAGGAGGAGACAAATGACAAATACACGAGGGTCTCTGCTTGGACCCTAATTATTTAACATTTCTTAAATTAAAAATATATTTAAAACCATGTGTCTGAAATCCACACAGTGTAGGTAATGGTAATGCCTAAGTAGGCATTACCATGTTGATTCTGTATCATGTCAGGGCTTGAACTCATAACCTTAGCTGTAGCACAAGGTTAGTACACATAGGCACATAGGCACTAGTCCTTCCGTCTCGGAAAAGCACGTTTAGCGTAGTTTTTCTAATGCATTTACGCCCCATTGACTTCCATTGTAGCCCAGTGAGAGCCTGCAGAAAAACTGCAGCTAGCTCAATACTAACAATCAGTGAAATGATGGTCTCTACATGTCATGTTTATGGTAGACAGACGAATAGGGTAATTTCCAAAATACTCGACCAACAACATAATGGATATTGTAAATGAGGCCCTATCCCAGACTATCCCTTTAAGCAGGGTGTGTCTTGCCAAGAACTGCAGTGGGATTCCTCCTAAAACTTTTCCCCCTCCATACCTTTAATTTCCAAATATTCAATGCATAGCCTACAGGAAAATGTTTTATTTAATATGGATACAGAAGTGCATGCAGTAGCCTAATAAAAGGATTCGCGCCCTTGACTCGTAGGCTATACACCGATCGTGACGTAAAAGACAGGTCCCCCTTCTAGATTTTTCTCAGTGAGTCTGTCGCACCCATGGAGGTAGATCGCACCCATAGGTCGCATCAACCATGCTGACCATGGAGGCCATGCAACCAATTGCAAATAGCAGAGGGCGGGTTTAAAAGGCATTCCAGTCTTCTCTATCCAGTGGCGCATGTCTGGTAGGACCCCCGGTTGCTACAGCATCAGACGCTGAGAGCGAGCGCTACCGTTGACATCCTCGCGCACTAGGATTAGGTTGAATGAGTTGGCTATAAACAGCTTGCCTTACATAACAGCTAGTAAATCAATTTGCACACTCTATACGCTACCTGCATACATTTTTTAGGAAACGAAATAGGAATAAATAGACCAGACTTAAAGACTATTCGCATTGTGGAATAACCGTATTTTTCCCACACTGAAAGGTGTCAAGTGTCAGTGGTTACGGAAAATAACGGAAGTGTAAGCCATCGCTCATTATGTCAGTTGTAGGTATTGATGTGGGTTTCCAAAATTGTTATATCGCTGTTGCCAGAAGCGGCGGCATCGAAACCATCGCCAACGAGTACAGTGACAGATGTACACCGTGAGTATTATAATCACTGACATCACTGGCATGACTTTGAGTTCGTTACGCAATGTTTGCATCTGATTGCTCTGTGCACTGATGGCGTAGTGTGGGCTAGTACAATGTGACGACTCTGGATGGTTAATTTTTATGCTGAATAAATTGGTTGCATTGTATCAGTGCATACCTTTCCTAGCTCTCTGCATTACAACATTTAGCCTAGGCCTACAGTATACGCTTAACAGTGCATTATAATTAGAATTAATCAGCGCATGCAGTTATTCACATTTCAAGGTTTGATGAAGTCCAATATATTTAGTCTCTATTCACATGGTCTCTCACACCCAGTGACGTGCTTGGCTTTTTATTGCAGGCCAATGCGATAGAGCAATATTAGTGCTGCGCATCATGTCCGAGTTTGCTGATGCTCACCAGCTAAAAGCTGCTAAGCCTGCACATTTCCCAATCAACAAAATTGTACAGTAGCCACTACAGAAATAATTATTCGCCTGTTTGTCATTTAAGTCTAGTAGTAGCCCCAATAAAGAATGTCTATGTCAACAGGAGTCTGGGGAGGGGACATTAAACGTTGACAAACTACACACACACACACACACACACACACACACACACACACACACACAGACACACACACACACATTGTTAGAATGTAACACATAGTCATATGGGATCATGGGATATGAATAACAGACATAGAAATCAACCTAAAGATGCATGGTGATGGGGAGGGGGAAGAGAATATGAGTGGATCCTGTCACTGTCAATGATGGAGAGCATTTAAGTCCAGGTCACTCTCTGTCAGCAACACACTGAAAACCTGTTAAGGATGTGTGCTACTTGAGGGAGTTTGACAAGTGGTGTTTTAAACAAGGATCCACTTACTTTTTGAAGGTGAACTCTTCTGTCTTACTGCCCTAGTTAGATACTCCCTTGTGAAATCCTTAATAATCTGCACCTCTTCCCCAGCCTAAAAGAACTGTCATTCTTTGTTTCTTTGTGACGCTGTCTGAAACCTGTCATATCACCCCGTTATCTTGGCTATATTATTGATTTGTTTATTTGTTCTTGTCCTCAAGGGCTTGTGTGTCTTTGGCCTCCAAAAACCGTATCATCGGAAATGCAGCCAAGAGTCAAGTAAGATAAACTGTATTTTCACCCTCAATTCAACTCTCAATTGTCAGCGGGCAATATTGATTGTCTCGTATGTAATAATTACCTCATTTTGTTTCAGATCGTAACAAACTTCAAAAACACTGTCCATAGTTTCAAAAAGTTCCATGGCAGAGCATTTGATGATCCGTTTGTCCAGGGGGAAAAACCCAAACTGCCTTACAGTTTGCACAAGCTGGCCAGCGGCAACACTGGAGTCAAGGTAAACCCACTGCACACCTTTCCACTGTGTTCGTCTTTCACTGTGTACACCACATCCCCTATTGTCTGTTGCTATTGTGTTCCTTTGCCATTGAGATATCTGTACACGTAAGAGTTCATTGTCTCTCATCACCATTGCCATTTGCTCAGTGTTTCCCACTGACCTCCAAACCACCTTTTTGAAATGGTAATTTCCAACAATGTGATCCTTTTGGCTGTATGCTTTCGATTTAGTTTGAATGACTTCAACCTAAACCGTGCCCTGTTTATGCTGCAGGTTCGCTATCTGGACGAGGACAAAGTATTTACGATTGAGCAGGTCACAGGTATGCTGCTGACCAAGCTGAAGGAGACATCGGAGAATGCCTTGAAGAAGCCAGTGGTGGACTGTGTCATCTCTGTAAGTCACTTTGCACTCCCTGACACCAGTCATATTCGGCCAGCTGTGGCTCAAGAGGTAGAGCGGGTCGTCCAATGATCGTAGGGTCGGCGGTTCGAATCCTGGCTCATCCTGTCCACATGTCGGAAGTGTCCTTGGGGGAGACACTGAACCCTAAACTGCTCCCAATGACCAACCTTGCATGGCAGCTGCTGCCATTTATGTGTGAATGGATGAATGAGAGGCCATTATAAAGCGCTTTGGATAAAAGAAGATAAGTGCAGTCCATTTACCATTTACTTCATCTGTACAATATCACTGTACTGTTGTGTTGCAGCTGAATGAGCAGGCCAGGTCAGCTGAAGGTATTTTGCCTTTAGCTAACAAGAGGTTTTATTCACAGGTCCCAAGTTTCTTCACAGATGCAGAGAGGAGGTCTGTGATTGACGCAACTCAGATTGCAGGCTTGAACTGTTTGCGTCTCATCAACGACACCACGGCAGGTCAGTGATCCTGGTAAAGAACTCTAATAGGCTAATATAAAGGAGAGACAGCCTTTGAATACAATACATGTATAACACATTTACCAAGGTGTAATAGTTTGTTGACTTTGATCGACAGTGGCTTTGGCCTATGGCATCTACAAGCAGGACCTCCCCACTCCAGAGGAGAAACCACGAAATGTGGTGTTTGTGGACATTGGACACTCCTCCTACCAGGTCTCTGTAACTGCCTTCAACAAAGGCAAACTCAAGGTTGGTAGCTATTTCCTTCTATAGCTTCTGAAACTGAAAACTGAAAACTCCCATCATTATAATCATGTCCTCTACCTCCTCATCTCTCATCATTCACCCATGTCCCTCTGGTCGGATCCACCCAGGTCCTGGCCACGGCTTTTGACCCTTACCTGGGGGGGCGTAACTTTGACGAGGCGCTGGTGGACTACTTCTGTGAGGACTTCAAGGGCAGGTACAAGCTGAATGTGCGGGAGAACCCCCGCGCCCTCCTCCGGCTCCACCAGGAGTGTGAGAAACTCAAGAAGTTGATGAGCGCCAACTCTTCTGACCTGCCGCTCAACATCGAGTGCTTCATGAATGACATTGATGTGAATGGCAAGATGAACAGGTGCCGTAGGATTTGGTTTCTCTTTTGTTTTATATATCTTACTTGCATATCATGGAGATTCATAACGTGAATTCTGTATGGGTGATTGTTTTCTCCCCCCCCCCCCCTACCCCGTCATTGTTACAGGGGCCATTTTGAAGAAATGTGTACTCAATACCTGCTGAGAGTGGAGGCGCCGCTGAAATCTGTTATCGAACAATCAAGTATGGGACTCAGTTAATTAATAACTCAGAATTCAGTTAAAGAGATTATTCACTCATACAGAGTACATGTGTTTTTGTGTCAGAGCTGAGATTATTCAGTCGAACAGCGTACGCGTGTTTTTGTGTCAGAGCTGAGCCGGGATGAGATCTATGCAGTGGAGGTTGTGGGAGGAGCCACCAGAATCCCTGCTATCAAAGAGAGGATCTCCAAATTCTTTGGCAAAGATATCAGCACCACCCTCAACTCGGACGAGGCTGTGGCAAGGGGCTGTGCACTTCAGGTATTGTACTACTATACCTAGCTAGGTACTACTATCCCCATGCACAGTATTTCAGGTACAACTGTACTTAGTCAGGTAACCTCTGTGGGAGATGTATTAGTCAGGTACTACTGTATCTAGTCCCCATTTGCAATGCTACAGGTACTACTGTACATAGTCCCTGGACACAGATGAGACATTAGTCAGCATTTAGTTTCCTATGCATGTATATTGTTGGAAATTCACTATGGATTTTGTGTTTGTGTGTGTGTGTGTTTGCGTGTGTGTCTATGGTTGTGTGTGTGTGTGTGTATAGTGCGCTATTCTCTCCCCAGCATTTAAGGTACGAGAGTTCTCCATCACTGACGTGGTTCCTTTTCCCATTACTCTGCGCTGGACATCTCCCACAGAGGAGGGAGTCGGGTAAGGGCACAAACACAGCTGTTTCGTCAGTGCTATTTGCTATCCTACTTGCTAGATATCAAGCAATTGTGTCATGACCTCTCCCTTGTACCACTTTACTGTTACAGAGAATGTGAGGTCTACAGTAAGAACCACGCTGCACCTTTCTCCAAAGTCATCACCTTCCACAAGAAGGAGCCCTTTGACCTGGAAGCATTCTACAGCTGCCCTCAAGAGCTTCCTTACCCAGACGTCAAGATAGGTAGACCTGCTTAACAACTTTTTTTTTCTTTTTTTTACGGCAGTTTAACCGAACATGAAGTATATTTATCTGTACCGCTCCACTGTAGTGGCACATACAGTACACTATTACTCAATTCTGAAATCCCTTGGCAGGCCAAGCCAATGCTGTGTACAGTACATAGTACAGTTCATGTCCCTGTCATATGGTTAGTCATGGTCAGTTTTCCTCTGTGGCCAGCTTGATTATGAAGGCTTTGAGCTCAGAGTGAGGGTCCCCCACATGGACAGTAATTAAGACTGAGGCTTAGTGTCTCCTGGAACACTGCCTTCTTATGAGTCACAGGTAATTTTTCAGAGCTTAGTCTTTAGCTTTCTCTGACCTGCAAGTGTGCGTGTGTGTGTGTGTGTGTGTGTGTGTGTGTGTGTGTGTGTGTGTCACACAAGGGGTGGCCTCAGGTGGGATTTCAGTATGGAACATGCTCAATTAACACCTATTCAGACCTCATCCCCTCTGCCTGTTCTCTGATGGAGTGCTATCAAGGGCTTGTGAATTCTCTAGTGCATTTATGTAATTTCAGAGACTAAATCAGGTGTTACTGAGTCTAGACCCTTTCACGAACCCCTTTCGTTTTTTCTACTTGAACTCCTCACTCCCATCCCTCCCTCCCTCCCTCCCTCCCTCCCAGGACGCTTTTCTGTGCAGAAAGTAATGCCACAGCCCGACGGAGACTGTTCCAAAGTGAAGGTCAAAGTACGCGTCAACATTCATGGCATCTTCAGCGTGTCCAGCGCCTCCCTGATCGAGAAGCAGAAAGGGGAGGGAGAGGATGCTCCTATGGATTTGGAGCCCACTGTGCAGAACGAGGGCAGGCCGGAGGACCAGGTAAGAGATGTGGAATAAGGTGGAAGATGGTTTATTTGAATTTGTGGAAGGTGGAAGATGGTTTATTTGGATGGTTTATTTATTCAGCCCCCTGCACTAGATGTAACACAAAACCTCTGTTGCATGACAGACTAGTCACTGTGAAAAGCCCATTTGCTAATGACTCATCACAATTTAGTGTTTTTTTCCCCCAGTATTTTATAGAGTGCTCTGATATAGTTTCTTTCACTCAAGATGATTTTCTATCTCTTGTTGGCTTTTAAAGCTGCACCCCTCTCCTCTCATTGAAGATGACATCTATAACTATGCAGAGGAGGTTTGTGGTCACTGTGTGTGATTCCTTTCTCATGCTTCACCTGTCATTGGGTGAAGGCCATCGCTAGTCCCATGATCATCTATTGAGCTCTCTGTGTGCACAGCTCCATCATGCTGAAAACCCAAGAGCCAGTGGACATGAAGCCGGTGGAATAGTTCTTCAAATGAAAATACCGTTCCACATTTTCATAGCCTATCCTTTGCAGACTGTGCTGTTCCTATGCTTTGTCTGCGTTCCAAGTCATCGCCCAATCCTTTGTACATTTTCCGTTCATCGGCATATTTGTACAGTATGTTTTACTCAGACAGGTTGAATATATATTAACATTGGCATTCCTACACAATGCTTTTTAATTGAATTCGAGTTAGACGGAGAGGTGTGCATCTTTAATGTAGCTTTTTCTTTTTGAAAGATTTAGCTGACATGCCTGGGGGTGAAGGTTTGCTAAAAGCTAACCCTATAAAGATGTTGGTCAGCATTGGGTAAAAGATGAGAACAGGTTTTGATAGTGAGAGCTGGATGATTTGGCTGTGAGGGTGCTCTTGTGTCGCAGACTAAAATGCAGGTGGAGGAGGAGGGTCAAAGCCAGGGGGATCACCAGAATGAGGATGCCAGCTCCGGCACCAAGGTCAGTGGGTTTGAATCCAACTGACCAGCACACTTAAACCTCACATACTGTAATAGTACCCTTTCACTTAAGCTACAGCAGGTGTGCTATGTGTAGAGTGAATGTGTTCTTGTAATGGAAACATGTTTGGAGTAATTAATAGTGGATGTATTGAATTTATGACCACCCAACCAAGGAGGGAGCCCAGGCCCAGGAGCCAGCAGCAGGGGGCAGCAAGCCTAAAGTCAAGGTGAAGAGTGTCGATATCCCCGTCCTGACCAAAACCACAAGACAACTGGACAGAGACATTCTCAATGACTTTGTGGAGTATGAGGTGAGTCACGCTGACCCCGCCCCCCCCCCCTTGAACTGATGAGTCATCATGGCCTCATTGGGATGCTGATGATATCGAACCCAAAGGAAAAGACTTGATACAGATGCCAATTGGATGAGTAAGGGTTTCTGTGAGACAGATAATCAATGTCAGTCAGTCTCCTAAAGGAACACTCTCACTGTGTGCTCTTTGTTTGTTAGTACGAGTCACGCATCAGTGATCTCAGGTTCCTGTTTGACCTATCTTGCGCGCACATTTCTCCAAATCCGTAGGAGGTGATGTATCTGAGTGCCCTACATACTGCTGTGTCTGAATGGCTTCATTCCATTTTGGGCATGTGGGACCTTGTGTCAGAGGAGGGCTGCGTCAATGAGGCACCAGGCTGATTTTGGCTCTGGGCGCTCAGTGAGTCTCACTCTGTCTGTCACTCTCCGTCCCCCAGGGCCAGATGATCGTCCAGGACAAGCTGGAGAAGGAGAGGATCGATGCGAAGAACGCCTTAGAGGAGTATGTGTACGACCTGCGGGACAAACTGTGTGGCATCTATGAGAAGTACATCAGTGAGGAGGTAAACACCCGGGATCAGCTACCAAATTGATTAGACATAAGAATAAATGTTTGTTGAACTGATATGTAAGTGGCCATATTGAACTGTCCCATATTGATATTTAGTTAACTGTGTTGTGGTACATATACCGTACATATATATAGCCAATACCTGTTTTGGCTTTTCTCACCATCCAAAATAGGACAGCAATCGCCTCACACTGATGCTAGAGGACACAGAGAACTGGCTTTATGAAGAGGGAGAGGACCAACCCAAACAGGTCTACGTCGACAAGCTGGAAGAGCTCAAGGTTTGAGACGTTTGTTCACAGTCAGCTAATTCTATTTAGAGAATTCTATCTTCAGAAATCTCTCATTAAGGCAAGTGAAGAAAATGGGAAAGCACTTTCGAAAACCAAGGACAGTTTTAGCAGCATGAGTTTTAGTCCATTAAGCTGCCAAAATGTCCTGGAATGCCACCTACAGCTGAGCCTGAGGAACCCAACATTGATTTTGAAAAACTGCCAAAATGTAAAGTGTTTTTGTTAATTGTGCCTGTCTGTCTTCCCAGAGGTTTGGCCAGCCCATTAAGGATAGGCACCGGGAGCAGGAGGACAGGCCCAGGGCGTTTGAGGAGCTGGGCAAGAAGCTGCAGCTCTACATGAAGGCTGTGGAGGCATATAAACAGAAGGTACTGTACATAGGCCTACCGTATCATGTCCACGTCATGTTAGTCCGACATGCTTGACATTTCTCCCAGAATGCATCATTTTTGACATTCTGACGGTGTCGTCAAAAGAATGACCATGAGATGAGGGTTAAGGCATGTTTTGTATTAGCCTCTCTCCAACAACTCTGTGTCAGTCTCTATGAAGTTCACCACTGCTCCATTGGGATTGTACTAATTA
This sequence comes from Borostomias antarcticus, assembly GCF_949987555.1. Taxonomy (NCBI): domain Eukaryota; kingdom Metazoa; phylum Chordata; class Actinopteri; order Stomiiformes; family Stomiidae; genus Borostomias; species Borostomias antarcticus. Next base: position 7,311,799 of record NC_140238.1, on the reverse strand, counting down.
TCTTCTTTTTTTTTTTTACATATCCAGTACACTCCTCAATTTTCTTTGTTTAGACCTGTCAGTCTCCTGGGGCCTGTGCGCACTTTGCGAAACTGATTAGGTCAATGTATTTTTTGAGCATGTCAAAACTGGTCCTTTTTATCTTTGGGCGTGATTCAGGGTTACCATCAATGATAGTAATACAATGCTGATCAATCTGATCAGATTATTTTTAAGGGTCTGGTTGTAAATTTGAGGTCAGGCACCCATTTCCTAAATCCTTTTTATTATTCAGGATGAACGTTACGTGCATCTGAATGCGGATGAGATGAGCATTGTGGAGAAGAGTGTAAATGAAAGCATGGGCTGGATGAACAGCAAGATGAACGCCCAGAGTAAGCTCACCATCGCCCAGGACCCCGTAGTCAAAGTAGCAGACATAATTTCCAAAATACAGGTATGTGAATGACTCAACCACAGACCCTATTTGCCATAATACTGTATATTGGCACATGATCACCAGGTATCTGTACATGTGAAACATATGTTGTGTCTGCTCCTCAGGTGCTGGAGGACATGTGCAGTCCAGTGATCAACAGGCCGAAGCCCCGGGTGGAGGAGGTCCCGGAGGAGAACGACCAGAGCAGCGGGGCCCACAACGGTCCTACCAGGCCAGGAGCCGAGGGCAGCCACCAGACGAAGCCTCCCTGTGGGGAGATGGAGGTGGAATGAGCCCCCCTCTGCCTACCAAATAAGCTCTGCTGCCTTCACTCTAGATAGCTACCATCAGACCATTTACAGTTATGATCTACCCAGGGGAACATATGGATCCCGGGACCACTCGTTCATGTCAACCAACAACTCTGCAGGTGTTTTGTGCATTTTGTTTTCAGTGTAACCCTGTTTGATTTTCTTTTCTTTTGATCTTTTTTGACTTTCCCTTGTGTGTTAAAATGGTGTGCTACTCTCTCCAACGGGTTGAACATACTTAATAAAATTGTAAAATGATAGAATTCAATAGATGAAACAATGCTTGTTTTTCCTACCATAAAGATTTGCATTCCATGTCCATACGCATCAGATATCTGTAGTGAAATTTATATCACACATAACCTTGTAGTGGAATATGAGTAGAATTCCTGTCTGAACAATCGCTAAGGCTGATAAGATTATAAGCAATATGTATGCAATACATATTATATATATTTGTATTTAATATATGACTTTGAAAGGATGTCTGTATGTTAAGGACCTGTAAATATTATTTTAATAATTTAAAATGGACAGTGCATATACTGTACTGTAGTATGTGTATATAGGATACATTCCTTGTGTTGAAATGGCAATGCTTTACTCAACAAACCTGTAGGTGACAAGCTAATTGAGCTGCCTATTTCCTTTTCTCGTTTTCATGCATTTTCATATTTAAGTTGTATGATTTAACGATGGCAAATAAACTAATTTTGTCTTTAAGACAAACTTTAATTGTGTGAAATCATTGCTTTCACTTCTCAAAGTAGGAGGTGCTTGCTTGTTGCCGTATGACGTAGACGTCCACGCCCCACGTGGTGTAACGGGCGGATATTTTCAAAATGGAAGAAATGTCAAAGTTTTGGAGGGGAACAAAAGATACAGTTTCTTATGTTATATGTAAGGTAATCCTCGACTGTGGATCTATGGAACGGAGTGATATATATTAACCTATATTTTTTATCTGTATGTGGGACAAATAAAAAGCAAGATGAGTGTTTCAATCGGCGATAAAATTGAGGTGAGTTTAAAGCTAACCAGCTAACCGTAGCTTGCTATCTACGAACTTCTGGTTCTCGGATTAAGTTTGTATTTTCCAACGAATTGCTGAATACTATGTGCCAGTGTTGCTCATACTGTTTTGGAACTACGAGTTCCCAATTCAGATTGAGTAACCGGTAACTTTATAGGGTTTAAATTGAAGTACGCTTGGGCAGCGTACGTAAATTAGCCGCATTGTAATCTTGTAAACATTGTTGGCAACGCTTGCTGTCTTAAGTTACATTTGACCAATATATACGAGATTGCGTAATACTATTCCATTCCATTAAACAGAGTAGGCCAATGTAATGAAATACACTGGAGGAGACCTCGACTGGTCCACACTGCGGTCTACAGTAGTCTAGACGCATGTTGGTCCCTTGAGACTAGGAGGCTTGATGCATGTGGGTCCCTTGAGACTAGGAGGCTTGATGCATGTGGGTCCCTTGAGACTAGGAGGCTTGATGCATGTTGGTCCCTTGAGACTAGGAGGCTTGATGCATGTTGGTCCCTTGAGACTAGGAGGCTTGATGCATGTTGGTCCCTTGAGACTAGGAGGCTTGATGCATGTTGGTCCCTTGAGACTAGGAGGCTTGATGCATGTTGGTCCCTTGAGACTAGGAGGCTTGATGCATGTTGGTCCCTTGAGACTAGGAGGCTTGATGCATGTTGTGGTGCGTTCGTTTATAACTGGGAGGTGGCAAATTGCGACTTCCCACTAGGAATTATTAAATAAAACACCGCATGAACTCGCACTTCCTCGTCGCAAATTCGGATATGTTTCTCAGCCCCCAGTTGCTCGAATGCACTAGATATAACTAGGTAACTGTGATATAATGGTATATAGCTCGAATGCACACAGGTCGGAGGTAGGTATTTTGCCACATGCGACTTGCCACCTCCGACCACAAACAAACGCACCATCGGTCCCTTGAGACTAGGAGGCTTGATGCATCGGGTCATTGTTGCCAGGAGACCGACCTGAGTGGTTGATTAGCGGGAAGAGGAGCGGGATAATTAGAGATGTTTGTTGGCAGAGGGTCATGTCAGATGTACCTGGCATGTTTGGCCGTTAATGTCGGGGCAGACATATGTACCTTGACGACCAAAACATCTCACTATTGCAGTCACTGTTGGAGCAGTTACCTGCGAGGAACATGACACAGGTCTCAGGGAAGATGTTTGACAAAGTTCTTCATTATTTTTTTCAAAACATCACCAGTAAATGTAAAGGGTCTAAAAATGAAGAGAGAATTTTATCCACGTCAGAGGAGCTTCAGATCGAGGTAGCTTTCTTCCCCTTTCCTTATCCTTCTGTCTGACAAGAAAAAAGGACCCTGGTCTCACCCTGGACCACCCTGGTCTTACCCTGGACCTTTATTTGGGGTGGAAGGAGATTACTTTCCACTCATGTTCATATCTGTTGATAAAAACACTTTGAATGTTTTTTTCTGTAATTTTTAGGATTTCAACGTTCTCACCCTCCTTGGTAAGGGATCGTTTGCATGTGTTTACCGGGCAAAATCAGTGAACACAGGTCTGGAGGTGGCTATCAAAATGGTAAGAAACGCTTCCTTCCTGTTGATATACTGTGTGGATATATGGCATGATGAATGCAGGTGTATGCATGGGATATTTCTGCATTTGCTGATTAGACAGGATATTTCAGTAGACACAAACTGAAATGAATTGGGTAAATTCTGGGGCACTTGAGGTGAGGTGAAATATCAGTAATCAGTACAGATGGACACAGTTTACTGTGTTCCTCTAACGTTAGCTAACCAGGTGGTATGCTATTTCCCTATGGGCTTTCTTGGTCCCCATGGACTGTCATGTCAGTTCTGTCTCTGGATAGTCACCTTGCCTCCTCGTTGTAGAGACCAGATTGGCTGCTAACCACAAGACTGAAGCACAGAGAGCACATATGGAGAGTGTATAATTATCTCTTTTATTTCACGCTCCTGTGCAGATCGACAAAAAGGCCATGCACAAAGCCGGTATGGTCCAGCGTGTGAATAACGAAGTGGAGATTCAGTGTCGATTGAAACACCCCTCAATACTGGAGGTAAGCACAGTTGACCATCTTGTTGGGTCTGTAATAGCAGACATGGCAGACAAAGCTGGAATAGATAACAGCAACAAAAAAATAATAATTCTGATTTCATTTCCGCGGCCAGTTATGTTACATGATCAGGAAGCTAATAACCCAACCCTAATTAAGCGTTAGGCCTAACCATACTGCATTCTGACTTTCACATGCTTCTCTTTTGCAGCTGTACAACTACTTTGAAGATAACAACTATGTGTACTTGGTGTTGGAGATGTGCCATAATGGGGAGATGAGTCGGTACCTGAAAGACAGGACAGTGCCTTTTTCGGAGGATGAAGGTCAGTGAATTGAGATATCGGGCTATTTTCCATGTCAAATCGTATGACACTTTGACACCCAGCATTAATTGTTCAATAACCGTTCTGCAAAATAATCAAGTTCTGATATTGTGAGGGTAGCACCTGTCGGGTCTCATAAGTTTGTGCTTGTTTTTTTTGGGGGGGTGGCGTCACAGCAAGGCACCTCATGAATCAGATAGTGAAAGGAATGCTGTACCTGCACACTCACGGCATCATGCACCGAGACCTGACCCTGTCCAACCTCCTGCTGACGAGCAGCATGAACATCAAGATCGCTGACTTCGGCCTGGCCACCCAGCTGAAGATCCCCAGCGAGAAGCACTTCACCATGTGCGGCACGCCCAACTACATCTCCCCGGAGGTGGCCACCCGCAGCGCCCACGGCCTGGAGTCCGACGTCTGGTCCCTGGGCTGCATGTTCTACGCCTTCCTGATGGGGAGGCCCCCGTTCGACACGGACACGGTCAAGCGCACCCTCAACAAGGTGGTCCTGGGAGAGTATGAGATGCCACGCCACGTGTCCCCGGAGGCGCGCGACCTCATCCGCCAGCTGCTGCAGAAGGACCCCGCCATGCGGCCCAGCCTCTCTGCCGTGCTGGACCACCCCTTCATGACCGAGAGCCTGCTGGCCAGGACCAAGGAGCTGAGCCTGGGGGAGGCGGGCTCCATGGACAGCGGCATTGCCACCATCTCCACGGGCTGCGCCTCATCCACCTCGGGCAGCGGCGGCAACCGCCTCCAGAAGAGGGCCGGGCACGTGATGGGGCCCGCCCTGCCCAACCGCATGACGCCCATCCCCGCCGTGCCGCGCCCGCCCAGCGGCGCCTACCTCGCGGGGGGGGAGCCCTGGCAGCAGCACCCCTCCGACAGAGCCCCGAGGGCGGGCAGGAGCAGGGCGGCCCAGGACGGGGGTGGCGGAAGGCCGCCCCACTCTCGCTACCTGCGGAGGGCCCACTCCTCGGACCGCTCCAGCTCCTCCGTTCCTCCGGGCCAGAGCATGGGGCAGGCACAGCTGGAGAGGTGCCACTCGGAAGAGACGCTGGCCGGGGCCGAGAGGCTGGCCTTCCCCCTCTCCTCCTCCGGCTACAAGGACACTCCGTTCCCCTTCCCAGAGCCCGGAAGGCTCCCCTCGCCCCCCGTCAAACAGGCCGCCAAGTAAGTTGTGCTACCCGGGTTGAATTTCATCACTACCTTGCCTGTGTCGCAGACTGACTAACTGAATACTGACTTGAACATCTATCCTCAGCTCAAGGTGTTTGTTTTCTACACAAACGGCACATCAACAGAGCCTGCAGTTAATGCACTCAGAGGGGCCTCCTAATTGGTTCAGTAAAGAAGGTAATTGGATTTTTTTTGTAAAGTTAATTTTACGTCTTGGATTCTATTATGAAAAACTGTCAAACAAAGCTTGTATCCCCTCCCCCTCCAGGCTCGGGTCCGAGGCCCACCGACGCCAGCTCTCACAGCAGCGGCGGGAGTTTCCATAGCGGCAGGGAGCCTTTAGCTGTGCACAACTCCTGGAGTGACAGACCGGCGGGCCGAGGCGCCGGTCCTCACCAGCACCACCCCCAGCACCACCCCCAGCACCACCCGGACGCCTACAGGGAGAACACGGCGGCGCCAGAGTTTCAGCCCGCTCACGGGGGCGAGCTGCGCGGTCCGTCCAAGACCAAGGCCGGCACGGAGAAGGAGAAGAAGTCCCTGAGACACCTGCTCCCGCCGCTGTGCGCCTCCAGACTGAAACCCATCAGGCAGAAGACCAAAAACGCTGTGGTAAGATGGGACGATCTTATTTACATTTTCATTAAAACCCGATTCGCCTGCCTTCGCTGCGCCTGTGGTCCACCTCCGCTCCTCCCTGTGGCGCTGTCTTCACTGACGAGCCGTGTTGTCTGTCTCCGTGTCCCCAGGTGAGCATCCTTGACACAGGAGAGGTGTGCATGGAGCTTCTGAAGGGCCAGGCCAGCCAGGAGAGGGTCAAAGAAGTCCTCAGGATCTCCTGCGACGGTTCAATGGTGAGCCGCTGAAAGAAAAGCTCTCCACAGGGGGTCGGGTATTACAGTAAGAAAACAGCTAACCTCCATCTTTGGACCTTCCATTGTAGGTGACGATTTACCAGCCCAACGAGGGGAAGGGTTTCCCTGTTCTCGACTGTCCGCCCGCCCCCCCCGAGGACATCCTGATCTGCAGCTTTGAGGACCTTCCAGGTACCGCGACACGCCCGGGACGTCCTGCGGGTCTACGCAGAGCGTTGGCGGATTGCGGCGGCCGTTTTGACGCCGGACCTCTGCGTCCGTCCTTTGCTTTTGTCGTCCGCAGAGAAATACTGGAAGAAGTATCAGTACGCCTCCAAGTTCGTGCAGCTGGTGAAATCCAAGACCCCCAAAGTCACCCTCTACACCAAGTACGCCAAGTGCATGCTGATGGAGAACTCCCCCGACGCCGACCTGGAAGTGTGCTTCTACGACGGTGAGGAACACTCTAGAAACGCATCTGACACATTGCAGTACATATCGCCCTTTGCGGTTCATATCGCACGCTGTTCCATAAACGACTCGCTAACGCTACATGACTCCCTCCACCCCCCCCTTCCGGCGTTTTGCGCCACAGGCGCCAAGACCCACAAGACGTCGGAGCTGGTGCGCGTGGTGGAGAAGAGCGGCAAGTCGTACACGGTGAAGGGCGAGGTGGGCCTGGGCGGCCTGAGCCCGGAGAGCCGGCTGTACGCGGAGCTGTCCAACGAGGGCCACGCCGTGTGCCTGTCCCTGGAGGCCGCCGTCGCCGCCGAGGAGCGGCGCAGCGCCAAGGGCACGGCCTTCTTCCCCATCACCGTGGGCAGGTGAGGAGCGCCGTCGCCCGGAGACCGACACTACGCCGTCGGCGCCTCCTGCGGTCCGCTCATACCGTGTGTGTGTGTGTGTGTGTGTGTGTGTGTGTGTGTCCGTGTGTCCGTGTCCTAGGAGGCCCATCAACCCGGACTCCCCCTGCCCGTCATCCCTCCCCTCACAGCCGGCCCCTGCGGAGGCGCCGTCTCCACCCCAGCCTCCACACTTCACTCCCTCGGTACGTCACACGCAGCACGCTACGGACCGTTTAGACTAGGATCCATCTCATTCATGGTGAGGAGATCCATCCAGGTTTCCCTTTACGGTTTTTCATGAGTTTTTTTTTTGTTCTTCTCCCCTCCCGATCACCAGATGATCTCCTACGACGGCTCAGACTTCACCTCAGCCAGCCTGGCTAAGAAGGCCTCCCCGCTGCCGGTCAAACAGGACCACACGGCCGGCGCCGGGAAAGTCCTCAAGTCCGTCTTCGTGCCAAACATCGGCTGGGCCTCGCAGGTAGCCGGTTCGCTTTCTGTTCAGGCTCACGCAGCGTGATCGTCTTGATTTTGGAGGCTTGTGTTGAGTCGTTGTGTTGCTGAGGTTAGTGTTTGTGTGCGTGTTTGTGCGAGCAGCTGACCAGTGGAGAGGTGTGGGTTCAGTTCAACGACGGGTCCCAGCTGGTGGTGCAGGCGGGGGTCTCCTGTATTACCTACACGTCGCCAGAGGGCCGCACCACCAGGTAACACACACACACGCAGGGAGATCCACCCCTGTTCGCTTGAACTCATTCACATTCATATAACGCACAGGTGATCAGTCTCTATCATAGTAATCCATAACATATTATATAACCTTTTCGTCCACTCCATTACAGTAGTCACCAACCTTGTCTTGGCGTGTTCCTCCCCGTCTTCCCCCAGATACAGGGAGAATGAGAGGTTGCCAGAGCATGTGAAGGAGAAGCTGCACTGTCTCTCCACCATCCTGGGGCTGCTGGCCAGTCCAGCTGCATGTTTACAGAAGCCCCAGTAACACATCCCCATTCAGCCCCATTCAGCTTCAAACCTGGCAGGGAGCAGACCTCATCTTAGGCATTACTGAGGAATGCATTACATCTCAAGTGTGCTTGTAAATAGGACCTTTGTTTTTTACCTGTACAGATGAACAAAAATTATGTGAAAAGATATATATTTTATAAGTGTCCATGTTGTACAGTGCCATTAGCTGATGTAGAACGTGTCCATGTTGTAATATTTTTTACTTACTGTCTGTTGATGTCCAACGGTAGCCTCAATGAAATGTGTCAGATGCATAAAAGCTTGATCAATAAACATCTGCAGGCTCGGTAGTGTTCAGTTGTTGTGGTGTCTTGTCTCTCACTTAGTCCAGCATCTTCAATACAGGAATACATTTCGAGCAAAAGCAAGCCAGTGAAGTGTGGGTGAAGGAATCAGACTAGTCACCTTTTAGTTTGTGTTTATTTTGCCCAGTTGGTTTAGCCATTCAATAAAAAAGTTCACAAAAATTGTGGATTTGATTTTTCTTCCTTAGAACTGATACAAAACATCAACATATACGCATGTATGCATATCGGTATATTATATACTGTGTATACATACACTGTACACATATACTATAGAACATATCTGAGTAAACATTCAGGTGGAAGCTGAGAGCACAATGACATTTGTCTGGGCTGGAGAAATTACCAAGGTAAGGGTTCATATTTATTTCCCATTTAGAAGCACAATGAAAAGCACAACACAGGACACAAGTATAGTGGTGTACAGAGATGTTTTTCCACAACATACATGGCTTAGTTATCTTGGACATATCCTCACTGTGCTTGTGGCAAGCCACCCAGACAGGCCTGGAGAGTCTGTGGCCTTCGCTGGGGACGGCTCTGACCCCACGTCTCTAATCTGGTCCCAGAGGGTTGCAGGCGAGCTGGTTACACTAGATTCACCAGTCCGGGTCGCTGGGTGATTTTAGACACCAAAAAGCAAATTCAGCTGCTCAGATCTCTGACTTGCTGACAGAAAAAAAAAAAAACCTAGAGTGAGGTCCTCTGGGACAGTAGAGATGCCGGGCTAAGAGGACCACCCTGGCCTCATACACCCAACCGGCAGCTCTAAGCCTATTCCTGTGCATTGCTGTTGGGCCGCCACAGGCTTCTGTCCTGTTAGTTGTGTAGATCCGTTTCATCATTCAGCTGGACCCACCATTTCACTGTTCCTGACAGAAAGCCATTGTTTGTTCGAATCATCACTCGCTCTTCTCTTTTATATAAAAATCACTTTTTCCCCATAAAATCTCAATAAAATAAAGTGTTGCTCTTAGTAGATGTAAGGACAAAGACACTAACAAAATAGAAGTAAAAAGGAGATCTCACAGTGAAAATTGGGAGCAAGAATTAGGATTTTTTTCTTCTTCTAGAATTGTAACCTGTGATACATAAAGTACACAAGAACAGCAGCAGCAGAATAAGATGCTTACAGGTAGTTAAAACTTCTGCTGTTAACCAGCTAGAGGAGAACTCACTGGGTGGACTGTGGGCTGCTTAACCTATCAATAAGGGCTCAACCAGTGCCAGAGGTTTGTGTGAAATTAACTGTGTACTGTCAATAAGGCTGAACAAAAAATAGAACCTTAATAATCAAGCAAAACACAAGTAATCATTTCATGGTAACAAAAATAATAATTTATGTTGATTTAGTTGACTATACAAATACATATGTTACATTAAATCTATTGGAACGAGACTTATAGTGGAACAAAACATTGTTGTTTTTCACACAATGTAGTTTTAACTGTATTTTAAAGGCCCAGTTTTGATTCGAATGAGTCATAAAGATGGAAAAGGTTTCCCCAAGTAAAGTGAAGTCAAAGTGTTAAACAGTCATGTATCTTACAAGCAGGTTAACGTAAGGGATAGCTCACCAAAAGTACTGTTCCATACCAAGAGTGGCATCTATGGACAAAGGCAATCTACATGTGTCTGTTAAGTGTTTTCTAACCATAAACTATTATTCCTCCTTATCCACAGACTCCTTTCATGGTAAAGAAACTACGTCGGTTTTACAATAACTTCCTTTTAAGCATTGGAATTCTGAAAATTCTGGAATTCTTCTCATGAACGCACACACACACCAACGGAATGTGGTCTTCACCCGTCTGCACTGCTGGTGCACCCAAACCCACAGAGGAACGAGGATATGGACCGGTTTGTCCTGAAACAGAGCACCTGCACCCCACCTGACACAAACATCCACAGGTCCAGAAACATCACTTCAAGTCAACAGAAACTTGGTCATGTGATTAGGATTCTTTACAGCGGGTAAACGTCGGTGTCAGATGGAGCTTTCGGTTGATGCCATACACATTAAGTCTCGTCTCGCCACACTTCCTGACACGGTATCTACTGAGGCTACTCTGAGGACTAGCAAACCGCCTTGCGCTACACTGACGGCGTATTGTTACTTAGATGGCACAGAAAAGTAAACAGTGATCCATTTCATTCTCATCCAACATAACCATGAGCGTTAGATATGTGAGTGACACTGGCGCACACACACACACACAAACAAGTTCCAAACCATTGTAGGAGTGTTGACATTCACAGACAATCCTCGCCTCCCTTCCCTCAATGTGGAGCGGTGGCAGCCAGGATGCAGATGCGCGTCACTGGTGATGTGAGAATGTGCCTTTGAGTGTGTTTATGTCTGGGACAGGGATGTGAAACAGCGCGTTTAAGTGGCACAGTTTTCCCTCTGTCCTGCCTGTCCCCTCCCGACTACCTCACATGGACCTCAGCAGTTACAGATTTCGCACACGCACACACACACACATTCACACACATTCACACAGAAACAAAATCAGCAATTAAGCAGGGTTCCCAAAAGTTCACATTACAGTACTGTAAGTCTTATTAAACAAAACAAAACAAAAAATACAAAAAGGCAGAGAGAAAAAAATCCAACACCCCATCACCATCATCCATATCTACATAGGAAAAGTTGGTTTTTGATTACAGATATATTATCATTAATATCATAATTATTATGACTGTTATTCATTAATATTATCACCGTTATCATCTGCGTTTGTTCGGGGATAGAACAGGGGGGGCGAGGGGGCAGGGGGGAGGGGCCAGTCATTGGGAGGAGGCCTTGGTGGCTATCGTGGACACACAGTGCTGCTGGAAGTTGGGCGACATGGCCGAGTTACAGCCCAGTCTCTGGCGGGGGCCCTTCAGGCCTCCGTCCCCCTCCACGATCCAGGGGCCGCCGGCGCTGTCCTTGCCCAGCACGCTGCAGCAGCCCGGCGGGGGCGGACCGGGGCCGGGGACCGTGGCGCTGGGGGTCAGCGTCTGGGCCAGGCCTTTGGGCTGCTCGCTGGCCGCCTGCAGGACGCCGGTGATGTGGGTCAGGAGGTCGTTGAAGAACCCGGGAACGCCCTCATAACCTGTGGGGAGAGAGAGAGGGGGGGGGGCAGAGCAGGGCAACAGATCAAGACCTGAACCAAGTCGACCGCACCTCTAAAGCAGTCGGGAACGTTTCAGTACATTTGTGGATTTTACACTGAGCACATAGTTTGAAACATTGCGGGGGAAGGGGGGGGGCGTGGCGAGGAGGCAGGATTAGCCAACCGTTCCTCTCACAAACCAACGGTTGTGGGGGTGGGGCAGCGCAGCCCGAGAACACCGTTGCCATGGCGATAACCCCAGTCCAAAATTAGTCTCTCTACGGCTTGCCTCTGAGCGTGCTCAATGCCGCTTTTAAGAACGCGAGGAGGACATCACTGAGCCCCGCTTAAACATCGGGCCGACGCATAGACAAGACGCTCGGTGAGACGCACGCTCGTCACAAACTATCGCTTCTCCGACCGCTCATCCTGCACCCGCGAAACGGCCTCGGCGCTACAGTAGATGAAGGAGGCTCCCACCGGGGAATGCGTTGATGTCGATGACGGCGTGCTGGCCCGTCTGGTTGTTGATGATGACGTCGATGCCGAACAGGGACACGCCCAGCGCCTGTCGCAAGGACCTGGACAGCCCTCTGATGACGTCGTCGCTGGGCGGCGGGGACACGCCCTCCACGTTGTCCCTCTGTGAAGGAGGACGGACAGACTCGCTCAGTACAGGACACAGGTAGACACGCAGTAGGGGACACGCACACACGACACAATCATGGTTAGACGACCCTGGCGTTGTCAGTGAACTGAATCAGACTTACAGACGTCAGGTCTGAGGACGACTCGGGCTTGGATACGTTGTGACTGTTGAAGAATATGGCCTTCCGGTCTGAAATGAAAAACAACCATACAAACAAAAGTATGTTATGTACAGACACAGACTATGTTTTTGACTTGTGCTCAGACCATTATCAAAGCGCAGTTTCTCCACTCTGACACCAGGGGGCATGAAAGACTCATCTGAGCCACAAATGGCCGTAACAGTCCACTAGTGGAGTGAAACAGGAGAAAGATGAGTTTGCGTGATTCACAGAAGTGGTCAGTTGGTGTCTGGACGATAGGGCACACTCCGACGCCAGACGACTGACAGAGAGTCGCTGAAAACAGATCACTACAGTGAATGAAGAGGTGTATCAGTTACATAACACCACACACACACGAGCCTGCCGGACAAACACAACAGTATGACCTCATGTTTACTTGGATGACTCAGCAATGGGACTTCCCTCTCTATCAGAAGATTCATTTCTGGCTCTTTTTTTTAACAGGCACCCTTTTAGTAGCCAAAACTATGAGGAGACAGTGTTGGAGAGGTGGAGGGCGTTAGCTCGCGAGGGCGTGATAACAGCAGGCCGTCTAGTCATGGCCCAGGGTCAAGGCTGGAGGGGGGGAGGGGGGGCTGGACAGGATAGGACAGGCTTCTTATGACTGAGGGTCAATTTTGGGACATGACATTGGATTGAGGGCCGCCCAAGGAAAAACAGAAAATATTTCCAAAAAAAATAACTTATTTATAGGTCTAACCAATCGTGCATACCAGTGATCACACCAATAGCTAGCCTGTCGCTTCACCGGGTTAGGCGAGATTTGGCGAGAGTGCTGGGCAGTTAAAGTTGATGTACTGTCGATAACCTTTTTATGTAGACGAATCATTTACAAAAGCAGGGCTTTTAGAAAGGTGCAGAATAAAGTGCAGAATAAAAGTATTGTGTCCCCCCCAAAAAACATCAGTGATTACGGATGTATTTGAAAAAATGTCGACGGGTCCAAAATGAATGTTGTGTTTATCTGTCTGATATCTCTGAACCTTGGCTCCCACCTCTAAAAGGCTTGTGAGCCAGTAGTATTGCGACGATGGTATAACAGTACGTCACTCTCCGCGGGCCGCGCTTTGAGAATGTATGGTACAGAGTGATCTGCAGTGTGACTGAGCACACGCCCTTCCCAGGGGCACTGAACTGATGTGGGCACATTTCAACTCTGCTGGGAGCGTAGGCGCTAGACTACTGAGGGAGGGAGGGAGGGAGGGAGAGAGAGAGGGAGGGACGGAGAGGGAGAATACTGAGAGAGAATACTGTAGAGGTAGATAGATACGTAGATAGACAGATACTTTATTGATCCCCGGGGGGGAAATTTGTGTGGTGTTACTTGTTGTTATCGTTGTGTTCTAACAAAAAGGCACAATCGGGGCTAAATACAAATTAACGGTAAATACGTGAAAATGTACAAGCTCGAGATCGACATAGAAGACGGAGGTATGGGGCTTTATGTACTCCTGGGTCCCGACACCAGCGCAGCACATGCCAGGACGCTTAAACAAACCCCCCCTACTCTGTCTCGTCTATCCGTTTCTGATGGAGGACAACGCGCTGTTTGAAAGCTCTTGAGGCGTAGCGCTGGCTGGACAACACGTCTGTACCTGTGCGGAGGCGACGCTGTGGAATGTGCGCGCGTGCCGACGGGGGTCTGCCCCGGCCTGGCTCCTAGCCTGCCCTGGTCTAGCTGTAAGTCTGCCCTGGTCTAGCTGTAGGCCTACCTGGTCTAGCTGTTGGCCTGCCCTGGTCTAGCTGTAGGCCTGCCCTGGTCTAGCTGTAGGCCTACCTGGTCTAGCTGTTGGCCTACCTGGTCTAGCTGTTGGCCTGCCCTGGTCTAGCTGTTGGCCTACCTGGTCTAGCTGTAGGGCCCTGGTCTAGCTGTTGGCCTACCTGGTCTAGCTGTTGGCCTACCTGGTCTAGCTGTTGGCCTACCTGGTCTAGCTGTAGGCCTGCCCTGGTCTAGCTGTTGGCCTACCTGGTCTAGCTGTAGGCCTACCTGGTCTAGCTGTAGGCCTACCTGGTCTAGCTGTAGGCCTACCTGGTCTAGCTGTTGGCCTACCTGGTCTAGCTGTTGGCCTACCTGGTCTAGCTGTTGGCCTACCTGGTCTAGCTGTTGGCCTACCTGGTCTAGCTGTTGGCCTACCTAGTCTAGCTGTAGGCCTACCTGGTCTAGCTGTAAGTCTGCCCTGGTCTAGCTGTTGGCCTACCTGGTCTAGCTGTTGGCCTACCTGGTCTAGCTGTTGGCCTACCTGGTCTAGCTGTTGGCCTACCTGGTCTAGCTGTAGACCTACCTGGTCTAGCTGTAGGTCTGCCCTGGTCTAGCTCTAAGTCTGCCCTGGTCTAGCTGTAGACCTACCTGGTCTAGCTGTTGGCCTACCTGGTCTAGCTGTTGGCCTACCTGGTCTAGCTGTAGGCCTGCCTTGGTCTAGCTGTAAGTCTGCCCTGGTCTAGCTGTTGGCCTGCCCTGGTCTAGCTGTTGGCCTGCCCTAGTCTAGCTGTTGGCCTACCTGGTCTAGCTGTTGGCCTACCTGGTCTAGCTGTTGGCCTACCTGGTCTAGCTGTTGGCCTACCTGGTCTAGCTGTAGGCCTACCTGGTCTAGCTGTAGGCCTACCTGGTCTAGCTGTAGGCCTACCTGGTCTAGCTGTAGGCCTACCTGGTCTAGCTGTAGGCCTACCTGGTCTAGCTGTTGGCCTACCTGGTCTAGCTGTAGGCCTACCTGGTCTAGCTGTAGGCCTGCCCTGGTCTTTGCATAAGGCAAAGCAGACAACTCCACTAAAGCTGAGCCTGGTTTGCATACTAGGGGTTTCACTGTTGTTCATGCAAATGGGGCAGGTCAGCGCGCCCTCATACAAGACCACGTTCAGGTCACTTCAGTCACAAATTTCGGGAAAACCACACAGCGCTTTGAAGAATAAGTGTTGTGATACACTGTGATGTTCAATAGCATATCAGAACACAGACCTCTTATCTTAGACCTACATCTTGTTTTCATTTTCTTACCCAACTTGACCAACAAGTACCAACAAGACAAGCATTCGCTGCCGTTGCCTCTCGGAAAAAAGGACGAAGGCTCCGATCGTCACCGCCTCTTAAACACACTATCCGAGGCCGTCTCCGAACAGGGCGGGGCTGCGTCTCTACAGGCAGACACACGTCGGACGTCCGCTCACCTGCGGGTCCGGCCGGGAAGTTCTTCAGGGAGGGCCTCTCCACCACGCTGTAGGACTCGCCCACCACAAACACCTTGTAGAGCACGGCGTTGTGGTTGATGAAGCTCTGGATCACGCAGGGCGGCTTCACGTCCTTCAGGTCCTCCTCGCTGAAGATGATGGCCATCTGGGGGAGAGGAGGGGGGAGGAGGCGGTCATCCATACGGTCCAAATGTCCTCTTCTCTAGAATTTCCCTGCTCCCTCTCTGCCTGCGTTTTCAACGGCTACACACACGCCGTGAAATACGTTTCCTTCGTTGTACTGTCTGTGTGTATGAATGTTTATCTTCGTGGCAGAGAAACGTGTAGTTATTTGGTTTGTTTGGTGTTGAGGCACACTACGCATTGTCCTCGTTTTTACTCTGGGGTTTCCTAGGGTGCAGGCCAGGGCTCAGTGTGTGACAGTTGGAGTGTGACAGTGTCAGTGGTCACAGCTAGACGAGGGCTGAGGGTGTGACTGACCACGGGAGCACTCTTACCTCATGGGAGTTGGTTCCGTGGGCTACTCGTGTTTTGCAAACTGAGAGGGAGAGAGGGGGGGAGAGAGAGAGAGAGAGAGAGAGAGAGAGAGAGAGAGAGAGAGAGAGAGAGAGGAGAGAGAGAACAGGTTGAGCATGCAGGGATACCACTGTTCTCCCAGGGGAGTGTAGTAGGTCAGACAACATGACAACAGCGGGGGGGGAGGTATCACTTGTTTACTACAGGCACACGATGTAGGGCAGGGGGGAGGAGACTGGAGGTATGTGTCTGACCCATCTGTGTTGGTTTGAAAACAATAAGGCTAGTAAACCAACTTGTGGTTAAAACTG
This sequence comes from Borostomias antarcticus, assembly GCF_949987555.1. Lineage (NCBI taxonomy): Eukaryota > Metazoa > Chordata > Actinopteri > Stomiiformes > Stomiidae > Borostomias > Borostomias antarcticus. The sequence continues at coordinate 7,295,488 of NC_140238.1, read as the reverse complement.
TCGACGCTCTGATAAAGAGAAATATGACACGAGGCCTGCCTTATCGGTTTTACGTCTCTCTAAAACCCAGTACCCGATACGGAGCCGTGACTAAGCCGGGGGAAGGAAGTTCTAGAATGCAATCACACGGACCAATTCAGTTCCTCTTCCTGTGGCAGACAGGAAGGGGAGGGACTTACTGAAGGGGAATGTGAGTCCGTGCTTCTCGATCTGCTCCAGAGTGTCCGGGCCGCACTCCGTGTTCAGGACCATGAACGGGGGAGAGCAGATCCTCTCGTCTGGGGAGAGGGAGACAAGAGAGGGAGACAAGAGAGGGAGATGGTGAGACCAACGACAAATAAACAACACTGGCAGTTAAGGCAGTGCTTCACAGTAACAGTGCTGCAAGGCTTCTCTCTGAGATGCAGGCTGACTCCAAACTAGGGTTGTAAAATTCCTGAAAACGTCACAAACCTCCCATGGGAATTAACAGGAATTTATGGGAATAATGAGAATTAACTGGAATAAACATTTATGGGAATTAACGGGAATAAATGATCTTTTCCGGTTTATTCCCATGAATTCCCGTTAATTCCCATGGGAAGTTTGTGAACATTCCTGGAATTTTGCAACCCTACTCCAAACCTTACCCCAAACCTTACCTTGGGCCCTAACAGACGACACCTACTGTGATCTGATACCAGAGGCCACTGATGTATGTACGTACGCACGTACACACAGACAGACACACACACACGCAGACGCACACGCACACACACACAAACGTCACATAGCCTCCACCTTGGTGGGCGAGTCAGTAGAGCAGATGGCCCTGCTGGTGGAACGTCACCGTGCTTCTTTCTCATCTCTGTGGCCAAGCAGGCTCCAAGAGAACAAGTGCAGAGCGGAGGAGGAGGAGGAGGAGGAGGAGGAGGAGGGAGCAGCGCTGTCTCCTGTACAAACACATCAACCAGGAAGCTGCCTGGCAGGCAGGCCCGCTCCGCCTCAACACACCACACAAGGAAACATCACTGAACACCGCGCGCCTACACACAACCACACACCCACACATCAGACACACACAGACACACACAGACACACTTCAAAACAACAAACACGCTGCACTCATAAGACTACAGAGAAACCCGCGGACAAACAATGTTTGAGCAGACTAGCAGTTAGAATACAAAAATGACACCACAAGTACCACATCGCAAACAACCGAGATGAAAAGACCAACATTCCTCCCCACGCAGCTTTGGGGTACACAGAGTCTACCGGCATGGTTTTCTTCATGTTTGCATGAAATCCTGCGATGTCGGTCCCGCCAAGTCTGTTGATAAGACAAGACTTCCTGCTGAGGTTGTACCGCCTCAGGGCACAACAGACAGATATCCTTCAGCGCTAGGCTAGCTAGCATATTATCCTAATTAATGTTTTGGTTTCTGTTATGTCCTAGTCATACGTCCCTGTGGTGAGGCGGCTCTTATAAAAGACACTGATACGAGGGATACTGTTTCACTACAGGGAATCGGAGAGGAGGCCAAATCCAGCACCGGCCAAATAGCTTATGACAGAAACAGGACAGAAACCGGGCAGCGTTTTTGTGCTGCGTGGGCTTGCTTTGCTGTGTGGAGGTGGCGGAACACGTTCGCTGGGAGAGCCAGCGATGCTGAGGTCATGGGAATCTCACGGGCGCCGGCGTCTGAGGGCCCCGACAGTGCCGCCGCTATCCCACGAGGCTCGCACGTGACTCCGCCCCCAGGGGGCCGCGATGGCCACCGCCGCCGCGTACACTCTGCTGACAGGAGATGACTTGCTGTTCTGACCAGCGGGGGGGGGAGGGGGGAGGGGGGAGGGGGAGGGAGCGAAAGCCTCGGGCCGAGAGCAGCTGACCGAGGAGGCGAGGAGTGATTGGAGGAAGCGCCGCGCAGGTCAGCGGGGGTTGACTGAGAGCCCAGCTTCCTGTTTTGACAGCCTCGCTGTTCAGCACGTGACTGGCTGCGTCGCCGGTCGCTCTGATAGGTAGCTGGACATCACAGGGAGCACCAACGGGGAAGTGGAGATCGACGGGAGGGTCCGTCTCACAACAGAACCAGAACAAACGACTAAAAAAAGGAAACAATGAATCACACACAGACCCTATTCTACGCAACAATGGAATCGACTCCGCAATAAGGATGACTCAAATCTGAACTCTATGAGGAGACTACTGTTCTTCTACAGTGCCGGCGCTACCTGTACAAGCTGAAAGTGGGGCCCCATGGCCTGGTTCTTCGGTCATGTGACAGGCTGACAGCAGTATCAGGGCACGGGGCAGGGTGGAATAAGACTTCGTAACAAAGTGAGCTGTTGCTCTTCTCCCCCTGTTGCTCTGTGGTTATATCACTGTTGACGTAGCAGCGCGTGGTTGAGGAGAGGGGAGTGAGAGAGGCCTGAAGGGTCTATCCATCACTTCTGCTGCTGGATCCCCACTGTCATAGCGCTGTTATTCTGGGTCAGGGGGTGGGCTGGGGGGGATTTCAGACTGGCGTCACTCAAAAACAACCCAGCCGAGGCCTTCGTGAAAATCCATCAAGAGTGCTCCATGTTAAGGTCTAGGGCTGAGCGAGAGAGAGAGGGGGAGAGAGGGAGAGAGAGAGAGAGGGAGAGAGAGAGGGATGGCGGAAGAGAGAGAGAGAGGGAGGAGCGGGAGAGAGAGAGAGATAAAGAGAGAGATAAAGAGAGGGGGGTGTGTGATGGTGAGGTGAGTGTCGTGCTTGGCCCCAGCTGCTCGGCTCTCGGAGTTGGGGATCAATCTCCACCTCTGTCTAAACACTGGGTGCTTTCGACAGACCCTCTGGAGCCGGAGTGGAGGTCGTCGCAGCTCCATCGCCCGCCCCCCCCCCCCTCCCCCCCGAGACCTGCCGAGGACTGGACCTAGTAATCACACGCCACAAAAAGCCCTGTTTAAAAAATAAAAAAGCCCCACAAGAGACTGATGGTATCACCACCGAGGTTTGATCCATTAGGGAACAAAGAGCACCCAGTCTGTAGGTACTGATAACATTATTCTAGAACTGCCCCAGCGCTGCCATGGACTGTCGCCACACAGGCATGGACACACAAAGCCACCGGGGGAACTGGACTCTCGCGTTCACCTCGCAAAAAAGACAGAATCAGCTTTACCGACCACATTGGTTATGTGGCCTATTCTAGTCCAGGCAGCCCTCCGGGACAGTGTGACCGGGACAACCAGCATCCTGTCCCTCCACGTCCCCCCCTCTGGTTAAACCGCCAAAGCTTTGCAATATCTCCCATTTCAACTCCAGCTAAACACCGCAAGGCCGCCTGTCACATAAACCTACAATTCCCAACATCTCGCGGTCCGATTCTATAGTCCCATTCTAATTATGAATCATCGATATGAAAAAGAATTAGGCCCGGTTTGTTGCCTCAAAAAGAGATGATTCACCAACACTGTATGTAGAGCAACCGTTTCATTTTATTATCCTTCCATTAAGGCAAGGCGGGTTCACAAAAGGGCACCGCCGAAGGCCATCTTTTATGTATGAGTGGAGTACTGAATCATCGTCTTCTTGTTTAGCCAGATCACTGACTGTTTTGGATGTGGTTTAGGGCCTGGATGCAGTCTCCCAGTCTCCAGCGAGTCCCTGGCTGGTGCTCTTGTGCTGCCCTTGTTGATATATTGATCAGTAACATCAGCAGGACACTTGTTAATGTTGCTCATACTTAATCTGCTGCATTTTAAGACTCTGATTGATATCAGCTGTCAGCACCCCACCCTCCCGACAAAACAAAGCACACAAGGTAATTCACTTAAATAAGCGGCTTGGGTTGAATTCCGCAGAATATTTCTTTATTTAAGAGTGCCCCTTCCTTTTGAAGTGGAAAAGGAGGCTTGTGATGAACAGACCAAGGGAGAGATGCTTCACCATTCAGAGCTTGACGACGGTTGCTATCTATAAAAACACACAGGATATATCCAGGGCCCGACTTATAAACAGACAGCAGTAGATTCCATTCCGACTCGTGTAAACAACTACCCCGCTCCGTTTCTCTAAGGAAACACAAAACCCAAGTTGGACAACACGGGGGGGGGGGGGCGCAGAGCGGAACCATGAATCACGCAGCGGGGAGTGGGGGAGGTATTAGTGCTGGACATACCTCTGTCTGCGCGCCACTGAAAACTGCCCTTCAGAGCCAGGAGGAGCGAGGTAAAACGAGGTTAATTTCCTCCGAACGCGTACACCTCCAGCGCTTCCTGCCATTGAGAGCTATTCCCGGCCGCCCCGGGGCGGGCGTGTCACCGGGACGGGCTCTCCGCGGACGGTTGGTCCAGGGTTGCCTTGGCGGCCAGCGCTGCGCCGCGGCTCTGTGGTTTCCACTGATAAGGAGGAGGAAGTGGCTGAGCCAGAGCGACGAGGGCTCTTTGGACTTTCCACTCTCCCTGCCCACTAACCCCCACCTCCGCCAGCCTGACCCCTGGTTCCCACCACCCCCCCCTCCTCCCTTCCCCAACGCGACCCGACCTCCCCCGCAACCAGTTCGCTGTCGATGACTGGAGAGTTTAATCCTGGGTCACAGCCCCCCCTGCCCCCCCCCCCCCCCCCCATGGTGATGTGATCTAGGATTATGAGGGCTTACCTATCCAGACATTCGAGAGACAGAACACAGAACGAACGTGAACCAATAAGCACCCCGTCCCTCGTTGTGTGGGCCTCTCAATAACAACAGTCTGAAAATCTTAGAAGGAAGCCATTACGGTGAGCACACACGCGAGCTCGGAGCCCGGAGCTCGCATGACACAAGACAGCGTGCAGCTCGTTGCGTAACCCCCCTCTCGAGTCTGTTTGGATACAATTTGTCCGTTTTCTGTGTTCTATTTTCAGAGCCTTCGCTGAAATCACCGTACATTCTTAAGAACCGCGCCAATCCGTTCCCCAGACACGAGGCTGAAGCTCATGTTCGCTACTCGTGTGCTGCTGTGGCACATGTGCAACATACATCACACGCGTATACAGCACACGGCACAGTCATGGAGCAACATGCGCACGCGTGCGCTTTCAATGTTTACGTTCCGTGCCGTGCTCTGGGCGAATGAGGAGCGGATGAATCCCAGGTGTGTTTACAGTGGGGGAGGACGCGCGCACAGGACCGTTAAGTTTATGTCCCGCCTCTCCCCACGGTCTAGTATGGTCTAGTCTGGTCCAGTCCGGTCTGGTCGGGTGGTCTAGTCTAGTCTGGTCCGGTGGTCTGGTCTGGTCTGGTCTAGTGTGGTCCGGTGGTCTGGTCTAGACTTGTCCATTGTTCTAGTCTGTTCTAGTCGGTCCAGTGGTCTGACCTGGTCTAGTCTAGTCTGGTCTGGTGGTCTAGTCTAGTCTAGTCTAGTGTGG
>NC_140238.1:7280113-7285113 GCF_949987555.1 Borostomias antarcticus | reverse complement strand
TCTCTCTCTCCCTCTCTCTCTCTGTCGTACCGATCATCAGACCGTTGGTACATCGCCGTCTCCAACTGATTCCCATGCTTCTCGTGAATGGACGTCAGGGGGACGTTGCGCTGACACGAATGTCACCATTGACAGATATCTAAAGCGGAACAGGTCCTCGTGGACGAGCACAGGAGGCAGCAGGATGGAGCGACAGTGTGACTCTACACACCATCACAGCACAGTGAGCCCTCTGAGTCATCCAGGAGAGATATATTCAGAGAGAGAGAAAGAGAGAGAGAGAGAGAGAAAGGAAGAGAAAGGAGGGGGAGGAAGAAAGGCTGATGGAAGGAAATTAATCTCGCACCATCTCCGCCACTTGCCATATCATTTCACGCGAGCGCGCGTGCACACACACGCACACACAAGCTGTACTGGGTTGTTTCCCACTGCAACGTGACAGATGCAAAATGATGCACGCGCCTGTGAGGTACAGAAATCCATCAGCATGTCCCCCTGGGAGAACCCCCAGGGACACAGTTTAACAAGACAAGGCTTCAGTGAGAGTGGTAAGACCATGACTTAGAGCCAGTGACCCTGTGAGTGACGATTAGCAGCGCCTCGATAACCGTACAGAACGTGCTCTGGTACTTCTGTCTGTGGAAGTGATCTCATTTATGTTCAGTTGTTGACTGTGTGTGTGCGTGTGTGTGCGTGTCTGTGTGTCTATCTGTGTGCACATGCGTGTGTCTGCGCGTGTCCGTCCATCCGTCTGTGTCTGTCTGTCTGTCTGTGTGTGTGCGTGTGCGTGCGTGTCCGTATGTGTGTGTGTGTGTGCGCGTTTTTGCGTCTCACCTGCACTCTCTGCACCAGCAGGACAGCCTGTGTGTCGTTCTGGTCGGCCTCCAGGATCAGGTCGGTCAGCTTGTGGATGATGACGTCCAGCGGGCCCTGCTCCTCCAGGGGCTGGCTCAGGTCCAGCTGGGGTCAGAGAGGTCAAGGACAGGACAGGGGGTCAGAGAGGTCACACAGCCTAAACTAGGCTCCACTAAAGGGGTCAGGGATGATGACGAGTCGACACACTGAAGTGTTCATATTCTGCATGTTGGGGTCGATGGATGGCTTTTCGGACTGAAGTTGGATGGATGGATGGATGCAGTCGCTCAACGCTGCTGTCTGTCGAGGCTGGTGCCAGGGGATTTACGTGGGTCAGCACAACGCACGCACACGCGCACACACACACACTCAGATACACTCACACAGACACACACACACACACACACACTCAGATACACACACACACACACACACACAGACAGACTGGCACAGATGGATGAGACGAGAGGCTTTGGGGACACAATGACCACTCTTCAGCTGGGGTACACGCTGTGTTCCAATCACAAGGAGCCTCTATTGTGACGAGGGCTGAATGGAGCCACTGTGGTGTGAGAGAGTAGTGTGTGTGTGTGTGTGTGTGTGTGTGTGTGTGTGTGTGTGTGTGCGTGTGTGTGTGAGTCAGATGGATTGCGTGTGTAAGTGGGCAAGCCTCCAGCAGAGCGTCCATGCATTTCTTAATTGAAGAAAGGCGCACTGATAGGCGAGGGCTATTTTGAGACACAGAAATCAGCGCACACACACAAAAAAAACTCGCCTGACTAGCCTGATGCCGGCCGGCTCTGAGTAATAGCTGGGAAGTAGCTAGTTCAAGTCTTCTCCTGTCCCTGTCATTAACCAAGCACACAGGACATGCCCCCTTTGACATTGAAATTGAAATTAATAGAGTACATAATCATGACTACAAGACACGCAAGGGCTTTTTAAAATTATTTTCTATAATACAGCCTTGATTACTTTGACGAGCGCAATAAAGCAGTTAGCCCGACGTTATTACGGCCGTCGCCGCGTCAAGGGACACTCCAGGTGCGATGCGGCGAGCGAAACGGCCACTTAGGGAGCGTGACGGTGTAATGAAAAGCCATTTGTCTTGAAGGGTTAACGCGGCGGCACACTCATTACCCACAGAAGTATCATTAACCAGGCAGGTAATGACAGAGCGACCGGCGATCATCTCCATGGGGGAGAAGGCGGCGGCGGCTCTAGGAGCCAGCTGGGCGCTGCTGTACCGGTCAGGCAGGCCCCGGTCGTCCTTTGTGTTGTGTTAAGCCCAAACATGGACGGACACACCTTAGCCACACACGCCGGGTCGTAAAGCAGGTGCGCCGGCCACGGGGAGGGGGGGGGCGGGGGGAGGCGTGGGACGGTCGGAGCCAGCCGGGTTAATCATTTGGGGAGACGTGATGGATAGGTGACTCATTAGCCCGCTCCGTCCTCGGCTCGGCCCCCGCGGAATGAAGCCTTTACGGCTCCTGTCGACTGGCGGGGGGTCGAGAGAGCGAAGCATGTTCTCTGCGGATCGCGTTGAGCGCTTTATCTTCTGTTTGTCGCGCGGGGGGGGGGGGGGAAATATCTAACTTGGCAACGGCTGCGGTGACCGCGGTCAATATTTCTCTATTGATTCATTGTGGTATTCTGTGATGGCTGCGATCCTCCTCTCTCCCTCTGTTTTCCTCCATGTTAGGGATTAACTGCGACGTCAGAGATAACAAAGGAGATACAGGTGTGGTATGTCGACCTTTCTACAAAGAGCAAGGTGTCCTCGTCTGCTCGCGCACGCGCACACACACCGTTCCCCTCAGGAGCTCATTACCCTGCGTCGTTACGCGTATCTCTCTCGGCCTCTCTCCATATCCCCAGCTCTTGTTGTCTCTCTCCCCGCTCCCCTCGCCTGTTGCGACTTGCCCTCCAGAGGCCCTCGGCTTAGAGGGCTGAATAGCGCTGTAAAACGCTGGGTGAGTCAGCGAGCGTGTCCGGCTGCCGTGGGCGTGGCGCGTCATGCAGGCCGCAGCGTGAGAGGGCCGCCCGGGCGCTCGCGGGACGAGGGGCTCTGCACGTAGTACGCGCCGCAAACGTGAGAGAAGAGCGATACTACTGTGTGTGAAGGCGAGGTGACACACACACACACACACACACACACACACACACACACACACACACACACACACACACACACACACACACACACACACACACACACACACACACACACACACACACACACACACACACACTACCACTACCACTACCACTACCACTTGAGGGGAAATAGGCAGCAATGAGAGGAAGAGGTGAAGAGGACACTGTGGTTTAAGGGCTTGCCCTAAACCTTCTGTGTGTATGTGTGTGTGTGTGCGCGTGTCAGGCCGGTGGTGCGCCACTCAGGCGCGGCCCGATCTCCTGCTTACTCAACACCGAGGGCCTGCCGCCCCGCCCGCCGCCATTCCCCTTCAGCGCGCTGGACTCAACGCCGCCACGCCCTGCTGGGTCAACACCACACATCACACTCACCCCCCCCCCCCCCCTCCAACGCCAACACACCGCCCAAATGCAGCCCGACTTCGCTGAGGAGGAAACACTCGCTAGCGCTAGTGTGCCTGAACAACACTAAGCCGAAATGGCAGGCGTGACGTCTTTTGGAATCGCTGTGGGAGAGAGAGGGCCGAGCGCTACTCGGCCACAGTGACGAGATACGTCACACAAAGAGCACATAGAACCCTGCGGGGAGAACAAGAGTTCAAAGGCGACATGTTATTTTTCGACTGTCATGCTCGCTCTTTTGATGTTTGGAGACTTTCCCTTGGGAAAGCCGCTCTTTATTATCAACAAACGACGGCGGTTTGCCATTTCGGCCTCAGACATCATCTGACCCGACGGTCTACGGGACATGCCGCCGGCGTGCATGTAACCCGCGTCAACCCCGCCTGCTTTTGACTCCCCGACCGCCCTTCTCCAACTCTAACCGGCTACGCCACTGAAAAGGCTAGCTATTCTGTGACGCGAGCCGGATGCTGTTTATACTAGCGGAGCGAGTTTATCCAACCCAGCTGGGTTACATGAAGACATTCTCTCCCTCTTCCTGACGGGGGTTTCGTAATGCGGCCGGCAGATTGGACGAGCACGGGGGGGGGGGTGACGCGTGCTCGCGGCTTCACCTGGCCCCGCCTCCTCCCCCGGGGCCCGGCCGGCCCCCAGACAGAGACTGTGTGTTTGCAGACGTGACGTGTGACGAATGATTTATTCAGGACGCGGTGCACGGCACCTGACACCCTGGTGTAAGAGAACATGTCTGACCGGGCCGAGGTGAGGCTACTACTGCTGGCCACGTCTCGCATGCAGGGGCGACGCGAGGGAGGGGAGGAGGAGGAGGAGGACGACGGGGAGGATGGAGAGGAAGAGGGGTAGTGGCGTGAAGGTGAGACTCCAGCCGAGCAGAACATTAAGGGGCACCTGGGAGCTAATTAAGCCACCGCCAGACTCACGAGCTTTCCTGGAGCCCGCTGGGTAATTAATCCGGTTTTCCCACGCTGCTACGGCGCGCTACGGCCGCACGCATCCAGGGCGCCTGCCTGTCTCTCGGCTTTCATCGCACGGCCTGCTTCACTTCAGACGGGGCTCGGCTCCACGCAGCGCCCGCTCTTTATAGTGAGTCCGACTCTTAGAAGATGTCGTGGAGAACAGAGGGGCCGAGCAGAAGGGCAGAGGGACGACGACAGCTGCTGCATCCATGCTCCAGTGACTACTCTAAAGTCTGGGAGAGAGGGAGAGAGAGGGGGGAGGAGAGAAGGAGAAAGAGGGTGGAGGAGAGAGAGAGGGAGGGAGGGAGAACGGAATTGTGCAGCTCTCCCATCTCAGGCCTTCATTAGGATCTGTTACTGCCAACGCCAACAATACCATCTCATGATGCCTCCTGGCAGTTGGCCCCCTGGGCAAGGCCGCCCCCACCGCCCTGGGGAGGTATACGGGGAGGAGGGGGCAGGGCGGGGCGGGGACAGGCCCGGGTCAGGGTGGGGACAGGCCTTGGTCAGCCGGAGACGGGCGTCACAGAGGCGGCGTAGGACCGCCGCCGCCGCCATTAATTGCCCTCTGACGTGATGTAATAGGCTGTTAATGTTTTGCGCTCATTA
>NC_140238.1:7252613-7277613 GCF_949987555.1 Borostomias antarcticus | reverse complement strand
ACAGTGTCCTCTCGAAAACTGCGCATTCGTGAAGATGTTCAGGTGCTGACATGTCCCTGACATGCGATGAGTTGTTGCGCCCTAGCAGTGAACACAGGAAGCGTGTGATTGGTGGTGCTTATAGTGACGCGCGCGGGTCTGGGGAGCCTCTCTGTGAGCGCTGTGGGGGAGGGTACAGTATGTTCAGGGCCCGACCCCCAAGGCTTTACTGTAGACTATCTGTGAAATATCTGTGCAAACTTCCCCTGACCTCTCTCCTGGTCTGGAGACAGATACGGCAGAGATGGTCGGCGGGACACGCAGGGCCGTGTCACATCCTGAGGAGGCTTCAACAACCTGACAGGCTACTGGATGATGAAGAAGGCCAGGGTGAGGGATGCCAGGGGGACGAGGGAGGCCAGGGGGATGAGGGCCAGGGGGATGAGGGAGGCCAAGGGAATAAGGGCCAGGGGGATGAGGGATGACAGGGGGGTGAGGGCCAGCAGGATGAGGGAGGCCAGAGGGATGAGAGAGGCCAGGGGGATGAGGGCCAAGGGGATGAAGGAGGCCAAGGGGATGAGGGAGGCCAAGGGGATGAGGGAGGCCAGGGGGATGAGGGAGGCCAAGGGGATGAGGGCCAGCAGGATAAGGGAGGCCAGGGGGATGAGGGCCAGGGGGATGAGAGGCCAGGGGGATGAGAGGCCAGGGGGATGAGGGCCAGGGGGATGAGAGGCCAGGGGGATGAGAGGCCAGGGGGATGAGGGCCAGGGGGATGAGAGAGGCCAGGGGGATGAGAGGCCAGGGGGATGAGAGAGGCCAGGGGGATGAGAGAGGCCAGGGGGATGAGAGAGGCCAGGGGGATGAGAGAGGCCAGGGGGATGAGAGAGGCCAGGGGGATGAGAGAGGCCAAGGGGATGAGAGAGGCCAAGGGGATGGGAGGAGGTCTTGTTCTAACATCTTGCTTTCCTGCAGGCCCATCATGAGCCTTTTAGCTGTCATACAAACTAATGAATCAGAGTTTACAATTTAATTGTGGACTTACCTGGACAACCTCTATCCCTCTTTTCCTGTAAGACAGAAGAGAGAAAAAGAACAATCAAAATACACAAATTCTCTTTTAAGCATAATAATAACTTAATACATACACCAAGCAAAGAGCTAGTTGCACTGCCAGTGTATGGCCAAGCTGTCGGTAGAGAAACCAAAATGGCTCCCATTCACAAGGGGAATCTCACACAACTTCACAAAGGTTATGCCTGCTTCAAAGGGCAGACAGATGGACAGTTGGCAAGGAAACCTAGACCGGAAGTGCATGTCCTCATTCCCCAGCCAACATGTTTCTATAATGTGTATAATGGAATAAATACATGATCCTCACAGTGCAGAAAACTACCTATCTTGGGAATTAAAACAACAGGCCAATGCGTCATCCAGGAATCCAGTAATGGCAGTCCAAGCTAATTTTGTAAAGACTTGGCCAGAGTGATGTTTGAAGAACCTCTCACTTCTCAGAAACAGAGCAGAGATTCTATGCTTAGGGTAAAAAAAAAAAGAAGGTTGCTTGGCAACCAGCAGGCCCCATCCAAAAGCCGACTGCTCAGCAGCATTTGTGGAGGTGCCTTCAAGCTGCTCCACCATAATAAACCCTCATGTTCCACAGCTCTCACAGGCTACAGTCTGATCCTCTCTCCATCATGTTCCAGTTCTCACAGGCTACAGTCTGATCCTCTCTCTCTCCATCGTTTTCCACAGCTCTGACAGGCTACAGAGTCTGATCCTCTCTCATAGCTGCCTCAGTCTGTGCTCAAGAAGTAGCAGTGTTGGTCCAGAGGTAACCGAAAAACCCAACAACTCGACTATTTAACTTCAACAACAACTACATAGCAATGAACCAGTTAAGACAACAGCCATATCTGCACAGGCCAAGGGCTGCGTCAGTATCGTGTAAAAACAGAATCCCTTAACAAGGTTGACAGGATGAATTAGGAGGGTCTTATTTTTAGTTTGAGAAGGAGTGGTTCTTCTGCTTCCCTGGAAATGGCAGAAAGAGAGAGCGAGCGTGCGCTACGGGGCATGTTTAAACATGCGGGCTGTTGGGGAGATGCTGTCTGGATTAGATATTCGCATGGAGAAGCCTGGCCAAAACACAAACAGGAAGGGGAGGTGGCATCTCCTACAGCGAGGTGCAGAGCTGACTGGCCCACGCAGCGTTTCCTCCAGGATTTTTTTCAGCAGCGGGGGTAACGGGTTTTTGTTGTACCCTGGGTGGTGTGGTGTGCGTGTGTGAATATCAAACGGCAATTTCAAAATATAAAATAAAATGACACTTGACTGCAAAGCATACTTTAGGACATATGTATTTGAGTATTTACATTTGGAGGGTGCCCTATAGTTCAGTAGTGCCATGTAGTATAATTCACTATATGCACAACTCCAGTACTTCCTGAAATTAGACATGCTTCTCTATTTCCTGTCTCACACTATTGGATGAAATGATTATTCAGGTGTGCCTGATAATTGTACTGCAGTCAGGCACACCTGATTAATCACTTCATCCAATAGTGTAGGACAGGAAATAGAGAAGCATGTCTAATTTCAGGAAGTACTGGAGTTGTGCAATTGGCTAATATTCTGTGTTGATTTGGAGTGCCTGGGTCAATGCTATTAAAAAAAGATATGAATTTCCCGATAAAATATTAATATAAAATATAATATATACAATATTACAAGAAAAAGGAGCTGTGCCTTATTTCTCCAATGCAGTATCATATTCTGAGTTAATTTGGAGTCACTGGGTCACATGACATGACTAGCCATTTGCATTGACTACTAACCGGCAGGTCGTGAAAACCGTTGCATTGCGGCTCTAAACCCCGGGTTAAAGTCGGGGAAATAAGACGATAAGATTGGGTGCCCAAATATCTTTCGAATATCCAACTTGAAACCAACTTCACCTAAGTGTTTATCTACCTTTTGTTCTTGTTCTCCTTGACCTCCAGTAGCTATTCGCCCTGACTCTCATGCCTGTCTCGCTCTGCCTGAGGTAGCGTCCTCCAGTCGCCAGGCTCGGAGGAAGAAATGCTTGCGCTGGTTGTCATGACTTCAAGAGTGATTGACGTCCTGTCAATGTTCTATTGGCTCATCCGTGTTGAGAGAGAGCGGACGACCACTCGTTTCGTGTTGTGTACCGACGTAGTACCGCTACACAGAGTAAAAAATAAATAAATCCCCCATTCTGAAACAGCGGCGGAAATAATTTAAATTGTAAATGAATATAAAGTAAACCCTGCCATGGAACCATGGTGTCAGGCTTTCTGGGTGTTGTGGATGTGGGTACAGTAGAGACTACTCTGTCTCTATAGTCTCTCTCTAGAATAGGAGCCGTAGTAGAGCAGCATTTCAACTGCGACACTGAAACCTTGGTCCTTCATTCTCTTCATTTAATAATAGGACAAAAACAAGCAAACCTGAACCTCACACAAACCAGAAACACAAGTCCTAAAACAACAACAATCACGTGACATAATCCCGTCGAATCTACAACAGGGAGGAAGAAGAATGCAACCACAACAAGAAGACACAGGCCAGTGGTTGTAAGGTCACAAAAACAACCCGATTCTAACAGCGCAGCAGGCATTCGCAGCTTTACAACGACGTGGATATTTAATACTGCAGCTGGCCTGTTTCATGTGGAGTAAATGGGGCCTTTGGTTTCATCCCAGGTCAGGTATGGAGATCATTTGCCCTCTCGTATTGTTGCACTCTGGAGAAAAGGGAAGAGGAAAAGACTAAACAGACCACGCGGGCCAAGGACAGAGTTTTTTGTTTGGGTGATGTACTATGTTACAGGGTTGTGGAGTAGTAGCCCCCAGTACCGTAGATATAGGGCATAAAAACAAAACAACACAAAGTAGGTCTATCACACCGTTTCTGTTTCAAAGCCAACAAGATGGCAGTGGGCGACGGTGAGAGGTCTCCTTCCGGGAACAGATGTTCCGTCTCGTGAGCCTTGGGTGCCCCACACTTTTTTGGCTTGTGAGCTACTTTTAAAATGACCAGCTCAACAAGATCTACCCCCCCCCCCCAAACCCCTCCGGAAGGGCCACTTCTTAATTCACGTCTCATTAAAGTCATATCTTATCTTAAAAAGAATCCCATTGCTGAAAACTCATAAAAAATAACCTACAACAGAAAGAACAACATACGGCTACTGTTTCAAAATCAAAGAATACATTTATGAATCAAGATACCAATTACTTCACACTGGAAGTTGAACGTTAACTTTCTTATATTCCTTGCACAATCTTAACAGGTAACAATCAGCTAGCTGTCAGAACAGTGTGTCTTTAGCCTACTTAAATGACTCAATCACACAGCTCAATACACTAATGACTTGCACTGAATGGATCAGCCAGGGTTGCATAATTCTGACTTTTTGTGAGTTTCAAATTGATTCTGCTAGGCTACTCTCAGCACTCTAGTTTGCCGTGGGACAAAATAGATTGTATAAAAGGAGTTGTAGCAGGTGCACATACAAGCCTAAACAATGCTGAAATCAGCCCACACATGATTAAATCATTAAAATAAACAATGATGAAATCAGCCCACGCATGATTCAATCATTAAAATAAAGTGCAGTAGAAAACTGTCACACTTAATGTAATCTACAAAGTAGCAGGAGGAAAAAGTTGCTCAAGAGAAGTGACGTGACTGCTTGCCTCCGCACGCGCAACTTCAACGCGCGTCATCAAGTCACCTTTTTTATGGCTTTTCTTTTGAACGTCTTGAGATCTACCAGCAAAGTCAGTGCGACCTACTGGTCGATCGCGGCCGACGTATTGGGCACCCCTGCCTTATAGCATCTATGCTGTGTTCTCTCCGAGAGAGGACCCCCAGACCTGACAGGAGGAGGGGTGCGATGGACAGAGCTCTGTGGTGTCCACAACATCCAAAAGCAGGGGGTCCAGGCACATCTATTTTCCCTAATACGGTATACAGTACAAGTCCTCCAGATCGGCTGTGCCAGCTTTTTGAATGGGCACCACCGACGGCACCACCGACGGCACACGGCTCTTAAAGCTAGAAGACCCAGCAGAACACCACCAGGCTGCTGACCACCGGGACTGACTAGACACCGGGCCTCTCACAGCGCCAGACCGCACACGTATGCTGAGAGTGAGTGCACAGACAGAGCAGGTCTGCCTACACCAGAAAGGCCAGTCTAGACCAGTCTTGGCAGTAGGGCTGCTCGACAGTGTGCCAGAAAACCTTCAAGGTACTATCATCTTCATTCGCCCCGAATGTTTAATATCCAACTACCGATGCAATGAAGTAATGAGTGTCTAAGCAACGAGCCACTCTTGTTAATGTCTAAACCGCCGCGTGTCGAATTGATCTGCTGCTCGCGACGTTGAGCAAGGAGCCGGCTCTGAAATGTGTAACGCCGGCTCCGGAGAGCCAAGTTTATAATACCGATGTCACAACAGAAGCAGCACAGAAAGTCCTCGGCTCTGTGCAGTTACAGTTACTCTGTGTACCGTGTGTGACAAGGCATGGTTTAGCTGATTACGCCTATACAGTGATAACATGGCCGCTTCATCTTTTTTTCTTCTTCTTCCTCTTCGGTGTGGCATTTTGTTTCCTCGAGTGGCACAATGCAGGGGAATTGGGAAAACCCGTGAGAAAACGAGAAGTAGGAAAGAGGGCACAGAACCGCTTACCTGTCATCAGAGATGAACACACAGTAACAAGGGTGACAATGACAACTGCTGGAGCAGAAAGATATCTCCCTTGTGACATGTTTCCCTAGAAGACACACACCGATACTTCCCCAATTCGCAACCTGACCTCAGTGTTGTAAAATCATAGCCACAAGTGGGTGTAACAACTGAGACGAAGACCTTTATGAGGAATTCCATCAGTCTCCTGACATTTCCAGGAGAGTGGTAGACCAAAAGAACGAAATATCCCCCACAACAAGTCCCATCACCTTAACACGCGCGCATGCACACACACGCATGCACAAACAAACACAAGCACAACAAAATACCACAGTTGCAATTCGGTTGGAGGTTTATAAAGAGATTAGAAATGTTTTATGGATTATATTGTGTTAATCTGCGCTGGTTTAATGGGTTGCTTTGTGAGTCAACAGTCCCCCTTGGCAAGGTGAAAATCTCTCACCAGTCACCACTACCATCAGCTGGAACAATTCACACTGAACATTGTTCTACTCTGAACCCAAACAAGTGTGAAATTGTTCTACTCGGAGCCCAAACAAGAGAGCCTTGGCTGAAACGACAAGAACTCTAGACTGTCACCGTGACCGCACACACAGCGCAGGGCTTTCAGCGTGACCTTTGCTAGCACAGGCGGCTCCAGGGGGTTAGGACAGCGAGGTTAGGACAGCGAGGTTCGGACGAGCCGGTTTGTCCAAACACTGTTGTGGAGCCCACCGTGGCTTGTTGATACTCAACACAGCCCTTCTTGTCGATCAGCGGGCGTGCTTCGCACACAGTAAGCCTGCTGAAGAAACCAAACGCAATCCCTGACCCACTTTACAAGACATTATATAATCCTGTTCGCTCGGCTGGAGACAGATACAGCAAAGAACAATGTAAAGTACACAGTAAAGCAAGACAGGTAATCTCTCTCTTTCAGCTGACACTCAAATCCAGGCGCACACACACACACACACACACACACATGCACGCAAATACACACACACACACACACACACAAGCCTAAAGCTTTTAAAATTAAGAATTCCGGTTGCTCAAGTTTCACGTACTGGTGCATGCCAGTGTTAGCTGAGAGGCACCTCGGGCCACAGACCACACCTAAGCTAAAAACGACATATAGCCTAGCCCACACAAAACACATATGCAAACACACACAGCCCTATCTAATAGTTCTGCACTGAGGCCTAGCTTCAGTTCACCACTACCACGCATCATCACGCACACTCAGAGACAGGGAAATTCTCACATAGCGCCAAGGAGACTCCAATTTACTCTCCACTGGCGGCTTCAAATGGCATAGAGACAGAGACAGGCAGAGTAAAAGAGCAGGCAGCTCTAACGAGAGAACTCTTGAAAATGACCGCAACAATGACCCACGTTATCGTCATGGACTTCATCTGCTTGATGAAACGGCGGTCAATATCCCAGGTCTACAAGAGGTTTGGCTTTGCTTGCATAGAATACAAACTTGCTGTCCTCATCACCAGTTGTGAGAGCCTTAGAACTTCCTCTAGTGCTGAAACTTTCCCAAAACCGTCACATAGACTAACAAAACATCTGTAGGCCTACGTCAAGTTTGGTCTTTCAGTCTGAAGGTTCACACAAGAAATGGTTCACACAAGAAAACACTTCAGTCATAGTGTCATCAACCTCGACCCCAAGCAGAAAACATAACATTTAGTAATGCAATAGGTGAATAGGTGCAAATAGCTCCACTATCAGAATGCCAGTGACATAGCTCTTCAAGTCAACTTAGGGACGATAGATAGATAGATAGATAGATAGATAGATAGATAGATAGATAGATACTAATTTGGCAACAACTACATAGTGATAAATAAATGGAGTGAACTAACATTTCCAATACAGCGTGGATCATTTCAGTTTCACAATTTGAAGTATGAGAGATATAGTATTCGCGCTCAAACTGTATTGTGATGAAATGACATACATACCTGCACATATCTGCAAAGGCGTGGAAATTAAGCTTCTTCATCTTCTTCTCGCTGAGCCAGTAGCCCACTCTCCTGCCTTTCAAGAACGTCTGCATCTCCACTGCGCTTGTGCTCTCGATCCAGATGTGACTGTGAACTCAACCTGGACCTCGATCCAGATGTGACTGTGAACTCAACCTGGACTCGGGCGAAAACAGGAAACCGCGGTATAACACTCCTAGCAGAGGGGAGGGACAGAAACCAACGTTAGCCAGTTAGCCACTGCTGTGCTGTTGTTCACGTCTGTGATGTGTATTACCCCTAACCCAGTTGTGTAGATCTGTCTAGGTTTAAGCTAACACAGTTGTAATGCAAAGTGCGCCTACCTAGCCAACGAGCTAAGCTGTGTGTCTTTCTAAAAACCCTGGCTGTGAGCACACCTTCATTTTCATTTCTGAAATATTAGGCCACGCCATAGCACATCAAAATAATTGAACACTGGCCATCCAAAAGTATATTAACTTCAGGTTGTTACGTCATCTATCGAATCACTACTCACTAGTCGGTCAACGCTAAGGTTAGCTATGGAAGTAGCGATAAGCAACACACTAGCTAACGTTACTATTGCGATGTCTAACTTAATTTAATGTGGGCGAGTGCATCTGGATTGGACGGAGCGCCCGCTAGCTGGCAGTGGCTACCCACGAAATGGGTACCCACTAACGTTAGACTAACGTTAGCTAGCAATGAAAGCTAGCTAGCTAGTCTATAATAAGATGCGCCACAGACCAAAAGCTGACAATGATCTAGCTAAAGGAAGAGGTGTAAATCATTTCTTGGCTACGAATGCATTGACAAAACTCCACACAGTTAACGTTGGCTAGCTAAACATATTTACCACTTAGCACATTTCCTTCTTGAATTTCGTTGTCCTCTTCAGGATAGCCACGGAGCTAGCTGGCTTGATAGTTGTCCATTCGGCTACTAATACAAGTACAAGTTGATGGCCAACGCCGCTGGACCGGAGGACAACGAACAAGCGAACGCAATGTTCTCTACAATGAACGTAGAATCTCGTTGGCTCGTGTTCATTCAAGGAACTCGCCCTGCCGCTTGCATCCCACACAGCTCACCTCACCGTGGCTCTGGGGCTAGCCAGCCTGCTGCCTGTCACCACAGGGAAAGGGTGGAGGAAGTATGGTGCGTTCGTTTGTGGTCGGAAGTGGCAAGTCGCAAGTGGCAAAATACCTACCTCCGACCTGTGTGCATTCGAGCTATATACCATTATATCACAGTTACATAGTTATATCTAGTGCATTCGAGCAACTGGGGGCTGAGAAACATATCCGAATTTGCGACGAGGAAGTGCGAGTTCATGCGGTGTTTTATTTAATAATTCCTAGTAGCAAGTCGCAATTTGCCACCTCCCAGTTATAAACGAATGCACCAGAAGTAGCGCTCTAGCACTAGGTGGCAGCATTCCATTCATGGCAAAGGTGATGTTTTTGTCGTTTCTCTTGCAGAGAAAATAAATTCAACAGGAACATAGAACCTCTGGTTTTGCTGATATAGCTTACTGTGCGCTTGTTTGACACCAAGCAGTGATTTATTCCAAAGAAGGTAACTAGAAGACAGAGAAGCCTTGAGTAGTTACTGCCGAGGAAATCAGAAGCGTTTTGAAACGCAACAAATGCGCCATCTTCTGGTGAAACGCTGACAGTGACTGTTGAATGATAATTGCTGGCCAGCGTTCTTTACGATGTACCGGTAAATTCATCTTGACATAGGCTACACACTGACATACATCGTACAGGGAAATATAACTCTCATTTGCCTGTTTTATTTCATTTTCTAGATATACTATTACTACATTTGTTAAGTCTTTTTTATATAAAGTAATTTGGTCTTCAATATCTCCATACAGTATCAACATAACGGAATGCCCACTGGAATACTAGCTTGTAGAAGTAGAACAGTCACTTTTTTAACAAAGAAGGAAGCTAGTTAACGTTCCACGACGTCATAGTTGAGCCTCATTGGCCAAAGTCGTAGTAGCTCCCAGACCAGCTAGTTATACAAGCTAGTTCCTGCAGGTCTACTTCCGACTCGGCACCTTCATCCTTCGCAAGTCTCCGGTCAGCTACCGAGGTAAGGTCCTCCGACAAACAAATGGTGACATATATGGAAATTAAACGGGTTCGTATCTGTGCGACACAGTGAGATGGTTTCATTTCGGGACCCGGGGTGGTACGCCCGCTCATCTCGACTTCCTCCACGTGGCCCTCTGTCCCGCCGGAACATGCGTATGTTTATGTTTGGTTGTGTGCTGCTCAAATTCAAGCATGGCGGCAAATGAGGCGGACGAGGCCAGCCTGTCCCTCGAAGACATGCTGGAGAATGACGACGACGAGCTGCGAGAGGCCATGTCGGTGTTGGCTGGAAGCGACCCTGAGAAATGCTCTTATCCAGAGGTGCCGTTAACACCGACCGGCCTGGTCCAGTAAATGTTTCGTTTGCTGATCAGCACGAGGAATATGTAGCCTTGCCATTATCGTGGCACTTCTTATGATCAATTTCGTTGTCTTTGTTTCAATGCAGGGATATGTAAAAAGGCAAGCTGTGTTTGCTTGCAACACTTGCACACCAAGTGAAGCCGAGCCTGCCGGGCTTTGCCTCGCCTGCACCAACAAATGCCACGATGGCCATGACATCTTTGAGCTTTATACCAAAAGGTATTCATTAGCAGAGGAGGAGGATTTCTTTAGCTAAGAGTCCCAATGAGGAATGCCCTCGCTCCTAGCTCACTTTTACAGGCCAGCTTCTACGTCTGAGTTCTAAACGTCACCAGTGATGTCACATTACCCATTTGTTCTCATTCAGGAATTTTCGCTGTGATTGTGGAAATTACAAGTTTGGCCAGTTTCAGTGCAAGCTGATCCCTGTAAGTCTTGAATTTCCCATCAGTCATGTAGCTAGTAAAGTGCTGACAGCAGAACATTGATTATTCATGTCATTATCCCCATTGTCTTTCGTCACAGAGCAAAGACAGCCAAAATAGTAAAAACCAGTACAACCACAACTTCCGAGGCTTGTATTGTTCCTGTAACCGACCATTCCCAGACACAGACGACCAGGTAGATACTAACCAGCCACTTCATATTTTTTTCTGTATTAAGAATGAAGTTGTGACATTCTGCATCACAAAACCCTTTACTTTCCTGCAAGGTGGATGAAGAGATGATCCAGTGCATCGTCTGTGAGGACTGGTTCCATTCCAGGGTGTGTAACCGTAACGTCAACATTTAGTTTAGCATGCTTGAGAGACTAGACGTGATACTTTTCAAACTGATATCTTTTTTTCATGTGGGCAAAATTTGGAATGGTCCAATGACAGTCAGGGACACTACACAAGTGGTAGCAGCTGACGGCGATCTAATCTATCTCTGGTTTCTAAAACCAGTTCTCCTGTCTTTGCTACATTCAAGGGTGTTTATTTGTTGCATTTGCAAGATGCAGGTACCATGTACAGTGAAATGACTTGAGCCATGACTTGATTTACCATTTGTGGTTCTTCCATGGAGCAGCATCTGGGCTCTGCAGTGGTGGAGTCAGAGGAGCTGCATGAGATGGTGTGTGAGTCGTGCATGAACAGGGCTCCCTTCCTGTGGACCTACGCTGCCCACATTGCAGGTCTGCTATTCCCTCTCCCCTTCTCTGTTGACGAGTTTAGAAATGTTGTACATGTTTACAACAGCAGGCTGACTTGCTCACCCAAATTCATTATTAATAATTATAACCATTAATCATTATTGTAAGTCACTTTGGATAAAAGCGTCAGCTAAATGACTAATGTAATGTAAAATGACATGATCTCTGTTAGGGATGAGACGGTATATGGTAAAACTCAACCGCGGTATAAAATGTCCACGGTATTAGAACCGTGACATTCCCTGTGTTTACAGTATTACGTTTACGATATTACACAATAATGCGCTGCTGAAACTTCACATTTCAAGTTGCTTGCAACAGTTAATTTTGTAATTTAATATAAGCTTGCTATTAATAAACTGAGCTTGATTACAATACTGTGTATTTTCCATCATGTGTTGCACTGTAGTTCCAAATACTTGTTTTTTTTATGCGTGTTGGGGAGGTGAAATGCCGTATACCGTGAAAAACCGTACCGTGTAACTAGATACCGTACCGTACTGTAATGCAAAAATCCATACCGTCTCATCCCTACTCTCTGCATGTCCAGCTGGAAAAGTCATGACTGTACTGGTTTTTTTTGCCAGCCCCTGACTACTGTTTTTTTTTTTGCCAGCGCCCCCCGTGATCAAACTCAGCCCCTGCAAGGAGGAGGTGGAGGTCGACGTGGAGGAGGACGGGAGGAGTGAGAAGGAGGACGGGAGGAGTGAGAAGGAGGACGGGAGGAGTGAGAAGGAGAAGTGTGAGCCACATGTGAACGGAGGCGAGGGGTCCTCTGCAAGCCCTGGCGGTCAGGAACAGGAGGCGAGTACATGTTTATGAGGCCGGATGAGCATAATTAACTCACGTCCAGGGATGTTATATTGATTAGCTCCCATCCTTATTGAGCCCTGAAGCACATTTGGCTACATTAGCTGCAAGCACATGAAGCTACATTTAGCTGCCATTTAGTTTAGAACACAGACTGACAATTGAATTCATGACATTGGCCGGGTTTCCCGAACGAGTTCCAAAGTACTTCTTAACTCCCATGCAAAGGGTTGCTTAAGAAGGGTTCCTTAAGAAGGTTCTTTATCGGGAAACCCGGCCAGTGTCAGGAGAGCCATCTGCAGTGGAGGGTGCTTTACCTCCGCCCTTCAGTTTGCTGCCACCAGATGGCGCCAGACGGTAATGTATATAGCAGGCCCAGACAGCGGACTCTAGATCCAGTCATGCCGCCCTGTCTTCAAAGTAATTAGAGGGGAAATGATCCGTGCGACACTGATCCCCCCTGCTCTGGTGACTGCCTTGGCCGGGCTTCACAGCACAGCTTACAGTAAACAAGGCTGATTTCAACGGCCCAGCCTCTCTCCGTACTAGCTCCAATTGAAAGAGCGAGCGTGTGAGTCACCGGCGTTGCCGCCGCAGCGCTGCGCGTGTTGACCGTGGCCTTTAAATCACTGCATTAACCGCGCCGCTGTTCTTCCTGTGAGACCCCCGTGAGACTCAACCCCCTCAGCCTTGTGGGAAGCTATAAGCAGGTCTCCTCGTTCCCTGTCGTTGATACAGAGAGAGGCCAGGGAGGGGAACGCCTCCTACAAGCGGCCTCGTCACGAAATGTCAAGCGGCTCCGCGAAGTGCCGGACCAAAACCGAGGCGTGCAGGCTGAAGGAGCTGCAGTCCCAGGGCCCAGAGAGGACCCGAGAGGGAGCGGTGTTCTGGCCCTACCACTGGCGCGCCATGCTCTGCACCTGCGTCAGCTGCAAGGTGAGACTCGCAACTCTCCCCCTTTCCTAGGCCGCTGCTCCCGGACGCGACCCTGGACTTAAATGACCGTCTGTCCACATGTTGATGCCTAGAAGGCCTACGTTGAGGCGGGAGTGCAGTTCCTACTGGACCAGTCCGACACACAGCTGGCCTATGAGAACAGAGGAAGGGAGAAGCCGTTCGGCAAGGACCTGCCGTTCGGCGAGGACCTGCTGATGTCATACCTGGGATCTCTGGACCGCGTGCAGCAGCTGGAGATAGTTTACCGTGAGGACGGGAACCAGTAGTCTTTCGGTGGGGGTGGCGGGCTCAAAGTGACAACGAAAAACAGTCTGAATGCCGTAATGTTAAAATGGGTTGTGTATTCCTTCCCTCAGATTTCAATGACTTGAAGACTGAACTGAGAGAGTTCCTGCAGCAGTGCGCCAGTGAAGGAAAGGTGAGGATCTATACGAAAACAAGACGAGGAAGACCTTGTGAATGCAGACCTGCTACTGTGTGTGTGTGTGTGACCCAGAAAAAAGCACTGCCGTCTTTCACGTCTTTCTACCGCAAGCCCCTCTTGAAGCCGCCGTTCCTCTTGCGTTGGCAGGTGGTCACAGCAGACGCCGTACACGAGTTCTTTGAGGATCTGCAGTCGAGGAAGAGGCGGCGCGCCAACGCACGGCAGAACCACTGCGACTGAGGCTGGCGCCGCCGCCGGCATCCGCCGCCTTCGGACACCTGCGCCTCCCTTCGCTGCTTGAGAATAACCGACAAGACTGAACGCCCCAGTATGGCAGATCAAAAACATTTTCCTTTTGAATAAAAGTTAAGTCATGCTGCTAACCAGACTGTTCCTAAAATGGAAGAATAAAAAAAGAGTCCATGCTGTGAGGGATTTAGAAGACACTTTTCATCCTATGGGGAGGAACATGAGGATCGCGGTGCTGTGAGAAACGGGCGCCAGGGGCCTCATTACAGAAACTTCATGAGTCTGAAATCCTGTTTAGGATCAGTTTAGGATGACATTGAGGGTTTTTGGTATTACAGAAACATGTTTCTTGACTGCATTTAGGGGGGGAAAAAAATCCTATTTTAGGATGGGAAGCTATTACAGAACTGTACTAATTTAGGAATTTCCCAACAAGGATAGCATAGACCCTGTCCTAAATTCCAAATAACTGCCAGAAATGGCAGCAGCACTGTTGTTAGGTCTGTATGGCAATAATGATTGAAAGGCCACTCAAACCGATGATGCTTTAAAAATGAACTTTCATTTGATTTAAAACATTTAATTCGGGAAGAATAAATGAATATATTAATCAATACAATACATTGTCTACAACAAAATATTATTTTTCATCTTGTGTCCTATATTTAAATAAAATTGGATGAAAAAAAAGACTTAATAGCTAAGTTTTTGGCTGATGGGCGGAGCCCGACAGCCCTGTAACAGGGTTTCTCCCTCCCTCCTTCTGTCTGTGCGTTGGTGACTGCAGGCAGAGTGAGTGGCAGGCAGCACAGAGAGCAGCGGTGTCAGATTTCATTCCATTAGAGAAAGAGACTGCTCCCTCTCACTCACTCGTGCAGGCAGACAGTCTGCAGGCACAAATGAACTTGGCCGCCACTCAACGTCAACACAACACTGAGTAAACAGGAAGTGAGGTCTCATTGCATAGACATTACATTACATCATCCCTTTGACATTCTACTTAATATGCATGCTCCCAAAGGCCCAGTCCCAATGTCCACCCTTGCAGACTCACAGACTTAAGGGCGTGCTCCCGCGAAGTCCGCGAGGGCTTAGGGGTGTCCCAATGTCATATCGGCAAGTGCATGAGGGCTCTCTGGCAGACATTTTGAGCCCTTCATGCCCCCTTACTGTAAGTCTGCACTTCTGCAGACTTTGCCTAAGGGAATTACCCACAGTTCATATCGTTGTGACGTGAAACACGGGGTTACCTGAAGAACATCCAATAAACAAGCACGGACAGGTCAACCAACCTAACGTTCACGTTACAAAACAAAATATGTTTTCAGCTGGACTTGCTTATCTGCACCGGTAGCCTTTTAATTATTTTGGTTTCATTATTTTTAAGTATGGGTTATTAATAACCCCATGGGTTTGTATAATGTGATTTGTTTAAAAATATGTAGGCTATGGTTATAAATTACATCGATTTATGTTGCTCTAAATCATATGATTGCCCCGTTAAAAGCAGTATGACAATCACCCATTTCGGTGCAATGTTCTTTGAATTGAGATTTCCAACATGAATATGGAAAGAGTTGTGAGGTGCAGAAATGTGTATTGTCATTCTTAAGTAAATACTTTTGGATTCATCACAAAAGTTGAACAGACATGTTTTGATGGTATCACAGAGAGTTCTGATAATGTAAAGGGGATTTAACTCGGGCCAAAATTAATTTACACAAATTCCCCTACAAAAAAAACAAAAATTCATAAAAAGCCCCACACCCACAATACTGTAGTAAGAAATATGTTTTCACGTCAACGTAATGTGATGTCGCAAGTGCTGTCCCATTCCTTTTTATACCAATTCGAGCCCTTGCAGCCTCTCGCACTCAACCACTTTACCAGGTGACGTCAATAAGTCTGAGGGCTCAGGGCTTAATGGTTTAGGGGGGACATTGGAACTGGGCCTAAGAGTCTGCGGGCACAAATTAACATGGCCGCCACTACACGTCAAGGCCGCTTAAACAGGAAGTGAGGTCTCATTGCTTAACACATCATCCCTTTGACATGCTTGACTCTGCTTACTATGCACATTCCACATGTCAATAAGTACAATTTAACATGGCCGCCATTCAAGGTTAATGCAATGCACTTGTGAGTCTACACCATCACTTAATGCTACCTCCAGATAAGGCTCCCTTCACCACCTAAAGGGAAGTGCATATGGCAGGCAATGACATTTGTCCAGAACTATCAAAAGAAGATCTGTATGTACACCTTCAGCCATAAGCCCGGCTGGACTAGTTTTGTCCATGATGGCTAGCTACCAAGCCAGTGACAAGTGAAAGCCCTTGTCCATCTCGAGTAGCCTACTGGTACATTCTAATCAAAGACAGTCCTACAGGAAGTCTTATAGGATGAGTGCCAATTGAAGAATCAAATGTACAGTTATAGTAAGGATTTCTTGAGATAAGATGGGAGGTCTGAGATAGGAAAGGACACAGCCATGAGTTTAGGAATTGCTTCTGTAATCTTAAGATATGATATTAAGTTAAAATGAGACGAGCAGAATTTTTCTGTAATGAGGCCCCAG
Organism: Borostomias antarcticus; assembly: GCF_949987555.1. Lineage (NCBI taxonomy): Eukaryota > Metazoa > Chordata > Actinopteri > Stomiiformes > Stomiidae > Borostomias > Borostomias antarcticus. The sequence continues at coordinate 7,261,233 of NC_140238.1, read as the reverse complement.
GACATCTAGCAGTTTTAGCCATGCACTGAATCTATGTTCTAAAAGAGTAAATGCTTCTGTCAAAAACATTTTACCAGGCAAATTAATTTGTTTATTCTGATTATTATAATTTAACTAATACTCTGTAAAGCGCAATGTGTTACCTCTGCGTATGAAATGCGCTATGCAAATAGTTTGGTTTGATTTGAATTTTCTTTTCACACATACAGCTTCATGTTATCTGATTTAATGCACTATTTTTATACATTCCAATTGAAGGTTCCCTCTGGTTGTGTTCTACTATTCTTGTTACTGAACTGTGGATTATAGCAGAGTGAAGGTGTATGAATTAAGTAGATTTAATTATGTTTTGATTATATTCCTGTTGCCTGAAGAAATAAACATTATTGTTCATCCATTATATTGTGTGTAAGTCTTCACCATTTGTCTACCTTGCATACTATGATAAACAGCAAGCTAGTGAAAACAATGCAACAAAGAAATGCCATGAATTTTGAAGCCATTTATTTTTAAGATGCCCAACTTGAACACTGTTATGCACCTTTTGATGCAACAGTAGAAAAATAGAACCAGAGAAACTAACTACAACTTGATACGGGAATCTACAAAAGGCTTTGTGTCAAGCACAATGTACCACGTACAACGCGCCTGTTCAACTATAACCATCCACACATTTCCAGATTTCAATTTCAAAGGTACCTAAAAATTAAAAAATACTATATACACAAAGAACTAGCTAGCTACATGAGCATTTGACTATTTGATGCAGGCTGGTAAGCTGGTAGAAAAGGCTTGCATAAGACATCAGAATCACTTGAATAAAGGCCCAGCCAGCCAGGGGAAGGCACTGACTTCTCTACAGAGCAGGAGCAGGAGCTGGATGCGAGGGACTCTTTATTCAGTGGGAACACTGTCCTGGAAAATAAAAATGACCAACCAATATGAACACAGGGAGGAATCTTGAAATTCTGCATTTTTTTCCCATGAAGCAAACAGGGTGGAAACATGATTTTTCTGCCCGGCCATTTCATAACCACGAAGCAGAGAGAATATCAACAGATCTATTACATGTTCCTGCTCTACTTTCAGCTCAAGGTTTTAGACAGGAAAAAAAACACAGAATCGACACAATAATGGTACTCCACATCACCAACGACAACGATGAACAAAACCCCTAAAAATAAAACAATAATAAACAGACAAAACATAGATTCAATGTTTACAATATAAATTGCATCTCAATCTGAAATTTCATGATGCAGTGCCGTCCACAATCAGCATAAGAACGCATTTAAATAGCAACTGATGTGGCGATGACAATTCATATAATAAAATGTGATAGAGGTCTAACATTTGTTTATTTACAGACAATGCTCAGAATATTTAAGAGGGGTAAAAACATCCATTTTGCTAATGCTTAGAGCGCTTTGTTCTGAAATCTCCCATCCCTTTTGTTCTATGTTTGATCCTGTATCCCTTCCCCCATCTTACTAAATGGGATGTTCCTACAAGGCTGTGCTGCCCATGTATAATGAGGTGGTATCAGAAGAAGGAAAAGCAGGTGGTGTTGATATGTCATGTGTGCAGCTCCTACTGCTCTCAAACAGAACCTCTGCAGACCAGCCCATGCAGTTCCAGGACCCACCAGAAGGTGGTGTGACGGAGGCCAGGCATGGTGTGACGGAGGCCAGGCATGTAGGCTACGGGAGTAGTGAGTGAATTCCCATCCACACGGCGGCATGAAGGGGGCGGGACACCGGGGGAGAGCAAGCCCAACTTCACAGCCTAGTGGTGATGACATCATACTTGATCGCTTAACAGAACATTTAAAAGGTTTGAATAAAGGCCTTCCGTTACGATTTTATTCAAGAACAGGGAGCGTTTTGACCACCGGGTTGTGTGGTCAGTCTCTGGTTAATCAGTTGATATGTCAATAGAAACCTGACCGCATTTGGATATTGAGAGTTCAGCACTGAGATTGTTGAAAGTTCCCTGTGAGCACAAAACCACACACACGAAACACACAGCACTCTCGCGCACCTGTTCGGCTGAAATATAGAACTCACGCTCAACCAGACCTCTGTACGGCAGTTGCCATGGCACCCTTATCTTTCCCACTGTATCTCAGTCATGGACCCCTGCAACCCCGCCCCCCTCAACAGCTCCGACCCTCACTGTAGCGCCGACGGTAAAGCTAGCGGGACCCCGGTTAGCACATAGCACAGAACAATAGGGCCCAAAGACATCAGCAGCATCCAGAGAAAACAATGACGATGTCGGCCGACCTACTTCCTGTTTCAAACCACTTCCTGTACGGTCCGAGTCAGCCCTCGGCCAATTACTCATCGCTGCTCCACTTTAGCGCGCGCGGGACCAGGAAAGGGGAACTATTAACGAGCGACCGTCAGGTGAGGCGCCGTAGGAATGCTACAGGAAGAGGTGGATCAACCAAATGAGCAGAGGGAAGAAGGCATACATAGATGTTGATGACTGATTTTTATCATGGAGATAACGCTGACTGGAGCTATGTGCTGGTGTTCGCTAGCTTATACTGGAGTCATATCTATCTATTCTATGCCGAGAGGTCTGTGTGTGAGGTCACCGCATCCAAGACCTCAAGACATAACTGAGCTACACTGAAGATAGTTGATATGTTTGCTCTCCCTGGGTTCGCTAAGCTAAACGGTCCAAACTAACCCGTCTGTCCACAGTCAGGTTTAAGGGATCAAACCTTCGCTCAGCGCACAACAGCTGTGGCCCTGTTCTGAACCTGCAGGACGGAGACGGGCTTGAACAGCGGCAATCCCAGCGGCGATCCCAGTGCGAACTGTTCAAAGCAACAAGTGTGGTCAGTTGTTTTCTCAGTGACCGACAGGCCTCAAGCTACTGTGCAGCGTCACAGAGATGGCACAGAGGGAAAGCGGGGAGACACACACACACACACACACACACACACACACACACACACACACACACACACACACACACACACACACACACACACACACACACACACACACACACACACAGTCTATTAATGGCAGCTCCTTTTCTCTCTCTCTCACACACACACACACATTAGTGCTCTGCTGTCGATACTAGAGGGGGTCATCTCCCTCCACCTTTCCCTTTTGATAACTTAAACCCCCCCCGCCCCCCACCCCCACCCCAGGGGTTAAAGTGCAGACTTGTAAGGGTGCTCAGGCTTGTTGGGCGACCTGCGGTCTCTGCTGGCCTCCTCGCTGACGGCGGTCCTCGGGGGCTGCGGCGGCCCCGCCCCCAACAACTCCCCCCCGGCCACCGGCCTCTCCCCCGGGGCCTCCCCGCGCGCCGCCGGGGGCCTCTCCTCGTGGCCGTCTGGGTCGGAGCTCCGCCCGCGCCCCAGGCCGTGGGTCAGGTCGGTCTCGTTGCTGGCCCGGCCCCTCGCAACGTGTCCGCCGCCCCCCGGGGGATCGGCCTGGGCCCCGTCCGGCCTCTGGGGGGGGGCCGCCGGGCCCAGAACGTCCAGTCTCAGGGGGTCGGCGGCGGCGGGGGGCGCCCGAGCGTCAGACAGGTAGGAGGGCGGGAGGAGAGCCGCAGGCGAGCTGCAGCCGTGGCTGTAGAGGTCCAGCCCCGCGTAGGAGGAGGGCGGGGCGTGGCCGGGCGGCGGCGGCGTGGTCAGGCGGCAGGAGAAGTGGTAGAGGTCGGGGAAGTCGGCCTGCGTCTCCGACCGGGGCTCCGGGGCGTGCCTCTTGCAGGACGGGCCGTGGCGGGCGGAGGGGCATGGCGCCAGGGGGAGGTGGGGGCCCGGGGGGGGAGCGGCGGCGGCGGGTTGGGGGGCCTCCCTATCCGCCAGCTCGGACATGTGCTGCTCCCGCAGGGTCATGACTGACACCCCCAGGGCGATGTCCGGCATGAACTCCCTCATCACTGGTTCCATACCCATCTGGACGCGGGAGACACACACACACACACACACACACATACACACACAGACACACACACACTGTTACAGCTGTACATCACCACAACCTGCGTAAATGTTCATATGACCAAAGGTAAAGACACACACACACAGTCAGGTGAGCTCTCACCTGCTGGTCTGCAAGCAGCGCCCGGCCCATGGCCTGTGGGTTGGTGCAGTCCGGCGGCGGGGGGCGGGGCGTGGAGGGGTAGTCCGGGCAGGCGTGGCGGATGGCGGCGGCGTGCCGCTGCAGCAGGGCGTGGTTGCAGGGGTAGGAGAAGGAGCGGGTGGGAGTGGGCGCGGGCGCCCGCGGCCTCCAGGCGCCCTTCAGCTTGGCGTGGCCGGGCGTGGCGGGGGGGTGGTAGGGGGGCGGCGGCGGCGGCAGAGGCGGGCGGAACGCCGCCAGGCCCTCCGGGTCGCCGAACATACCGTCCGTCGCCGGGCTGCTGTTGACCCGACAGCGCAGGGCCAGGACCGGGCTCTCGTCTCCGAAGCGCTCCTCTGGGAAGAACTTGTACGGGTTCTGGGGACGAGCATCAGTTTTCATCAAAAACCACTCAGCGACGTTATCAACCTTCAACTGTGACAAGCTGTTGTGTCATTAGCGTAGAGAACGAATAATTATAATAGTGATAATTGCATTCACATATTCATAGAGCTTTTCAATACACTTAACACTGGGGGCAAAGCTTAACATCAAACAAGACGAGACAAAAAAACGAAACAAGAAAAACATCAAAAGTCAAGAGGACAAAGAGCTAGACGGTAAAACACATTTTCTTTATCAGGGACCGGCTCTGAAAAACAGGGCTCTGCCGGTCTCGTTATCCAGCAGCTCAATTATCATCTGTGACCTCGGCTGCGCTCTTCGCCTGCAGATAGAGCCCCGCCCACCTGCAGTAGCTCCGCCGCGCCGTCCGCCAAGCCGAACTCCCGCAGCACGCGCAGCTGCAGCTCGTAGCTGACGGTGGCGCCCTCGCCGCAGTTGAGGGCGTAGGCTCGCTGGACCTGCTCCGTGTGCCGGAGCTCCTGCAGCCGGCGAATCATCTCCTTCACCACCGCCAGCCGGGGCACTGGCAGGACACACACACACAGGCTTATTTGGCTTATATGGTCGCGGGAGGCTAAGCTAATCTCGAACACGTCAACGCGAGTTGGCCAAATGGTGCGATCTCAACCGAATCCGTCCCGAGTGCCGCCCGCTCTAACCTGGGATCTCATTGGCCACCACGGACGGAGCGGCGCCCTGGTTGCCCGCCATCTGCTGGTGGCTGATCATGTGACAGCACTGGGGCACGGCGTTGTTGACCATGTAGAGCGTGTCGGGGACGTTGGACATGCGCACCAGGCGTAGGCGGACCAGATCCGTCTGCTCCACCATCATCTCGTCCAGCACGGACTGAGGGGAGAGAGAGGGAGGGAGAGAGAGAGAGAGAGAGAGAGAGAGAGAGAGAGAGAGAGAGAGAGGGGGTCGATCGGTCAGCTGGTCCACTCTAGTGAGACCTGACAGCTACACACCCAGTACCACACAATGTTAATTTCCACACAACCTCGTGGTTTGTGTCCCCCCCTCCGCACACACGCACGCACGCACGCACACACACACACACATTGCAGTCATTTAGCAGACGCTTGCATTTAACAGTGTACTACTACTCACCAGGACTCACAAGTGCATCTCCTTACTAAACAAGTGACTAAGAGTATAAACTAGTGCAAAAGCCAAAGAGTAGCAAAATATAAATACAATAGATGCTTAAGAGGGAGGATCCTGGTAGTACTTCTTGAAAAGATTCGTTTTGAGCCTGCGGCGAAAGATGGGCAGCGACTCTGCTGTCCTGACGTCAGTGGGCAGTTCGTTCCACCACTGTGCGGCCAGGACAGAGAAGAGTTGTGACGGCGTCGATCGACAGCAGGGGCCTTGGAGTGACGGGGTAGCCAATCGCCCCGAGGTAGCAGAGCGTAGTGATCAGGAGGGGACACACACACACACACACACACCTCTCTTCTCCTCTACAGACCCCCACCACCACCGTCAACCCTGGCCACTGAAGGCCTTTTCCCCGGGTCACGCGGTCCGCGTCTGGGTTTTTACCTTCGCTTCCTCCACGTATGGGGAGAAGAGGCGGGGCCGCACGTAGATGCCGGTGTTTTTCTGCCGCAGCCAGGCGTTGGCCTTGCCCCCCTCCGCCGTGGGCAGCATGTCAGAGGGAGGGGTGCTGATCAGACCTCTCTTCATCTGGAGGGAGAGAGAGAGAGAGAGAGAGAGAGAGAGAGAGAGAGAGAGAGAGAGAGACAGAGAGAGAGAGAGAGACAGAGAGAGGGAGAGAGAGAGAGAGACAGACAGAGAGAGATAGACAGAGAGAGAGAGAGAGAGAGACACAGAGAGAGAGACAGACAGACAGAGAGAGAGACAGAGAGAGACAGACAGACACAGAGAGATACAGACAGAGAGAGAGACAGAGAGAGACAGACAGAGAGACAGACAGACAGAAAGAGAGGTCATTAAGGACAAAACATCATGAAGGGAGCATTAGTCAGTGAGTCAGCCAGTCAGTCACACAGGACAAATCAGTCAGACAGACCAATCAAGCTGCAGGACAATCAGTCAGTCAGTCAATCAGTCAGGCGTGCGCGCGGGCGTGTGTGTGAGCGTGCGCTACTGACCGCGTCAGCCAGGACGTCACTGTTGGCAGGGAGGATGTGGTGGGTGCGGACGAAGGGCAGCAGGGGAGACAGGATCTCCTTCAGCTCCACCACATCCAGGTCCCGCCTCTTCACGCCGCGCTTGTTCACGCTGTGGGCCGTCCCGCTCAGCAGGTTGGGCTCTGGGACACACACGCACACACACACACACACACACACACACACACACACACACACACACACACGCACACACACGCACAAGCAAACAAGCGCACACACACACACACTGTTACCGGAGCCATAGAGAACGTGACGACACACAGTGCGCTCATAAGTCGTTAGAATATCTAATTCAAACGGGTTTCCTGAGGACAGTTGGAAGACTTGACGAAAGCCGGCTTCTTTTATGGTGCTTTTAGTGTGCTTAGGAGCCCGTGGTAAGTGGGTAATTTCCTCACAGCCATTAGGGGCTGGGGTCTCGGGGTAATTACGGACTGTATTTTCTTACCCCTGTCGGCCATCCTCTTAATAAGCTGGTGTTCGCCCCACTTAACAACGTACTTCAGAATGTCCTGCTCACTCGCCTGTGAACGAGTAAAGACAGAGAAACAGAGAGAGAGAGAGAGAGAGAAAGAGAGAGAGAGGACAGGGGGGGGTGGAGGAAAGGGGGAGAATCTATAAGGTCAAGGTTAAACATTACACTGAGTAGAAGACGAAGGTGTCGGAAGGAGGCCAGTCGAGTGTAACGTTCCTCCCCGGTTGTGATGGAGACAGCCCCGGCCCCCCTCCTGTGACAGGGGAGGGTGGGCGTGTCCGCTCGGATCGCGCCGCGTGACGCCCGGGGAGGGTGGCGCCGCCGGCGAGCGCTCAGCTTCAGCTGGGCTCCGTGTTTGAAGGCCAGGGCCCCCGGGGAGGGTCCTCACTCCCCACTCGAGGCCCTGTCTGTGTGTGTGTGTGTGTATATCTCTCCTTAGTGAGTCTCTCCTCAGTGATGTTGACTTTCGTTGTCTTTTATTATTGTCCTTATTCAGCTCTGCGTTGTGTTTTGATTTCAATAAAAGACGGCACCCAATCTCTCACAGTCCAGTGTCCCTTTTCCAGGTGTATTCCAAAAATGAATCTCTCCAACACGGGATTTGAGCGACAATCAAAAGCTGTTTATTTACAGAAGGTTTAGCATACAAAAGACGATGGCATATAGTCTAGTGTTCAGCTTGCCTGTCTGTATGGCTGTCTGGCCCAAATCAAAGCATCTGAGGTCGAGCACAGTTCTTATGGTTCGGGGGCGTTCCACCCCCCCCTCCCCCCCTTCCCCGATCAGACTGGTCTGGACTGGTCCGGTCTCACCTGCGACTTATGGCCTTGTAGTCGAGATAACCGGCCGATGGTCCGGTGCCCAGGTCTCTATCTCTAACCACAACAATTGCTGTTGTCCACAGAATGTACCAACCATGAAATGTCATCTTTATCTCGTATGGGATGTTTGTCTATTGCGAAGGGAGACACAGTTTCTTACAGAAACTCTGGCCGACGGCGACATTCAGGGGATAATCATCATAATTAGAAGCAGCTAACAGGATCAGGTTAAACCAAGACATTTCTCTAAAAAGGCCATTTTCATCAGTGAGCACTCCCATCTAAACCCCCATGCCCAATGGGACGTAAACAACTCTGCAGGAGTGAAAAAGGTAAACCAATAATGTGTTTATCTCTGAACCAGCCCTCGAATTCAACACAAGCCTGGATACGGCGCTAGGTACGGCTGCCGAACACACACACACACACACACACACACACACACACGTGTGGCGGGCGTTCGCCTCACCTGCAGGTAGTCCGACTGGATGGCAGCGAGAAGGTGGTCCTTGCTGAGCTCGTAGAGGATGTCGGAGGCGACCACCTGGCTGAACTCCTCGCACAGGAAGTGCAGGGCCTGGCGGTGGACCCACTTGGAGCCGTAGGGCTGCGCGCTCCACTTCAGTATGGGGACCAGGGAGTCTATGGACAGGCTCTCCACCACCATGTCCTCAC
>NC_140238.1:7112613-7250113 GCF_949987555.1 Borostomias antarcticus | reverse complement strand
AGGTAGTAACAGAGTCCTACAGTATTGTAAAGGTAGTAAAAGACTCCTCCAGTGTTGTAAAGGTAGTAACAGAGTCCTACAGTATTGTAAAGGCAGGATGAAACCCTGTGTCGTTAAGAGAACAGATGAAATTGAAACCTGAAAGCCGGGGCGTTCTGCCTGTTTATCTACCATAAACAGACAGGCAGAGCGGGAATGGATTCCACACATCCTCCTCCCTCCTCCTTATCTCCCTCTCTTGATACGAGCTCTTCCTCTCTGCATCGCTATCCCTCCCTCCCTCCCTCCATCCCTCCCTCCCTCCCTGGAGCTACTTTATGCACACACATCATCATAAAGAGATAAATAGACATTTTACAATAGCTGGATGCACGAACGGGTTGCCCCAAGCAAAGATTGTAGTAGGGGGCCCAGTTTCTCCCAAACACAGAAGGGACAGACAGGATGTCTGGAAGCCAAATATCCATACACGCAACAATATATAAACAAACATACATACAACAGACCGGCCCAGCATTCTGGATACATTTGTAGTCCATAGGTAAGAGAGCATGCAATAAGAGTAGTTAAGATACAAACAAACACTCCACCCCTCCCTCCCTCCCTCCCTCCCTCCCTCCCTCTCTCCCTCCCTCCCTCCCTCCCTCCCTCCCTCTCTCTCTCTCCATCCCTCCTTCCATCTCTCTCTCTCTCTCCATCCCTCCTTCCATCTCCCTCCTTCTCTCTCTCCCTCCCTCCCTCCCTTATATGCATATGGATTCTCTCAATCCCTAAACAGGCCAGGCATACATAAAAGCACACGGAGGCACGCACGTGCACACGCGCTCACACACGCTCACACACTCACACACACATGCGCTCACACACTCTCACTCACACACACACACACGCGCGCGCCCACAAAAGACTTTGAAAGGTAAAGGCCGGCCAGCGGGGAGCTGCAGCACATGAAAGCAGACAGCTCTGTTCCCTATTAACCCATTAGAATTCACAGCCCCATTCAGCCGTTTAAAGCTCTGCACTTTTATTATTATGAGCCGGCCGGATTAGGATCAGCATTATATCCAATACTAAAGCCCCTCCCCCCCACCCCAATCGCCTCCGCCCCCCCAACCCCCCCCCCCACCTCTCTCTCCCCGGGTGGCACACCACATGCGCCAGAGCCCGGTGGGCCGACAGGACCGCCGACGTAACGGACATTACGGCCAGAGCTTGTTCTAGGCTGTCGCAGCGGCGGCAGAGGATGTGCGCATCCTGCCTCCGCTGTTATTATTTGGAGGCCGCGTGTTTACGGAACGCGCCGTTTCCAGAGCCACTTAAGACGTCAGCGGCGCTCTGGGCATGTAAACGTCTGGAGCCCTCTGGACCGCGTCCTGGTTCCCGCCGCTTTTATTTATTTATTTCCGGGGGTCTCGTAACACGAGGAAGAAGGACAAAGGCGCGGACGAGGGGGAGGGCCGACGTCCAATCCCATCGATGGGCTGAAAGATGGAGGGAAGGGGGGGAGAGAGAGGAAGAGAGAGACAGAAAGAGAGAGAGAGAGAGACAGAGAGAAAGAGGAAAAGAGAGACAGAAAGAGACAGAGAGACAGAGAGAAAGAGGAAAAGAGAGACAGAAAGAGACAGAGAGAGACAGAGAGAAAGAGAGACAGAGAGACACGGAGAGAGAAAGAGGAAGAAATAGATAGACAGAGAGAAAGAGAGAGAGAGAGAGGGGGAGGCAAGCCAGAGTTGGAGGAGGGATAGACCTGACTGTGTTAATGGAAGGTGTTAAGGCAGGACTAACGCCGTTAGTCACACAGGCGGGGCTTGGACACACAATTCAGATACCGCCTCTAATCCCTCTGGTGTGACGACGGCTCCCAGCATCCCTGAGACTGAACGAGGGGCCGCCGCGCTCCCGAGAGCACGCCCGTGGCGCCGGCCTCTCCGGAACGCGCGCGCGGCGATCGCAGCGGCCGCCTTTCCGCGAGGAGAGCACATCGGAGGGTGGTTAGGGGGGGGGGATGATGCGCGCTGCCGACGCGGCGCGACACATCCATCATCATCCCTCTCCCTCGCTGGGCACTTGAAAAATTAATAAGGCTTTTAATATGGGTCGGCTTGTGAGCGAGGGGGAGGGACTGTCCCGGCTGGCCAGCCGGCGAGTCTTGATTAAGGGCTGATGGATGGCGGCCCTGCGGACGGGATGGAAGGGCACGGGCCTGGCCTCGGATCACCCCGGTGGAGGGGGGAGAGGGGGGGGGGGGGCAGCGGTGGCGATGGCGGTCCGTAGAGGAGACGAGAGCCAGATGAGAGAAAGGAAGAGCCGGAGGGGGAGCTAAGCCTCCTGATATGATAAGCCTGTCTAGCAACGATGGCGGCGGCGGCGGTGGTTGTGCCGGTTCAACTGAAGCCGCGGCGTATCTATCCGCCATTACTATTAAACCGTGCATGCTCAGTGGTGGGAGTGCAGGTTCGCTGGTGTCAGCGGGTGTGGAGCGGGGGGAGGGGGGGAGGAGTCAGGCGGCGGTGTAATCGCGGGCCCTCCGAGCTCATTTGACGCTTGGGTGAGCACGCCGTCTCGGAGTCTTCTGGCGGTGTCGGTGTCGAGGTCTGTGTGTGAGTGTGTGTGTGTGTGAATCACATTAAAAAGGTGTCTTACAAAAAGAGGCTGATGCTGAAACTGGTTGAGAGGAACGAGAAACGAGAGAGAGAGAGAGAGAGAGAGAAAGAGGAGAGTGCTATAAAAAGAGTCACGGGCTGAGTAGCGAGGAGTTCTACAGACAAAACGAGGGGGACCTTCCCTCAGACACAGAAGGTCAGCCGCAGCTATCCCACACCGCCGGGCACCCTGGGAAATGATTAGAGCTCGGCATGTCTGTGGGCGACTGGGAGGAGAGGACAGGAGATATAAATACACTGGGGGGAGAGTAGGGGCTCGGGGTGTGTGTGGGTGTGTGTGTGTGTATGCGTGTGTGTGTGTGCGTGGATAACAGCCAGCCTGGTGTTTAAGCTGCCTGGGTGACCCTGAGAGTGACACTAAAAGGGGGGGGGGTCTGTCCAGCTGTGCGTGTGTGTGTGTGTGTGTGTGTGTGCGTGCATGTGTGTGTTTCTGCTGCCGCTGCTCTGATCCTTCTGAAGGTCCTAAACGATGAGCACATCACCGCCACGCTAGAACCTCTCTGCTTCTCGCGAGACCCCGCGGACGGAGACCGCCGCCGAAAACGCCGCCTCTCCAGAGCTGCTCTGGCGAGCGGTCTGCGTCCACAAGTTTCCCCCGAGACCGCGCTGTTTCAACGGCGCGCCGGAGGCGCCGAGGAAGGCTTTACGAATGAAACGGCGGTCGCGCGTGTTTGTGCGACAGACCGAGGTTGTAATTCTGCTGTGGCCGTACGCGCCAGGCGGCTTCCTGTCGGTGAGGGATGTTGGGAAGACGTTGCGTGACCGAGGCGGCTTTGATCTTAATCCCCCTGAGAGAGAGAGAGAGAGAGGGTGGGCCAAGTGTCTGATAACACACTATCTAAACACAGAGTACAGCCTCAGCGCCACTGAGCTCTCCTCTCCTGCCCCACTCACACGTGAGGAGTGCTGCTATTTTAGAGCTTATTTGAAGCTTAGCCCGCGCGTTACTGATAACCCCGTCTTTCCCCGGGACAAGATGGATTCTGCCCCTGGACGAAGCGAGAGTCGACTACGGGTACCACCCAGGTGTGAATCCAAAAATCTGCTTGACTGACCCGCTGCCGGACGCGAGCGCGATTCCCTCCCAGGTTGAAAAGCCGGCGTTAGCCTGGAGCGGGGGCTGCCGATGGTGTTAAACGGACGTGGCGGGGTCATGGGTCACGGCTGGGGGGGGGGGGGGTCACGGGCAGCTAGGGGGAGTCACGGACCGACGGCGGCCGGATAGACAGACGGGCGGGTCCTCTGATAGGCAGGCTGAGCGTCGAGGCGCCCGTTACAGCGGCGCCGCCGGCTCTGGCGCTCAGCAGGGGGCGGGGAGGGGGGCGCATATCAACAGGTCTGTCTGTCACCCGGGACGTCAACAAGCCCTCCCGCCTTCGGCAATCTGCTTCACTTCACAGCGCCGGGGCAGCGGCAGAGAAACGCATCACAATCAGTCTTCTCTATTTACACACACGCGCACACACACACACACATGCACGCATACTTCAATTCGATTTACTCGGATTCAAGCTGGGCTGGAGATGAGATCAGGGGGGTTATAGAGACTATAGGCTAGAGGTGTAGAATATATGGATGAATAATCAGGAAGTGGAATAGCTTAAGCCCCCAACCTTGTAGCCAGTAATACATTCTAGACAGAGAAGCGGACTTGAGTTTATGGCGGCGTCCATCTGCCCCATACTGGTACGCCTCGCGGGGGCATCGACTCCATCACAATAACACTCCGGCGTCGCGGCCGACCCACTCAACCGGCAACAAAACTGATTTGACGGATTTAAAGTCCTAAAGTATTATCACTGGCTGCTGAGACCACCCCCCCCCCCCCCTCTGAAAAGACTGAATATTCTCCCAAGAGAAGAGAGAGCCTTTCACATCCTTCAACCGTGCGTGTGTGTGTGTGTGTCACAGGACAGGCGTGGCGGCGGGCTCACCTTGCGCCAGCATGCCGAACTCCAGGAACAGGGCGATGTGGTAGAGCTCCATGGCCTCTTCGGTGCGCGTGGCGGCGGCAGCGCCCCCCGCCCCCCCCCCCGCCGCTCCCCCCGCCACGCCCCCCGGCCGGCGCCGGCGCCGTCGCCTCGCCCAGGCTGCCCGCCGACGGGCTGCCCCTCATCACCAGGCCCAGCTCCACGGCGTCCGTGTACATGCAGTGCAGGACGACGCGCGCGTACTTCCGCGGGATGATGGACTCGTCCAGGACGATGCGTGTGGCGGTCCGCAGCGTGCGCTCCGTCATCTCCTCGCCGGTGCGGATGCGGCGCTGCAGGAGGTTCCGGAAGAAAGGCGAGCGGGCCGAGAGCACCGCCTTGTGGGCCCTCAGGTCCTCGTCGGGGGAGCCCAGCCCTCTTCCGCTGCCGCCGCCCGCCCCCGTGGCCACGCCCCCGCCGCCGTTGAAGGCCTCCACCAGCTCCGAGTCGGATGAGAAGCTGAGCAGGGCGTCGTGGTAGCACATGTAGTCGAACAGGCCGCGCGTGTCCGCCTCCAGCGAGTTGGGCGTGCCGAACTCCCGGCTCAGCTGCACCAGCACGTTCACGTTGCGCAGGCGCGCGTCCTCGGCGCCGCCCGCCCCGAACTCGCCCGTGTACAGGTAGTGCAGCAGCGCCGAGAACATGGGCACGTCGATGCCTGCCGTCTCGATGTCCATGAGCACCTCGGCGCCGTAGCCCGGCGACGACGACAGCAGCGTCTTGAAGAAGGGGCAGCGGGCGGCCAGGATGGCGCGGTGCGCCGGGAAGCAGGCGTCCTGGAAGATCAGGTCCACGTCGGTGCAGTACTTGTGCTGGTAGAGGGCGGCCAGGTCGCGTTGCAGGCCGGGCGCCTCGGCGCGCGCCAGCCCGGCGTGGAAGCTCAGCTCCTTCAGCGACGCCGTGCCCTCGTACTCCTCCACCAGGGCGTTGGCGTCGCGCACGTCCCAGCCCGCCAGCAGCTCGCGCATCTGCCGGGCGTGGTCGGCCGAGCGGCTGGACTTGCGGCGCCGGATGAAGCGGCGCCGGAGCGTGGCGAGGCCCAGACTCTTCTTCTTGCGGTCCTGGGGGCGCTCGTGGCCGTGTTCCAGGCTGTACAGCTTCGACTCCAAGCCGTAGCCCTGCTGGGAGAAGGACGAAGTCCCTGGGAACACACACACGCGCACACACACACACACACACACACACACACACACACACACACACACACACACACACACACACAGAGGTCAGCTGCTTCAGAGGTCAGGGCTGGCGCTGGAACAAACAGGGATGCGCTCCGTAAAGCCCAGACAGTTATACAGAGCGACGAAATATGGGGGGGAAGATTTGGGGTCATATGAAGTTTGTCCGGCAGTGTAACTCGGTACACTTCCTCTCTCTCTCTCTCTCTCTCTCTCTCTCTCTTCCTCCCTCTCTCCCTCTCTCCCTCCCTCCCTCCACTTCTGGAGGCATCCATCAGTGTGACCCACATAGTAATCATTCTGATATTGTGAATCATCCCTGGTCTGGGCCAGCGAGGCGGTCAGACCCACGGCAGCGGCCTAGCCCCTAACCCCTCAGAGACCTAGCCCCTAACCCCTCAGAGGCCTAGCCCCTAACACCTCAGAGGCCTGGCCCCTAACCCCTCAGAGGCCTAGCCCCTAACCCTTCAGAGGCCTGGCCCCTAACCCCTCAGAGGCCTAGCCCCTAACCCCTCAGAGGCCTAGCCCCTAACCCCTCAGAGGCCTAGCCCTAACCCCTCAGAGGCCTAGCCCCTAACCCCTCAGAGGCCAAGCCCCTAACCCCTCAGAGGCCTAGCCCCTAACCCCACAGAGGCCTAGCCCCTAACCCCTCAGAGGCCTAGCCCCTAACCCCTCAGAGGCCAAGCCCCTAACCCCTCAGAGGCCTAGCCCCTAACCCCTCAGTGGCCTAGCCCCTAACCCCTCAGAGGCCTAGCCCCTAACCCCTCAGAGGCCTGGCGAGCTGAGTGCAACATCTGCCTCTACTGGTCATCCTCCATGCAGCCTCCCTCCTGGACTCAAATCTGCAACTTTTGGGGAAAAACATTGAGCTCCAAACAGGAAAAGGGGAGCGGGGAGGGGGGGGCGGGGTTGGGGGGGGTGTCTGGGGCTGGAGTTCGCGTTAAACAGACGCCGATCGAAAAAAAAATCCAAAATATGCCTCCGAAGGCTTCTCGGGAACATGGGGACAGACACACACTCGGGTGTCTCCGCTCGTAAGCGGCCATCAATAACGGTTAGCGAGATCTAATGAGGAGCTGGCGCTCCCTAGCCGGAGACAGGAATTAACATGCTAGGCGGGACGCATGATGGAGAGCAGCTCTTTCTCGACGAGGGCGAGACCCGCCAGAGAAAATAAAACTCTTAATAGAATACAGCTTGAATACTTCCAGACCAGCAAACCAGACACAGATTTCATAATCCCAGGAAGGGGGGGTGAAAAAAACAACTTTGACTGACAGGCGTTCTTCTCGTAAAAAAACGACGACCTCGGGATCATCCGATCGGCTGCTGATTGAAACGTAACACCGGGACGCTGCGGTCGACGGTCCCCCGCCCCCGCCGGTGTCGCGTGTCTGATCAATGTCCAGTCAAGCTATTTATATCATCATCGCCCCCCCCTCCCACCCCTCGAAAGGTCTACTGAGGACGCCGGCGACTCGGGGGGCCTCACCTATGAAGGTCTGCTGCGCCTGCGCATTCCCCCCCATGCGCGGGGAGCAGGCGTGTGGGTAGCTGGACCCGTTGGCTCCCATCCTCCTCCTCCTCCTCGGTCGGTTCTTCACTCGCTGTCCAGGGACGGCCCCTCCTGACGCGTCATCCCTGCCCCCGGCGGAGAGCTCCGGTCCTCAGCCGTCGGTCTGCTGGCCCGGGGCCTGGCGCTCGGGAGCCCGCTCCAACCCCGCGGAACTGCCTGCCATTCCTGGGGGAGGAGGAGAGGAGGAGGAGGAGGAGAGGGAGGAGGAAGAGGAAGAGGAGAGAGAGGAGGAGGGGGAGGAGGAGGAAGAGGAGAGAGAGGAGGAGGGGGAGGAGATAGAGGAGGAGGGGGAGGAGGAGGAAGAGGGGGAGGAGGAAGAGGAGGAAGAAGAGGAAGAGGAGGAGAAGAAGGAGGAAGAGGAGAAGAAGGGGGAGAAGGAGGAGGAGTAGGGGGAGGAGGAGGAAGAGGAGGAGAAGAAGGAAGAGGAGGAGAAGAAGGAGGAAGAGGAGAAGAAGGGGGAGAAGGAGGAGAAGGGGGGGAGGGGGAGAAAGAACGGGGGAGGTCAGCCAGGGGGCAGTGGTGATTGGATTGTTTTTAAATTCACTCAGTCTGGGGGAGCCTATCAACTGGGATTGAGACGTGATGGGATTGGTGTGTCTGAAGTACTCTATCCCTGATAATAACCCTCTGGATGATCGCAGGGTCACAGCTGCTGCGGACGCAGGGGGGGAAACCCATCGTCTGCCCCCGTCGTTTAAGAGAACAAGAAGGACGACTTCTTCTGCCGGCGTCCTCGAATTCCAGGGATTCTTACAAAAAGTTAATCATTAACAAATCCCCCCCCCCCCCCCCCCCCTCCGTTGGAAGGCTGTGTTTTAAGGAGATTAGACTACACCCTGCGACAGCGATCCATGGTGGCTTAGCTCCACGCAGACTTCCTCCGCCGGGCCCTCTGGGAACACAGACTGGCAGGCGTGAGAAATGTAATGCAGATGCACGGCGAGACACGCTTTTTTTTTGGCGTGTGTTTGGTTCTACTGTATTAAACCGAGAGGAAACCTCTGCTCTACTGTCTCAACCACTGGCGGAGTCCAGCACAGGGTCAGCCGGGGTGACCGGCGCCCCTGGACGTTATGAGCTAGCGTCGGGGGTTGGGTGCCTTGCTCATAGGCACAGCGGTAGGCGGGCGGCCCTCCAAGCAGCGGTTAAGCGTGAGGTGTCCCGACCGGGTCATGAACCGACACGCCCATGGCGGAGTCTCTCCCTGTTGAGCTCCAGGCCCCGCTATCCGACCCTGTAGATATCTCTCAGTCGCAGTCTATTACTCAATCACAGCACAGATCTAGGCTGTGGCTGACAGAGTGGTTCTTCAAGTTTTGAGCCACGAAAATGTCAAGTCAATTACCTGGGTGTGTGTGTGTGAGAGAGAGAGAGAGAGAGAGAGAGAGAGAGACTGTGTGTGTGTGTGTGTGTGTGTTCGTGTGTGTTCGTGTGTGTTTGTATGTTTGTCACGTAAAATAAGATGACATGACAGATGACAGATAACATGCAAAAGTTTCGCTCGTGTCATATCCTGTCACACACACACACACACGCACGCACGCACACACACACACTCACTCTCTCCCTCTCTCTCTCTCACACACACACACACACACACACACGCACACGCACGCAGTTCTGGGAGCGCCGATGTGATGGGAGATCTGCTTTATCTCAGACTGCCATTTTGCCCCCACCATCACGCTAATAAATCAGTGTGTGCTCCCACAGGGCAGCATTCTGAGCAGCCTCCCAGGGGCTCGCTGGAAAACCACAAGCTCTTACTCAACATCCACACCATTCACGCTGGAATATCGCCCTCAAATACGCTCTCAGTTCATCTATATTTCATCAGATTTTTGGAGGCATAAATAAGATGCGCTTCAGAGGGAATTCGCCTGGACCAGATTCTCGAGGAGTGAATTTTAATATTCGGCCCAGGACGGGGGGGGGGGGGGGGGGGAGGGAGGGGAAAGCCCCTGAGAGCGGCCGCGTTTGTTCACAAAAGAGGGTCTCCTCTTCCGAGGAGCCGCGCGGGACAACGCAGCCATCGTATGAGACAAACACACTCCCGGAAACAGCGGGGCCGAGCCAAAACGCACTCCCCTACGAAAAGCCATAGTTTATCACATCTATCTAGCTGCAGCGTCCTGGAAGCATGTTTTATAGGCCAACTGTTTCCTTGAGAAAGTTGGTTCTCAAGCTTTGGAAATGAACATATGGACTATCTATTTCTGATGTTGAGTAAAAGGGAATGCCCTACTGGTGCTGTTGAGTGTGTGTGTGTGTGTGTGTGGGGGGGGGGGGGGGGGGGGGGGGGGGGGGTGCCTGGACAGAAGCAGGGCTGTGTTGGTTTCAGGGAGAGACTGGCGGAGTGCAAAGCGCCAAAGTCTCGACGGGTCGAGGAGGGCGACGCCAGCTGGAGAATGTGTCACTAACGAGAGGTGACAGGGGAAAGGCTACACAACACTCCCCCGCCCCATCTATCTCACTCTGTCGAGCGCGCGCGCGCGCACACACAAACACGCACACACGCACACACACGCGCACACACGCGCACACACACACACGCACACACACAAACACACATGCACGCGCGTCTCGCAATCCCTCTTCACCTCAGTGGGGGCCACTGTATTTTTAAATCGCACACGTACACAGGCATAATGAGACAGGACTCCATCCTCCCGTCACAGATTACCACACAAAATGGCTGGCAGGGGTATAAGACCAATGTATTATTCAGAAGTCAGCTGATCAATCATTTATATGGATCTCTTCATCAGCGGTAGGAAGAAGGTGACAGGGGAGACATCTGGCCAGCCTCCGGTCAATCACCTTCCCCTAAATTCATCTGTACCGGCCCCCCATCCTGGCTAGGCCTGACCAGAGCTACCGGACTGGTCCAACCAGCCATGTCGCGGCCGGCTAACTGTGCTAACGTGAATGTGTGCGCAGTGGCGCATTTGCCTAAGTGTGAGAGTAACAGATTGAAGCGAAGTGACCTACTGGGAGCTCACATTCAAACGGGATGCAAAAAGACAATTTTACTAAAGGGACTCAAGTCTATAAAGCGTCCCCAGACAGTCCTAGGACACCATTCAGCTAGATTTCCAGAATGTCCACGCGTCGTTCTGTCTCGTACGTCGTTCTTAGAGCTTTCTGTCCCAAAATCATCCGCGCTTTGGGGAAACACCCTCTCACACCCGCCGCATGTATACGCACGCACACACGGGCGCGCCCGCACACACACACACAGGTCGTTTGTTTGTCTGTGCACGGCGTGCCACAAAAAAGGGTGTTCTGGAGACCTCACCTGACCTGCACAGAATTGCCTTGAATGAAACCGATGATGAAATCCCCTCCCTTCACACCGCTCTCTGTGCAACTCTCATCTCTCTCTAGCCAATCACCGCGCCGGTGAAAGAGCTTCGCTATACAGACGAGAGAGGTGTGATCGTTCCACAGCGTGTTATTACAGGACAACATCCTGTGCCAAGTTTATCATAAACACAGGGAGCGCGGCTCTTTCATCTCTTCATCAAACGTGTGCTTAAACATATATACTGTATTTGTATTTAATAAAAGAGGTCTTGGATAATTCCATTATTGGTAATGCTATGCAATATCAGTTCACAGGGGTTATGTGTTAGCCCATAATGACAGACCTTCCCTGGCCTCCACCCTGACGGGATTCCCCACTCGGCCTGGTCAGTTATGAGAAGGAGGAAAAGGGCTATTGATTTCTGAGGCTTCTTCATTTGGGGTACTTTTCCCAGCTAGAGTTAATGAGTCTAAAATCCAATTGCTCATTAACTAACGAATCTCAGGAAGATACCACCAGAGGCCAAACTCGGGTCCTGAACTTTGACCCCAGAGCTAGGATAATGGTGCGTTCGTTTGTGGTCGGAGGTGGCAAGTCGCAAGTGGCAAAATACCTACTTCCGACCTGTGTGCATTCGAGCTATATACCATTATATCACAGTTACCTAGTTATATCTAGTGCATTCGAGCAACTGGGGGCTGAGAAACATATCCGAATTTGCGACAAGGAAGTGCGAGTTCATGCGGTGTTTTATTTAATAATTCCTAGTAGCAAGTCGCAATTTGCCACCTCCCAGTTATAAACGAACGCACCATAAGTTTGGGCTGTAGACTAGAGATGCCTGAACAAGCTGTGCAGAGAATACCAAGCAGACCTCCACTACCATACAAACAAATACCACGCACGCACGCACACACGCACACACGCACACACACACACAGTGTAGCCCACATGTCCACCCTTATTTGAGGAATTTGGTTAGTATACAGTGTCTGATGGGGTCATAGTAAGCCTTCTGATGGGGGCGCAATCTTACAGCCGGTGGACATGAGTCTGACCGCCATGGAAGCAGTCATGTAATCCACATGTGTCTCTGGCTCGGCCAGGACTCCACAGCATCATGTCAGCCAACCAGCAATCTCAGCAGAACACCCCCCACCCCCCACACACACACACACACACGCTCCTGTCTGCAGCAGTAATCCCCCCACACACATACACATGGACACACACACGCACGCGCACACACACACGCTCCTGTCTGCAGCAGTAATCCCCCCACACACGCACACACACACACGCACGCGCACACACACACGCTCCTGTCTACAGCAGTGGAGCTCTACAGCTGCTTCACCATCCCTGTCGCCTGGTTCAGCTGTCTGATCTGACACAATAGGCAAGACATTTCCACCGATCTAGACACTATTAATACCATCTAGACACTATTAATACCATCTAGACACTATTAATACCGAGCTTCGACCTGTCACATCTCCTTCCACCGGGGCTGACAATAACCTCTCTCTGGAACCTGGTTCCTTCCCTGATGTGGTCATGATGGAGTCATGTTTTTGGGGGGTGGCTTGTTTCGTGGTGTGTGTGTGGCGTGAATAATTCCCGGTGATGCCGGACTTCATTCTCCTCGTTGTTGTATTTTATTGGAAGCTGTGATATGAGTCGTCAGAACCTGTCTCTCCACAGCATCGTCTCACTGATGAGTAACAAAACTCTACATTTCACCCCATACAAAATGGCAACATCTAGCCTTTTATGTATAAGTGTATATACAGCTACAAGGACAGAATGAACTCTGCGGTTGGGGCGGTCGCGAGGCAACCGGCTGTAAAACTTCTGGCTTCGGCAGATCAGACCGATTTCAGCAGACTTTGACCAGGGAGTCGTTCAGCTGATTACATGCAGTCTCTCTGTCAGGGCCGATGCCGGAAACGACCGGAACGTGCTTGGAAACAGAAGCCTGGGCCACACTGACAGGACCAAAAAGAAATCCCTGAGGATACAAAAGGTGGTCTGCTCGTCACCATGAGTCATAGCAGTGGTCCGGGTTTGACCCTGGTGTTGAATGAATGGGCGTAGCATTCCACAGTCTGCTATGGCACAATGCAGGGAGCTGGATATCGGTGGCAAAGTGGCCCAGTAGTCTCTCAGTTGTAGTGTCATTTGTTATCTAGGAAAACAAAGTCATTGACCCGCTTCTCTCAAAACGGGGTCGATTTGCTAAGCAGTGTTCAACAGGAGGTTGTTTGAGAACAAAGGAGAGGCAGGAAGAGTATGCTTTTAATGGCTATGTAAACACAGCCTCCGAAAGGCCTGTTTCCAAAGAGCCATCTCGAAGCAGATGGCAGTAAGATGACAGCAATAGCAATGACTCTACTTCGAGAGCTGATTAGTGAGTTTAATACAGTGTGTATGGCGTGTGAGTTCACCATCATAGATTAGTCCAGCTTAAACAGCACTTGGTTTTAAGTCCAACTGAAGCTTTTCAGTTTCCAAGGAAACAGGTTTATACACTAGGCTACCACTGGCAGTCATGAACTCCAGGTAGGGTCTATGTAACCATGTAATTACATGGGTTCCCAGCTCTACACTTTGACCCCAACAGCCCGCTGCTGACACACACATTCTCAAGGGGTAGATTAGCAACTAGGCACAGAAGAAGCTGTCATAAGCCTAAAACTGTCCTTACATGGGGGAAGATGCTGAATCAAGGAGAAGACAACTGAGGCACCTGTAAAAGAACATTCATCTTTATAATTCTACCATGTGGGATCAATATTGTTACAAAATGGATACCCTAGATACACATTGTAGCAAAATGAAATTGCAATCTATCTTACGTTGACATTTACAGGCCGAGGTGGAACAGTAAGCTCGGGTGGAGAAGCAGGCTGACTGTATGCTACAATGTTGCCATAGCACAAGCCGCCAGCAACTAATTGATAGGCTTCACTAGTGGCGACACAGTAGCAACATAAAGTAACGATATCTGGCGACAGTTTTAGGCTACTATTGACGTCGGTTAGAGGCAACAGTTACATCGACTGGAGGGTGACTGAATGTAGCCAACCACGTACAAATAAAGACTATAAAATCAGAAGAATGCAGTGCAACGCTTTGTTACGCCGTATGGTCGTATTCGATCACCTCTTCTAAAATCCTCCTGCCCACCTTCGTTTAAGCACAATCATGAAAGTGAACATGTAAACAGGTAAATGATACGCCCGCATAAAATGTAACGTAAAGACAGAAACACAACCGGGGACAACGTTACACCAACCCTGTAATTAGACTTGCAGTTGCTGAGCCCGCTATGACTTGCTCCTCCGAAAACTAACAAGTTATGCTGTCAAAAGGGATGGAACTGGACTTTGCGATGTCTGCAGCAAGGACTGGAAGTCGGTTATAGCCTACCTTGATTATGTTAAATATGCTTCCTCTTATATCAATACAGCTTCTTCAACACCCTCTTCCTAACTGAAGTTATGATTCCCAGATCGAGAAAAAAATCAGCTGAACTCCTTTCTCTCGAACTCCAGTAATTTCGCAGAGGTCGACGCCATGTCATATCCACGGTTGATCAAACATGCTTTTACAACCACTTGTATCGACTTTTCAGTAATTTGCCTGTTTTTCCGCCGATCGGGACTCGAGACGTGTTCCTTTCTTTGACACAGCTTTAGCTCGGGCTGCTTGAGGGGCTGCTTGTCCCTCATCCAAGCCTCGTCTGGTTGGAGGGTTGCTGTGGCCTATCCCGACGCTGCTTGCTGGCTGGCTCGACTGGGTTCTGGAATTACAATAAGATTGCCAGTTTGCGAGCGCCTTCTAGCTGTACACTTCAGACAGTGGCAAAAGGCTACCGGAGTAAAACGATTCCAGTGTAATACATTCTCTGTTTTACTGTGTTAAAAACTATTGTTTAACTTATTTATTAGGTTATTAAAAATCCTGCTATTCATAAAAAATACGCCTGCATCGTCATTGATTGGGTAGTTTGGGCTGAATAGGTCTATCTGGATTCTTAAATTAAGCTATTAGAACTATTTCTCTAAGAAAGCAATATAATGGAAAAACGTGTGTTTCCAGTTTCACTCAAATGTAACACAATGATGGAACACAATCAAAGAGGATGAAATGCTTTTACACAATTTCATATTATTTTGTGGGAGACGCCTGCGGTTGTAGTACCTGTGTTCCCCAAATGAGGGCGACAGGTTACACAGAATGCCTAGGAACCCGGGTATAGGTTTCAAAACGTATGAAGCAACAATAATGTCACAATGACTCACCTGTGGTTGGTAAAGTAAACATATGAGTTTTCTCATGTAGTTCTGTGTTGTGTTAATATTCTGACTCAATGTAAGTACACGCCGATCTGTGTAGGCCTACTGACTGGTTTGCTCAATAGAGAAAAATGTTAATTTGTATGATGAGTAATCCTCTCTGGTTCTTAATTAGCTGGATTTTAATGACAGAATAGTTTCAATGGAAGCACTTCTGTACACTATTTGGTCATCACCAATCACTACCTTCAGCAAACACCCCCAGAATAGTTCAGACTGAAGAGTCTTTATCTCTCGACTCACAGAAGAGGCTGTTTACAGTAACCAGGCCTTGTGTTTACCATTACTGAGCCTCATTTAAGCAGCATCTGTCTCTATTATAGTCTACCCACAGCCTCGAGTCTGGCTTCCTTAGGAGCCGTGACACATACAGCTTTGCGCTGATGTTTCCTCGCCTTACTTCCTCGCTCCGAACCGACCCTGAAACAATTATGGAGAAATCACAGGGCAGTATAACAATCTCAGTTACTCAGAGACCATTCTTGCCGCCCAACAGCATACACATACGCGCGCACACCCACACAGACACACACGTGCCCCCCCCCCCACACACACACACACAAACACACACACTCATTCACAAGCATGCAGAAGACTCAATTTGAAGTTTTAGTCAATCGGAATAACATATCTCAGGGATATTTGAGATTATGAAATTATTGACTTCTGGGTATATATTCAGAAGGCTACTGGATGACTCATAACAATAGATGGTTTTTGGCTCCTTTCCCGGAAAAGGCTCCTCCTAGATGATACTGATGGTGAGACCTGAGGAGCACAAACTATCTGTCACAAACCTCACAGGAAGTCACCCAGAGACACTGACTGCTATCCAGGGGCTGAGAGTACCTCAGACACTAGTACGGCCACACATACAGGACCCAACAGAGGCATGTTTGTTCTTTTTAAGGGACCCGCTCAAACCAGGTCCCTTGTTCAAATGAAGGCGGTTCTGCAGGATCACAGGTCCAATATCTACAGCAAGCCACCCAAGGATACAATCGGGCTGGGGGTATGAACCAAAGCTCTTTACTTCTCTGTCGTAACGTATCTGTGTTAACTTATCTAAATGTTTTTCTAAAAGAAAGCGTCGAGGTTAAAGAGAACAATTCACAGCAGTTACATTTTGTTTTTGTTTGTTTTTCTTCCTGTAAGTTTACAGTACATACCTTGATCTTGGGTAGGCGTTTGTAAAACATCCCATTATACTGTAGTTTCTGATCTGATGAATTCAAACGAATATGTTTTTTACTGTTCTGTGTGTGTGTGTGTGTGTGTGTGTGTGTGTGTGAGAGAGAGAGAGAGAGAGAGAGAGATAGATAGATAGATAGATAGATAGATAGATAGATAGATAGATAGATAGATAGATAGATAGATAGATAGATAGAAAAAGAGATACAGTACAGGAGATATATTTTATTTTCACAATAATTTAGTGTAGTTATGCTTTCCTCAACAAGAGAAGACCCTTTGATGGAGCTATGAGACAGCGCCTCATGTCATTGACGCTTGTAACCATGAATTTCATAGTGATAGGAGACTGGGGAGTATTGAAGACTTCAGAAGCTAGGCTCATGGCCCTGTGGGGGATAGGTCCATTGGTCCTCTCTACCGTAAACTTACATGTAACCTGTGCAGGATGAGAGAGACAGGATAAATAGAGAGTGACTCGTAGACTAGACTGAGGATTGTGTGTGTGCGTGTGTGTGTGTGTGTGTGTGTATGTGTGTGTGTGTGTGTGTGTGTGTGTGTCTGTGAAAGAGACGAGAGAGCGAGAGAGAAAGAGAGAGAGGGAGGGAGAGAGAGAGAGAGAGAGAGAGAGAGAGAGAGAGAGATGGTATGAGGTCTTATCGTATGTTCTCTTTGGTTCCTCCCAGCAATCTCTCTTCACCATGCTGGTGTTTGCGCTGGGTCTTCTGGGCCCAGCAGGATGGGTCATGCATTACATCCCATTCTACCGCCAGAGGCCACCTCCAGAACCATGAGCTTCAACACCACAATCCATTCTGTGGAAAATTGTTTCAACACAGTACATTAGTATAATGAGAACAGATGACATTTTGATAGATGATGGGATGATGTTTTCATAACCTCCTGGGGTTCAAAAAAAGGTTACTATTGGGCTTGATGGCACATTACTGTATGTATTCAACTCTAGAATTACCCTCACTTCTGTTTGTAATCACATACAGTATAGCCTAAGTGTCAATAAATGGATATGTGGCATATTATTGTTTCAGTATTGGCATGCATGTAACATAATCAAAAATGGAATGAGGTAATATGGAATGGAATGCTTGTATACAATATGATCTTACCATTATCTCCTAGACCAAGAGACGTCAGAAAACTGGTAACCACAAGGGTCAGTCTAGGACCAGACTCTTGAGACAGGATGTTGTTACTTTACTTCAGCTGGGGATGGGAATAGGCTACATTACTTGTTCTTGGCGCAAAACACGGCCTGTTGGGAAGGGTTGTGGTGTCATTTTCCATTTCTGTCTTAGAACTGAAAATACCACTGTTTATCTTTCAGCGGGGGTGAATTGGGAGAATTTTAATTACTTGCATAAACAAGAAAATTCTTCCTGTTATCAGTTGCCACTAATCTCCCAGTAATTAGGCCTGGACAAATAGTACCCCCACCCTCCTCCTGCTTGTGAAATGACTCATAGGCCTACAATGATTTGTAACTATACCATCAATTATAAGTTTGTTATCCTCCAATTATATGAAACTTGATGTTACATTACATTACACATTTTGTTTAAAATGACTGTCAGACCATAGATTACAGGCTGTTGTTATAGCCTGTTACTGTGACAACCATCTGTTGAATGTACAGAAGGCTAACTAGTCCGCTATATAGGCTATTAAAAGATGTAATTTGTCATTGTAGGCCTACTTTAGTATTTTCTTCCTGCAATTGCAGCTGATGCCGATTTTCACTATGTCATTTGTGATGAGGAGAGAATGTTAATGCAGTCTTGAATGACAATTTGTCAAAGCTGGACCAGTCCATTTGAAGAGGTAGGATACAGTTGTATTCTCTGCTCTGGTTGCAAATGAGTCGTTCAGAGAATCCCATTCTATTACACAGCTACACAGACGAGTATTTGTAAACTGTATAGACTACAAACCCATGAAATCACTGCGGTTGCTATTACCTCAATCCATGCCAGTGGTACTAACCCACCCGCCGGTTCAGCGAGAGGGGGGTTACTCACTTTTTCCAAGACTGAGGGGGAAGCGCACACCGCAGGGGCGAAAACATTGACAGTGTTTGGTGTTTGGTGAAGTAGGCTATTTTCAAAATGTCTACGAAAGCAGAGCAATGTAAGTACTATTCTCCATCGTTTTCTTGTATTTTCATGCCATCCATAGGCGTCATTTTCTAATGAATCGAAAGAGGAGCTGTCCTTGGTCATGAAACCGCGGTTGCTAAGGCAGGTTGCAACACGTCCTCTCTGCAGAGGATGGCTCGAGGGTCTGCTGGCGAAGATGCGCTGTTTTATTACAGCGGTGCTGAACAACAAAACGGCGAAATATATTCATGGGAATATACGCAGTAATTTTTGATTGACATGTTGAAGTATGGTTGGTGCGTAGAGCAATATTTGTCTCAAGGTCGACCTGACAATTTTCCCAACATGGTGGCATTGGTTATCAATAATCTGGCCTGTCATCTTCTGTTTAACATACAGCCTACGAGTTCTCTCCTCCGAACAGGTGGATATGTGAACTGCGGTTACTGTGTCCTGTCCGCTTAATCAAAGATAATTCCGACTGATTTTAATAATCCCACCGTCAACTCGTAGCCTATCAGTCAGCACACCAAATTGAGAAATATCAGTGACATTTGTATTTGTCTTAGTCCACTTTCCCTGAAATACTGGCTTTTGACTAGCTCAGGCCAGTCCAGAAATATCCCTTAACTTCATCGAACTTTTTTTTTTTTTTTTTTTACCATGTAGGCTATCGGTAATGGCAAGATTAATCTAGGGTAGCCTCCTGCGTTATGGATCCACTGTAATTACAGTGTATGTTGCAACTGTTAGTATATTAGTATATACTGTTTATTCAATGGAGTGGGGCATGGGCGATTTTATAGCGGGGCAGGGGGGGGCAAGTGCCCCCCCTGATTGGCCAGCCCAACTCTGCTCAATTTGTATTTTTTTTTTTTTTTTTTTTTTTTTTTTTTTTTTACTAATTAACACAATTATTAAATACATAATTGTGGTTTGTACCAGTTTGTGTTAGGTCATCATTCATTTTAAAAGTGTATTTATTACTTAAACTAGGCTACCTTTAAAAAATAAAAAAAATCTTAATCCACCAATGGCACAACTTGTCCATCGACCTAAACTATTTCCGGTTTGACCTGTTACCGCAAAAAAAAGAGTTCTGACTATACTGCTCAGTGCTCAACAAACTACAACTAGCCAACCTGCTCACAATGGCGAAAAGAGCTAGAAAAACAATTGACCACTTCTTCATAAAAAAAAATAAAACTGGCAATGCTAATGAAGAAGCTACCACTCGAAATGACACCGCAGCAGGTGCAATCGAATGCAGAAGTGCTCCAGAGGCTATCGAAGCTAGCACTAGCACTAGCAAGTGTGTTGTGCATATTGAATTGTCATACGGATTGGCATACATTTCTTTGTAAATAGATGGGACGGGACTGGACGGCAGCATTTTTTTTTTTCTCACGTCAAAATGTCCCCCCCCTACTCTCAGAGGGTAAAATCGCCTATGGAGTGGGGTAAATTAAGACATTACTGGTAGGCCTACAGTATGTAGGCCTATGCAACTGTTTCTGACAAAAAAGACAAAGGATACACACACACACACACCAGCCTGCAGTTATTGTTATTTTGGGGATGCTATTTTGGGTAATTTACAGGCCAGAGAGAACTAAATACTACAGTTACCAAACCCCTAAGTCACCCACTCCAGGGCTGGGGGTGACCCTGAACTAGCTGGATCATCCAAAGGTCCTCAGATAGGTCATCCAGGAAGGTTGCCATGTTCCTCCTTCCTCTTAATTTGGGAGGGGGGGTCACATTGCAAGGCAAAGCCATCTTTAGGCCTACACACCCTGCTAATAATATGGGAATCTTGAAAATCTGCAGCATGAAGATTTGAATGTGATATTTGGACAACTGCAGTTTTTAATAAATATGTATAGCTAGTCTCATCTCTTCAGTGGTTAATTTGTTTGCCATTCTGCTCTTTATTCTGTTTAGTTGCCTCTAAGATACGATACTTGCAAGAGTATCACAACCGCGTCCAACACAATATTTACCCCGTGCCCTCTGGAACAGACATTGCAAACACATTGAAATACTTTTCCCAAACGCTGCTCAGGTAAGTACCCCGTGCTGGAACCAACAGGTGTAGTAATGAGCTGTAGAAAATGTTTGATATTTAGCACAGTTTATTTTAAAGAGGTGAGACGACTTAGATAGACTTAGATAGAGGAATTAATCTTCATCATACAGTAGAAAGTTCTACCGTTGAGGTCGGACATGAATATGATGCTCTTAACTAAAGGGCGTGGCCGGTTCCATCCTCTGTCTCTGTGATTGGCCACCGTAGGCTGTGGGAGTGTTGCATTTAGTGTCCGATAGCGTTCCAAAGAACCAATGCCTAGGCTAGATAACCCGTGGACTGAGGTAAGGCATTCTACTATGCAACTGTAGAAATGCCTGAGTGTCAATACAGGCTATTCAGTGATTGTCTGGTCTTGTCAGATGAGCCCTTCCCAGGGATGGCCTGTTGTGTCAGTTTCCCAGAGCAACTGCTTGGGGTCTTGCCTGGAGGTCTCTGATCCTGAGGGTCTCAGGGTCCCCAGAGACACTGTGAAAGCAGTAGGGTAAGGAAACAATGTGTCTTTCCCAGAGCAGGTCAGTGAGGCAGCCAGCACAGCCACAGCTGTTATGACGGCGCCCAAGAGCAAACAGGACAGAGTAAACAGTGCTTTGATGATGATAATGATATAACATGAACATAAAATGAACACCCAGTAATAGGATTATTAGGCACATTCACCAAGGGGTGGGATGGGGGGGGGGGTTATGAAAGACACACCGTTGAAGCTCTACTCTTACAAAAAGGATGGGATTGTGGCCCATTTCATTTGAGACTGTAGTATTCTTCTGCGTAATAGATACGACATGGCCAGTCATAATCATTACTCCAGTTCGTCATTCTAATAGAACTATCCTGTATCTCTCCGGCCTGTCTGAGGGATGCCCCGCCAGAAAGCGGCTACTCCATTGTTGTTTTAACCTGGCAACCTACTCCATTGTTATAAACCTTGTTTGTCCTTGGCCCAGGCGGAGTGTGACAGCCAGGGCATGGGATTGTGTGAGCCGGTGTCACGGCAGAATGTTACCTCAAACGACAGCACACTCTCCCAAGCTCAGTACCGCCGGAGTGTGAAGGCAATTACCGTAACGCTTATCCCCCCCCCCTAGCCGGTCTCCTCTCCGCAACAAGCTACAAAAGAGACACTCTGCGCTGTTCTGTCCAAACGCGGGCGTTATCCAGAGGCTTGTACTTCGCCGTCCTGGTTGGAGGAGAGCGGGCGCGAGGGACAAGTACAGAGAGGGCGAGCGAGGGGCGAGCGAGGACCAGGGGGGTGACGAGGCTTGACGACCGGGCGAGCTGGCAGCATATGCCGCGTTCCTAGAAAGAAAGGAGTCCCACGCAGACAGAGGATGGAACGGCCACATTAATTTTTTATACGGCAGCGCAGAGAGCTATAAATGTAAGTCACAGTACAAAAGGGGGCAGGCTATACAGTACCTGCGCTCAATTAGGGGGGCTTAACCCATACTGTGTATGAGAGCGCTGGGCCATATGCCATTTAGTGACTTTACGGTGCTGTATTTGCCTTCCCACCGTAGTAAAACACAGGTCACAGTCCTGTGGTCTGCATCAGTGAGCCGTGGATTCACGGGCTGCCTGGCCTCATACCAAATCCTGTCACTGATTAAAGTGACTAGGGGGGGAAAAAGATGCAGTCCGACACTCTCTAGTAATGTAATCCCCTCTAATAGTCTAGCATAGTCATGTTACTGTAGGAAGAGCATCTTAACTAGTTAGTGAATGTGGAGGAGAACTTTTATTCTAGGATTTTATATATGTATGTATTCATGTGTCTGTATTTGTGCATTTCTGTGTACAGTGTGTGTCTTGTGTGTGTGTGTCTGTGTATGAATGTGTATGAATGTATTGAATGTGTGTGTGTCTGTGTGTATTCAGATTAATACTGTGTAATTATGCAAATTGGGCAGTGATAAAAAGTAATACTCTGCAAAATACAGTCCACTGTTGTGATTGGTGCCATTTGAAATGAATTTATTCCAGTTCAACTATAGGGTTTAAAGCAGTAGAGATCAACATTGGCTGACATCTTACAGAGTATAACTTTCAGGGGATTAGTCTACCACTACAGGCCTCATTGTCGATACTGTAAAAGGGTTATAGATAACAGTGTATGATAGTGTTAACCTGTACTTTTACTATACTATAGTTTTACACTAAAATCCCCTACTCACTGTCCTTGTAGGAATGCTCCAGGCCCCTACCTCTGTGAGAGACCTTGCTAAAACAATACATCAGCATTTATAATCTGGGCTCTCATGCTAGGTGCCTCAGATCCATTTTACTGATAGAGCAGCTTAGTGCATTTACATAATGTGTAGCAAAAAGAGCATCGCTCTCTCTGCCCACCCCAGCTGCCCTCCCCCAACCCCCTCACCCCCAGTAGCTCCACACACAACCAAACGAGATCTTCCTTTCTCCCTAACGAACGGATTGTCTGTCCGCCTTCCCCGGGGGACAGCGAACCCAAACGTTCACCAACCCCCCTTCCCCCCCACCACCACCCCCCCTCCATTAGCCCCAAAGCATAATGCTACCGGTCATCCCGTTTGAAACAGCCTATTCCTTTGTCTTCATAGTTTCTCCAAAACCGTAGACTAGCTCTTACGTTTCTGTCAGAGACCCGAATCCATATGCCTGTTGGATCTCTCATTTATTTCCCCTGATGATACTGTTACAGTATCATGACGTATGCATACAGACATTATTTCTCTGGTGCAATAAACATGTGTTGTGACCCAGGAGCCCTTGATCTAAAACCGCACACGCACATGTTTATTACTGGCTGAAGCATGTTTCAAAAGTGTCACCTCTGTATTTTCCCCGAACGCCAATTTGGTGTCACTCCCATCTTTGACAGCCCCACTAAAGACAGGAAATTGCGGCCGCTGAACTTATTGATTGGAAGTACTGCAGCCACAGAGGGACAATCCTTTGCAGTGTCCCTTTTTGGAGAAGTATGGGGTTGCCACTGAAAACATGCCATTTTTTATAGTTTTGCTCCTTGTCGCCAGATACGCATGAGATGCAGTGATCATTGCAGTTTCTGCTCATGTTTTTTTTTTTTTTTTCTTCAGTGAAAGAGAAATTATAAAACTGAACACACTGAACAGACAAAGCAGGGAGAAATTGCCCGTGGCTTCAGTGAATCTATAGCCAAAGAGTGAGACACTGCATCCTATGTGGGGTCTATCTGGGTTGGTTTTTTTCTATCTACGCTGTCTCTGTAGTGCCATTTCAATGTAATGTGCTGTTTCTTTGTGTCTTTGTTGTCTCTTTTTTTCCCTTGTCCCCCCCTCCCCTCCCTTCCCCCCCCCCCCTCCCCCACCTTCCCCAACCCCCCCGGAGCAGCATTCTGTCCCGCACAGGCAGGAAGGAGAACCAGGAAGCTTCCAATTTGGCCGTGCCCATGACCATGTGTCTTTTTCCTGTGCCATTCCCACTCACCCCATCTCTAAGACCACAAGTCAGTTCCATCAACCCCACAGTTACTCGCTCCCTCCTTTACAGCGTTCTGCGTGACGCCCCGTCAGGCGGCGCGGGGCAGGGGCAGCAGAGTCGGGACGCTCAGCTCTCAGAGTACCCCTCTCTGGACTATCAGGGGCTCTATGTGACCCTCGTGACCCTGCTTGACCTGGTGCCCATGCTGCAGCATGGTCAGCATGGTGAGTGACGGCCCCTACCGGTGTTCTGCCACCTACCTACCTACCTACCTACCTACCTACCTATCCACCCGCCACCGTCCCGACTGCATGAAGCCGCTGCTTTTTTTTTTCTTTTAAAAAACGGGAAGAGAGAAGTTCCAACTGAGGATCTTGAGGGGGATGCATGGGGGTGATGGGGAACACACCGGATCCTGTCAACGTGCTTGGCTTGTTGATAACCTGTTGGGGACATGCCACACGCAGTCCCACTGTTCTGTACATTATGTGTGATGACATACTGTTTACATGAGCATGTATGGTGGAAAGAAAAATGCACTGAAAATTGATATGTCTGTGTAAAAAAAAAAGAAAAAAAAAGCGAGTGTAGTTTGACAGGCGTAAATGACGGTGTAGTTGTCGATTGCATCTCTGTATACAGTACGCTAGTCCTGTGTGAATAGTGAGATATTGATGAGGAATATTTGCCGCTGTAGTGGATAGTGTTCTTTGTTTTTCATGAATATTTTTATTAAGTGTCCAGAAAAGCTCAAGAGCATGAAATCCCATTGTCTTCACTGGAATGCTCCATGCTTTGCTGAGGGCAAACGTTTAGCATAAACGGCTTTTTTAACTGAAAATCCACCGAGCTACACTGAGGTTCACAGTCCCAAATGCAATCTCTGGAATTTGATGTATTTTTATACAATACTGTATTTTATTTCCTAGTATTCCAATTCAAATGCTTTATTTTGATAAATGATGTGCTAGCTTGTGTACCATAAGTACATTTCATTGAATTGTTGTCTGTGTTTGTTTCTCTTTGTCTGTGTGTTTTCGACCTCTCCCCTTCTCTCCTCAGATCTGGGACAGTCCATTTTTTACACTACAACCTGCCTCCTGCCCTTTCTCAGTGATGATATTCTCAGCACATTGCCCTATACTATGATCTCCACCTTAGCTACCTTCCCCCCCTTTCTGCACAAAGACATCATTGAGTACCTGAGCAACTCTTTCCTCCCCATGGCTATATGTGAGTAGCATGCCCCATCATGAAATGGCCGACCGACTAAAACGGGTCCTTTGCATTTTTTTCCCCTTTTCTGAGGGATAGATTGGTAAAGCACACAGGCCATTCTGTGTATTGATAAGAAGAAATAGTGTACATGTGTTTAGGAGAACCAAACTGGAGGAGCTTGAAGGAGAACCGTTCAGTGTGTATCTATCACCGACTCCTAAAAAAAAAAAGAGACTGCTTCTTATCTTCTTATGTCCTCTGCCTGTCTGTAGTGGGTTCTACTCGGAGAGAAGGGGGCGTCCCAGCGTATGTCAATCTGTCTGCCTCCTCTATGCTTATGATTGCTATGCAGTACACCTCCAACCCAGGTAAACCAGAAACCAGGTCTGCTCCAATCAGCGTGTGACTGCGCACCTGCCTGGTTGATGGCTACAGTATTCTGAGCTGTGGTCAGACGTGTTGACCTGCCTGATCGGAGTCTCTCAGTGTTCCTTTGTTGTGTTTTTTTTTTTTTTTTAGTATACCACTGTCAGTTGTTGGAGTGTCTTATGAAGCACAAGCAGGAAGTCTGGAAGGTACATCATGACAAAATTAACCTCTTAAGAGTCACATGGGTTACCAGATGCCACCGTCTCTGTCAGAGACAGTGTCGGTGACGTTCGCCAACGCTAGCGTTTCATCACGGTGCATGTCGTGTGTGGTGTCAGGACCTGCTGTACGTCATATCCTACGGACCGTCCCAGGTGAAGCCCCCGGCGGTGCAGATGCTCTTCCACTACTGGCCCAATCTGAAGCCCCCGGGCGCCATCAGCGAGTACCGAGGACTGCAGTACACAGGTGGGAGTCGCAGGGCGTCCGCTTCAGAACGGCGTTGGGTTTTTGACTGTGTAATAGAGGTCCTAACTCTCCCCCCCTCCATCTCTATCCCCCTTTTTCCCTTCCCTCCTCCTTTCCTGCTCTTCCTCTCCCTCCCTTTCTCCGCAGCCTGGAACCCCATTCACTGCCAGCACATGGAGTGTCACAACGCCATCAACAAACCTGCTGTCAAGGTAATCCTGGCGCCTGTGAAACGCCTGTGCCACTGTGGACACAGACTAGAACCGGGTGCCGGATATTATGATTATTATTATTATTATTAATAATAATAATAATAATAATAAACAATAGTTAGTTTTATTTATAAAGCACTTTTTACTTTGAAAACAGTCTCAAAGTGCTGAAAAATATTCCCCCAAGAACCTTCATTGAGCATAAAAAAAAATAAAGCAAGTACCCAAAGCGTGTGCCAGGTTGCCATGGCGAGTTAGGGTGGCGTCTTAGTGTTTGCTCTCTATTGCGGAGCCGGAGGGTAAATAAATGAGGCGGCGCTCGAGTGAGCGTGTGAGTGGGGTAATGATACTCAAGGTCCGTGCACGGCGCTGCTCCCACAGCTCTCCGCCGTTCTCCGCTCCTAGGGGAGCAAGGATCCAGCGGGCTCTGGGGACAGGGCCGCATTTCAATTACAGGGAGCGCGGACGATGTGTGTGTGTGTGTGTGCCGGCGGTGGGGGAGGGGTTAATTGGAGGCGCTGACCCCACGCCGCCCCGGTGGACGGGGGTGGCGGTAAGCGAGAGCGGTAAATTACAGAGCGCCGTCTGAACATCTAGGCCACGAGCGCCGCGGGTCTCGTACACGGCCGGGCCGTAGATCACAGATAGCGGAGCCGAGCATATGCGTGCAGCCAGCCATGCAGAGAACACGGCGGGCAGGAAGCCGGCTCGCTCAGATAACCGCTTATTGATTAGTTTGAGTATGAGGCTTGAACGCCAATCTGGCTTGGGGTAAACAGCAGGGGGGAGAAAACGGCAGTTATCCCTCTAGACCCCCCCCTCCCCCCATCCCCACGATGGAATATAGCAGCTAGTCGTTGCGTTGCACTGTATACCCTGCTGCTGTGCGGCTAAAACTCTTGTGTGTTCGCCCTCGTAGATGTGCATCGATCCCACCCTCTCCGTTGCCCTGGGAGACAAGCCCCCGCCGCTTTACATATGCGAGGAGTGCAGCCAAAGAATCGCGGGGTATGTTTCTAGCTCGTCCTCCATCCCACCTCCCCCTCCCTCCCCCGCCTCTCTCTCTCTCTCTCTCAGATGCCTTTCCACACATGCATCACCTGCTGCCGACCTGATTACTCCCCTACTCTTTCCCTCCGGGGGAAGGCATCGCCATGGTTACATAATTCCCTTGTGCAGATAATGAGATCATCATCGCAAAACAATGTGTTCGCTTGTCCCCCCCCCTTTTTTTTGTTTGGCACATGAGGACGGACGGTTTACAGCAGCCTACATATGTCTACCCCTGCCGCTCTGAAACATCCCTGTTCCTCTAGAGGACACACATCCCAAGTGAGATTTGGACCCTCTGAGGTGCCGTAGTGTCAGCTCACAGTGTGACTGTTTTTATACGTTGTGACCTTTACAGAGACCATGCAGAGTGGCTCATTGATGTGCTCCTGCCCCAAGGTGAGTGTCGGCAAACATGTAGACACTCTCTCTATCAAGGTTCCTCTCTCGGTTGTAGGCACACACGCGCACGTGCACACCCACCCACAGATGCACACATGCACACGCGCACGTGCACACCCACCCACTGATGCACATGCGCACGTGCACACCCACCCACAGATGCACACACATACATGCACACGCGCACGTGCACACCCACCCACTGATGCACACGCGCACGTGCACACCCACCCACAGATGCACACACACATGCACACATGCGCACGTGCACACCCACCCACTGATGCACACACACACATGCACACAGATGCACACACACACACCCACACATATATACACACACACGCACACCCTCATGCACACACACACACACACACACACACACAGGTATTAAGGCTGTGTATTTGGGGGTGAAGCCATGTTCTGCTGTGTGTCATGTTGAACGCTTCTGTGACCTCGTCTTTACAGCTGAGATATCGGCTATTTGTCAGAAGAAGGTAAGATCTTGAGTATTGATCTTTCCGTGCGCCGGTGTTTGTGGATGGTTGTGTTTGTGCGCTCTTTCATCAGCTCATCTTCATTGTGGTGAATCTCATGGCTATTCATGGATTTATTGATCGGCCTCACCCAAGTACTCTCTCATGGAGTCATGTTCCGTTTGAGTTGGCGTACAGTAGAGGTGCTGTGATTGGTTGCTCCTTTGTTGGATGGCTTTGCTTTTCTAACCCGGTTTCTTCTTTCTTGACCTCTGACCCCGGGCTTGTTTACACTAACACTGTGATTGGTGTGTCGTGTTTGTGGTTGTCGTGCTTGTGTACTATACCCTCTCATCCAAACAGCATTAGTTCATCCCTTCATCATCCAGAATTACTTAGTAAATCAAGCACCGGGCACATTTCACACACTGTACATTTACGCAAGTTAGCGAACGACTTCTGCGTTCGGGTTCCGATAGCAGGAACGAGTCGAGCCGTTGGTGCCTGTAAAAGTGACTTTGCATTATGTCATTTTGTATAGAACACCATGAGATTTATCTATGCGGTTTTCGAGGGGGCTTCTCAAGTGTGTCCCTGTGGAGAGTCTGTTCTCTGGAGGGTTCCTCTGACGGACGACGCGGTCCTGATGGCCGGGGGCACGGTGTCTGTTCCAGGGACACGATCCCAAGGGCAAAACAAAAGTTCCCCTCTGGTTTCCACGGAAACGCGCGATCCGTTGGGGTTTGGGACGGTGGTGACACACTACTGTGTCAAGATGAGCACCTCCCCTCTCCCCCCTCCCCCGGGGGCCGGCGTGGGAAAGCAGCTGTCCATTTAATCCACAGCCTCTTGAATCGGGTTCGTCCTGCAGCAGAGAGCTCTTTAAACTCCCACCCGACCCCCTGTCAGCCCTCGGCCTATCAGCAGCAGCGTTACTGTCCGCTCTGAGAGGTGACTGTCTGTCAGAGAGGCGAACAGAATAGGGACAGGGGATTCCCCGCGCACCTTAAGTATTAAAAACACATTTGCGAGAAGCGGGTGGAGGTAGATAGGCGTCGGACCGTCACTGAATGTTGCCGAAAGACACGGTCGTCTCTGTCCTGGTTTCGGTAGACATGCTGCTCACAGTGGAGAGAGCAGCCACATAGAAGTTAATTTGATAATGCGTCTCTGGAATGGCCGGAGCTTTCAGAGGCAGATCAGATTAAGGCACCCTTTTGATTTTTGGGGGGTGAAAAATGAGTCGCAGAGACACAAACTGCATCCAGAAAAGTAATGATTGCCTACTGACCAATGTTACAATGTTACTAATGTTAATACTTCAAATCACTACACACATACAGTACAGGCAAACCTGCATTGGGTAAGTACCCACAGTCACATGTTTCTCCTTGGGCTACTCGTTCCTCGCGGCCTCTCAATCTCTCTCTCTCTCTCTCTCTCTCTCCGCCTCTCTCTCTCTCTCTCTCTCTCTCTCTCTCTTTCCGCCTCTCTTTCTCTCTCTCTCTCTCTCCCCGCCTCTCTCTCTCTCTCTCTCCGCCTCTCTCTCTCTCTCTCGCGTGCGCGTAGAACTGCAGCTCTCACGTCAGGAGGGCGGTCGTCACCTGCTTCTCGGCCGGCTGCTGCGGGCGCCATGGCAACCGGCCCGTCCGCTACTGCAAGCGTTGCCATGTCAACCACCACAGCAGCGAGATGGAGGCCCATCTGTACCAGACGTCCCCCCCGCCCATCAACACGCGCGAGTGCGGCGCCGAGGAGCTGGTGTGCACCGTGGAGGCCGTGATAAGGTACCGCGCGGGGAGCACGCACGCAGGCCGCCATTGCTGTCGGTACCGTAGTAACACTGCGCTCGTCCACAGTGAACATGATGAAACACCTGAGATTTTTTTCCCGTCACCTTTGCTCGTTTGTCTATTACACAGTGCTGTACATGTGTGTGTTTATATAAAAATGGGGAGCAGTGACTGGTCAATACATCTTTTCTCTCCTGTTCTTTCTCTTTATCTCTCTCCCCCTCACACACACACACACACACACACACACACTGCGCTTCACTGCTGGACTTTCTGTCCTCCATCTCTCTCTCTCTCTCTCTCGTCTCTCTTTTACCCGTCCGCGGCGCCCCAGCCTCCTGAAGGAGGCGGAGATCCACGCCGAGCTGCGGGAGTTCGAGATGAACCGGCGCCGTCAGATGGGCCTGTCTGCCTCGCACCACTCCCTGGACAACATCGACTTCGACAACAAGGAGGACGACCAGCACGACCAGCGGCTGCTGAGCCAGTTCGGCATCTGGTTCCTGGTGGGTGCTGGCGCTTCCCGTCACCGGGAGAATATCCCGTCTTAACGCCGACGTTTGCGCTTGCGCCCTCTTGTTCTCTCTCTTTAGACGAGTTCAGACTTGATGCAGCGGCGTACAACCGCTGTCCCGTCTTTGTCACGCCCCCCTCCAGGTGAGCCTGTGCACGCCCAGCGAGAACACGCCCACGGAGAGCCTGGCGCGGCTGGTCAGCATGGTGTTCCAGTGGTTCCACTCCACCGCCTACATGATGGACGACGAGGTGGGCAGCCTGGTGGAGAAGCTCAAGCCCCTGTTCGTCACCAAGTGGCTGAAGACAGTCTGCGACGTGCGCTTCGACGTCATGGTGATGTGCCTGCTGCCCAAGCCGGTGGAGTTCGCCAGGGTGAGGAGGAGGAGGATGGGGATTGGGGGGGGGTTTGACCGGAGGGAGGGGCGTCGGGGAACGAGGGGAGGTTCGAAGCGGCTAGTCTCACGCGGCCAAACCTACAGCATCTCCACGCTTCCAGCACTGAAGAGAGGTCTTTCTGTGACCCATTATCAGTCTGAGATAGGGGGGGAAAACGGTGTATTTCTTTAAAACCAACCACAATCGTCTCGGGCGACGCAACGCTTGTTGTTTTTTTGCCCCACGGTGCCCTGGCAAAATAGTGTCGGGAGAGGATTGAACGTGATTGATGTCTGAGTGACGACTGTCACCCCGTTGTCCTCCCCCCCCCCAGGTGGGCGGCTACTGGGACAAGTCGTGCAGCGTGGTGACCCAGCTGAAGGAGGGCCTGAACCGGATCCTGTGCCTGATCCCGTACAACGTCATCAGCCAGCCTCTGTGGGAGTGCTTCATGCCCGAGTGGCTGGAGGCCATCCGCACCGAGGTGCCCGACCAGCAGCTCAAGGAGTTCAGGGAGGTCCTGAGGTAAGCGCGCGCCCGTCGACAGGACCTCCTCTAAAGCCCCCCCTCCCCCCGGGGCTGTAGAGGCTGAGCTACGCGTCGGTCCTCGCTCCCGTGGACACGTGGCGTCTCTGAAAGTCCCGTCGTCTGTCCCCGCTCGTCCCGCAGTAAGATGTTCGACATCGAGCTGTGCCCGCTGCCCTTCTCCATGGAGGAGATGTTCAGCTTCATCAGCTGCAGGTTCTCCGGCTACCCGGCCTCCGTGCAAGAGCAGGCCCTGCTCTGGCTACACGTGAGTGGCACGTGCGCACAACACACACACACACGCATGTACAGCACACACACACGCTTGTGCACACACACGCTTGCACAAACAAGCTTGTGCACACGTTATCTTTCTCTCTCTCTCTCTCTCTCTCTCTCTTTCACACAAAAACACAAACCCCCACACACACACACACACACACACACACAGACACGCACCTCAGTGGTCATTTCATTTCCTGTGGTTTACCGTAAGTGTGAAGTGAGCAGGTTGTCAGGGGGTGTGAGTGGCCGGCCAGGGGCCCTACTGAATATGGATCTGGGTCAGGTGACTACGGAGAGAGACTGGTATGAGAGGGAGAGTTCTAACAGAGAGGGGGGGAGGGGGGGAGGGGGGGGGGGCTGTTTTTCACGCCATATGCTCCCACCGCTTGCTGCCCTATATACTTGGATGGTTGTCAGGTTTTTTGTCATGGCTGTGATCAAGAAATAGCATAAATCTGTCTCAGAGTCTGGGTCACAGTTGTGTATTAGAAACAGGATAGGAGTAGGTCCCAACTACTTTTTTTTTTTTTACCTGTGTGTTCACATTTTCTCTTTGTTGCGTGTTTTTATGTCCATGTTTTTGTGTGTTCTTTTTATGTCTATGTTTGTGTGTGTTTGTGTTCCTCTGTTTTTTGTGTTCATTTTTTGTCCATTTCAATTTGTTTTGCATCTGCGTGCGCTTGCGCCTATGTGTTGTTGTGTGTGTTTTGTCTTTGTGTCTTTGTGTGTGTTTCTTTGTGTGTGTGTGTGTGTGTGTGTGTGTGTGTGTGTGTGTGTGTGTGTTTGTGTGAGTCTTTGTATGTGTGTGTGTGTGTGTGTGTGTGTGTGTGTGTGTGTGGTCCCACGCAGGTGCTGTCAGAGCTGGACATCGTGGTGCCTCTGCAGCTGTTGATTGGGATGTTCTCTGACGGGGTGAACTCTGTAAAGGAGCTGGCCAATCAGAGGAAGACGCGGGCTTCTGACCTGACGGGCACTGCCGGGCCTCGGAGGGTAAGGCATCTGTGCCAGCGTGGCCGTGTGTGTGTCCCAAAATCCATCCAACACCCATCCAACTCCCATCCAACATCCATCTAACTCCCATCCATCTCCCATCTAACACCCATCCAACTCCCATCCAGCTCCCATCCAACTCCCATCCAACTCCCATCCAGCTCCCATCCAACTCCCATCCAACTCCCATCTAACACCCATCCAACTCCCATCCAGCTCCCATCCAACTCCCATCCAACTCCCATCCAGCTCCCATCCAACTCCCATCCAACTCCCATCTAACTCCCATCTAACTCCCATCCAACTCCCATCCAACTCCCATCCAACTCCCATCCAGCTCCCATCCAACTCCCATCCAACTCCCATCTAACACCCATCCAACTCCCATCTAACACCCATCCAACTCCCATCCAACTCCCATCCAACTCCCATCCAACTCCCATCTAACTCCCATCTAACTCCCATCCAACTGCCATCCAACTCCCATCTAACTCCCATCTAACTCCCATCCAACTCCCATCCAACTCCCATCCAACTCCCATCCAACTCCCATCTAACTCCCATCCAACTCCCATCCAACTCCCATCGAACTCCCATCTAACTCCCATCCAACTCCCATCCAACTCCCATCTAACTCCCATCCAACTCCCATCCAACTCCCATCTAACTCCCATCCAACTCCCATCCAACATCCATCTAACTCCCATCTAACTCCCATCCAACTCCCATCCAACTCCCATCCAACTCCCATCCAACATCCATCTAACTCCCATCTAACTCCCATCCAACTCCCATCCAACTCCCATCCAACTCCCATCCAACATCCATCTAACTCCCATCCAACATCCATCTTACTCCCATCTAACACCCATCCAACATCCATCCAACTCCCATCCAACTCCCATCCAACATCCATCTTACTCCCATCTAACATCCATCTTACTCCCATCTAACACCCATCTAACACCCATCCAACTCCCATCTAACAGAACCCAATAGCTATGAACCCATCCCAAGAACGATGTTTCTTGTAGTGGAACCACAGCCGGGTCATGAGGGGTCAGATACTCACAATATAAAAAGTGGTACAATATCTGGTCTCTATTGTCGAATCGTCACATGATAGTTACCATGATAATGTCTGAATTCTTAACTGAGCTCTTGAGATACTGTAGGAAGAAATGTTCCGTTTATTTCTCGCAGCAAATGGGTGGATCTCAGGATTGTGTGCAAATATAATACTGTGTGTGTGTGTGTTCATGTGTGTACTGTATGTGTCTGTACATGTGTGTCTGGGTGTGTCTGTGTGTGTTTGTGTTCATATGTCTGTGTGTGTGCGTGCGTGTGTGTGTTCATGTTTGTGTGTATGCGTCTGTATGTGTGTGTGTGTGTGTCTGTGTGTGTGTTCATGTTTGTGTGTATGCGTCTGTATGTGTGTGTGTGTGTCTGTGTGTGTGTATGTCTGTATGTGTGCATGTGTGTATGTGTGTGTGTCTGTATGTGTGTCTGTGTGTGTGTGTGTCTGTATGTGTGTGTGTGTCTGTATGTGTCTGTGTGTGTGTGTCTGTATGTGTGTGTGTGTCTGTATGTGTGTCTGTGTGTGTCTGTATGTGTGTGTGTGTGTGCATGGTTGTATGCGTGTGTGCTCGTATGTGTGTGTGTGCCGCTCCTCCCAGGTGAGCGTGGTCTCGGACCCGGGCCGCCGCGGGCAGCACCACACCCTGAGCCCGTTCCCCAGCCCGTTCCGCAGCCCGCTGCGCTGCAGTCCCTTCAAGAACCTGGGCCACGCCGCCGGCCACTGCGCCCTGGACCTCGACTGCGACGACGACGACATGAACCTGGGCTGCTTCATCCTCATGTTCGACCTCATCCTCAAACAGGTGACCGGGGCTCGGAGCGCACAGACATCTCCCTGCCGCTGTGGCGAACCCAGAACCCAGAACTAGACACACACACGCACAAACACGACGCAGCTGCGCGCGTGTGTATATATATAGACTGTTGTTTACAGATCAGCTGTTGTTTACAGACTGGTTGTTGTGCGGCGGGCTGTTTCGGTACACCGCCCCAGCCGTGCGTGTTGGGTGTGCGTGTGTCTCGTCTCCGTCCTCTACCTCAGCTGCTGTTGTCCCCCCTCCCCCTGACCCAGATGGAGCTCCAGGATGACGGCGTGATGCTGGGTCTAGACAGCAGCCTGGGGAAGGACATCGTGGGCATCATCAACAACGTCTTCCAGGCCCCGTGGGGCGGCTCGCACACCTGTCAGAAGGACGAGAAGGCCCTGGAGTGCAGCCTGTGTCAGTCCAGCATCCTGTGCTACCAGCTGGGCTGCGAGCTCCTGGAGAGACTCACCCCCA
This sequence comes from Borostomias antarcticus, assembly GCF_949987555.1. NCBI lineage: Eukaryota > Metazoa > Chordata > Actinopteri > Stomiiformes > Stomiidae > Borostomias > Borostomias antarcticus. The sequence goes on along the minus strand of NC_140238.1, from coordinate 7,215,184 downwards.
GGGAGGAGATTCGACTGGTGGTGAGATACGCACACACACACACACACACACACACATACACACACACACACACACACAGATGCACCCACACAGACAGACAGGCACACACACACGCACACACACACACACACACACACACAGATGCACGCACACAGACAAACACACAGGCGTATACATACACACACACAGACGCACGCACACAGACAGACAGGCACACACAGGCACGCACACACACACTCACAGACGCACGCACACAGACAGGCACACTCAAGCACGCACACACACACACACGCACACACACTCGCAGATGCACGCACACAATCACACACACACACACACACACACACACACAGACAGGCACGCACACTCACACACACACACACACACACACTCACAGACACACACACACACACACACACAGACAGGCACACACACATGCACACACGCACACATACACACGCACGCACGCACACAGGCTGACCTGATTCGCGTCAGTGAATGAACCCTCATTTTTAAAGACGTATCCTTCCCCGCAGGAGGCCACAGACAGTTTGGAGGACACCTTGGTCCAGTCAGAGTTCTCCCTGGGCGCAGAGCACAGGACGGAGGAGAACGACAACCACGCCGGCACGCTGACCGACAACCCCAGCCAGCTGTCCCCCGACAAGCCCCGTACGTACGCTCTCCACAGGGTCCTCTGGAGAAGCATCCCAATGATTCACTTTTAGGTGTTTCACAATTTTCACAGCGGAACAGTGAATTAGAAAACCAAATCTCCAACGTGTTCATTTAGCTGACTAATGCAAAAAAAGAATAATACGACAATATATCAAAGTATTAATTGGATGAATCATTGAAAAACGTCTCTGCGCAAGTGCAGCGACAGAAACGTGAAGGGGCATTGTTCCTGAGAGAATTCTCTCTCACATGAAAGCCTTCCTCTGCCCCCCAGCACTGAAGAATAACGCTGACAAGAAGTTCTCCTACCAGCAGCTACCGGTGTCTCTGAAGCTGATCTACACCATACTACAGGTTAGGCTCCTTCCTGTCTGCCTACACTCATGTACAGTATTTGTTGCACTGGACTGTAAATGTGTGAGGAAAAGAATACAGTTCTATGTCAGTAAATATCGTCCCTTTACCTCACCAAGACATTGGTTGAGTTCAGTGTGAGCTACAGCAAAGCATTGTTGTTGTTTTTTAAATTTTAACCTGTGCAGGAAATGTCCAAGTTCGAGGAGCCAGACATCCTGTTCAACATGCTAAACTGTCTGAAGACCCTGTGTCTCCATGGGGAGTGTCTCTACCTGGCCCGCAAGGACCACCCCCAGTTCCTGGCCTACATCCAGGAGAAGATGCTCATTCCCAGGTGAGAGCAGTGATACCGTACGTGAGTGTGTGTACATGTGTGTGTGTGTGTGTGTAATGTCATGCCTGCGTCCCCCAGCCTGTGGTGCATGCTGAAGTCTGAGTTCTGCCAGCTGGCCTCCCTGGCTGTGCCACAGCTCCTCCACGCCCTCTCCCTCTCCCACGGAGCTGACATCTTCTGGAACCTGGTGGACAGCAACTTCAACAGCAAGGACTGGAAGACACGATTTGAAGCAGGTGAGAGATGAAGCGGTCGGTGAGATATACAGTACAAATAGTTCCCTGAACGTATACCTGTCTATGTTTGTGCGTGTGTGTGTGTGTGTGTGTGTGTGTGTGTGTGTGCGTGTGTGTTAGGCGGTTCTATAAGTGAGGCAGTTAGAGGAAGACTATAATCTCCACAAACCATACTGGCAACCCCGGCCCCCGTGTTGTCATGGTTACTAGGTGGCTCCAGCAGGCGGCACAGAGGAATTGTGGGGGATTAATCAGGTCTCCCTCACCCCTGTGATTGGCAGAGAGGGGGCCGTGTGACCTTGAGACACAGTTGGAGGACAGGGAGGATGGAGAGAGGAAGAGGAGAAAACAGAGAGGGACATAAATAAACACACTAAGGTTATTGAAGGAATATCAATTTCATTCACGTAGCACACAGTAATAGACAGTGAGAGATCACATTAAAAAGAATAATAACTGTTATCAGCCCAAGTGAAATGATGTGTGCTGATAAGAGGCTCTGTAGACAGAGTCCTTTGATGGTCAGGAATTCTAATTATCTTATTACACCACAGCCACTCTCAAACAGATGGTCATTTACTTGTTGGTGCAAATCAACCGAAACGACACCACCAGTTAGGAGGGTTGCCAAGGCAGTAGGCTGCCATAACACACAGCCAATATGGCCATGAGGTCACTGGCTGGCTTCCCTCTGTTGCTACACTGCCACCTAGTGGCGGTCTCTGACACCGTGGTCACAGTGTAGTAAACGAAGGCTTTTTTTAAATCTTCTGCATGCCTTTATACTGTAAATTGAATATTAATATTATTAATAATAATAATAATAATAATAATAATTTGTTATTTTTTTAACACTTCATTGTTAACAATCTCAAAGTGCCAAGTAGCATTTAGCTAACATTGCCTCTATCCCAAATGCATTAGCTAAATTAATGTTAATGTTACCTCAATTCCTGAGCTTAGCTTAATTTATCTTATCTTAACGTTAGCATAACTTAATTTAGCTCAATTTAGTTTCTGAAAGCTATAACTTAGCACATGTGCGTCCTGCCCTCTCTGTGTGGCTATGACACTGAAAAAAAATGCTGTTGTCCATCGTGTTCCTGTGGAACTTCCCAGTGGAGAAGGTGGCGGTTCTGTGTCGGTTCCTGGACATCTGTTCCGTCACTAAGAACCACCTGCTGAAGTACTCGCTGGCCCACGCCTTCTGCTGCTTCCTGGCCTCCGTGGAGGACGTCAACCCTGCCGTGGCCACCAGGGCCAGACTGCTGCTGGACACCATTAAGAGGCCGGCGCTACAGGTGACCTACGCACACGAAAACACACACACACACACACACACACACACACACACACTCATAAGGCCACATGGTCCTAGAAGATGTGCTTCGTAGCACATCATCAGTTACCTACAGTATAACAAACAAGTAATGATTGTGTGTATTTCTGTGTCTGTGCGCAAATGTCTGTGTGTGTGTGTGTGTGTGTGTGTGTGTGTGTGTGGCCTCCAGGGTCTGTGTGTGTGCCTGGATTTCCAGTTTGACACAGTTGTGCGCGACCGTCCCATCATCCTCAGTAAGCTGCTGATGCTGCACTTCCTGAAGCAGGAGGTCCCGGCCCTCAGCTGGGAGTTCTTTGTCAACCGCTTTGAGACGCTGTCCCTGGAAGCCCAGCTCCACCTGGACTGCAACAAGGAGTTCCCCTTCCCCACCAGTACGCCCACTTCTGGGATTAGATCTCTTACGTACACACTATGTACTATCTAGTAGACTGTTTGAAATCATTTGAATTACTTCAGCGTTTGCTTGAGTCTGCCCGGAATGTGAAGTGGTTGAGGATTTCCTTTTTGGGAACAGCCCATTGCTTCCATTGTGCCAGACAAGAACAGTCAAGCACAGATTAGTAATTAAAATGATTTCAAATAGTATTTCGACCCAGGTGTGTACAGTACGTCTTGAGAGCTACAGTACAGTTGCTTGTTCCAGTGGGGCTGACTTGTGTGTGTGTGTGTGTTCAGAATTAAATGTATCAGCGTGCGCTTTTTGGCTTGACTGTACCGCAAGTTTGCATTGCCTGTCCCTGTATCTCCTTCGACCAGCGATCACCGCCGTGCGCACCAACGTCGCCAACCTCAGCGACGCGGCCATGTGGAAGATCAGACGGGCTCGCTTCGCCAGGAACCGTCAGAAGAGCGTGCGTTCGCTGCGCGACAGCGTCAAGGGCCCGTCCGAGTCCAAACGGGCTTTCTCCCTCCCCGAGACCCTGACCAACCGAATACGTGAGTCTACGGCATGTCTGTCCGTCCGTCTGCCCGTCGGGCTGCACCCGTGTCTGCGTCTGAGCCCGCGTCTCTCCCGTCCTCCTACTGTCTCTCTCCGGGTATTCGCGTGTCTCTCATGTGTGTCTTTCTCATTGACCCTGCACGGAATGCGGTCTGAGTTTCTGGGAGACGGGATCCGCCGTTGGCTTTCGGACTGCGTGTGGCTGTTGAGTGTGTGCGCTCTGCCTTTTTCTAACTGTCACACCTGTATCTTTCTGTTGTTGATAGCATTGCTTAAAACCACTCAGCATCCACATACACGTTGACGCCATGTTGTTTGTTTGGGTTGTGTGTGCACGGCAGGAATGTGTCGGCCCGTCCGGAAGCTCAGACGCACGTTCCGCGCCGCCTCCTCTGAACATTCTCTTGTGTTCTTCATGTGTGGTTTTTAGCGCTAAGGCTTACGAGGCAAGAGCACTCTGCCCCGACTCTGGGAGATATGATAGAGAGAGTCCTACCAGGTAAATAACACCAGCGACCGCTAACGAGTAATCAGAACAGAGATATCAGCAATTCCCTTCAGCATTATCACACAGGGATACATGTTCTTGTACCGGTATAAAACATGGATGGAAAAAGCCATGTCTGCTCCCGACATTTATTGTTATTTTGTAAGATGGTGTAGTCCCATCAGTTTTAGTCACAAACAAATGAGGTTGAGATGGGAACTGTCACTCTTGCTAATGGCTAGCTCATCACATTTTCTGTCTGTGCCCTTTCCACATGTCCCGTATAAGTGGTGTCCACGGTGCAACAATGTACATGTAATCACCCCGTTGGATTGAGAGGATCGGACCAGATGACATGACTACCCCCTGTCTGTCTGTATGTCTGTTTGTCCGTCTGTCCGTCCGTCCGGGCTGTCTGTCTGTCTGTCTGTCTGTCTGTCTGTCTGTCTGTCTGTCTGTCTGTCTGTCTGTCTGTCTGTCTATGCTTCCCTGCAACACCCAACCTCCCCCCCCCACCCCCCCCTCCACCCCCCCTCCCCACACCCAGCACGCTTCCTCCCGCCCTTTAACCCTGACGCCTCAGCCCCTCCCCCAGGCCAGACGCCGTCGCCCGAGGACGACTCGGTCATCCGGGACCTGCTCCCCGAGGACGCCGGCATCGACCACCAGACGGTGCACCAGCTCATCATGGTGCTGATGAAGTTCATGGCCAAGGACCGGAGCAGCGCCGAGGTGGACATCGGCAGCGCCAAGGCCTTCAACACGGTGAAGCGTCACCTGTACGTGCTGCTGGGCTACGACCAGCAGGAGGGCTGCTTCATGATCGCCCCCCAGAAGATGCGCACCTCCACCTGCTTCAACGCCTTCATCGCCGGTATCGCACAGGTGCGTGAGAGATGACTCCCAACGATGATCGCCTTTTGGTATCGGTGTCAAAATATAGGATAAAGGTTGAAATAATCTTAATACTATCCCAAAGCACCCAGTTTTCCTCAGTTTATGTTAAACGTTTTGGTAACACTTTACAATAAGGGTACATTAATAAGCATTAGTTAATGCATTATTAAGCATTAAGTAACAGTTAACTAATGTCTCTATTAACCATTTACTAATATTATTTATGTTAACTAAGGTTAACTCACCTAACCCTAACCCTAACCTTAACTAAGGTATTAATTAGGATTAACTAACCTAACCCTAAATTAGCATTAGTTAACAGTTAACTAATGTTTTTTGTGACCCTCATTGTAACGTGTGACCAACGTTTTTAATATCCTTCTGGCTCCATTGCTTTCTATGCCACGTTTGCTGCTGGCGCTGAATGGTATGAAGCATAGTACTGTGGGAACTACAGCTTGCTGTTTCCTGCAGGTGATGGACTACAACATTGGCCTGGGCAAGCAGCTGCTCCCCCTGGTGGTGCAGGTGTTGAAGTACTGCACCTGTCCCCAGCTCCGCCACTACTTCCAGCAGCCCCCGCGCTGCTCCCTCTGGGCCCTGCGGCCTCACATCAGACAGATGTGGCTCAAAGCCCTCCTGGTCATCCTCTACAAGGTACCCCCGACCTGGCGTTTCACAAACCTCACACGCCTCAGGGTACAGGAGTCAACATATCACAGGAGTTTATTCTTTTAGATGAAGAGCGTCTTCAACTGTATTTTTATTCTCTCCTCCCGCTCTCTGTATTTTTAAGCGGTGCAGACACTTCTATACGTGACGTGTGTGTCCGCGTGTGTGTGTGTGTGTGTGTGTGTGTGTGTGTGTCCGTTCGCAGCGTGATATTTGCCCCGATCAACCAAGCAGAGGGAAGTGGAGATTCTCATAAACCCCCCCCCATACCGCTTACTTCGCCGCCTGGGTGTGATTTTTTCTTTCTTTCTCCTCAGTACCCCTACATGGACATGGACGTGAGTAAAGTGGTGCTCCACCTGATCCACATCACCATCAACACCCTGAACGCCCAGTACCACAGCTGCCGGCCGCACGCCTCCGCCGGGCCCCTGTACAGCGACAACTCCAACATCAGCCGCTACAGCGAGAAAGAGAAGGGTGAGCGCCGTCCTCGGCGTGGACCGCACCGACCGATGCACTGCGACTCCCGCGGCGTACTTTCTGTCGCGCTACGTTTGTCGTGTTGTTTTGTTGTTTTTTTTTCTTGAACGTGTATTCTTCCCCCCCCCACCCCACCCCTCCCCCACCCCACCCCAGAGGAGGACAGCGTGTTCGACGAGTCCGACATCCACGACACGCCCACCGGCGCCGGCGGCAAGGAGTCCCAGACCTTCTTCGCCCGCCTGAAGAGGATCGGCGGCAGCAAGTCTGTCAAGTACCAGCCGGTGGAGCTCAACGCCCAGAAAAGTACGAAGAGCGACGACCGCTTCGAAAACCGCCAGTCGCACCGCGGGGGGTCTGCCTGTTTCAATCCAACGTAGAGTGTGACTCTCTCCTTCTCTGTGTGCGTGCGTGTGTGCGTGTGTGTGTGTGTGTGTGCCAGGTGAGATCGAGCTGTCCGAGTACCGGGAGGCCAGCGCCCTGCAGGACAGTCTCCTGCACTGCGTCCGCGAGGAGGGCAACAGGAAGAAGCGCCTGCAGGCCATGCACAAGCAGAAGTCCCTGGACATCTCCAACACCGACTCCATCCTCTACAACCTGGACGAGCACCGGCGCAAGTCCTGCATCGACCGCTGCGACCTGCAGGGCCCGCCGCCGGCGCCGTCCTCCTCCTCGGGGGGCCGGAGGGGCGGGCGGGGCGGCAAGGCGGGATCGTCGGACGGCTCGTCAGGGCGGGGCGCGGAGGGCAGCGACCCGCAGGCCGACCGCCGCTCCGACTGCTCCCGGCCCGTCATCCCCGAGGTGCGTCTCAGCTGCATGGAGACGTTCGAGGACAGGCCGGACGCCGGCTCGCCGCTGCCGCCGCCCGCGGGGGACTCACCCCGGCGGGGGACGGGGGAGGAGGAGGGGGAGGAGGAAGAGGAGGAGGAGGACCTCATCGATCTCTCCTCCGACTGCACCTCCGTGCCGGAGAAGCACTCCATCCTGTCCATGTCCGACAGCGACTCGCTGGTGTTCGAGCCGCTGCCGCCGCTGAGGATCGTGGAGAGCGACGAGGAGGGCGACCCGGGCGCCGCCAACTGCACCGGGCTCGACGGCGGCGGGACGCCCGCCGCCCCGGCCCCCCGCCGCGCCACGCGCCTCTCCCCCGTGGTGCAGGTCAGCGTGGAGGACTCCTCCGGGGACGGGGAGGCCGCCGAGCCCCCGGCGAGTGGCGGGGGAAGCCCCCGGCAGGCTGCCGCGGAAAAGAGGCCCCCCCAGCGCCACGTGACGCCCAGCGGCTCCCTGGAGCTGCCCGACTGGCCGGCGCTCTCCAGGGAGGCAGGCTCCGAGAGCCCCATGACCCTGAAGCAGAAGAGGGACCTGCTGCGGAAGACGCCCGCCGTCCCCGACTCGTCCGTGGACGACGCGACCACGTTTCCCGACGCAGCGGCGGCGCCGGGGACCAGCCCCTCCGGTAGAACCGTCTTCGTGGGCATCCCCGAGGACGCGGCCGAGACCCCGCCGGACGGAGACGGCGGCGGCAACGAGGAGGAGGAGGAGGAGGAAGACGACGACGAGGATTACGACGAAGGAAACGGCGACCGCAAGCCCGACGACGACGACAACGACGAGGCAGAGTTCAAGATCCAGATCGTGCCGAGGCAGCGCAAGCAGAGGAAGATCGCCGTGAGCGCCATCCAGAGGGAGTACCTGGACATCTCCTTCAACACGCTGGACAAGCTGGGCGAGCAGTCGGCCGAGGCGGGTAAGACCAGGCGGCGCCAGGGGGGCGGAGGCCTAAGATGGCGGAGTCTTCCCAGCGCACAGTCTCTCACAGCCTGTGCTAGAGTACATCCCTGAGATCACCTAGATTACTCCATAATATATATATACGTATATATACAATATATATATATATATATACAATATTAATATATACATTTCACACTTATTATGGATGAGCACTTTCAGCGGTGATCCCTCTTAAGATTTGTGGAGGCTGAAAGGACACAACATAGTTTTTATGATAATCGACCATAAAATGGCCCCAAGTTGATGCCCGCATTGAAGTGCAAGCCACACTAACACTGTACAAACTCGCCATGAACACAGTATTAAGCGTCTGCTTCTCATGCTGAAGTCACATTTCCAAGCGGCCTCAAATCTCGACTTGACCGCTCCCCCGCTGTGCTGTGTGCTGTGGCGTGCTCTGTGTTCTCACTTCTCCCATTCCAACTCATGATTAACAAACATGTGGGCATAATGTTACATAAAGATTAAAGGACAAGATAACAAGGTAAACTGAATAAGAATAAAATATTTTTGTAAACCTTTAAGACCTTTGTCACCCCACAAAATAGACATTTAATCTATATCAAAGAGTTCAATCATTAAAAACTCATTGCCAATCTATCAAATAGGATGTTAGCTAAATAGGAAATCAATAAACTATTGCAATTTCCTCTTGTTAATTCACTTTAGCTGACTTTTATAGAAATGGGATAGGATCTATATTACAGCTGTATTATATGACATTGCGTGTGTAAATCGCGTCCAGTATCTCCTGGCCCTCATACAGGTCAGACAGGTGCACCACTGCTCTGCCCATCACTCACCCACATTGCCTTCCAGATCCCAAAGCTCTGTCTGCCCTGGAAAAGCCCCGGGAATCTGCTTCCGCCCCCACCCTCGAAGCTGCTATGCCCGAAACAAGCAACCGCTCTTCAGTGTCAAGTAGGATCCAAATGCTTTGTTTTTCCACCTGTTTCTCAAACCCCAGGAAAACTGAATGTGGTCATCCGGTCATTCCAGGGCTATCACGTTGGCCTTCTACTTTTTTTCAACATTTTTGTTCATGTTCTACCCGAACCGTGTTTTTTTATGGTTTCCCATTCTCTGTGCATTCACACAGGGATGCAATATATTACTTTGACACTTCATTTTTCATTCAGTATTGATTCCATGAGTAGGCAACATACTGAATGTAATAGTCTACTGTAACTGATTAAATAAAACATACTAAATTTTAATTTTAGAGTAATATCGGACACGAAGTAGGTTGATTAAGAATGCCATTCAGTGAATTCATTCATAAATCATGTATATAACCCAACAAAGCCATTGAATCATCTCATTTTGGTTTATAGTTCAGAATGTGAGCGTGTCCCGCTACCCCGGCCTCTTCCTGTACTCTAGTTACTGGGTTAAGATCTCAAATATACGTTTCAAGCGAGCAGACAGCTCAACCTGCGGTATTTCCTCTGTGTGTTCGGTCCAACCCCCAGCTCAGTACCGTCAGGCGAAGCGAGGCTCGCTGGGGGCTCTGACCATGAGCCAGCTGATGAAGAGACAGCTGGAGCACCAGTCCAGCGCCCCCCACAACATCAGCACCTGGGACACCGGTGAGCCACTGCTGCCCCCGGGCGCCCTAGTGCTTCCTACGATGGTTTAGAAAGGCTCATTCAGGTTCAAGGGGGTGTGTTTGTCATTGCTTGGAGTAGCATGTCAAATGAAACGCTCGGCGTTGTGCTGTGCTGTGCTCAGGCCCCACCAAGACCAGCCTCCTGTCGGCGCCCAGCTCAGTCAGCATGTTCGTGCCCGCCCCCGAGGAGTTCATCGATGAGCAGCCCACCACCATGACTGACAGGTGAGCGAGCCTATCGCCAGCCGCCCACCCTGACACCACTGGGGCAGTTAAAGGCCGGTTGCGGCGGTCCTATGTACGTCCTGTGCCTGTATGACAGTGGGAAAGGCTAGTTCCCATAAACGCAGGGGCCGTTTAGGGTTAAGTTAGGGTTCGGTTTAGGGGTTGGGTTAAGGTTAGAGTTAGGGTTGGGCCGATCTCTGCGTCTATGGGAACTAGCCACTACCGTATGACAGTACTGTGCTGTGGCCCCAGGTGTCGTGACTGCGGCGCGGTCCTGGAGGAGTACGACGAGGAGACTCTGGGTCTGGCCGTGGTCGTGCTGTCCATGTTCGTCCATCTCAGCCCCGAAATGGCCGCCCCTCTGCTGCTCGACATCATGCAGTCTGTGGGAAGGTTTGTAAAGTTGACCGCCGGTAATTCCACTGTGACTGAACTGTCTCTGGTCTGTTGATGCAATCTTACCGTGTCAATACGATGTCTGGATTCTTTCAGGCTGGCCTCGAGCGCCAATTTCTCTGGACAAGCAGAGAGGTAAACACAACCTGAGCACGATGCATTTTAAACAGAAGCGAACGCTAGCTACCGGCTCACGCTGAACGCTTTGCTTTACACGGAAATATTCGGCAAAACAGGGGTACGAATCTTCAGAGCGTCGTGTGTGTGTGTGTTCGGTGTCGTCGTGTAGCATGCTGATCCCGGGGAACGTGGCGGGCGTGGCCAAGCAGTTCCTGCGCTGTGTGCTCCACCAGCTGGCCCCTAACGGCATCCTGCCACAGCTCTTCCAGAGCAACATCAAAGGTCTGCCCCCTCCGCCCAACACGCCGCTTACTGACACTGGCTATCCCAAGGGACACGCTCTGACCTTCCCTCTCTCTCTCTCTCTCTCTCACTCACTCACTCCCTCTCTCTCTTATTCCAGATGGAAGTTTCCTGAGGACACTGGCATCCTCCCTCATCGACTTTAACGAACTGAGTTCTGTTGCTGCGCTCAACCAGCTGCTGGAGGTGGGGTTTCCACCGGCTTGTTGGCGGAAGGATGAAAGCTTCGCGCCGCGCCGTCTGTCGGCCCGGTTAATGTCTCAGTTCCATCATTCAACCAGCAGGAGGAGCTCTTGTAAAAGTAGAAATCAACACGACCCTGCTATTTGGATGGCATGATAATAACGCCATATGGAAATACGGAACAGAGTACCTCTGCATGCACATTCAACCACATCTGCTCCATACTGCTATCGTATCCAAAATGAATGATTAGCCAGATGTAATATTCCAGGCAATAAACGTTCATTATGTAACCATCCTGTCCTTTAAACCCCTACTGTGTCCTGCAGGGTCTGAACAATAAGAAGAGTCTGCCAGCAGGTGGCGCCATGCTGCACTGCCTGGAGAACATCGCCACCTTCATGGAGGCCCTGCCTATGGACTCCCCCAGCAACCTGTGGACCACCATCTGCAACCAGTTCCAGACCTTCCTCACCAAGCTGCCCTGTGTCCTACCACTCAAGGTACCCACCTACACTCCCCTCGTACCCTCGGCGATGGTTTGCCGTTCGGTGAGACGGCTAGGGTTCCCAGCTTCCGGGCACATGACCAGTGAATGATCTGTCTCCATCAGTGTCCCCTGGACTCCAGTCTGAGGATCATCATCTGTCTGTTGAAGATCCCCACCACGAGCGCAACCCGGGTGAGCGCCTCTCTCTGTCCGCCTGGAGATACGCTAGGATTTCCACAGTCAGAACGGGGTGAATTCAAGCGAATATGAAATCTGGCTTCGAAAGGCCTAAACCTTACCTTCTTGTTTCTTGCTCCTCATCCTCCTACTCCCATCACCCCCTACTCCCTCTCTTCCTCCTCTCCTCTTTCTCCTCCTCCTCCTCCTCCCTCTTCCTCCTCCTCCTCTTCAGAGTTTACTGGAGCCCTTCTCCAAGCTGCTGAGCTTCGTCATGCAGTACGGCGTGTTCAGCCTCTCCTACCTGGTGGAGCTCTGTGGCCTCTGCTACAAAACTTTCAACAAGGTAACGAGTCGGCCTGAGCAAAAACAATCAAAAAGAAATGGCCTCTTGAGAGAGATTCAGTCCAACGGGGCGGTTAGAGAAATCGGCAGCTCAGGACCTGGTGAGGTAGTTAGAATCCCCCTGCAGACATACTTGTACAGCAGTCATCGTTCTCTCTCTCTCACTTTCTCTTTCTCTCTCTCTATCTCTCTCTATCTCTCTCTCTCTCTCAGCGATAACACTAACTCATGCGGCCTCTCCAGCCAGGCAGGCATGTGGAGGGCGGAGTGTCACGGATGATTAAGTAGGCAATCAGCCTGTATTGATTGACATGATTAGTGGCGGGGCGGGGGCCGGCGAGGGGCTGGCGATGTATGGCGTGCGTCCGACGGGGCCGTCTCGCTGAGAGCCCGAGCCGGGCCTGTCTCCCCCGGTCAGGACGGATGGGTCCTCGTGCCGCCACCACTGTCACCGAGGCGCACTTTATGTCGACAGCGTTATTGGTTTTCTCCAGCCCATTTAATCCCCAATATATAACATCCGCCTTTTTTTTTTTTAACAAGTCAACGTGAGTTATGGCTTTCTGAGAAGCACTCGTTCCTGCGCTGTTCTTGCAGCGAGGCGAGCTGAGCTCTTTCCAACGGTCTCAGAAAGTTGAGGAGGAAATGGAATCTAATGTGTGTTAGTATTTTAGTGCCTGGTTGAGGAGCGGCCTATGACGCATTATTTACCAGTCATGCACCATTAACTTTCAATTATAAGAGCACGCATAGGCATCGCAAAACAACGCAAAAACAACCAGCAATCTTGCTTCCTATACAAACAGAACGAATGGCTGAAGCTCAGAGTAAACACTACTGCAAAGGGAGAGAGAGAGAGGATAGAGAGATAGAGGGAGAGAGAGAGAGAGAGAGAGAGAGAGCTGAGAGCTTGTACACAGACAGCAGGCTTTTGTGTTGTTGGGATGAACAGAGAGAGAGAGAGAGAGAGAGAGACAGACAGCGAGAGAGAGAGAGCTGTCCATCGTCTGGGGGGAGGAAGCAGGCTGGCAGGCTGACCTAGGCTGGGACTGTGGGACATCTGGCCTGTGGTCTGCTCTAATCTGCTCTGTCTGTCAGAACACAACTGGGGTTCAGGTTCCACACACACTAGATGAGAAGTGCGTAGAAGGTAAAGACCATACAATAGCACGTCTGTTTCTCTGTTCGCCCTCAGGAGAGAGATAAGTTCTACATGTCTCGGATTGTGGTGCTGGAGCTTCTGCAGGCCTTGAAGTTCAAGTCTCCTCTGCCTGACACAAACCTGCTACTGTTGGTCCAGGTAAAACACATGTTAAATGGCGCTCGATATATTATTACGGTCGAGGCTCAGATATGAGGGTTTTTTCTTGGTCGTAACACCATCGTCCTGTGCGGCGTATGTTGTCAGTTTGTTTGTTCAGACATCGGTACGAGGCTGGCAGAATCCACCATTCTCCAAAAGCACATGATCTCATCTCTACCGTCGGTAAGACTCAAGACGTTCTCCGCGTCCCCTCATGAGTTAACGGACTAATGACGCGCCGTCGGTTAAGCGAATTGCGCGCTTCGAGATAACCATCTTGCCCTTTCGCAGTGTACGACGGCCGCGATGGAATGCATGCGGCAGTACGTTAGCGAGCTGCTGGACTTCATAGCCGACATGCACACGCTGACCAAACTGAAAGTGAGTTTTCCTCCGCAAAGAGCCCCTCACTCACTCATGAATGTATTTACATAGTATTTACAAATGTATTTACATAGTACAAAGTCACCATTGTCTGTCTCTGTCCACCACCCTCCTCTCTCTCTCTCTCCTTCTCTCCCTCTCTCCCTCTCTCTCTTTCTCTCCCTCCCTCTCCAGAGCCACATGAAGGCGTGCTGCCAGCCGCTCCACGAGGACACCTTCGGCGGGAACCTGAAGGTGGGCCTGGCGCAGGTGGCCGCCATGGAGATCAGCAAGGGCAACCACCGCGACAACAAGGCCGTCATCCGCTACCTGCCCTGGCTCTACCATCCGCCGACCGCCATGCAGCAGGGGTCAGTGTCCAATCAACCGCCGTCGAGGGCGGCGGGCGACCACGCTCGTTTCTCGTCATTGCGAGCGGTCGGCGGCTGACGGCGACGAACCTCTGCTCTCCGCCCTGTCGCCCCCCCCCCCCTCCCGTAGGCCCAAGGAGTTCATTGAGTGCGTGTCCCACATCCGCCAGCTGTCCTGGCTGCTGCTGGGCTCGCTGACCCACTGCGCCCTCCACCCCGGGTCCACCTCCTGCATGCCCATTCCCCTGGACGCCGGCTCACACATCGCCGACCACCTCATCGTCATCCTCATCGGCTTCCCGGAGCAGTCCAAGGTTGGTTTGGGGGGAGGGGCGGGGGAACGCTACGTTGACTTAACCCTTGTTTAGTTAGGATGACCGCTGTGACCCGTATGGCCCTGTGAGGGTCTGATTCGCGACCGCTTGACCGGTCGGCGCAACTGACCCCCCCCCGCTCTCTCTCTCTCCACCCCCCCCAGACATCAGTGCTGCACATGTGCTCGCTCTTCCACGCCTTCATGTTCGCCCAGCTGTGGACCATCTACTGCGAGCAGGCCGCCGCGGCGCCGGCCCTCCAGAACCAGAACCACACCGAGTTCTCCTCCGGCGCCATCCTGACGGGCCTGGAGTTCTGGAGCCGGGTCACGCCCAGCATCCTGCAGCTCATGGCCCACAACAAAGTGGTGAGAGGGGGGAGGCGGCCTGCCCGCCCGCTCGCTGGCCTGCTGCACACAGGGCCCGGAGAGTTGATGTGCGAATATCGTTGCCTTACAGAATATCAAGAATGTAACTCTAACCCTTCCGCCTTGCACTTATTGTATTTGTATTTAGCTGACCTGGCGCTTTTACTTCAGCACTAGGTTAGGCTCTTAGATGCTTCTTTAGAGAGATGCACTTATGAGTTCTGGTGAGTAGTAGTAGTGCACTTGACTACCTACAAATGCACTTATTGTAAGTGACTTTGGATGAAAGCGTCTGCTAAACGACGGTAATGTAATGTAATTGACTTTTTTAATAATGCGCAACAAAAACAAAATGCCTTCTTTTTTTTCTTTTTTTTACCGTCCAAGATGGTGGAGATGGTGTGTCTACACGTCATCAGTCTGATGGAAGCCCTGCAGGAGTGCAACTCAACCATCTTTGTCAAGGTTAGAGCCTGTTAAGTGAGCTTGTCACTTGATATCCAGCAACACCTTCCTCACACTTCCTCCTCTCTTTCTGTCCCTCAGCTGATTCCGATGTGGCTGCCCATGATTCAGTCCAACTTAAAGGTAAGCTGTCCGACGCCTAAAAATACAATCGTAGTGTTCAATCGAGATGCGGAGTTCACGCCTCACGCTGTTGTTGTTCTGGGCTTTTCGTATCACTTACCGCGTCCTCCCACCGACTCCTCCCAGCACCTGTCTGCCGGGCTCCAGCTGCGTCTCCAGGCCATCCAGAACCGGGTGAACCACCAGTACCTCCAGGGCCAGACGCCGGGCGCCCTGCCCTTCGCCCTGCGCAAGTGGCTGCAGTGCACCCAGTTCAAGATGGCGCAGGTGGAGATCCAGTCTTCCGAGGCCGCGTCGCAGTTCTACCCCATGTGACCCCCCGGGGAGAGGGGGGGGGGCGTCCTCCGGGGAGACGAGTCGTCCTCGGGACCCAGCATGCGCCTGTCTCGTCCGCCGCCTGCCCTCGAAGCATCGGGACGTAGGACTCAAACCTCGGCTGAACCTCACGATCACAGACTCCATCTTCAGCTGATTTACTAGCTAATATAAATATGCTATTTTTATGTGCTACCAGGGGGATTGGTGAGACCAGGTTGGGCAGGGCAGATGTGTGAGAAGCGTCAAGAACAGGTGTTCAGGCGCTGTCTGAACTGGGTGTGTGTAGCGGACGTGTTGGGTCGCGACAGGATGGAGAGTAGCTAAACCATGTCTAGAGGTCTGTCGAAGGTCTAACTTTTTGAACTGCTTAGTTTGCTTGGTCAGACATTACAATAAAATCAAGCCAATTTTTTCTAGATGTGTGTCCGCTTCGTCATATTGGCTGCTTATATCCTGAACAGACGGCCGTTCAAATTGAAGGCGTGTGATGTCATCTTGAGTGTGATCTGTAGAGGGGCCATCGCTCCACACTGCGGAGGGCGGTGGATGACATCAGGAAACCCTCTCGGCGATGCTGTCTCTAGGGACCAGTTGAGCCTTGTCCTCGGATTAACTGAAGGTACATCCCCTTAAGCACCCGGCGCCAATCCACCGAGCTCGGGCCCATCCAGGGTCGCCTCTCGCCATCAGAGCCCAGATCGATCGGGAGCAGAGTTGTAACTCGATAAGGCAGAGCCAGACGACAGGCGTAAACAAGACGGTCTAACCCCCCCTCCGTCCCGTAGAGACAACCCCCACCTTACCTGCCACGGCAAGACAGATTGCCCAGCGCCCAGACATCAGCCAAACACGATTACCCACAATGCCCCTAATACGGTTTGTCGTGATTAAGGATTGTCGTGGGAGCTAACCTGATTACATAAGGCCACTTGTCTGGGAAGGGTAGGAGGCATGACAGCAGCAACCGCCATTGTTTCTTGGTTGGTTCTCCTCTGCCGCGCTGAAAGCATTTTATTATCGAGCGTTGGAATCGCAAAGTAATAGATGATTTAAATGTATTTTCTACTGGGAAGCATTCTGTTGATGGAAACATGGGGAGATTAGGTTATACCCATGTTGAAGGTTTTCTATACCATCCCTATGCCTGCACTTTGTAAGAGGGTATTCTGTGAGAGGCGTTTGTCAAATGAGTCACCAGCTTTGAGTGCTGTCTAATGATATCACACCATGTGGTAGACCAGCAGGCAGACACACACACACACACACACACACACACACACCACAGGCTTCACCTCTGAACATCCCTGCTGACCCCTAGCTAAACGAGTCTGCGGTTCCCAAGGGGCATTCACTCTCCTGAAGTGTTTCTTTGTGAGCGCACCTGCGTGTGTGTGCATGTGTGTGTGCACGTGTGCCCGTGAGTGTGTGTGTGCGCGTGTATGTGTGTGTGTGTGCCTGTGTGTGTGTAATCAAGTCCCCCTGCGCCAGGGCTGCATCTGTTAGCCACCGCCACCGCCATGATCGTTTGAACTCACAGCCCTTTTCAGAGAACCTCTCTCATTAGCAGCTGCTTATGTAATCAGTGTCCCACAGGTATCCAGCACTCTCCCCACCCTGGCCTGTCTGCCTGCCTCTCCACCTGCCTGCCTGTCTGTCTGCCTGCCTCTCCACCTGCCTGCCTGTCTACCTGCCTCTCCACCTGCCTGCCTGTCTACCTGCCTCTCCACCAGCCTGTCTGTCTGTCTCTCCACCTGCCTGTCTGTCTGCTTCCTTCCTGCCTCTCCACCTGCCTGTCTGTCTGCCTGCCTCTCCACCTCGCGTTCTTGTGTTCCTGTCTGTCTGCCTGTCCACCAGCCTGTCCGTCTGCCTGCCTCTCCACCAGCCTGTCTGTCTGACTGC
Organism: Borostomias antarcticus; assembly: GCF_949987555.1. NCBI lineage: Eukaryota > Metazoa > Chordata > Actinopteri > Stomiiformes > Stomiidae > Borostomias > Borostomias antarcticus. Next base: position 7,197,592 of record NC_140238.1, on the reverse strand, counting down.
CTCTCCACCTGTCTGTCTGTCTGCTTCCTTCCTGCCTGTCTGTGTGCTTCCTTCCTGCCTCTCCACCTGCCTGTCTGTCTGTGTGCTTCCTTCCTGCCTCTCTACCTGCCTACCCGTCTGTCTTTCCGTTGGCGTGCCTATCTGTTTCCTGCCTGTCTGTCTGCTTACTTCCAGCCTGCCTGTCTACCCACCTGCCTGTCTGTCTGCCTGCCTGTCTCCTGGCCGCCTCCTGGAGGACCATATGGGCGTGCTGACCTGATGAGCGGGCAGCTGGAGATACAGTCAGCTGGAGATACAGTCAGCGTGTAATTAACGCTCTCCAAAGGCCTCTCAGGCAGAGAGGGTGTGAGTGGGTCCTCAAAGATGGTGAAGGTCACTCACACACACACAAAAACACACACACGCACGCACGCACACACCAGTATATCCCTGATTAATAGAGAAGACTGATGGAGGCACTCACTCTGAAACAGCCCCAGACCAGAGTCTGTGTGTTCCATCAGTGTGTGTATGTGTGTGTGTGCTCGCGCGGATTGCAAATGTGTGCATATATGCGTGTGCATCAACTTTTAAACTCAAATTCAGAGAAGGTTATTATTTTCCCTTGGACACTGCTGAAGCGCCTTCCCTTTCATGATCTGAGAGAGTGATACCAAGCTTGCTGAGATAGTGCGAGTCCTCGGCTTCCGTGCTCGACCCTGTCACATCCCCTTTATCCCAGCGCCGTCCACTGCTTCCTGGCCGGACAATGCATGAATGTTTAAATTGCTCGGGGAGTCCATTGGCATTAGCGTCAAGTGGTCTATCCAAAGCAGGGAAGGAGCACACTACTGTACAAGCCTCTCATTCACGTTGTAATTCATTTACATTCCTCCCCGGTGCGCTCGCCGCCTCCCTCGCCACACGGCTGACCCGGACCCTGGAGGATCCTCCCCTTCCGTACCAAGCGATGGGGTTTTCAAGTCTCTCATTTAGCATGTGAATGTGGATCAGTTGAATGTGCAATGTGGGGGGGGGGCGGGCATGCATTTCTGAAAAGAAAAATGATCTAATTCATCAGAACAAACAATGCTTGTATCAATCAAAGCCTGTGTCTTCCCAGCAGGCCATGGGCTCTGCATCCTGGCACTTGAAACTAGTAGCGTTGGAACCACCGCAGAAACCCGCGCAGTGAGTTGTCCTGTGTACATTGTTGTGCCCCTTAAAGGGATATTCTGGAATTTTTGCGCTAGGGCCTCATTTTCGACTTACCTATGATGTTTTTGACTGATGGAGATCATTTTCAGTTCGTTCCATGCTGTAGATAGCTTTGGGTCGTTCCAATTTCCACTGGTGGCTCATGCTAGTGCAACACAATGATGTTAACGTTAGCCTGTCCAAAAAAACACCCCCAAACACCCAAAAACAAGTTAAATATGAGTATATGTCTATGTCCATCCGTTTTGAATTCAAACTATCGTTTAATCCGTTCTGGTTTGTGGAGTTCATATTTCTGTCTGTGAGTCGGAAGGCGGAGTAACACTCAGTTAGATCTGTCTGGAGCCAGCCTGGAGCCAGCGCTGGTCAATGTCAACAAAGTGCGAGCACAAGCGATAGAAATATAGGTCCCCAAACCAGAACGGATTACACGATCATTTGAATTCAAAACGCATGGTTAATAGATACAAAAGAATCCTGAGAAACTTTGCTCATATTTAATTTGTTTTTGGGTGCACTTTGGGTGTTTTTTTTTTTTTTTGGACAGGCTAACATGGCTTCATTGTTGCACTAGCATGAGCCACCAGTGGAAATTGGAACGACCCAAAGCTATCTACAGCATGGAATGAACTGAAAATGATCTCCATCAGTCAAAAACACCATAGGTAAGTCGAAAATGAGGCCCTACTTCAAAAATTCCAGAATATCCCTTTAACGGAGTGGACTACGTTTGATAATAGTGGTTCATAAAAGATGCAGGGGTGAGAGACAGACTGAAAACATGTCCCGCGCCGTGGGGGAGCCCAGGAGCGATCCGGCCCAGCCCTCCCCGAGAGACGCGCACCGGCAGAACGGACCCGGGCTAAATATAACAACACCACAACTCAGCAGCTCCAGCACATCACACACAGGCTGGGTCTGGAGTCAGTTCACTTGAACCCAATGCCAAACACTCCGTGACTGTGTCTATCTTTCTGTACACGTTTATTTACAAATGAAAAAAAGTCAGCATTTGTATTAACTTATGCACATGTTGTATCATTTTGGTATATAATGCATAAATTGTGCAATGCCTTTTAATTGCCAAATATACATGAATGGCTTGCTCCATGAACATGACAACATTAATTTAACTCTAATTGGTAGCACAATTTTTAATTTCTACTATGTATAAACATATTTTCTGTTACACTGTACATGTAATTTAACAGTCCAGAAGGCAGATATTTTCAAATATCAATATTTACATTCATGCATCCATGGTCAATTCCCTCATAGTGTAAAAGTGATGTATGTTATCGGTACATTATAGGGATATACTGTTTTGTATATTAACACCTGTGCATTTCTGAATGCAAACTCTGTGTTCCCAGAATTCAAAAGTAATGAGACATGACAGAAATATTACCAGCCACACACACACACACAGGATAGAATGTTAGCAAGCGGTGTTGCACTCTGAATCAACTCGCTCTGTTTTGTAACGGGGTGATGGAACACGTCTTTGGCTCCAGGGAGCCACACATGTCCCTGCTGAGGCCATCCTCTCTGCAACCTGATCTCTGGCTTATCTCCTGACTTCCACCAATCACAACGCCAGCCTTCGGCTCATGTGCCTCGTTTCTATAGCGATGGCCTCTCCCCTTGCCCCGAGGTGGAAAAATTAAGACTATGAAATCACATCAAAACATGGCAGAGAGCTTTCTAGTGCCCATCACCTTTCCCATTAAGATGTGACTAAACAAATGTTGTTGTTGACTTGCAGGGCTAAACGTTTGAGAGGGAAGTAAGCGACTGTATTGAAATAATGATTGGAAAACACACATTCACAGACTCATCTCACAGAAACCTGACTTCTTAACTGATTTTGCAGTGGATTGGAGAAAGGCATATCAAGCAGCCAGAGACCAACAAGTGATACCCAGAAACATTTAGCGGATCAAGCACACTTTCTGCATCACTGTCTCCATGATCTGAGAATGAGTTCAAAGCTATGGAGCATCACAAATGAATTATATGATTCATAAATAATCCACTTAAAAGGCAGACCCATTCAAATAACCAAATTAACTGCTTAACCAAGACGTATGTAAATAAATAAGTAGACAACATGTACTGTATGCCCCAAACATGATTTTGTCGATAGATAAATATGCCAACAAATAAATAAATGAATACATAAATGGATGAATGGACAGGGTGAAAATAGCAGGTCACATGTCAAGTCTCCAGCCTCAGTCGCTGGTAGCGTTGCTACTGTAGCTAGGCAGAAATGTCGGCAGGATCTACAGTATGTCCTATATCTAAGCTCCACCCCCTTGATTCATTCAGTGATGTAACCTGTACATTTCTTTGAATTGCATAGTCAGATGAACACTCAACGCTCCCCAAACCAAAGCTGGGACCTACAAGACAAGATGTCTGCCTCCAAAAACGAAAACATGAGAAATGGATGGATGGATGGAAGGATGGATGGACGGATGGAAGGATGGAAAGATGTATGGATGGAAGGATGGCAGTATGGATGGATGGAAGGGTATAGAAACTGCATGCACATCTCGTTTGTTCTGATCTTCTCCGTTCCTCCATGACAGGCTGGAGCTCTAGAGCTGTGCAGACAGGCAGACCCTCCCAATCCCGCCAGCAGTCCCTCAGCCCTCCGCCCCCCTCCCTCTGTGAGCACCACTTCCTACTCAGAACACGATATTCAGTCACACAAACGTCACGTGGAGTTGGTCTCTCACTCAATTGTCTCTCCAGCTTTACCGGGTGTCGTCCAGGCGACATGCCATGAGAAGAGAAAAGGTACACAGCTGGACCCCTGGTCCCATCTGAATGAGGAGGGGGGGAGGTGGGGGGGGTTGTTGCATTTGGGGTAGGGGACGGAAGTGATGGTCGCAGCGATGTCACTTCCTCCCTCCGCCAGCAGACAGTCTACACCACGGTGTTGTTGGACCCCATGGCCTTCTTGTTGCGCGTGCTCATGGCGTATTCCCCCCGATTCGTCCCGTTCTCCTCTTTCCTTAATGGTTTCCTGTGAAAGACATTTCACGGACTGTGAGAATACATTTTCACAACGTTGTTTGTGCTCCGTTCACATTCGGTTAAAGCCCGTGTCGTTAAACTAAAGATGGGCGACTGTTAACCTTTAGGGTGATTTGATTTCACAGGCTGCTGTGGATGAATGGATGGATGAGATCCACGGTTCCCAGCTACACTTTCTAATAAGCTGAGCGCTAAAAAGGTCACTTCTCTCTCAGAGGGGAAAATGTACCGAGCGAGCACGCGACGAGGGATCTGGCGCTCAACACACTATATGTGTTGATGTCGGATGCGATTCTCTTCATCGGTGATGAGGCTACTCACGTGTGTGCGTGCGTGTGTGTGTGTACTGCAGTACCGATTAACGCCTACGCGGGTTTCAAAACCCACGCCGACACGCACTGCGGCTAAACCCACGCACGAAATCCCCTTCTCCTCCTGAGGTAGCCCTCTGATCCGGCCCCGCCCCTTTCTGTGAGCGCTTTCTGGTGCGAAAACGCGCGGGGACGCATGATCCGCTTTCGCTCTGTGAAGAGCGGCATCATTCAGAGCGGCCCCCTTTCATGCGCCCCTCAGTGCTTCTGCGCTTATTATATTTGTCCAGTGTACTGTGTCCTCTGCACCCGGCTGCCTCGCCCTCTCTCCTCCAACCGGGCTTACGTAACGCGGAGACAGATCTGAATACAGTCAGTACAGTCATTGTCCCGCTCAATACTGTACAGGCCTTCAGTGGCTCAGAGCACCCTTAAGCTACATCTTAGCTCAGTGTCTCCTTCCCTCTCTCTCCCCTGAAAGCCACGGCCGGTCAGCCTGACATGAGGGACGGTCATTCTCAGTCCACTCCCAGCACAGGTCTTCTCCCCCTTCTCCCCACACTGCCTCGTACCTGGATCAATCATAGTTATGTTTGATTACCTGTGTTAGAAATATCACTTTTACAATCAAATATTTTCATTAATTATGTGAGATGTGTGACAGATGCAAAGTCACTGAAGCCAACTGGCTTCCTCTCAGACTAACAACGGACTTAGATCTCAAGTAAGGCTAAAACATGGAGGCAATGACTAAGTGTGTGTATTTTGTCCCTTAAACTTGCAGCAAGGGAACACCTATTGGAATATCCTCTGGCAGAAGTCGAACGTGCAGAATGTTGCTGGCCACCCAGTCGGCCATGTTGGACAGCTGCTGACCCCTGAGCCTCCCTCTGGGACGCAGGACTGCCTGCTGGGGCAGGAAACTACCCAGCCCCGGGGCAGTAATACACCCTACAGGGAAGATGATTGGCTTGTGTGTATGTGTCTGTGTGTGCACGTGTGTGTATGCGCACGTGTGTGTGTGTGTGCGCGTGTGTGTGCATGCGTGTGTGTGCGTGTGTGTGTGCGCCTGGAGGAGTTGTGATACACCTGCCAGAAGGATGATGGGATACCTTGTTTACAGGGCGAACAAATACACTTAGGATTAATATCTCCTCAGAGGAAATGAGCAGCTGTTGACATGGTCGCCATTCACTCATAGTTTGTTTCTATTTCTTACTTTAGAAAGGAGATTTCAAGCTCGGCTGTATCCTGTGCAGTAGGTCCGTGTTAGGCAACACTAAGACAGTAAGATGTTATTGCATGTTGACCAAGTATGGAGTATTAATGAGTATTAAATTGACCTAATGTTCCCTCAGATCACCGGTGTCCCTCCAAGGCCAGCGAGCAGGACAGACCGTTTGAGCCACTCTGCGACCCTGACCCAGGCCTTCAATAATGGATGCCATGCTGTTGACATGCGGCAGGTGGCTACACAACACTTCACAGGTGAGATTAATATTTCATATCAAAGCTGTGCAATCGCAGCATCCCTGTTTGAAGTTTGGGGAATGTTGAGACCGTGACGTGTTGGCCTGTTTACAGTCGCACTAACCATCTGGAAAGAGGAACATGCAACTGTTCAAAGACGTCTTTCTACTTTGACCTCTTTTAGGGTGGTAAGACAACATTTATTGAGACAAAATCTGAATATAGCTACTTTAATTATACCAATACCAAAAAGAATATCCAAAACGAATACACTAGCCTTAAAGGTCAATTGTGTCCTTGTCTTATTTCTTTTGGTTTAATTCTTTAAAAAATAAAAAAATTGGACAAAACCAATTGTGCTTTCCTCCTCGACAGTGTGTTAAACAAACCTCAGAGAGACTGAGAGAAACCAGGCCGGCTTCGTCAGGATGTCGTATTGTGTCGGGGTCGTTTGGGCTCCCTGCCTGGACTGCAGCATCATGCCTTTGATTTGGACGGCCCAGCGCTGACACACACACACGCGCACACATATACGCACACACACACATGCACACACACACACACACGCACACACACACACCAACTCTCCCAGTGCTGCTGGACTGGACTGAATAGAGCTGAGTGGAAAGGGTTTGTTCCAAGCTCTTTGACAGATGAGTGGCGGAATAAGATTATGAAAAAACAAAAGAAGGCTGAGTGTGTGCAGGACCAGAGAGAGAGAGAGAGAGAGAGAGACAGATGGATAGATAGAGAGAGAGAGAGAGAGAGAGAGAGAGAGAGACACAGATGGATAGATAGAGAGAGAGAGACAGAGAGATAGAGAGAGAGAGGGAGAGACAGATAGAGACAGAGAGAGACGGAGAGGGAGAGAGAGAGAGGGAGAGAGAGAGGGAGAGAGAGAGAGACAGAGAGAGGGAGAGAGAGAGAGGGAGATAGAGACAGAGAGAGAGAAATAGAGAGGGAGAGAGAAAGAGGGACAAAGAGAGGGAGAGAGAGAGGGAGATAGAGAGACTGAGGGAGAGAGAAAGAGGGAGAGAGAAAGAGAGGGAGATAGAGAGACAGGGAGAGAGAAAGAGAGAGAGAGAGAGAGAGAGAGTGAGTGAGTGCTGGCTGCTCTGGTGTCTGTGCTGCCAGTGCCTTGGCCCCAGTCCAGCTGATGTTCAGTGGGAAAGCCCTGAGCACTGAGGGGCTGGGAGGGCTATATATAACTGGCTCTGTGTTTCTCCCTGACAAACCCTCTCTCACATTGTTATTGACTAAGACACCCAATTACTGCCTTCCCCAGCTTTGGCAGACAACATTTCTATCCATCTTTCTCACTTTCTCGCTCCGGATGTGTGATTAGAGCGGCGGCAACATTTTTCAAAGAAACGTTTGTTTTTTTCCTTTTCATTCCCGTCAGCTTTTCTCCAGACTGATTTCCTATTGGCTCCAGACCGTTGCATGCCTAATGAGGGCGGCCTCGACCAGACCCGTGCGTTCATCCCTCCCTCATTCAGTCGCCGGCTGGCGTGGCGTGGCACGCTGTCTGCTCTGTCACAGAGCCCCGCGCCGGCCAGAGCTTCAGGACACGACCCGCTCGCATGTATAAAAGATGTGGCCCCGGCGACTGAATGACTGCGCAAATTAATTCATAAATAATGACTCCTGGCCAGGGTTCGGGTCCGCAGAGTCGAGCACTGCAGCAGCAACACTCCCCTGCTGCTGCTGCATTGCTAAAAGGTGCCCCTTGGCTACGGAGGGAGGCTGGAGAATTGCCATAATGACTTCCTGAGCCAACCCGCCCATTACTTCCGCTGCCTGGCTTTGCCGAGTTGTTGTTTTGGGAGAAAAAAAATGTACCGAGGAAAGATATATTCAGCATGCGCTCATACGGTTTCATGAATAGCGCCGCTGAGATAGCGTGCCGACGTGACTAGAGCTGTTGCTACGTGTGTGAGCCTTGGTTTGTATTTTTTACTATGCTTGTTGATGCGTGTGCGCTACGCCGGTCGGTTCGCGCTGTGCAGTGTGTATATTCGGTGTGTATATCAGTCGCGTGTGAATGTGAATGTGAGTGTGTGTGTGGATGGCAGACAGGGAACTGGGTCTTGGTTGTGCTGCAGGCTAAAACCCACATGCCCCCCCCCCCCCCCCCCGCCGATGATGGTGATGAGACAATCTAAGGCACGCCGCTGTCATGAAACAAACAACGTCGATCGCTGGGTCATTTAACAACGTGCACGCCGGTTTGAGTTGAATCGGGGTAGCCTGATAATACTGGCAAACCAACAGTCTTGAACCCTCTGTGTTTATAGTAGCTACACAGCTTCCTGGATGATATATGACTGACTTTCGGCTGATGCATCCTCCTCCCTAGGTGACCTACGCCTGGAATCTAACCTCTGACCTCACGCTGACTCGGGATGGGAGGTAGGGTCATGGCCACGCCGCTGTCAGTGTGCGTGAGTGACGAGTCAGTTGAGGCTATGTGACAGCGCGTGGGCTGTGTGTGTGCGGCCTGTACTGCCGCCAGAACCCGGGCTCAGGTTACCTACCTCTTAATGGCCTTGTAGCAGATGATGAGGGCCGACAGGAGGAGAACGACCGAGGCGCAGCCCACCGATCCGAGCACTATGATCTCCATCTCCCTCCACCAGGGCCTGAGCAATGGGGCCATGGGCTCCACCACTGTCAGAGATGGAGAGAGGCAGAGAGAGAGAGAGGGAGGGGCAGAGAGAGAGAGGGAGGGAGAGAGGGAAAGGCAGAGAGAGAGAGAGAGAGGAGAGGCAGAGAGAGGGAGAAAGAGAGAGAGAGGTTGAGGCAGAGAGAGAGGGAGAGAGAGGGAGAGAGAGAGAGAGAGAGAGAGAGGGGTAGGGAGAGGTAGGGAGAGAGGGAGGGAGAGAAAGAGGTTGAGGCAGAGAGAGAGGGAGGGAGAGGCAGAGAGAGAGAGAGAGAGAGGGAGAGGCAAGGAGAGAGGTAGGGAGGGAGAGAGAAGAAGAGGTTGAGGCAGAGAGAGAGAGAGAGAGAGAGGGAGGGAGAGAGAGGCAGAAAGAGAGAGAGAGGGAGACAGGGAAAGAGAGAGAGGGAGACAGGGAGGGGGGGTTTACCCTACATATTACATCACCTCTTCTTAGACAGCCCCAGCCAGTTATGACGGCCGTGGTGGAAGCTCATCATTAATGTAGCACGACGTCCGTGTTGTAAATCAACGCGCCGGCGTTCCAATTAAAAATGTATTGATTCTCAGTCATCTTCCGGCGCGTTACATATATCATCGGACCGGAGAGGCCGCGTGTTGGAAGTGATTTTCAGCCCGCGGCTCCGAGCGCTCACCTCTCCTCCCCCGGCCGAAGGACCGGCGCTGAGAGATATCCAACCCTGCCCCATGAATCATTTAAAGGCCAGTCAGCTTTTCCTACGCTGGCACTCTCCATATGCACACCAATTATACCTGCGGGAGCTGCAGCCCGCTGTCACATTATATCTGTAGCTTAAGACCACTCACTAGCAGGGACCTTGTGTAACATCCAGTGCACCATGTAGTAGCGCACGCTCTCGCTTACCTCTCCGTTCCTCTTCAAACCCTCGGGCTCTCTTTCTCTCTCTTTCTCTCTGCCATCCGCGCCATTCTGCGGCTATTAAGAACTGGCTAGCTACCGTCTGGCGCGATTTGCCGTCGACTTCTGTGGCGAACGGGGACTTTGGCAACGCAGAGGCCTTAGTAATGCCGGGGAGAATCTCCCAGCACGGCGGGTTCTCCCAGAGCTGGATGACAAGGCGCCGGTTCCCCTGGCCAGCAAAACCCACCGCGTCATGACTAAAGTGGGCACGATGAATGTTAAAGTCCCTCTCAGTCAACTTCCATTTTAATCCCACATATTGTCAACGGCTGTGGGATTTAGTACGGGGGCAGGGCACATACTTGGTCGTGATAGGCTCTCTCCTTTGAAGGGACCGCTGAGCCATTTTTAGAGCACAGCCTCTCTTACTCAACAGTGCCAATTTCCCCTCGTTTCCTCAAACTTTTGGAAGATAATATGCGGTCTCTTGTCATTGTCCCACTTCCTCATGCTAGCTATGGGCCTATTTATAGCATCTTTAAAGAGCATGGCGAAAACTAGGACCAGCTCTGACCCTTCTGCTAAACATGAAAACACACCAGCTTTACAGTGAGCCATGGATGCAATAATACCTACAGCAGTAGGCCTCTGATGCACGTGTGGAAACTCCAATACGCTCAGGGCATGTTCTACTCCTCCCTCAGTTTACCAAAAACAATTGGTTTTTATATTCCCCTCATATAAATGGCCGTTTGTTAACTTTCCGTTGCCATGTCTGTTGCCATGTCATGTTGTGTTTATATATTCTGTTTATATAATATGTAGGCTATATTACGTGAGCATATTAGCCCACATTAGCATCCGGTCAGAGGAGTGGAGCAGTGTCATGCGGTAACCTTGACGATAGTCATGGAGAGGTCTATAACTGTCTGTCCGTGGGTTCACGCGGTGAGCCGGGAGAAAAAGGGACCCGTCCAAATTGACCAGACGGAGAAAATCGTTGGAGCTGATTGATTGAGACCTTTCTGCTGCCGTCTGTCGAGTGTTTGATGATGGAGTGCTCCTCCTTACACACGTTCTAAAGGCTTCTGGATGACTGATTCTACAAAAGTCTCCGTAATAAACCCTGGAATGCCTGCATCAGCAGCAGTGCCTGTCTCATATTTCACAGCACCGCTCATTAAAGTCCTCATGATGGCATAAACATCATCCGCAAGGGGAGGGGACAAAATATTATCTTTCCATCACTGTGCCATCATGGGATTGGAATAACACAAAAAAACACAGAAAACTGGGTGGCAACAGGCATACATAGCCTACCTCCACACAAACACACTCACACATGTGTGCCCGCACACACACAGGCATGCACACACACACACACACACAGGCATGCACACACACACACACACACACACACACACACACACTGCCCGCGGCTCTACTTCAAAATGCGGATGGGACTACTGAGCCAGTTCATTAGCCCGTTATCTGTATCAAACCCTAAATTAATTAACTCATCTGCGTTTTAATCAGGGGTCCCCCAGGGGAAACCCAACCAATGAGCCTGGCAGCCCGGCAGGCAGAGTTCTCATAGGCAGCCGGGTACTCCCCAAGGTCAAGCCACGCATAAATTAGCCCTCTGCTCGGCTGTCAACATCCTGCCGTCTAGATCACACACTCCCAAGTCTGCTCAGACAAAGGCATTTTTCTACCCAAACACACACAGCACTCTTCCACTTCTCAGAAATGTGACGTTAAAATATTTTACTCTGGGACACCTCGACTTCCTATTCCAGCTGTTGCCTCTGTTAAGTTAGATGTGACCGAGATGCATACGAGTGATTCAGACAGGTGAGGGTGAGACAGGTGAGAGTGAGACAGGTGAGAGAGACGGAATCTTACCTGTGGCACCGATTAGTCTCGGGGGCGGCGGGGGAGGAGGGGGCGGGGGGAAGGGAGGGTACCCTCTACACTGGCATGCCAGCTGGCAGTGTTGGCTAACTTTCTCTGTTACCCTCTGTGAGCATGACCTCTGGAGTTCACCCTAATGGAGAGAGAGAGAGAGAGAGAGAGAGAGAGGGGGAGGAAGAGAGCAACTCATTATGTTATGAATATTTATTCCATGTGAGATCCAAATCATCCCAAAACCGCCATGCAGTATTTCAAACATGCAGTCTGCATAATTTCTCTGCGTTCTCTTCTCAAGTAGTGGAGAGACTGGAATGTTAATGAACTGGACGCACACAGGAAAATGACACCGGTCCACAGAAAGATCACGCGCCATAAATACTGATGCCCCAGCCGGCTGAAACATCCTACTTTTGGATCCTCTGGATTTTTCCTCAGAGTGCCACGGATTCTTCCCTTCGCTGCTGTAGGCATCTGTAGACACGCAGAACGGTATCACGTCTACGGCCTGAGAGTAGCCGCCCACCGACCGAGTGGGCCGCGGGCTGCCTTGAGGAGTGTGTGTGTGGGGGTGGACTTGGAAACTCGAGTAGATCGCATTACACGTGAACCCTGGCAACATCCCGCGCCTGCTCAACAGCTCAACACTATCTGTAGGCAGGCAGCGGCGAGGGCCAGGGGTGAGGATGCAGCACTCATCCTCAGCATGTGCCTCGCGCCTCGCGGGATCCTGAAGCTCGCTGTGTGCTGACTGGTCTCCACTACGATAAATACATCCAGCCTGTGAGTGTGGGCACATGTGTATGCCAGCATGTTCATGTCTGTGATCTATTCCCAAACACCTGATACACATCCCATAATAATATCACCTTAAATGATGCATAAGAGGACAAACATCCATCACTAACTTCTGGCAGCTGATGCTACACTAGGCTAGTTCAAAGGAGACGTTACACGTATGACCCGACTCACCTACACAAGTGTTGGGTTGAGATTTGGAATGTAGATTGAGTAACAATGAGATACAGTTTAGTTCACGTGAATCAAAAACCGATATTAGTCTATCAAAGCCACCCAGTAATAAATAAACTCCACTCACATTTGGGTAATAGGCCTAGCTCTTCATGCGTAAAATTACAAGTGGCGCGCATGAACACATAGCAAACTTACCTGGCACGAGAGCAAAACCAGTGAGAGAAGGCAATGACCGAAAAGAAAGGGCCATAAACTTAGAGTTAATGGCATTAGATGTTGGACCAGCATTCCTGCTGCGCTCTTCTCGAAGACACTACGCAGCGTATCGAACAAACAAACACAGTACACATAGGACTGGACCGCTGGGGAAATAACCATCCACCGTATCCGATTCGGCGGCGACTGTGACAGGCGTCTCCGGGAACAGTTTATGCCACAATCATTGTGAAATTCTGTTATCGATGGCATAGGACAGGCAACGATGACAAATGGCCTGACAATGTCGATGATGCATGTCTCGAAAGTTGTTTCCGCTGCTCAAACAGCAATCCGAATCACGGCGCTCGGTCTGCCGCTACTCCATTTGACGTGAGGGTGGTAGACGGCCCATACCTTACATCCCTCCTCGGCAGCATACACGAGTGCAAATACTCAAGCCATCGAAGTTGAAGCATATGCTGAGAAATCTCTTGAGAAATATTGTTCGACAGAACTCTCCAGAATAGCTGCAGACTCCCAACACATCCTCAACTTAGTGAAGCGATATGTACACAAATGTGCAACTCCGGAGAGAAGAGCCAAGGTTTAAACTGATGCATCCCTTCCCAGCCAAAACAGAGCGGGCTGTGGATTCAGCAGAGAGCGCCGTACCATCGCGCATCTAGTGGAAGTACACCTCGCACTGGATGTAGCAGAGTATTCCAGAAATTGCGAACAAAATGTTAAATAAAGTTTAACAAACAACCAGTGATTGCCGAGACGCGTATACTGAAATGTTCATTGTGCAAGAAAATAACATTTTTGTGAAGTAGGCAAGCTTGACAGCGCGGACTGGTGTTGGAACACCGGGCACGATGCGAGTCCGAGTGAGAAGACGCTTCATAGACCGAATGAAAGTCAAGTACTTCAGTCAGAGAGCAGAGAGCGAGGGCGGGAGAGATAAGGGCACATCATTTGGTCAAGCCTATATCTCTAATATTTTGTTCTTGTTGCATTACAGTACATTTAATCCACAGGCCGATATATTTTGGTGTGATGGGATGTATACTACTACATGTGGATAACCATTACACCAAAGCCTGGAAAACAAAATAACCAATTTCCCTATGATAAGTAGACCCTGTACTCTAATTTGTGCAATGTTTGACATTTGTGAGGATTACATTTCAATTAAGACCGTTGTTAGAACCTATACAGCGTCTCCCTGGTGTTATGTTGAATATTTACCCAGTCATAATGAATGGATGATAGAGATTCTGAAAAGGACACGAGGGGAGGAGGGGGTTTCCTGAGAATGCATCTCTCGTCATACAGTGTAATAACACTATAATTACTACAGTAATAACATTATACTAACATGTTACATAGTGATCTGGTACTTATAACCTATAACACTGTCATGGAGTTGAAGAGTTTGTGTCATACAAATAAATTATGAACTGCATAATGTAGATGGCTATTTCAATATTAGCCAATATTGTCTTTGTGATATAGATGTCAAATGTCAAATTTAATGAGCATTTCCTCCAGCAACATCAGTTTTCCCCCTTATAATTGTCAGACAGACCTGAGTTAGAGCACGCTGCATACATGACAGGCCAGGGCTCATTAGAGTGAGCCTGAGGGGGGAGTTGGCATTTGAAGGATCTGCTGCTTGGGGTTTAAGTACCAGAGCTTGCAGACAATTTTGACATTAGATAAATTGTGCAGAACACCTGGCATTTAGAAATGCTGTTTGTTTCAGGAAATGTAGCTTCTGATCCAACGATACTATTTTTCAAATTAAGATCTGTTCATTCAACAAGTATCATATAAGGTATCATTACCTTATGGTAGCTTTCCATAATGTATGACTAAAACTCCCACACACATCTGTGGAACACATCTTCTAAAAGTATAAAAGTATAAACCAGTCCTCTGTTGCTGGAGTTAAGCAGAGCTTTTGAGTGATATTGCTCCTCGATCCTCTCCCCAGTATTGATTAACTGACAGGGAAGAAGCTGACCCCACTTCATTCCATCAGAACATCCTTCACAGCGTTTCACTTCACACACTATTCAGAGCATGGCTGTCTTACTGGCCAGGAGAGAGTGGTCGTTCCTGTATTCCAGCAGGGCAGAATAAAAGCAGCTAAACCCGACACCGCAGCTACGCCCACCTATTACCTATAGGGTCTCTGTTGTACCTGGAGCCCCCCATCAGTATTTTATACTCAATCTCTTTTATTTAGTTCCACTTCAACAACACATTCACCTTATGTGTATTGCTGCTGGTCTCAAGTCCCATTTCTGTATTACTGCAGGAATACACTGCCATCTAGTGGCAAAGAATGGCAACACCCAATATTAAGTCTTCTCTTTTTGTGTAATGTGTATAGTAATTACTGAAGTATTACTGAACCTTATACTAAAACAGTGATGTATAATGTAAAACATTATTCTGCTGTTTAGTAGGCTATGTGGACGATGCTGGAATTAGTGAAGAGGGAGCTCTGGTGCTGGGAGTGGGCCCAGGGTTCAGAGGGCAAGGACGAGTCATGCACTGTCAACTCAGAGCACACACTGACCCGCGTGATGACAGAGTGGATTGCGGGTGCCACTGATGTTTGTTTGTGTGTGAATGCCTATCGGGCTCTTACTTTTAATTAGGTCTTAAAAATGGCCGAGTAGGCCCTACTGGGATACTTGTATTTATTTATTTATTTTAAATAATTTTCATTTCAAATGGCACCTTGTGTGATTTATGATTTGATTTGACCTGTGGTTCCCTTCTGGTCCTCTTTCTAAGGAGGTCCAGCTCTAGTCCACAATCTATGAATCTTGGGAGCCTTTCACATAAATCTAAGATGGTTGACAAACCTCTCACCCATCCGTCTTACTCGGACTAGCATGAAGACAGGCACACATGGTGGGATTTATTGGTGCCACTGTGCTTCCTCTTTCTTTCTCTTTCTCAGTCACTTCAAAAGCACAGGAGTAGGGCGACAGGCCAGGGGAGGGGTGCGCCATTGTTAATTGGCCTTTTGAGACGAACAGAGAGGTGAACGAAGAAGAAGAGAGGAGGACAATAGAGTCCCGCGGCCGTTGCCTCTCCAGAGGCCGAGCGCCTGAGCAGTGGGCGAGGAATGGAGGCTGCCCCTCGGGAGCAGGCCTAGTCAGAGCAGACATGCATTTTAACAAACCATTATTCTTCGACGACGACACGACATAGGCCCCTGAAATGTCCTACACTGCATTTCAGATTATTACGTTTGTTTAACGCTCATAAAACGCGTTTAAGCCAAAAGCCGCTCCCCGCAGCTGTGCGTAAACATTTTTAAACTAACATGAAACATTTCATTATACCCTAGGCATACATCTGAATGCTTCCTACAGGCAACGCGTGCGCATGAACAGCGCCCTGCGGTCGGGACTCACCGGCTCGGGGCAGCAGAGCGGTATCGTGGTTATAGGCATGTGGTGTAGGTTACTTACCAGACAAACGGTTTTCCTCACATCTCATGCCACACTGCTGCCAAGAGGAGATGGTTCAATGGAACGATAGGTACTCTTTTTCTTCAATAAGGGGATGGAGCTCAATTAGCATTTCACAAGTCCCTTTTTCCTCACCCTTCCCCGCGGAGGCCATGCTTTCTCCCGGGATTGTCCTGTTTTGGCCTCTTGTTGCCGTTGGCAGGGTGACAGTATTCGAGTGTGCAAACTTGTGCTATTGTCCGCGGGCCAGGAGGAGCCATGGAGACCCACTAATATGACACAGGAAAATGTTTGCTGATGGCAATTCTATGGGCTTTGTCCAACTCTTTCTCCTTCATGACGACTCGATTTAAGTCTCTAAATGTTTGACTACAAATGCAGGAGTGCTATCCAGCTCCTTTCCCTTTGTCCCGCGAGGTTTGAATGAGTAATTCAGCTTTTGTGTCGCTCGATTGAGGGGGCAAATAGAAAGACAAGATTCTTGAGCGTTCAAGCCCCCTTTCCATGGATATGTGCTCCTTAGACCCCCCCTTCACCAAATCCTACATCTGACATCACTCTTGGGGAGCTCCTAGGGAGGGTGTCTAGATCGGAACAAAGTAGCCCCAGTCCATAAACTGCCTCGCAGTCATAAAAATGCATGCATATTTCATCAGACTCATTTATAAAACTGAGCACCGCAATGGGACCTTTTATAGACACTTCGAAAACTTGATGTTCCGTGAGCGCGCGCAGAGGACCTGCAATCCGCCGCTAAAGAATATCACGTCTATTAGCCGCTTTTCTTGGGGGATCTCCATGACAACAATTTGCAGTGGTTAAGAATTCGATACCAGGGCCCTCGGAGGCTGATTGGGGTGCATTGTAAGGGGTCTGGGGTCGCTGATTGGTTCAAGGAAAGCACCATAACTACACGGAGTTTATATTCATTCAACTTGTTGAAGTGCTCAAACTGCATCTTTGAGAGAGTCTGAAGATTATACAGAGACTAGATGGTGAGTCTTCTTTGTGGAATTTATTTTGGGAAAGTTTTCAACCCCTAGCCCAAATATTTTATTTGCATACAATACAATAGTTAAGATTAATTGTGAAATCCAATTAAAACTACGAACAATGTAATTTATTGCATTACGCACGCCGCGTAAGTTAAACATTTGTTTTTATCTGTCATCCTCTAGGTTATGAAGATGGAGAAAATTATATTTTCCATGCATGATCTGGTTTGGTAGAATGGATTAGCCTAACTAGTTCAAATCCGTTGACTAGAAATGGCAAACCCAGACAGTGAAGTCAAAACATTGCTGAATTTTGTAAACTTGGCATCCAGCGATATCAAGGCGGCCCTGGACAAATCAGCCCCTTGCAGACGTTCCGTGGACCACAGAAAATACCTGCAGAAACAGCTGAAGCGGTTTTCCCAGAAATACTCTCGGATACCAAGATGCCACTCTTACAGATCCACTGAGAACGGCATCGCCAAGTCACCGGAGGAGAAGTCGAGCACAAATCCCCTGGGAACTGTACACCGTGGCATGAAGGACAGTGAAAAAGAGACTTCAGATGCGCAAGGAGAGGAGAATACAAAGATGGGCCTGAATTCTACAGCAGACAGTGATAACTCTAAGCAAGAACAGCTGCCCATGAGAAAACGTCAACTCCCTGCGTCGTTTTGGGAGGAACCGAGGTTAGCGCAAACCAACAGGGACCCTCCACAGTGTGGATGGAGAAAGAGCGCAGTCGGGCCGGGGCCTGGCGAGGGGGAGAAGAGGAAACGAGCTCACGAGGATTCTAAAGTGCTTCTATCCAACAGACGCGGGTCTGTCGACAAAGAGCATCTGACACTGGACATGACTTCTCACAACGTGAGTCTGTGCGGCTGCTGCCCGTTCCAGTTCCATGGACACCACGTCTTCCAGAGTCACATTGTGGTTCCCCACGCGGCTGTGGGGCTCTGGGGAAAAGCCACTGTGGCTGAAACCGACACACCTGACAGGCCACATAGACCGAATCACAGCCACGTCGTGGTCAAACCCATACCGACCAAACCCACCGTCCCGTCATCTATTTTCAGCGTATTTGGTTTCATTTAACACCATAAGCGTGTAAGTAGGCTGTAGTTGGAATTGTAAATAGCTTAATAATAGGCATATTGTAAATTGTGTGATTAGCGAGATGTTGGACATTTGTTTACAACAGATCATTTTCTTTTTCAAGCAGTGTAAAACAAATCTGAAGCACTTAAATAGGTATTCTAAATACATTTAGTTTCAATAACTTTTAATTGTGGTTATTGAAAAGATAGCATAACACAACTCAAAAGTAAAGATGTGGGGTAACATTTGATGTGACATTGACCCACTTTTTGATAAGACAGGTGATCTACAGTACAATGTGAATAAAATACGGTAGGCTACGGGCTGTCTTGGTGCAGAGAATCAATCAAATCTTTTTGAAGTTGTGAAGTTTCCAGACTTCAGTAATTAAATACTGCAGGCCTACTGATAAGCAAATTATTTCCCACGTTTTTGTTAGTTGTAAATAATTGTTCTGAAAATTATAGGATAGGCATAATCGAGAACAATGGCATTTATATTTTTTAATAAATAACAAATGTTTCAACTTTGGCTTCAACATTTTTACATCATTCATAATATTTTATGATTGTAGCCTACATTATGGCATAGTGACCACGCTTTGAGCATCTGGAAAGGCACTATATAATTACAATGTATTATTATGATCATCATTCATTATTATATTAGTGTGGCAGTATTTTTGCCCCGGACTCCTGGGCACTTCAAGACTGTGTAAACTTGCTGAGCTAAGGCCCTATGGCATGTGCACATGTACTATATATGAGGTGCCAAACTTCCTCAATTAAAATACTAGACTTCAATACAAAAACATGACTCACGTGACCCAATACCAACACATAAATAAAAATGTTCCACAAATAATAAGTGAATTCACCCAGAAGGCACAGCACACAGTATAGAAAAACAGACAAAAGAAAATGTTTTTGCCTGGATACCAGCTAGCTCCACTCGTGTCTGTGACATTATGATATTAGTGCTAGTAGTCCGGCCAGTAGCCTGAAGTCTCTGTGGTCAGGCGGAGGTACTGAAGCAGTCTGTCCGGCAGAGGTAGGGTGTTCAGAGACCTGAGTCTGGCGACGCCCACCTGCTCACGGATTCCCAGCCTGCAGAGGTGCAGCAGTGGACGGGGTGACTCTGGGGGAAACAGTAGGGGAAGACTGGATCAATCAATCAATCAATCAAAGCTTTATTTGTATAGCGCATTTCATACCCAGAGGCAACATAATGCGCTTTACAGAGAACAACGGAGGTGGGCATACGACCCACTCTCTACATATTCCAGAGTCATGGCTGTGTGTGTGAGTGTGTGTGTGTGTCTATTATGAGAGATAGGGAGTGAGAGGAAGAGAGAGAGTGACTGTGCCTCATGGTACTCACCTGCTTTCCTCTTGACCGTTCGCCACTCTTCCCTGCTGTCCAGGAGCTGGGTGAGTGTGGTGCACAGCTGCACGTTGCCCACATAATCCAGCAGCAGGTCTATGACAGGCCCGGCCTGGTCGCACGCAGGCGAGGACGAGATCCACTCGCAAAACTGCACAAGACGGGGACAGTCGAAAGGTCAAAAGGTTAAGATAAGGAATGTTTTATAGACTGCCTTTCAAAATAAAAATTTAACACATAAATAAAGCCTGTGGTACTTGACGATATACCTGTATTCTGCTGGTAGACGTCTCTGTGCAGGTTAAAGCCAGCATGTCACCATTGAGCAGCTCATTGTCGACGCCCCCAATGTTGACGCGGGGGCTCTGGGATGCGGGCCGCGGGCCGCCGCCGTCGTGAGTACACGCGATGCAGGCCAGGGCGTTACACCCGTTGTCCAATAGGCACTTGAGAAGAGGAAGGTTATTCTTGCAGAGCGCGATGGCACTGGCGAAGGCGGTGGGACAGGCCGTGACGCTGGCGTTAGCGTCCGCCCCGTTCTCCAGCAGCAGCGCCGCGGTCCTGACGCAGCCCCGCCGGACGGCCGCCAGCAGGGGGCTGACCGGGTCCAGACTCAGGCTGGCGCCCGCTCTCAGCAGCGTCGCCGCCGTCTCGGCGCCGCCGCCGGCCGCGGCGAAGTAGAGGGCGGTGGCACGGCGGTCCGCGTACCGCGCGGAGCGACCGGGGGACAGCGTGGCGTTGACGTCCGCGCCCGCCTTGAGCAGCGCGGCCGCCGCCCTCTCCCGGTTGTGCTCGGCGGACAGGTGGAGGGGGCTGATCCCGCTGTGGCGGACCCTGGGCCGACTGGTCACCGGGACGAGCAGAGTCACGATCCTGGGGGGGGGGGGGGGGCAGGACATCGGCGAGGGGGGGTTGATAATAGAAATGAGACACACAGGGACAGGGAGAAGCGTGACCCTACTGTGACCTACTCATGATGTCCGCACTGGGCAGCGATGTGCAGGGGCAGCAGCCCTGCCTTGGTGGGCTTGTTGGCGTCCGCGCTGTTAGAGAGCAGCAGGGACACCACCTCCCCGTGGCCGCTCTTACTGGCCTCGTACAGGGCTGTGGCGCCGTCGCACGTCTGCACGTTGACATCGGCACCTGTGAGAGCAAACGCGACAGTGACTTAACGTTCCTGTGCAACGCGGGGGCTATTAACTCATTCAATGGCATGGGTGTATTCTGTGGCCTATCTTTCCTCAAAGGCAGCGCTACAAACAGCGCCTCCTACCTCTCTGAATGAGGTACTGCAGCACCTCTGGCCGTCCCTGCTGAGCTGCCACTATGAGCGGAGAGACGCAGTAGGTGTTGGGGGGGTTGATGGCCGTGCCGGCCCTGACCAGCAGCTCGCAGATCTCCGTGCTGTTCCGGCACACCGCCTCGTGGAGCGCCGTCCAGCCGCGGCCGCACCGCTGGTTCACGGTGGCGCCGAACGACAGGAGGAGGTTCACCATGTCCACGCTCTCGCGCTCGCATGCTGACGGACGAGGAGGAGACGGGATGAAATGACACACGACAGGCACGCCTGGTCCAGGATTCCACTCACTCACTCACTCACTCACTCACTCACTCACTCACTCGATCGCTCATTCACTCACTCACTCACTTGATCGCTCACTCACTCACTCACTCACTCACTCACTCACTCACTCACTCACTCACTCACTCACTCACTCACTCGATCGCTCACTCACTCACTCACTCACTCACTCACTCACTCACTCACTCACTCACTCACTCACTCACTCACTCACTCAGTAGAGGGGTATCTCTCCTGGTTCAGAAGAGAGTGTACCTTTGTACAGAGGGGTCTCCTTGTTCTTGCTGCTGATGTCGGGGTCTGCCCCCGCCTGCAGGAGGCACTGCACACAGGACAGGTGTTCACCGGAAACCGCCAGGAGCAAAGCGGTCTGTTCCTGCAAGGTGCGCTTGTCTACCAGGCCTGGCTGAGCTAGAGGGGACATGACATGACATGCACACTTATAACACCACGGCTTCCAGCTGACGTTGTTTAGCCACTTAAATAGCATTATCCCTCTCTCCCATGATGATATTGAACAGTATGACCAAGTTTCTACCAACGTGAGCATTCGGTCTATCTAAATCAAACCCTAACAAAGGCAATGCTCTTCATGGACTTTCAATGATGCTCTCAGAATTTACCTCTCAGTAGTGCCTTCATGCATTCAGCTTGCCCACAATAGGCCGCCTCATGCAAAGGTATCCACCCGTCGCTGTTCTCTTTCATCAGGCTGTGTGGTGCAGCCGAGGCCAGCTCATTCACAGCCTCGACATCCCCTTTGCGAATGGCGCAGACTACTGGATCAACTTCGCTGTTGCAAAAGTGTAAACATGCATATCTTTCAATAATAAAATAATAATTATAATAATTCACATCGTTTGTGGGTTTGGACTGTGGATGCATTAAATGTGATTAATTCAAATGGAAAATAATATTGTCTTACTGGACCCTCGGTGTCAATCCACTCCGTTTTAAAACATTTGTACATGGAGGTATTTCCCAGAGCCTATTCCCAGACTGTAATAGAATGACCCTTTACGACTGCAGCCACCGGAGATCGTCCCCCTGATCTAGGCTCCAGAAACAAAGGCACTCACTCAGCGGACTCTGACGTTACACCGTTCTGCCGTCGCCTCTCCGCGCAGCGCCTCATATCGCTGGGTGATTTTCCCAACCAGGAATTACTTTTGCTTCCACCATTTCTAAATTGCGATAAATACTCAGAATAACTAAACCGAGTCATTATTTTAGGTCCACACCACGCACTGAACAGTGGAAACGGTACGGCAGCGGTCGAGCAATGACAACAGTGGGGGGAGAACACAGAGGGTCTCAGCTGTGCTTTCTGAGATTATTTTAGGACTGTAGGCTATATTGACACGCGGGTGGGGGGGGGCGACGCCATATATGTCAAGACACTGCAACAGTATTGATAAAAACAAAACCGTATCAGTATCTCTAAGATATGGCCTACATTACTCCCATCCACGCGAAAGGGTTCATCTGGCCTGTGTTCCCCCCACTGTGAAGGCCTTAGGCTACATCTCTGTAACATTAGCCTATATTGTACAATTACTCAGTAATAATTTAATGATTAATGGTACCAAGTTCCAATATCTCAATCCAAGAAAAACACAGGCTAGATATAATATGACATCAATGTTAAATAATAAATAACCTAGATAAACAAAGGTAAAAAAAAAAAAAAAAAGGCTTGGGTTGATGCCCCTTTTTTTCGGAGATGCCGAAATGAGTCTCTGTCTTATTCCTAAACTTAATCAAGGCTTTATGACATGATTTAATCAAAATACGATTCACAAAGAATCAACTAAGCCTATAATTACAAAATGAAATAAAATAAAATAATTATATTATTCAAAAATAAAACAGGATAGAACTTGTGCTCACCTTATGTTGCCAGCATTTTGAACTGTAGAGGGTATCTGGTCAAGAGGTAGTCCCTGGCACAGTGTCCTGGATTGGCTGGTTGATATACCCCCACCACTGGTGGTCACCATGTTGACACCATCCCAGTGACCCCACAGCTCTCTGCTGGCATAGCTCAGTGATTCAACTGGCCCCGAAGTTACAATGCAAAGAGAAAAAAAGCTGCCATCAACAGAGACAGAACAGGAAAGGAAAATAACACAATAACCAATTACCATCAACTTCTGGTTCTTGATTAATGGCATGCAAAACTGAACACAATGGTGAATTAGTAGCCCATGTTGTATACCTACAGTCACAGGCGGTCTGCAGAGTAACCTGAGGACCAGGCACTGTGGTGTTGATGGGAGAGAGAACAGCGAGCTGTGCACCCAGACTAAATGGATCAGGCAGAGCCAGCAGTGGGGATGCCTTTTAAGGGCATGTTCAACTTTGTTTGGTTCCACTTGAGTCTGCAGCACCAAAGGCTTCTATGGCCTGAGCCCTGACAGCAGCGTTACAAATCACCCTCAGCATAGTATGACTCACCGTCCCAGATTACACTAGCCCCTCATCATACAAATGGTAATCACTCCGAAAAGAGTTTCCATTAAGGGCATGCAAGACCTTGAGACAGAAATTCTGGAAGTTCAAAGGTTACATACAGTCATCATAGATATGTGGATTAGATTTTGTGGATTTTATAAATGTAGTAGCTTAATCGAGCATCAAAGCTGAACTTAGCTAAAGGTCTAGCTAAAGGTTTTGGGTTTAGAGTAACTATCCCACCACTGACCTGTGTTCCTTTGATCTGCTCCAGAGCATCCCAAAGCACTCCTCCAGATGATCATCTCTGATAATAACTGGTCCAAGATTGAGGACTTCCTGTTTTCTGTAAATCAATGCCTTCTCAATAATATTTAGAATCTCATATCATACTATGACTTACGTATGTCTAAAAACAGAAGGTCTGTAGTTTTTCTAGAGTTATGTTCACGCAGGACATTTCAGTGAGAAAATCCTGTTTCTACTGCAACAGGTAATTACTGACCGGCTCCCTGTGACCAGAACAGGTCCTTCAACATATCTCCTGACTTAAAGGGTAATGTCTCTAAAAGTATGATCTCAGAGCCCCACAGCATCAGTGGTAGAGGCCACACACAGACAGACACTGTGGGAGACTGTCAGAATTTTTGCGGGGTGCAGATGGTATGAATGGGCCCTTGCTATTATTAGTTCTATAGTGGCACCAGATGAATCAGAACAATGCATGACAACGAATATAAATTATAAATCGAATGTAAAAGTTAAAATGGAAAATAACATGCTGCACTTGCTTTTTAATAAACCTTTCTGTAGATCAGTCCTAACGAGTTAGTGGTCCAAAGTACCTTGCACTTGTTTTCTCTGAATGAAATAGAACGCCTCCCGGGCAGTTGCTATAGCAACGGAGAAACGATCCCCGCGCATTCCCTGTCATCCCCCCTCCGGTTCCCCGGCAACATCAACACAAGTTCAGGAAAACACCCTACCCGGAAAGACCCGTAGCTCTCTTGTTCGTGTGCAAGGAACAATTCTTACAAAGATACAACAGCTTTTTTTTTGGAACTTGCAGAGCAGTTTTTTTTTCTCTTCTCAAGGATACTTGAAAAATAAAAGTTGCACCGACAGCCAACATGGAGCCTGGCTCTGTTAATTTCTTACATAAAGACGATCCTCGTCTAAAGCTCAAAGTGGAGAGTAGAATGAGAAACATTTTTGTAACGCAATTTGAAGATGCAAGGTATGTTGACATAATCACGTAATCCTGTTTAAGATAGCCTAGGTGTTTGCAAAATAAAAGTTAATAAACTTTTAATATTGTATTGATCGAATTTCCATTTGTATTATGGACAGTGCTGGTGGTAATTTAAAAAACAATGACGAATGATCAACATGTTGTAAATGTTATTGTTATTAATTCATTATCATCAACACTTCTTCAACATCATAGAGAAGAAGATGAAATTGTCAATCACATACCAATTATAACAGAGGTAAGATTTAGGTCTACTGTACAATCAGCAAGTTCAAAATGAAGATACCATTCTTACATTTGTGAAAGAATATGATTATTCATAATAATGCATTATTATGTATAATCATAACCTCTGGTCACTGGTGGTGC
The DNA here is from genome assembly GCF_949987555.1 of Borostomias antarcticus. NCBI lineage: Eukaryota > Metazoa > Chordata > Actinopteri > Stomiiformes > Stomiidae > Borostomias > Borostomias antarcticus. The sequence continues at coordinate 7,172,316 of NC_140238.1, read as the reverse complement.
ACTTTATTATAGGGTCCTATTGTAAATAAAAGTTGTAGAAGTTAACTTAACACCAACCTCTAATGGTCATATTCTACCCAGACATCTAGCAGGCTCCTGGAGACAGGAGTGAACACTTTACAGAGAACACTGGTCCTGAAGAAGCAGGTGGCGATGGACGAGGTGGACAGACAGCTGGCACTGAAACGACAGGAATTTAAAGGGCGCATGCAGACTGTGGCACAGAGGCAGGCCGAGCTAGAGCAGAAACAGCGGGCGGTAAGTCACTCTATACCACTGTCCATTTATAACAGGCTTATAACAGTTAGTAGGCCTACAGCTAAGTTACTGACGTTGACAGTAATGTCTCTGACAGTGTGGGTAACATACACTGACATTAAAATTCTGAGTGGATTCATATTACTGAGATAATTGTGACCTGCTTATGTGAGGTGACAAACGTAACGTGTGAATATTTTGCACCTGGGGGTTTGTATTCTGACCAAAGACCAAAGAAAGGGCAAAGAAATTTGAGAGGTTTGTGGAGGACAACGAGGTGAAGCGACACCGCGCCCTGAAGAAGTACCAGGCTGCCAGGAAACAGAACATCCTGAAGCAGAGAGAGGAAGAGGACCTCGCACAGCAGCTGGAGAAACTGGAAGCCAGGTGAGAGGGCTTTGGACTCCTTACTTCTTAACAAGAGTGTTCATGTGTTCACATTATATATGCAGTCAAGCTGGAAAGTCTGCACACCCCTTTCACATTCTCCACGTTTTACTACATTACAGACTTATTCTACAATAGATTGAGTTCATTTTTGTCTCAAAATTCTAGACAAAATAGCCGATAATGACAAAGTGAAAACAGGTTTTTAAACATTTGTGCAAATTTATTTAAAATCAAAATGTAAAATATCATATGAACACAAGTGTGCACACCCTTTGATATGACACCCAAAAGTGAGCTGAGGTGCATTTTGTTTCCACTGATACTGCTTGAGATGTTTCTACAACCTAATTGGAGTCCACCTTTGGTAAATTCAATTGATTGGACATTATTAGGGATTGCCAACACCTGCCTATATAAGGTACCACAGTTGATAGTCAGAGCAAACTCCAAGCCATAGGATCAAAGGAATTATCTGCAGACCTCATAAACAGGATTGTGTCAAGGCATAGATCTGGAGAAGGGTATGGATACATTTCTGCAGCTTTACAGGTCCCAAACAGCACAGTGGCCACCACCATTCGTAAATGGAAGAAGTTTGGTACCACCAAGAATCTTTCTAGACCGTGCCACCTGGCCAAACCGAGCAATCGTGGAAGACGGGCCTTGGCCAGGGAGGTGAGCAGGAACCTGAGGGTCACTCTGACAGAGCTCCAGCATATCCTTGAGATGGGAGAACCTTTCAGATGACCAACCATCCAGGCAGCACTCCAACAATCAGGCCTTCATGGTCGAGTGACCAGACGGAAGCCACTCCTTAGTAAAAGGCAAATGACAGCCTGCTTGGAGTTTGCCAAAAAGGTACCTAGAGGACTCCCAAACCATGAGAATCAAGATTCTCTGGTCTATTAAAACCAAAATCGGTAAAACGTTTTGGCCTGTATACCAAGCATCCCGTTTAGAGGAAACCAGGCACCGCTCATCACCGGACTAACACCATCTCTACAGTGAAGCATGGCGGTGGCAGCATCATGATGTGGGGATGTTTTTCAGCAGCGGGAACAGGCCGACTAATCCTGAGGGAAAGATGAATGCAGCTAAGTACACTGAGATCCTTGAAGAAAACCTTCTCCAGAGCGCTCTGGACCTTAGACTGGGGCGAAGGTTTACCTTCCAATATGACAACGACCCAAAGGACACAGCCAAGAGAACAAAGGAGTACCTTCGGAGAAAGTCTGTGAATGTCCTTGAGTGGTCCACCCAGAGCCCAGACCTGAATCCAACTGAACATCTATGGAAAGAACTGAAAATGACGGTGTACCGACGCTCCTCAGCCAACCTAATGGAGCTTGCAAGGATATGCCAAGAGGAATGGACTAAAGTCTCCAGAAACAAGTGTGCCAAGCTCGTAGCTTCTTTCCCAAGATGCCTTGAAGCTGTAATCGCTGCCAAAGGTGCATCAACCAAGTATTAGGCTAGGGGTGTGTACAGATATATAACCCCGAAATAACCTATTTTTGTCAGTAAAATAAAACTGCATATTTTCAAAAATTCTGTTTTCACTTCATCATTATTGGCTATTATGTGTAGATGTTTGAGGCAAAAACAAACTCAATCTATTGTAGAATAAGTCTGTAACGTAATAAAACGTGGAAAAGGTGAAAGGGGTGTGCAGACTTTCCAGCTTGACTGTAAATATATATAAATATATTATACTTTCCAGCTTGACTATATATATATATATATATATATATATATTCCAGCTAGACTAGATTGAGCTCTTCCAGCTAGACTAGATTGAGCTCATTTATATACATGTCCTAAACTGTTATCTCCTGTCACAGGCAGCAATATCTAAAGAACAGAGTGACCGAATACAAAATGTATGAAGACTATCTAATGAGAATCTTAGATTTTCTCCCAGAAAGTAAGTTGGAGTTTTACTAGCCATTACGATCATTATATACAATGAATATAGAAATCGAATATATCGTTACAGCTCTATCATGACGTGGCTTTCAAGGTCACCAGAGGCACTGGTTAAAATGTAGTGTACTATAAATGTGACATCCAATCCCGCTTAGATTATTACCTGGGTTATGGGTCAGAGTCTCTGGTCATGCCGATCATCCGTCGCTACGAGACCCTGTCCATCACCCACCAGGACCTGGTGGGGCTCGTGGGCCGGCTGGTGGACGAGCTGGAGGAGGGCCAGAACAGCCTGGAGAGCCTGAGGCAGGAGCACAACACCAACAGGCTGGTCAGACATACAGACATAGACATCACACAGACGTAGCAGGGTAACGGCTTTGAGGGCACGCAGGATAAAGAGTGTTCAAATCCTCTCTGCAGATGACGAACAGGGAGCTGTCTCAGCTGCATGGCGAGTGGGACCGAGCCAAGGAGCAGAACAAACAGAGGGAGATGAACCTGCTGACACACCAGGGCCTGTCCAGAGACCAGGTCTGAGCAGTAGGCTACATCACAACACGCACCTGTGTGTGGCAAGCTGACGGACGGACGGACGGACGGACAGAAACGGAGACAAACACACTTCATGGATGCCTTTTTTTTTTTCAGGTTGAAGACATCGGGGGCCTGCTCATAGCTGTGAGGAACCTTGGAGAGCAGTGCTACATAAAGAGCTATGGGTCACTGGAGGAGATGGACCTGTTGACAATGATGGACATGGTGAAGGTTGGTAATCATGGATTTTAGCATTCTTAAGAACATTGCAAATACAATGTTATCAGATGTAATTAGTCTTATATTGTTTTTTTTTTCGATGTCTGTATTATTTATCACATTTCCCAAATTCTCACGGTCTGTCAGGAGTATATTCTAGAGATGGCGGACATGGAAAGAAGAACAACAAGACTGATGAACTCCAGCTCTGCAATGACAAGTGCCTCGGAGAGAGGATCGCTGAGGAACATCGGTAGTAAAACACAGCTGAAGAGCATCAGTAAGATCAGCAGGAAGAGTGGACTGTCCAGCTGAAGATCAACGCTAGGCTGCGCATGTACTGTTTATAACCCCCACATACACACAGACACACGCACGCACACACACACACACACACACACACACACACACACACACACACACCATCAACATTTTAGTGATATTTTCTGACCTTTACAGCCAGGTTGAGTGAGTGGCCCTATTTTTGTACTGTAATAACATCATGGTGTGAATTATTTATTTATTTATTTTTGTGTGTGTTTAGGATAACTGCTGTGTGTGTTTAGGATAACACGAATGATTTTTCAATAAACAGATTTTAGAGAGCTTTGTTGTTTGCTTAATTTATCTTAAGCCTGGTTGTTATACGGACTCAGCTGGTTTCCCTTTTCATAGCTTTCTCTGGTCACTGACTGCACTGTCCCTTTAAACACTAAGCACGTGGGGGTGCTAAATATCCGGTTCTTACTGTGTTGTTACTGTTGCACAAAAATGAAAGAGTAGCAAGCTCGTAGACACTAGAATGATTCAGATCGCGGCTACGTTGTTACGCAATGTCGTGTTTTTGCATGCGTACCGAGTTCATTGATATAGACGAGACCAAGCATGCCATACTGGCAATGGCAATGTTTCACTTTGTAACAATTTTTACCTCCAATGTTCTTTATTGTTAGCTAATGCTCATGTAGGATCCTACTCCAGAGACCGAGTAATTCGACTTCATTCGAATCAATAGTTCCTGGAGATTACTTGCCTATGGTAATATTTTGCCTCCGACTCTGTTGATTTAAAGGCTACCCTACAGAATGTTTTTTAAGTTCATTCATGTATACGACGGTTGTTGATCACTGTTTCGACTCGTCCTCAGGCGGAGATACGGCCATTGGTTTCAAACAGAGAGGAAATGTCCCCTAGACTACTTGACCATCCCGAGGAGGCCAGATATCGGGTAACTTTACGGGCATCTGAAGTCAATTGGTGACAATTTAGGCCTAATGAAATTCCAATACTAGTTTTAGATTATCTGCTTGTCTGTTTTTCCAGGAGATATGCACCCAATTTGGATTCATGAGAAAAATCCGGGGAGATGGAAATTGTTTTTACAGAGCCCTCTGCTTCGGGCATCTGGAATCTCTGTTACAAAATGACAGGGCTATACAAAGGTATGTTCCAGCACTTTTCATACCTTTCCATGTGCAGCAGGTCTTGTAGAATATTTTGGATTCCAAGAGTGTCTTTACCCAAGAGCCTCAAACAGATGGTGTTTTCCTCCCTTTTGTATTTTAGGTTCAAGGATACATTGATGCAGAGTGGAAAAGAGTTGGTTTCTGCTGGCTTTGATGAGAGCTCTTTCAAAGATTTGCTCAGTATTGTGAGTAACCTCATCTACCCCTTAAATTTAGAATCTAGAATATACGGGACATAGGAAGCCCCTAGTGAGCACACTCCTTTTGACACAATTCTCAAATGTTATATCTTCATGTAATTGAGAACAGTGTGTGATCAATTTCATCTTGTAGTTCATAGATGTTGTGGAACAGTGTGAAGTTAGAGGCCGGGAAGCACCCCTGATGCAGTCCTTTAATGAGCAGACTACCTCTGACAGCCTGGTACAGTACCTCCGGCTGCTCACCTCAGCCTACCTGCAAAACCACGCAGACTTCTTCAGTCACTTTGTGGAATCCCCCAATCTGAAAGTGTACTGTACTCAGGTCAGTATCTGAACAGGGCTTTTGCTGCTCTCTAGTGGTGGGGCATTGCGATTTTGGGGGCCGCAGCGAAAAAATGTTTTTTTTTTGTTCTCTAGAGAACGTTGCTTTGTCTTTCTGCTTCATTGGAGAATGCAAGGTAACGTGCTGTCCCATTCTTGAATTCTCTCTTGTTCAGGAAGTGGAAACCATGGCGATGGAGTGTGACCACGTGGACATGCTGGCTCTGTCTGAGGCGCTAGGTGTTGGCATCCACATCGTTTCCATGGAGGGGGGTGACCAACAGCAACTGGCCCACCACACCATTCCAGAGGGCTCAGAGCCCTCCCTGCACCTCCTCTACAAAACATCCCACTATGACATTCTGTACCCCCATGCTCCTCACTGACAGGCCAGTCACAGACTTGAAGCTCATCTCAGGGTCACTCTAGTATGCCAATAAATATTAACTGTGCTTTTAGTAGTACTAGTGTAATCGAGTGATTAAGTGTCCTCATGAGTCCCAGGTAGTGGTAGCGAGTAGTTGGTTAAACTCGGTCTTCAAAGGAGCGCTAACAGTCCCTCCAAGAGGGATGTCCCTATTGTTGCAACTGTTAGCGTGTCTGCCTCACAAGCAGGAGTTCATGGGTTTGGATCCCACCCTGGGCAAGTCCTTAACATGGGTCATACTAGCAGTACGTACTTTTCTGATCCCCGGGCCAAAGTTGCATTTCAGAAAATAATGTTCAAACTGTATTTAACCGCATATTGTAAAGTACAATAATTTTGTCTTGGGTAATTTAAAACGCATGACTCTGGTCTCTCAAAATTATTTTATGTGAAGATTACAATTGCACTGTACCTCCATTTACATAAATTCAATCTCCAACAGTCTTTCTGAACATACTCATTCTTAACAGGTCACAGGTGTTGTTGTTGTTGTTGCGATTTTTTTCTTGTGTTTCTGCTTCTTCCTCTGTATGGAGACACTGGTTAAAGCCGTTTCCACACCAGCAAGAGGCATGTAGGGCAGTGACAGCTTGCCCATCTGGGTGGGGTACTTGGTCTTCATCACGTTTTTGAACACGGGCTGAGTGAGCAGGTGCTTAAGGTGTCTCTTCATACCCTTCACCATCTTCTGCTGTTGGCGATCATCCTCCTCATCCTTCCTACCGCCTGGAAAGAAAAAGGTGTACTCAATTATGTACCTTCACTCTCTCCCATTCTGGGTTTCCGAACATTGAGAGGGATTGGAATGCGTTTTGTTATGTTTATAGTCTTACCACGTAACACGTCATCATCCAGGTCCACGTCCAGGGCTTCGGCTGCTTGTCTGAACCAGGAGTTGTGCTGCTTCTCTCTGCTGTTGTGGTACTCAACCTTTTCGATCTTCCTGGCCATGTTGACTCGCTCCTATCAAGAACAGACACACACATACTGCATTAGGTAAAAAGAAAAACAAATTGTATATAAGGCAAGGCCTAACTCCAAGTGAAAAAAAACAACATGCACACTCTTACAAAATGGTGGTGCTGGGAGTAAATCCCCTTTAAGGTTTCAAAATGAGAAATACAAGACTCCCGCACACACTTTTTCTCTGCTTTAATCTTTTTTTAAACAACGTTTCGGTGTTGCCACCTTCATCAGGACAGATTTTTGAAGGCCTAACTCCAAACCATTTAGGAGTGTGTACAGGAGTGCATTATGGCCTAGTTCATTCAGCCTATTTGGTTTGTTCATGTCACCTTGATGGCTGCCATGCACTTGCTCTGGACGGGAAACATGGGAAGGTCCTCGTCCTTCCCTAGGGCCCTGTAGATTTTCTTGAAGTTCATCATGTCATCTGGGCCAATCAGGAGCAAGCTGAGACCCTCTTTAGTGGCTCTTGCCGTCCGGCCGCTACGATGGACATATGTCTCGGATGTCCTTGGAACCTTAAAACGAATAAGAACAAGACTGATATCAGACCGTCCACGATTAAAGACAGCAAACACTAGAAGATCGCAATAAGTAAGACATACCTGGTAGTGAATGACATGCTGAACATTTGGAATATCCAGTCCTCTTGCAGCGACATCAGTGGTCAAGAGGATACAACTACGAACAATAAAATAATACACGGTTATTAATGCGGCCGTGTGTTTTGGAATGAAAATAAATAAATATTGATATATGCCGCGCATATCCAAGAAACACATTTAAAAAATTGCAAGCCCAGTGTGAGACTTGCTTACACAAACAGCCTCCATGGTTCAAGGCCTGCATGATGACTAAATACACCCTCGACCAAAACAAACACATGACTGCACGCTGCGGTTATAACTCACCTCTCCCTCTCTGCGAAGCGCTCCAGGTTCTTGAGGCGCTGCTTCTGGTGCATGTTGGCGTGCAGCGGCAGCGGCGTGAGCTCCAGGATGACCATCAGGGAGTTGAGCCTCTTGATGCAGTCGATGCTGTTGGCGAACACCATGCTGCGGCCCGGGTACTGGAGCAGGAAGTAGTACAGGAAGAAGTCCTTCTCCTCCTTCTCACAGTGGATCCTGGTCTCCGTCAGAGTCTCCACTGTGGCCTCCTTCCTGGTCAGGTCGATGACCTTGGGCTTGGACCGGATCCCTACTTTCTCCATGAGGAGCTCCAGCTTGCTCCTCTGGTCCACCTTGTTCCCCTTCTTCTGCAGGATGCGCGTGGGCAGGCTGCGGTCCATGGTGAGGGTGGCGGAGAACACGAACGTCTGCCTCTTCGGGTTGAACTGGACCGTGTTGAGCATCTCCAGGAGACTTTCCAGCTCGGCGAAATGTCCTCTCTCCACCATGCGGTCTGCTTCGTCGATGACTAGGCACCTGAGGGAAAACAGGAATGTTTCAAAATGGCCGTGTTCGTTTCCGAAATTTCAAACAGATCCTGCGGGTCGCGTACGGGCGCCACGTACCTGATCTGTCTGAGGTTCAGCAGGTGGGGGTTCCTCTCTTTGATCATCTCCCACAGGCGACCTGGCGTGGCGATGATGATCTCGGGCCTGTGCTTCAGCATCCTGACCTGTTTCTGCTGTGACATCCCGCCCACCACGATCGCCGTCCTGATACCTGCGCACGCCACACAGTCAATTAGCTTTGCGGAAATGCTATTCATGAAATCAAGGAGTATACATTATCTGAATGTGATCAGCTGGAGGAATATTGTTCTCCGACACCTTACCTGTGAACTTTGCCACAGCGTCGATGTGGTGCTTCACCTGGACGGCCAGCTCCCTGGTGGGGGTGAGGACCAGGCCAAGGAGAGGCTGGTTCTGAACGGCCGCCTGCGCCTCCTCTTCTTCAGCCGCGTTGTCGAAGTCAAACTCCACGTCCTCGATGACTTTCACGCAGCCCATCCCTTCGTCGTCACACCCCTCCTCCTCTTCCTCCATCTCTTGAGCGCTGTCGCCGCCTCCCTCGTCTTCGTCACCCGGGTCGCGTTCTTCCGTCGCGCCTTCGCTCCCCTCCGGCTCCGCCTCGCCGGTTTCCTCAGTGCCGGGCGCCACGGCGGCGGTCGCGTCGCCGGCCTCTGCTGAGAGAGCTGCCCCGGTTTCGGTCTCTTCGCCGTCGTCTGGAATGGCGCCGCCCTCTTCGCCGCCCGCCTCCGCCGACGGTAGGTAGAGGCTCTCCACCTGAGGTGCCGCCTCAGTCTGATCCTCTGCTCCATCAGAACCCTTCTTCCACTCAAGAATGGCGTGTATCATGGGGATCCCGAAAGACAGCGTCTTGCCACTTCCTGTAAAAGTGTATCGCAAACACCAATTAAAGATCTGGAAATAAGGCGTGATCCAAGTGCAGTGAATTGATACGTTTACCTCAAGGCTTAATCTCTACAGGTAACACTCACCAAGAGAGAAAGTATCTTACCTGTCTCGGCTGCTCCCACTATGTCCATATGATCCCTGATAGCTGGGGGCAAAGCCAGGGCCTGAATGGCAGTGGGTGAGCCGAACCCAAGACTGCTTAGTGCTTTTAACACCGGGGCAGGGACGAACAGATCCTTCCATGCGCCCACATCCGAGTTCTGGTCCACAGAACCAGAGAGGCCGGCGTTGGTCCAGTTTTTCGCTTTGTTCTTGGGGAGTTTAACCACTTTGCCTTGAGGGGTTGGCTCTGTTGTCGTCGTCTGAGATTCGAGCTCTGTCTGAGGCTCCTGTTTGTCTGTCTGAGCCTCTGGGACTGTTGGTTTATCTGCCTGTCTCTTCTTTTTTCTCTTCTTCTTCTTCTTCTTGTCAGTACCGTTTGTGGTGACTGGTTGTGGCTGGGCTCCCTTCCCAACACCGACGTCTCGTGACACACTTTCTTCCCCGGCTTCTTTCTCTCCAGCCGTATTCACTGCCACTGTCTCCGAAATGTCTTCATGGGTCTTCTCCGTCACCGTTCCCGAAACGTCTTCAGGGGTCTTCTCCGTCACCGTTCCCGAAACGTCTTCAGGGGTCTTCTCCGTCACCGTTCCCGAAACGTCTTCAGGGGTTTGGTCCGGTTCCTTCTCCTCCCTTCTCTCTTCCCCACCCGCAGAGCTGTCAGGTTTGGTGGGTTCTTCTTGAGACACTTTCTTCTTCTTCTTCCTCTTCTTCTTCCTCTTCTTAGCTGGTGTTTCTGATGTTTCAGGTTTGGCGGTTCCTCCGTCACCAGCCTCTTCCTCCCCTGCTCCACCCTCTTCCGCTCCCTCAATAGCTTTTCTTTTCTTAGCCTTTTTCTTCTGCTCCTTTTGTTCTGTGCCTGCCACATTGGCAGAGTCGACGAGACGGTAGTCTGTCAGTTCCTCAAAACACACCAGCCCCCCCATACCCTCCTCAGAGAACAGACTGGGGTCCAGCTCTACTGCTTTCCAGCTGCCTCTCACATGTATCCCCCGTTTGACTGGCCTCGTCCCGGAGGACGGCCGGTAGTTTTTCATCTGAACTTTTTTGGTCTTCATGTTCCTATGAAATATGTACAGCTTGTTAGGTTATACTTCGTTTGTGTAGTAGCAGGAAAACGTATACAGTGCCTCGCTACAACGAAGTTGAGCACCACATTAGCGGTGGTTAGCTACCTTTAGCTAACTAGCGGCAGCCTGCACGCCTATGCCGTTAAGTATTCATAGATAAAGTACATTATAACCGAATCATGCATTTGACAAGCAACACGTTTTAACCTACCTTAAACTGCTGCCTGGACTATTATGTACGATTTGACCACATTCACGCACGACACGAGTGCGCAGCCATGACAGTCATCACGTGGTTTGAAAAAACTTTATTAGCAGTCATCCAGTAGGTCTTTTGAGTGTGACGTACTCACTGTATAGTATCTCCAATAAACAGTTGAAGGGACACACACAAACTATTGTAATCTGTTCAGTGAGTATACAATGTTGTTATGTACCTTTGATGCACAAAAATCTATATAGTAGTTCTTTTTTTATTATTTGAACATTTAAAATCAGGAACACACACAAACGTTGGAGATAGGCTGACCTGGTTCAGTGAGTATACAATGTGGTGATCTAACTTTTGATAAGTAATTCAATTGTTACTTCTTATATATATAGAATTTCCAACATTAAAAATGTTTACACAATGTATCGGCTAGATGACGAGTACCAGCAATCTCTCCACATAGAAATCACTCATTAGTGTTTGGTGGGGTCTATGACCCTGCCCATGAACAGCAAGCTGTTGGTGGCCTCATGGTAGATGAAGAAGAAGAAGGGTCTGTTGATGATGAAGGTCGGGGGTAGGGAATATGCTGTGAAGCCAATAGTTGTGGCAGCAGCTGCAGTGGTGCCCTTCTCATCCACCTCGACCACAGCCTTGTGCAGCACCTACAACAGAATAAAAAATAAAAAAAATCAGTTGAACTGCTTTAATTCCCCTTTCTATTGACACCCACTGGGTTCTACTCCTTCAAACCTGAGCATTTGTTTACTCGTAAAGAGGTGTCAAAACAGTGGATGGATGTAGGCTACTATCTGATGTCTACATCAATCCATTACTTTTAAACCCGTTATGCAGAGTGAATCAGTGCACAGGAAGATGGGAGGAGAATCTGAGGTGAACGTCGCTGTAGACACTAAACCACTGACCTCTGACACTTTGAGGGGAACTTCTTTGCTCAGTCTAGTGAGATTGGCTGAGTCGCGGAAGACACTGATGATCCCCAGATCCTGCAGGATGTTATGTACCTCATAGGACTGCTCCAGCCTGAACTTGGGCAGTTGAACCTCCAGTTTGCTATGAAGAAAAGGCAACCATTTTCACATTGTACATATCAATAGGAGACACTTATTGAATGTATAGAATGTCGCAGTGTTCCATTTACAGGACACCCCCCCCCGAAAATTCTATACTAACATTTGTCTCAGGTTTTTGATCCAATAGAGGAATCTCTCAGCGGTGATTTCATCGTCGATGGTGGTATAGTCCCGACCTTTGTCGGGTAGGAGGATCAGCATTGACACCCCGTTCCGGTATGGAAGCTTCAGGACCTTGGCTTTCAGGGCAGCATCTTCCATGGTGTAGTACTTGTCCTCTCTAAACATCATGGATACCTGGACAATGTTGTAGTTGTCCACATAGAAGCGTTCACTTCCGGTGTGATTAGGGTTGAAATGTGTCTGCCACTCACCTACAGTAGGTAATGACATATCAAAACAAATGTATTGGGAAGAAAACATAACTGTCATTCAGGCAATTCAGAATATGTAATAGTATACAGTGTGAACACAAACATAACATTGCAAGGTCTGATACAGCATGTCTGTATATATGGGAAACGTGTTCAAAAGAAATCTAAGCCTAAACAGGAAAAGTACTTTATTTGTTGAAAATAATGCCATGTTTTATGTAAGGGTCTGTGTAACACTGTGTATGTAGCATTGTATTTGCGTGGTGTTACACAAAGCGCTTTCTATTTCACCTACCCTGAAAGAAAATGGTGTTGATGAGCATGAGTCGGGTTGATGGATCCACACTGCTTATCATCTCTGTTACTTTGTTGCCAGTCTTGCACTTGATGTACTCATTTATTAAGGCAACACTGGCCGCTGAGTCTAAAAAGTCCACACTCTTGATGTCAGCATTGAAGAACTTTTTGATCTGGTCATAGAAGACCCTCTCTACATCAAAACCCAACTGAACAAAGAGAGCCGTGCCCTGGTCCAGTTTCAGTGATCCATCTTGTGTGATATTCCCATTGAGGTACTGGAAAAGTTCTGGAATGAGTTGCGGTCGGTCTTCCTGTTCCAGTTGGGCTAGGTTGAGTCCTTTCAGTATCTCATCTCGTGTGAGACCATCTGCAGCCAGGGAGAGGGCTGCAAAAGCCGCAGAGATGCTCAGGGGGGAGAAAAATATGTTATTGTCGTGAGAACTGGAGATTTGTTTGTAGAGGGTTATAGCAAAGTCCATGTTCTTAAAGGTGAGGTCTGTGATGTTGGGGCTTTGCATCTGAGTTTGGTAGATGGGGGTAAGGGAGCAGACGCAACACAGGAAGAGAAGGAGTCCCATCTTCATTTTGCTACTGTAGGTCATCTCACTACAGTCCCGTCTGTAATCGTACAGATTAGATGTTTTAGGTATTAGACATCATTTTTTGACTGAGAATATATACAATTTATTGGATTCCAAGTTATCAGAACAATGTTGAATCAGTCTACTGCGTGGTGCATTGAAAACAAGGCTGGATAAGAGCTGAAAAAAACTTGATCAGTTTTAGAATCTAGGTCACTATTCATACATAGTTACAGCTTTACAAATAAATACAGGTATTTTATTAGTAAGGAATGTAGCTTACAAATATTTTATAAAAGTTACAAATAAATAGTATTATTCTCCTCATTCAATGACCTACCGTTCAGCTTGGGGTATCAGCTTGGTATCCTGAATCCTTGGTGTCCAGAACCTCCATCCACTATTTGGGGAGGCAAAGTGCAAGTGTGCATTTAGAGTTATCTATTAACTATGACGTACCCAAATACAGTAGCTAACCTCGACTTTTACTTTGCTAAAGTTCTCACTGAAATCAAAATGTCAGTGTCCTGGATAGGTAACCGGTACACAGAATAAACAAAACACATACAACAAAGTCAATTGCCTTGATAATGCTGTCTGGCCAGCACACAACTGCAAAGAAGATCAGAATCAGTTTTATTATCCAGGCAGTTTTTACACATACTAAGAATTTGCTTTGGTCAACTGGTGCATAACACTGATGGAGACAACATTAGACAGGGTGCACGGACAAGACGGGACAGTGCAAATGAGCAGTGAGAAATACAAAATGGTGCACGATGAGTGTATATACAGTATGTGTACAGTGATAGTGTGTGCAATGTTTTTGCATATACTGTACAATGTGTGTGCTGTTGTGATATGTGTGTGCAGTGCGTGCCTATCTACAGTACAGTCGGTAGTCGTGTGCAAGTAGTGCAAAGGCGACAGAGTCAGAGGGGGGGGGGGGGGGCATAGGGGTCAGGGGGGTCTTCTTGATGAGGCTGGTGGCTGTGGGTAAAAATCTGTTTTTGTGGGGTGAGGTCTTTGTCCCGAGGACTGCAGTCTCCTGCCGGAGGGGAGTGGTTCAAAGAGATTGTGACCAGTGTGGGAGGGGTCAGCCACTGTCTTTCTAGCCCGTTTCAGGGCCCTGGAGGCGTGCAGGGCCTGGAGGGATGGCAGGTTGCAGACGATCACCCTCTCGGCGGAGCAGATGATGTGCTACAGTCTAGCCTTGGCTGTGGTGGTGGAGTACCAGGTGGTGATGAAGGGGGCGAGGATGGACTCGATGATGGAGGTGTAGAAGTGTACCATCATTGTCTTTGGCATGTTGAATTGCTTCAGTTGCCTCAAGAAGTACATCCTCTGCTGTGCCCTCTTGGTGAGGGAGATGATGTTTAGCTCCCACTTGAGGTCCCGGGAGATGATGGTGCCCAGGAAGTGGAAGGAATCGCAGGGTTGACTGGGATGTCATTCAGAGTGATGGGGGGTGGGGTGGGGGCTGAGATCTTCCTCAAGTTTACAACCATCTCCACTGTCTTAAGAGCGTTGAGCTCCATGTTGTTTTGGCTGCACCAGGACAGCAGCTGGTCGATCTCCCACCTGTAGGTGGACTCGTCACCCTCAGAGATGAGTCTGATGAGGGTGGTGTCATTCTCAAACTTCAGGAGCTCGACAGACCGGTGACTGGAGGTGCAGCTGAGCAGAGAAGAGGGGAAAGGACGCAGCCTTGGGGGGGAACCGGTGCTGATGGTCCTGTAGTCAGATGTGTTTTTCCAGCTTCATGGTACTGCTTCCTGTCAGACAGGAAGTTGGTGATCCACCTGCAGGTGGAGTCAGGCACGTGCAGCTGGGAGAGCATGTCCTCCAGTATGGGCGGGAGGATGGTGTTGAAAGCAGAACTTAAATCCACAAACAGGATCCTGGTGTAGGTGCCTGCGGAGTCCAGGTGCTGGAGAATGCTACAACAGAGTGGAAGAACATGTTAAGCATTATTCTGCATACATCAAAGAGCCTGAGCCTCCTCAGGAAGTAGAGTCGGCTCTGTCCCTTAAAATGACTGGGTGTTTCCTTCCTATTCCAGCTCGTTGTCAAGGTGCACGCCAACGTATTTGTATGACTGGACCACATTAACATCAACCCCCTGGATGGAACCGGGTGTCAGCGGAGCCTTCTTCCTCCTGAAGTCCACCACCATCTCTCTGGACTTCCCCACGTTGAGCTGCAGGTGGTCTTTTGCACACCACAGGTCTCTGTATTCCTCCTCCTGTCCTCCTCGTACATATCCAACAATAGCAGAGTTGTCTGAGGACTTCTGCAGGTACATGTCTCTGAAGTCCAATGTGTAGTGTAAACAGGAAGGGAGCCAGGACAGTCCCTTGTGGGGCCCCTGTGTTGCTGATGACTCTCTGATACACAGCCCTGAAGCCTCACATACTGTGGCAAATCTGACAAGAAATACAGAAGGGTTCATTAAGAGCAAATATCACTTTATTTCTAGAAAGAAGATGGTTCTGATGCAGTTAAGAGTATGGTCAAATAGCAGACTAATGTATAGTGAAACAAACATC
This sequence comes from Borostomias antarcticus, assembly GCF_949987555.1. NCBI lineage: Eukaryota > Metazoa > Chordata > Actinopteri > Stomiiformes > Stomiidae > Borostomias > Borostomias antarcticus. The sequence goes on along the minus strand of NC_140238.1, from coordinate 7,156,963 downwards.
ACATTGTTAAGTAATGTTATCTATTGAAGAATGTCAAGAAGTGAAAATGATGACATCATAAAACCAAAAACACCATAACTGTAACCTATGTTCCATTTCAACTGCAGTTCAAATTTCAAAAAGCCTAATGAATCAAAATAAAACTACTTCAAGAAAGAAGAAAAGAAGAAATGGAATAAAATCATGGAATTGCCCTGGAAGTAATCTCTACTGTAGGAGCACCACTCTAATTTCTACATGGGATTGCTGTATTTCTATTTCTGAAAGACATGGACACACTATACTTTATACTCAATTGGCATGTCCAAATAATTCAGCGGAAAGTCCTTTGTTAACACAATGATTGTAAAACTATGTATATACTGTTTCAATGTACATATATCAATTTTCCATCTATTAAAGGTTCACTATGTGTAGAATGTAGTGCATGTAGTGGAACGGACTTGTCAGAAATGGAATATAAATTAATAAAGTATAATCCCATGAAAATAAGAATTGTTGTGTTGTTGTTACCTTAGAATGAGCCCTTTATATCTACACAAGGAGCGGGTCCTCTTCCACGGAGCCCGCCATGTTGTACCGACATTTTTCTAGTGGTCCAGAATGGACAAACGGCTCTAGAGAATGGGTTTTTTGGAAGTAGCTACTGGCATCTTACAGGAGCGAAGAATTCCCCCATTCATTGTCAATGGGGGGGGTTGAAACGGCCATATCCAGACGTAGGAAGGTCACAGAGACACAGGGTTTGGACTGGAATAAAGCTCTTGACCTAACAAATGTAGCAATACCAAACATGTCCTGCTCATATGCACATGCTAAAACAAAACTTTGAACAAAGCCAGATCCCCATGTGGGGGGGCTAGAGACACGGGACTGGGGGGTGCGCGAGGAGAGCCCAGAGTGCACTGAATTGCCCCCGGCCGGCTCCAACCCGAGGCGGGCGCCACAGAGCCGCCGGCACACGGTCGCCCATTCACCATTTTTTGGACTTTGGCTCAGGAGCGGGGCAACAAACTCAGGTGAATGAAAATAAAGTGTATGAACATTAAATTGATAGGAAACAATATCACGCATTAGTAATGGTGTATACATTTCACACATTGTTGAAGTAGTGGCTGTATGACCCCCATCTAGAATCAAGATTTATTCATTGTTTCAGAGAAAAGTCCACTCCACTGCCATTCAGCAACTGTACATACATGCATCTTGTTTCATTTTGCCATGTAAAGTATTTACCATACATGGTCTGACTGGCCTTGGTGTGGGCTTTTCCTGCATAGGCAGTGGTAGATGAACCTCAATAATCCCCATGGGAACTTCCAAGTACCAACTGCTTATCAATGAAAAGCTGATTTGAGTGTTAAAGTTCGAGCTGGTGTTAAAGTTACAGCCTGGATAGGACTTAGCGTAGCTCTGCCGTTTATTGAAGGGGTTCGAGAGGTTCTGACCTTTCCCTTTGGAGTAGCTCTGCAGGTCAGATTCAATCAGAATTGTCTCTCTCTCGGGAACATGCCAAGCACGTCTCTTTACACACTGGCGCCATAGACTACCTCTATTTCCCAGCAGCCTTCCCACGGTTGTCCAGAGAGGGGCATGCAGGTGATGGTACAACACCATGCCGGACTTTGGTTTTTACATGTTAAATTATGTATTCTGGAAAGTTTTGTATAATTACATAATAATTTAAGTGATATATGTGCACACATACCAATCATAGGTCAAAACATTGCTACATTTGGCTGAAGAGCTGTTGGGGAAGTGAAAGAGCCGGCGCTTTTTGCGCAGATGAGACAATGGATCCGGCTTCCTAAAAAGAGATGGAATTTCCCACCACTATCTCCTACAGTACGTCGTTGGGAAGGGAGGAGTGAGTGGGGTATTCATCACTGCTTGATGCCACTAAATTGTACACAGTGCACCTTTAATCAAATCAAAAAGGTTTGTGGGAATTTTTTAAATAAAGTAGTTGAATGATTATTAGGCTATATTAATCTGAATAATATTTAATGTTTTGGTCAAAGTATATGAGCAACCCATACCTATCCATACTGTATACCAGTTACAAGACATATTTTGACAGCTAAAATGAATTTACTTTACTTATATAGACCGATCAGTTTCTCACAGAGGAGATGGTCATCTCTTACAATACTAGTCAAGGAGAAGGCAGGATGCTCTTACACTCTATAACACTTTTTACCAAACCAGTGGTCCCATGTAGCTCCTCCATATTCAAGGCTGGTGGATGACTCTGGGTTCTAGCTCATCCCCTTCTGTCTGTTCATCCACCTAACTGATATATCCCTCCACCCCCCATTAAACAGTTGGGCACAGAATGCTGCATAAAGACTTATCCACCCCTTCCAGAGAAAAATCAAGAGTAGCAATAAAAAAACAAAAAACAGAAATTGGAAATAGAAGGCGCTGTGGTGCAAAGGCCATCACAGACTTGGAAGTTGGAATAACTGCACTGAAATTCTGTAACCTCCCTAATCCCACTTTGTGCCACTTCAGAGTTAGATTAGACCAGTGTTTTTTTGCCTTCTCTTGGTTGTTATTCTCCTCTCTACATCCTGTCTGCGAACGAGGCAGGGGAGGTGTGTCGGCCTTCTGGCCAGCCATATGTTCGCTGTGGTAAGGGTTAGAGGAGGGGGGTGGGGGTGGGGAAGACGGCCCCTCAGCGGGGTTGCCAGTCCAGGCAGGTGGTAGTCAACATAGGCTTTAGCTGGACCTTCCTCCATCTCACTGGCTGCGCTTGGTTTGTGGGTCCTCTTCAGGTTTACTGTCTTGCTGGTGAGGAGAGGTTGGTTGAACTTGTTGCTGTTGGGATTGCCTGGGTAGTACAAAGAGGGTTGAATCAACATTTAAAGGGGGTTTACCACAGACGGACGGACGGACAGACAGACACACACACACACTAGGGATGGGTATCGTTAGGATTTTATCAATACTGCTATCGATACCGATATTCCTTATTGACGCCAATACTTATCAATACTCTTATCGATACTACTCTACCACTTTAGGGCTCATACACTGCTTGGGTCGATGGGACTTTCTGTCTCAGTTGGCCTTCATTTTACATAGTGGACTGTCGCTGTAATATAGTGATCCTGTGTGATACTTGTCCAGCCATTGCTAGTTATGGGTACTTTTGACACATTGGCAAGCTCACCTATGATGTTTCTCTTTTCAACTGCATGCCAAACTAGTATGAGGGTGTCTGATAATGTCCCTCTGGAAGGGGGGGGGTAACTAGGGTTAAGGGCTGTGGTCATCTCCCTACAGCAAGGGTCCCCAATACGTGGATCACGATCGACCAGTAGGTCGCAGAGGCTATGCTGGTAGATCTCAAGCCATTCATCAGAAAAGGCGTTGAAGATGCGTGTGTGGAAGCAAGCAGTCATGTCACCTCTTGTCGTCCAGATGAGCAACTCTTTCCTCCTGCTACTTTGTAGATCACAAATGTGACCTTTTGTACTGCAGTTTAACTGAGCATTAGTATCATGTGTGGGCTGATTTCATCATTGTTTAGGCTTGTATGTGTAGCTGATTGCTGATAGTAGCCTAGCAAAATAAATTAGAAACTCGAAAAAAGTCAGAATTATGCAACACTGGCTGATCCATTCAGTGCAAGTCATTAGTGTATTGAGCTGTGTGATTGAGCCATTTAAGTAGGCTAAAGACACTCTGTTCTAACAACTAGCTGACTGTTACCTGTTAAGATTGTGCAAGGAATATATACAACAAAGTTAACTTTCCACTTCCAGTGTGAAGTAATTGGTAGCTTGATTAATAAATGTATTCTTTGATTTTGAAACAGTAGCCATATGTTGTTATTTCTGTTGTAGGTTATTTTTTATAGATTTTCAGCAATGGGATTCTTTTTAAGATAAGATATGACCTCAATGAGATGTGAATTAAAACCTAGACAATATTAAGTGACAAGTGACAGAAGGTTGGGTGTTCCGGGGGTGGTATATCTTGTTGAGCTGGTCATTTTAAAAGTAGCTCACAAGCCAAAAAGGTGTGGGCACCCCTGCCCTACAGTAACAACAGTTATCAGTAACTGTTAACTGTAACAGTTACTAACATCAGAGGACATAGATTAAACTGTGGTTACATTACTTATGTAGCTAGCTACAGCAACCAAAAATATTTTCATTTCATTATCTCTCACTCCCAGTCAGAAAATGTCAGCTAATCGCAATGCTAATTGTTAAATGTTGTTAAACTCAATTGACTTTTGCTCAAAACGTTATTGATCTAAAAGTCTGCGATTGTTGGCATGCATTTTTTGGGTGGTCTTTCAGGAGGGGCGGGAGGTCACGTTGGATGGGGGCCCTCCAAAGCAATAATAGGGGAAACACAGTAACGTATTTACAATAATGATAATGAATGTTACCTGCATCTTTAGTTTGGCTCATCAGCATCTATCAGTGTTAGCATTAGCCGCTTCACTGCCTCACATTTACCGTTAGCATTAGCCACTTCACTAAGCAGTCAAACACGCTGCACTGCCTCACATTTACAGAATGTGAAACTTGTAAGTATTTCATGAGGTTGCTGGTGTAACCTTTGGACACAACTAACATTTAACATAAATTGCATTGAGCACCATCGGTAGATTTGGTGAAGTACCATTTTGCTGCTCTGTCCGCCACTATGCCTACTTCCTCGAGAGACAAATAATAACAATGCGATATCATCGTCTGTCACCAGCAGCTTCGTCATGATTAGGGGACGGATGCCAGCTGCGTTGACCGACATATGAAACGAACGCGGCTCCATGGATTTATGAAACGAATGCATTAAATACCGATAGCAGCACCGTTTGCCCATGAGCTTATTGATATTTCGGTACTGACCCAATAATGTACCGGTACCCAAAAAATACAGGTTCCCGATACCCATCCCTAACACACACACACACACACACACACACACACACACACACACACACACACACACACACACACACACACAGACACACAGACACACAGACACACAGACACACAGACACACAGACACACAGACACACAGACACACACACCTATCAAAGTAAGCCTGTCTCCTCCTGCGTAGCTCCTCAGCTGTGAGTGTCTCACTCTGAGCGTCTCCTGGCGCACCTCCTGCCGCACTCCCTGGTGCCTGGACAGTCGTCTTGGCAACATGCCCTGCACTAGGCTCTGTAGACGTCTTATTGCTCATTACTGCCCCTAAGAAAAGATATAGCGTTTAAATTTAAATCATTGACTTCATGCCAGTTTTGGAATACAAAGTTTCTACAGTGAGTTTTTCGCTGATACCGCAGTGTGTCCATACTATGTAGCCATGTATGGGTGTGTCACATATCTAGAATGTTACCCTGCATGCTGAGTTGTATGGCTCTGCGAAGGTCGGCCTCTTCGTCCTCCACCTCCATGTCCTGTCTGCTCAGAGCCAGTGCCTTCCTCAGCTCCTCCTCGTCCTCGTCCACCACCGCCTCCTCCACGCTGGGGGCCGTCGTCTCCAGCGGACCCTGCACTAATGTCCTGCTGCTCAAACCAGGCAAGAAACACCAGACTTAAAAAACTAAGCAGTTACATCTTGTTCGAATGTCTCGGGCCCAGTGCCCATTCTGTACAGTCATACCCTTGGCCGCTCGTCGACTGTCCTTCCTCCTCTCCGATCAGCCTGGGACGTTGTTGCTGCTGCACCCGCATGATGTTCAGGATCTGCTCTGCTTCACAGTCTGGCAGGTTCCCCCGGATCACAAATATAGAGTATCCTGCGCGCAGGGAGGCCTTCTTTAGCATCACTACTACCCTAAAAAAATCCTATAAAAGCTTAGAATAAAATATCTGTAGGATTTTGTTTTAATTTACCTTCCTGTTGTAACTGTGCTAGAAAGAGGGCTAGATATGTGTCTGATATCAGCTCTGGTCCAGTCAGCAATGAGTTCAAATTAAACCACTGCAATGACAAACAGGGAAAGTGATACTTGAGTATATATATATTCTGGTACTGTGCATGAAGCAGAATCAATTTTCAATAGAATATTACAAATTGTTATCTGATGCAAATAAAAAAGGTATTTTGTAAACTCATACCTGTTGCCCAAGTTTCCGTACTGTGAACCAGTGCTCTTTGTAGTTGCATATAAATGCCTTTTCGTTTCTGAAACACAAGGCCAATATTTCAGAAAATGTGTCATAATCTCCACTCCACTTTTTTCTTTCACTGCCCAGCAGTGAAATGTTATCATAAGTAATTTGGCATCACACCCATGAGATTCTTACATGGGGTTTATCATTAGTCGCTGGTACTCTCGGCTATTGAAGAGGATGAGCTCCAGGCCCCACACTCCCAGAGCGTTGCTGATAACCTGTACGTATCACATCACACAACAGGGCTCAGAATCAGAGAAATGATCAGTTGCTGGGGGAATGATTCATTTCTCTGTCCAGACAAAAGGGAACTATTGGTCCCAAAACTCACTTGTATAGAAAAGAAACCACTGTCATCCATGTTACCAGATGGTTGCTGCAGACACACACAAACATAAATGAGCATGAGAACTGCAGTTATATCATAACTGCAAGAACTGCAGTTATAACACACCTCAAACCCAACTCCCCCCTATACCTGTAGGAAGGTCCTGTATTCCTCACTGGCCATGCCCCCCTCAGCCATCCTCATCCGCTCCTCCTCATCCAGCTGATGAGCGATGGACGACAGGTCCACGGGGGTGAAATACTCGCCTTGCAAAAGATTATTTAGGCAATGCTGGGCGCACAGAGAGCCCTCTTGCTGTAAATACAGTAAAGCATACCTGCTTAAAACACGTAGCCTTACTCTAACTTCGGATAGGCTAACCTAGCCAGCTAATCTAGGAAGCTAATGGTGCATTCGTTTGTGGTCGGAGGTGGCAAGTCGCAAGTGGCAAAATACCTACCTCCGACCTGTGTGCATTCGAGCTATATACCATTATATCACAGTTACCTAGTAATATCTATATACCATTATATCACAGTTACCTAGTAATATCTATATACCATTATATCACAGTTACCTAGTTATATCTATATACCATTATATCACAGTTACCTAGTTATATCTATATACCATTATATCACAGTTACCTAGTTATATCTATATACCATTATATCACAGTTACCTAGTTATATCTAGTGCATTCGAGCAACTGGGGGCTGAAAAACATATCCGAATTTGCGACGAGGAAGTGCGAGTTCATGCAGTGTTTTATTTAATCATTCCTAGTAGCAAGTCGCAATTTGCACCTCCCAGTTATAAACGAACGCACCATAAGTGCGCGAGCGTGTTACATCAGTGTCCCCAAACTGACATGACATGTATTTGATGATTTGGCTTATTATTAAACATTTCCAGAATAAACAGTGGTCTGGTTCATTAAACCTCAAAGTTGGGAGTAGTTTAGAAGTTTAGCTAACATTAGCAAGCTAACCACCACATAGTTGCTTAATAGGTTGGCTGTGCTTAAAGTTAACGTTAGCATAGCAGCTAAGACTAGCTTGCTAACAACAAATAGCAAACATTGGTAGCTAGGCTAGCTAGCTAAACAAGGCTGATTTGCCCCTTTCGATGAAACTGTATACAATTCAAAAACGCAAAATATTATACCACCAGAATGCACATTCAGTGAGGTCATATGGTTCAGTCATGAAATAAAATACTCCAGCTTACTTTTTCATGAAAGATGGACTCCATGTTTCATTTTCTGTCAAACATCGCCCTCCGACCTCCGACCCTGCAGAGTGCGACCATATAATGGTGCGTTCGTTTATAACTGGGAGGTGGCAAATTGCGTCTTGCTAGGAATGATTAAATAAAACACCGCATGAACTCGCACTTCCTCGTCGCAAATTCGGATATGTTTCTCAGCCCCCAGTTGCTCGAATGCACTAGATATAACTAGGTAACTGTGATATAATGGTATATAGATATAACTAGGTAACTGTGATATAATGGTATATAGCTCGAATGCACACAGGTCGGAGGTAGGTATTTTGCCACTTGCGACTTGCCACCTCCGACCACAAACGAACACACCATAACTCAGCCTATCAGCTTGCAGGTTTTGTTTGTTGTTGTCTACATAGTGACTTTTGTAAGACGTATTGTACTAAATGTATACATAAGATATACATATAGCTAGGGTCGGCATTATTTATATTAACGCATACCTCATAAACAATACATTTAATTAATTTTTCTTTCTTAAAAATATAGTTTAGGGGCGAGGACCGTCGCAAAAAGGCATCGCTCACGCCACAATATTTCCCTAGTAACAGTCTTTACGGCATAAGGAATATGGCGGAAGGTGAAAAATCCTTAAACGGGCTAGAGCTCAGCAAGGTATGTTATCCTTGATGTACGTTGGACAAGCGTGGTGTATCACACATGGTATATTTTGAGTAGCTTATATGCGACATGTTTACATGTGATATTTGAAAGGTATAACGATAGTTCCCATAACAATCGATTCGGGTTCTGCCTGCGCACCCCAATGCTAACCAGCTAGGACTGTTGAAAACTAGCTAAGTGGCTAGCTAACGTTAGCTAGATGGTTATGTTTTGAGTATGTCTGGGAATGTGTTATTCCTGGCCTTTTCGGATCAAGTCGAATTTTTCACTGCACATATCGAACGAGCAACTATATGTATTCATAAAGCAAGCTGCGGTCCTGTCGGATTGCGTGAGTTACAGCGTTTTATTCCAAGATAGCTCCTGATAGCACGTACGTTATTTAATGCACACAAAGCCACTGGCAACACAGTTAAAGCGTTAAGACTGATTTTACACTTTGACTCTCATTACGACAAGTGGCTGTCAATTTAGCTGCCTCGGGTAAAGAGAGATGACTCCTTGGCAGCGTAATAATACAGTAAGTGTCACACTCTCCCCCTCCCGGGTGTCCTGCAGAGATGGAGGGATGCTGCGGACAGCGGGGCAGAGCTCCTCCGCTACCTTGCGGAGCAGGTGCCGCTGATCTACTGCTTGGAGTTGGAGTCCAATCCCCAGGAGGAGGAGGAGCTGGTGCAGAGCCGCCTTCTAGAGCCCCTGGAGTACTTTCTGTTTGGCGAGGACCCCAGGGTCGGCTTGGAGAAGCTCAAGCAGGGCAGCACCTCCTCCCAGCTCTGCGGACGTGTCTTCAAAGAGGGAGAGACAGTCTACTCCTGCAGGTAGAGGGCCACGGATGCATCCAAGATTCCTGATCATTCAGAGTTAAAGTAAAATCTAAATGCAGATATAGAAGAGATCATCGTGCTTCTCTCCTCAGTGATTTAATTTGTGAACTTGATCACCTCGACTCACACGACAACACCTGTGAATTAGGGCTAAGTGGCTATAGTGAATAATTCATAGGTGAACTTTGTCTCAGGTGTGTGAGTGTGACTGTATGCTAGTGTGTGTGTAGGTGTAGGCTTGAAGGTTTTTTCACCCATCTGTTGACATGTGGATGATCAAATGACCAACGGGCCTGTTTGCAGGGACTGTGCGATAGACCCCACATGTGTGCTTTGCATGGACTGCTTCCAGGACAGCGTGCACAAGGGCCATCGTTACAAAGTAGGTTCTAAACTAATCTTCCTTTTATCACAATGTCATTCATAAATTTGTTGTCAGATTAGATATAGTTAATAATTTTAGATTAGTTAATAATGTTCCTCAGTCTCTGCTGTAAAGTTCCCATCTATTGCTGTCCCTCAGTAATGTGTGTGTGTCTGTGTGTGTGTCTGTGTGTGTGTGTGTGTGTGTGTGTCTGTCTGTGTGTGTCTGTCTGTGTGTGTCTGTGTCTGTGTGTGTGTGTGTGTGTGTGTGTGTGTGTGTCTGCGTGTGTGTGTGCGTGTGTGTGTGTGTGTGTTTTCCAGATGCATGCTTCATCAGGCGGGGGTTTCTGTGACTGCGGTGACCTGGAGGCCTGGAAGACCGGTCCCTGCTGCTCCAAACACGACTCAGGGGCTGCCGCTGCCATGGAAACGGTGCGTTACACAATATCTGGAAAGGGGGTGATGGGGGGGGGGGGGGCGGTCATGTTTTCTTTTCCACTCAATGTCAGTGAACTCCTGAATACATCTTGTCCTGCCTAAATCTGGATAATGCTCTGTTGGCCAGCCCTGTGGCTCCGGAAACAAGCATGTGTCTGGGAAAATGACACTTAGCTGACCTGCGTCACTGAATGAATTAGAGCTGGAATGAGGAAAGGGGGTGGAGGGTGGATACACGGAGGACAACAAGCCTCGGGATGAGAACGGGGATGTTGTGTCCGTGGTCCACATCTTTCATTATGTGGAGTCATGGCTTTGTCGTTCATCTCATTTGACTGGAGTTTGCTTGCGGTTTACTATATCGAGGTAGTAGGGCGGATTCACAGTCATTTGCTTTGACAGTAGTTATTGAACAAAATTCAGCTCTAATGTTATAACCGGTTACACAGGACCAAACGGTGCAACAGTGTAGACAGACAACAGAGCCTTGTATGCCTCCCAGGTGTCGGCTGTCATTGCTTTTCTCAGCGTGCGACGATCACTGGACTTTTCCTCTGATAAGATCAGACCCAGGTTCCTTGAACAAACACGGCTGGCCCCTGCGCCTGCGGTTAATCGTCTGTTTCCCTAAACAGCAGGTGCTTGTGCTAAAGGCTGCGGGTCTGACAGGGGGCCCAGCGCTGGCCTGTGTGCTGCTTCCTGGCGTCCTGTCTGCGTCTGTAACAGTGGCACCTCCCAAGACGACGGCCGGAAACACGACATCTCTCAGACGAGCGAGGGCCGAGACCCTAATGCTCTGTGATAGATTCCAGACCCTATTCTGACAAGGTTGTGCGAGGTGGTAATAAACATCCACGCGGTGTGTGTATGTTTTGCCCATGTGTCAGATGTTGAACGCTTGTCTAAATTCCCATGTTGCTGCGTTTGGCTTTGTGTCCTCAAGGCATGGTGATTGACTCTGTAGGATGTCAGTTGTGGTCTTATATGGTGAAATTGTTTGCCTTATTCTTGATGGAGCTATTACTGAAAACAGTATGTGGTTTAACTTTAAAATCAAGAGTGTCCATTTAGAGCTGAAGTAGTAGGTAGTTAGTGGGGCTATTGTAATAACATTTACAGTATCTGATGATCTTGAACGCTGGCCAAGTTATACATTGTTTATACACGTACTGTATTGTTTATACAGTACGTGTCCTGGAAGCATTTTCGACCCAATCTCCACTCTCATCTTTTGTCTTAATCATGTGAGAAAATACGCTTCCATTCGTCTTGTGAGACGGCTGTGTAATTAACGTGTTCTTTTCACAGACGTTACTGATTATAGCGTAATAGCTGATTACGGCGTGTAATTCCCCCAGGAGGAGTGCGTGCTGGAGCCGGGTCTGCGCGAGCGCGCTCAGAAGCTGTTCCAGGTGCTGCTGCGCTACGCCACAGACCTGCTGGTCTGGGAGGAGAACGGCGAGCTGTCAGCAGAGCTGCAGCCCAGGTACCGCCGCCACGCACCGGCAGCCCCCGTACCCGTGGCCCCCGTACCCGCAGCTAACGCCAGCGGTTCAGTCCGGTATCGTAGATCCCAACGGGTTTGATTACAGCCATGTTTTACGACTGTCTGTCTGTCTGACTGTGTCCCATTGTACAGGGTGAAGGAGAACACGTATTACTGCGTGCTGTACAATGACGAGCACCACTCCTACGACCACGTGATCTACACCCTGCAGCGCTCGGTTCATTGCGACCAAACAGAGGCCCAGACACACACAGCCCTCATCGATAAAGAGGTACTTTCTGTGTTCTGTCATCAGTCATTAGTTAGGTATAAAAATACAAACAAATGCTATCCTCCTGTAATGATCAGTGCACTGTATATTAACAATTACTTTACAATATTCTCCTTACTATGGTGTATTTCAATTTTTTTTCAGTTTTTTATTTATTTCCGCTATTATGGATATTAAAAATAACATATACCTGCAGAAAAAAGTATTAAATGTGTTACCAGTGCCTGATACAAATGTTTCTACCCAAAACTATTTTGAATTGCCTTTCTGCGCAAATGCATCCAGGTCACAGAGGTTTTAAAATATGCTAAAACAAGCTACTCATGTATTACACCTGTTACATGGTGCTACTAACAAATACACAGAAATTATGGCACTCTAATGTAGAGGTACAGGTGGCGAGATGATGTCGGTATGATATATGGACTTGAAACTGACAATGATCGTCTGAACGCAGGGGCGCCGGGCAGTGAAGCGAGGGACCCTCCATTCTTGCCAGCAAGCCAGAGATCTCATCAGGGTAAACCTCAACCACATCCTTTATGAATGCAATGGGTCATCATCACCATGTCAGCGTTTCCTGGTTCAAGTCCCAGAGGGCAGCTCTCTGAACCCTGCTTTGCGTTGCAGTCCAACTCGGAGCACATCTCCCTGCAGCCCCTGCGCGTGGAGATCCTCCACTCGGCCGTCATGGCCCACCAGAGCTTCGCCTTGCGTCTGGGGACCTGGTTCCAGCAGATCGTTGGCTCAGACTCCGGTATGGCAGCTGCGTCCACCATTCACTGATACAAAAATCTACACCTGTAATCTGCTTCCTGGACATCTCAGATTTAGTCTTGCAATCATGTGAAATCGTATGCCCTAAACCGAAGTTGAGTTGAAGGTGATAGTCCAGTTATGTGTTCTGATCTGGTCGTGTTGTGTTTGTCAGGGGGTTTTAGGCAGGTGTTCTGCCAGGTAGCTCTGGAGCCCAGCGGAGAGGGGGACCGGCCCAGCCTCATCAGCCAGCTCATGCTGCATGACTCCATGCTCTACAAAGGCAAGTTGTCCGGGCGGGTCCATGTCTGACGGAGTAGTAGTAAAAAAAAAAAAAGTAGTAAAAATGAGAGTCCACAATCTCAGCTGTAGTCAATTCAAGTCAATCAGGCTGTCGGCTCAGTCAAGTCAAGTTGTGTGTAAATTCAAGTCATATCAATAATGTTAACCGTCATGTCTAAGAAACGTCTGAGCACCAAAACAAACCGTCTCGGCCCACTCCAAGCTGGCTCAGGTCCGTCCAGCCAGTCAGGGGATGCACTGAACAGTCTGGTGGCAGCTAGTAGGAAGGACCTACAGACGCGCTCTATAGAGCACCTTGGCAGAATCAGTCTGCCGCCGAAGGTGCTCCTCTGTCTGACCAGAGTGTCATGAAGAGGGTGGGAGACATTGTCCATGATGGCCCTCCGTTCGACCAGCATTCTTCCTTCTGTAACTACTGCCACTAAGACTTGAGTCTCTGAGTCCAGTCTTCCCCCTAGGATTTTTTTCGAGGGGGGGTGGTAGGCCCCCCGAAACTACTACTGTTATCACGGGGCGTGCCTGTCATGGATACATGGTGTCAACAGTGTTGTCATAGACGTAAGGTGTTTGTTAGATATCCATGTTTTTTTATATCGGTGCATTTCTCTTCACTGAGCTGAGATGAAATGAGTGCTTACGTAATTAAACATTAACAATATTTACAACAAATAAAAACATATTACTAGAAAAAAATACATTTCCTGCAGAAAATGCACGTGAATGCTAAATCGCAAAAGCATTGCTGAAAATGCATAGCCTAAATGGGAAAAATTTGAACCAACTTGAATACATATTTAGTTCACAACTCATATCCCAGCTAATGTTGGCCTACTTACTGTAATTACTAACATCAGAAGACATACACTATACTGTGGTTTACTTATGTAGCTAGCTACAGCAACAGAAAATATTTTCATTTCATGATCTCTCCCAGTCAGAAAATGTCCGTTAGCCGCGATCTAAAAGTCCGCTATTTTAGACTTTTTTAGTCTTTCAGGAGGGGGGGGGACAATACTGTGTGAGGCTCCAGTGTTGCTGACCAGTCTGACACACAGTCCTGAAGTCTCACATACTGTGGTCTACCAGTAAAGTAGACCGTAATCCAGTTCACCAGGGGGGCGTCCACATGCATCGACCATCAACATGCTTTCCAAGATTGGTGTTGAAGGCACTTGAGAATGAGGAAAAAGGAGAAAACGCACACCGTGGTCTTGGAGAAGTGCCGGTAACGGCTGAAATATACTGTAAAAAGAAATGAAACCGCACACTCAAGCTCTCGATGCTGGGTGATTTGATCAATCAGACGTTTCGGCCTAGTGGCCTTTGTCAAAGTCTTCTGGTCCTTTGCCTTAAAAGTCCTCTTTTGCTTGTTCAGTAGGGCTTTCACTTTACTAGTAATCCAGGGCTTGTTATTGGGGAAACAGCGCACCCTCTTGGTTGGTATGGTATTATTCTCCAGTCCAGCGATAGACCAGATAGACCAGAGCAGAGCACCATGACAACATCATATTGTAGTGAATAGGAAGAACACGCATGTGGACCCCCCCCTTGGATGAAAATGAGGCCGAACCAGGGTCTTGCCACCGATTTGAACTTGCCGCCATTCAGATTCAAAGTTGTCCACCCAAAAATGGGGTGTAATATTAGCTAAGATCTTCCTCTTCCTTTTCCTTAATTCCTACAGGAGGTCGCAAGATAGTCCATGAGTTGATTTTCTGTAGCTTACTGATGGAGACGGAGTACAAGAGGCTTTTCGCAATAGAGTTCACCAAGGTACGAATCTCAGAAATTCCCTCTTTGTCTTTTGTGCTGTCAGTGCTGTTTCTAACCCAGAAACCCTCTCTCCTCTGCGTCCTGACCTCAGCACTATAAACAGCTCCAGAAGGACTTCATCAGTGATGACCATGAGAGAAGTATATCCATCACAGCTCTGTCTGTGCAGATCTTCACCGTACCCACACTGGTAAGGGTTTCTCTCTCTCTCAGACAGATGACTTAAAGCCATGAGGAACAAACAATCCTTACTTAAATTTAAAGACTACTATTGTTGTGTTGTGTATTGTAATTATATATATATATATATCAAAACATTTATTGACCAAATAAGGATACATACATACATACATACATACATACATACATACATACATACATACATACATACATACGCACATACGCCTACATGCATCTCTCTCTCTCTCTCTCTCTCTCTCTCTCTCTCTCTCTCTCTCTCTCTCTCTCTCTCTCTCTCTCTCTCTCTCTCTCTCTCTCTCTCTCTCTATATATATATATATAGACAGACCCTGTTCTGCCCATGTATTCCAGCCTGTACTGACTACCATGTGGTGACCAGTTGAAAGCGTGAACCTTGTGTCCGTGCGTCCAGGCCAGGCATCTGATCGAGGAGGGGAACGTGATCAAGGTGATCGTCGACACGCTGATGGAGATGCTCTGCGAACACCTGGACGCCAACCTCCGCTTCCACTTCCAGGGCTACAACTCCGACAAGTTCTTCCGCATCCAGATCTTCCACGATCTCAGGTGAGGAGGGCGACGGCCAGTGACGCCCCTTCAAGAAGACTCCCCTTATGCCTGCTACTGTAGCTGGTGCTCAGCCCACATGGTCGTGTCCCCCCTCCCTCTCCCAGGTACATTCTGATCAGCAAGCCTTCGGTGTGGACCGAGCTGCTGAGGACCCAGTTCCTGGAGGGCTTCCGCGTCTTCCTGGGGCTCCTCAGCTGCATGCAGGTACCGTCCCCCGTCGGAAGGACAGACTCATGTATTCAGATTCTGATTTGTCACAATGTATAAGGTACAGTGTATGGTGAAATATTGCTGCCGTCTCCGTTATGAGCTATACAAATAAAGGTACAGGTTATGTTTATGTGTTATGTACATGCTATTAATATAGATATAAATAACCTGTGTGGGGGGTGGTACTGGCTGTACAAATAAAGGCATGGGTGTATTATGTAATCCCATGGGTGAGATATCTGTTGTATGCATTATAATGTTTGTGATATACACTAGATATGTACACAGTAATGTAATGCAGTTGCCTGTAAATATGACTTGAGGCCTTAGATGTCTGCTTAACCCAGCGTTGCTCTGGTCAGGGTATGGAGGAGGTCAAGCGTCAGTTTGGTCAGCACATCGAGGTGGAGCCGGAGTGGGAGGCCGGCTTCTCCATCCAGATCCAGCTGCGACACATCCTGGCCATGTTCCAGGACTGGTGCTCGTCCGACGTGAGTCCCTCGAGACCCCACCGGCCGGCCACAGAACCCCGATGCGCACGGCGTCCCCCCTTGTCTTCCGCCGCCGCGTCTGTCCGTCCCTGACCGCGTGTCTGTGTGTTCGTCTGCCCCCCCCCCCCCCCCCCCCAGGGTACGGTGCTGCTCCAGGCCTTCAAGGAGTGCCACAAGGCGCTGATGCGCTGCAGCAACCAGCCCTTCGGCAGCGAGCCCACAGACTACTACATGTGCAAGCACATCCTCAACATCCACCCTTACAAGGTGTCCCAGGAGCCAGTCAGCATCTACCTGCCCATCACCAGGCTGCTCGCTGGTGAGGAAGGAGGAGAGCTCCTCTGTCCCCCTGTCTGCCTCTGCTCTGCTCAATGCACTGTGGACTGTGGAATGTGGCTCGTTTTTTTCGATAGGATCTCGTTGTACCTTTTTGTTCCTGTGTGTGTGTTACTCTGTACATGCGTCGTTTGTAAAACCTCTAATAGCACTTCCTGCTCGTCTCCAGGGCTGTACGTGAACCTGTGCAGGACCGGCGCAGTCAAACGCCTCCACGAGTACGTCAAGCCCGTAAGTGATATCGGACATGATCTTATCGAGGCGTATTGTTCACCGTACGATTGAGTTCCAAATGTGCTTAGTGATGGAGTCAGTCGGAGCTGAGTTACTGAGTCAGTAAGGTCGTTGTATTGCCAGCTGGCATGCCGGCTAGCCGGTTGGTCGGTCGGTCAGTCGGTTGGTCGGTCGGTCGGTCAGTCGGTCAGTCGTGTTGTCTGTGTTTCAGGAGAGCTGTGACTTCACCCAGTTCGCCGAGCAGCCTCTGCGCTGCGTGGTGCTGGCCGCCCAGGTCTCTGCCGAGATGTGGCGCCGGAACGGCCTCTCGCTGGTCAGCCAGGTGAGAGACATCCGGTGATGTTAGAGGTGCTGCCGTCATCTGACCGAGCTTCAGGATTAGTGACACCTATTGGTTTGAGGGGACTGACGGATTGTGATGTTGTTTCCAGGTTTATTACTACCAGGATGTGAAATGCAGGGATGAGATGTTTGATAAGGACATCGTCATGCTACAGGTTAGTTTCCATCAAGAGGAGATGTTTGATAAGGACTCTTAACGCAGTGCACTTCAGGTCTTGTTGGTTTACTAACAAATAGAAATTGACCCGTCTTCTCAAATGTTTCCCAGATTGCTGCTTCCAAAATGGACCCCAACCACTTTCTCATGCTGATCTTGCTGAAATTTGAGCTCTTTGACGTTTTTAATGGAAGTACCTCAAGCAAGGACCAAGTAAGAAAAATCCACACCTACCTGTTGATAGGAAATGATTCTGCGGTACTATAGTTGGTATATAATGTTAAATTATTCTGTGTTACTATAGTTGATATAATGGTAGACTCATAAGTCAGTAAGTCAGTTTCTAAACGCTGCGCTCCACTAGAGACTGAAGACATTTGTCCACTCCAGTTTGTTTGGAGCACAACATTTCCGGTAAGGCGGGCCCTTCACCCTATTGGAGATGTAGGCAGTGGTGCTGATTGGTAGTGTCAGTTTTCGGCGCTGTTCTAGCAACGATTTTCAATGGAGATGTCTCCAGACTTTTGGAGGCGGTGTCTGGTATCATGAGACTAGTATAGCGGTAAATCATTCTATGGTACTATAATTGGTATAATGGTAAACTCTATTTTATCTGGGTAGGAACTCCTCAAACAGTGGAACCGGTTAACCGAAGAGATGCTCTACCTCCTTATAATCATCATCGGTAAGTGTTCCGAGTCGTATTCTCAATATCGACTCTTGTAAAGAAAATGTCGGTCTTGTCTGTGTCGCTCTTGTATGATATCTCACCCAGAGTGTTTCTGATGTGCCCCAGGGGAGCGATACGTCCCAGGGATCAGTCACGTGACCAAGGAGGACGTGACGATGAGGGACGTGATCCACCTGCTGTGCATCGAGCCCATGGCCCACAGCGGCCTGGTCAACCGCCTGCCGGAGAACGTGAGACGCCGCGCCGTTACAAACCTTCCAGATCCCGGCGCAACGTTAACGAGCCACTCCTGACTGTCCTGTCTCTCTCTCTCTCTCTCTCTCTCTTCACAGGAGAGCCATGAAACCGGCCTGGAAACGGTCATCCCCAAAGTGGCCACTTTCAAGTGAGTGGACAGAGGATCAACACAAGGGTGAGGTCATTAGTGGTCAGAGGAGAATGTACACACTGACCGTTTGACCTCCCTCTCCAGGAAACCTGGCGTCTCCGGACATGGCTTGTATGAAGTGAAAAAGGAATGTCTGGCGGAATTCAACCCGTTCTACTACCACTACTCGAAATCCCAGCACAGCAAGGTAGGAGCGGAGCTGCCCGCACCACTGTCGCGAAACCAAACACTTCAGAAACACGTTTCTTCAGTCGAGAACGATGATCGCTAGAAACAGTCGGCTTCCTGTCATCATTGCTTCTCGTAGTTTTGGCGAGTGGCTCGCGTGCAAACATTCTGTCTCTACCTCTGCAGGCGGAGGACGCCCAGAAGAAGAGGAGGACTCAGGATGGCAGTGATAAAGGTGAGCGTCACCCCCATCGTTTTACACAGCTCTGCTCTATGCAGCCAGTGTGGTTTTCGCCCGTGTCTACTCATGACTCATCAACCCCTGGTGTCCTTCCCCTCGGTGCCTCCTCCCTCCGCGGCCAGCCCTGCGCCCCCCGCTGCCCCCGCCCTTCTGCCCGGCCTTCTCCAGCATCGTGCGTCTGCTTTGCTGCGACGTCCTGGTCCACGTCCTCAGGAGGGTCCTGCAGAGAGCCGCCGAGGACCGCGCCACGCAGTGGACAGAGGCCATGATCCAGAGGGTGAGCCTTCTCCATCAGCAACTCTCTCTCTCTGTCTGTATCTCTCTCTCTCTCTCTCTCTCTCTCTGTCTCTCTCTTTCTCTCTTCTTCTGTCTCTCTCTCTCTCTGTCTCTTTCTCTCCTGTCTCTCTCGCTCCTGTCTCTCTCGCTCGCTCGCTCGCTCTCTCTCTCGCTCGCTCGCTCTCTCTCTCTCTCTCGCTCTCTCTCTCTCTTCTGTCTCTCTCGCTCGCTCGCTCTCTCTCTCTATCACTCTCTCACTCTACTTCTCTGTCTCTGTCCCTGTCCCACACTGTCCTTTTTTGCTCAGCCCCAGCTGTAGTTGACACTGTGTGTGCGTGTGTCTGTGCGTGCGTCTGTCTGTGCGTATGTGTGCGCGTGTATGTGTTTGTGTGTGTCTGTGCGTGTACCTGCCTATGTGCGTGTGTGTGTCTCAGGCCCTGCACCTGATAGGCCAGGCTCTGCTGGAGGAGCAGACCCAGCTGGAGGCCAGCTCCGTGGAGGAGGTCACCTTCGACTTCAGCCTCAAGGCTCGTCGTGAGTGTGCCGACTTCTCAGCGTCGTTTTAACGCTGTCCCTCCGCTCCTAGTTCTGCTCTTCCTTGGAACATGTGGAGAGAGAGCACAGCTTTCATCCTCCATTGCTTCTGAGACGTTTCCTGTCTGGTCTCTCTTTCAGGGATCGGTTCCGAGCACGGCAAGTCTGTGTTCCACCTGCTGTCGAAAGTCAAGGCCCTTCCCTCCCTGGAGGCTCAGAAAGACATGATCAAGTGGACACTGCAGGTGGGTCACGTGACGGAATCTGTCACCTCTCATTTGCATAGATGGTGGGGGGGGCGGGGGGGGGGGTCATCTGTGTGTCACAGCCCCTGCGCCTGATAGGCCAGGCTCTGCTGGAGGAGCAGACTCAGCTGGAGGCCAGCTCACCTTTGACCTCCTCCTCCTCTGTGAACCTCCCCTGTCTCGTTTCCCCTCTCTGGTAGATGTTTGTGGTGGTGAAGTGCCTTAGGGAGAAGTCCAGTCCAGCAGCCTCTGTGAGTGTGGAGACCAGCAGACCGGAGGAGGTAGGGAGAACACGCAGACGACATCCAGAGACGTTATTATTCTAGAGCATTTCCTGTGTGCTGCTCTTTGAGAGAGCCTCACCCCGCCGCGTGTGTGTGTGTGCGTGTGTGATCAACGTAGAACGTCCAGGACAAGGAGAAGGCTGAGCGGAAGCGGAAGGCGGAGGCGGCCAAGCTCCACCGGCAGAAGATCATGGCCCAGATGTCGGCCATGCAGAAGAACTTCATCGAGTCCAACAAGATGCTGTATGACAACATTCTGGAATGTGGGACTCCGGGAGAGCCCATGGAAACAGCTGAGAGGTGAGGAGGGAGAGAGGGAGAGAGGGAGGGAGGGAGGGGGAGAGAGGGAGGGAGGGAGGGAGAGAGAGGGAGGGAGGGAGGGAGGGAGAAAGAGAGAGAGAGAGAGAGAGAGGGAGGGAGAGAGAGAGAGAGAGAGGGAGCTGGAGGGAGGGAGAGAGAGAGGGAGAGAGAGAGGGAGCTCAATTGGCCTCTCGTTTGAAATCGCATTATTATTATTAGGGGGTCATTTTTAGGTATTTCTTCCTGGAATGAGTCTTTCTCTTCAAAAGAATTAGCTCATCATCTAAGTCAGTGGTCCTTTTCGGAGTGCTGTGTCCCTCTGACCATGACATTGCTGCAGTAATGCCGTACGTTCGCCCCCTGTCTGGTAGCTGTGCCATGGAGCTGGGGGAGTCGTGCGTGGCGGTGGGGCCTCACAGAGGGTCCACCCCGGCCGAGAGGGAGGTCCTCACCTGCATCCTGTGCCAGGAGGAGCAGGAGGTCCAGGCCCGCTCCCCGGCCATGGTGCTGACCGCCTGCGTCCAGAGGTCCACGGTGCTGACCCAGTGCCGGGGCAAGACTCTGGCCAACAAGGCAGCAGACGGTCAGTCTCCCATCTCATTGCCGTCTTTCTTGCGGGTTAAGATGATGTGCTCATGCCCTGGGTGTTTCTCTGTGTGCCTCAAGAGACGTCGCCCTACCCCCTCTTCATGCCACCTGACCTGGCGGTGGGGACCCACACTGGCAGCTGCGGACACGTCATGCACGCCACCTGCTGGCAGAAGTGAGTCACTGCAGTCAAACACACGGCTAGCGCGTGCCGTCAAATCGTAGCGGTGTAGAAATCGCCGCCGTTTTTTCGGATCGGCGCCGCGCCATCCCCGGGAGCGCTCGGCGTCTCGGCCCATCGGCGCCGCACTCATGTCCGGCGGCGACTCTCGCCTGTGTGTTCCAGGTACTTCGAGGCGGTCCAGAACACCACGAGGAACCGGCTCCACGCCGAGCTCATCATCGACCTGGAGAACGGGGAGTACCTGTGTCCCCTCTGCAAGTCCCTGTGCAACACCGTGGTCCCCCTCATCCCCCTGGAGGCGCTGACCATCAACTAGTAGGTCCCTCCGGGCGCCGCTCCGACCGGCGGCCGCGCGCCTCCACCACAGAGGCTACTCAAGGGCACTCTATGTCCGCGGGGGTCGCGTATGCGTGACGTCCGACGGCGCTATTTTAGGAAGGAAAACATCTCGAGTCGAACCGGGCGAATTGAAAACAGATGAACCCGAGATGAAGCGAGGCCGGTTGTCTGAACGACTCTGCCTCATTGCAGTGAGAACGCCGAGCTGGTGGGACAGCTGCTGACCCTCCCACGCTGGATCCAGGTCCTCTCCGCCCGAATCAAAGGACTCAAGTTCGTCACTCAGGGAGCTGGTACGGATATATAAATATACACTACTGTATTCAACCCCCCTATGATGTCAATTCCTCAGTTCCCCAGCTCACCCCCCCCCCCCCCCCGGTCACTAGAGTAACTCTGGCCCCTTCTGATGTGCGTTCCAGAGGTCAGCAGTGAGGTCAGCGACGCGGGGGCCTCGGGGCTCTGCGGGGAGGGAGAGCCGGATTTCCGCTCCATCCTCAGCTTCGGAGTGCAAGAGCCGTGAGTGGTCGCTACCCTGAGTCCTTTCCGGATGTTTCTGAGAGACTCGCGTTGGCCTCTGAATGACGGCGAGCGCGGCGCGTGTGCGTGTCTCCGCAGGAGGAAGTACTCGGACAGCATAGCGGAGATGCTGGCGGTGTGCGCCACCACCGTCCACCGGGTGGGGCTGCAGACGGCGCCCAACGAGCTGTGCCCCCGCGTGCCCGTCATGACCTGGAACACCTGTGCCTTCACCATCCAGGCCATCGGTAAGACTGTCCGGATCTCCACTCCACCCCAATACCTGCCGTTTCTCCTCCTCTCCTTCTCATGTTGTCTCTCTCTCGCTCTCTCTCTCTCTCTCTCTCCTTCTCTCTCTCCTTCTCTCTCTGAACCTGGAGTGCTCTCTGCTCATGCCCGTGTGTGTTCTGTCTCCTAACAGAGAACATGCTGCAGGAGGAGGACAAGATGCTGTTTGGCTCTTTACAAAACAGACAGGTGAGATACCATGCGTAGACCCACGGGGAGTCCAAGTCCTCTTTCCGTTAAATTGTGCCGTTGGTCTCGGCAGTAGCCGGTCAGTTGTGAGTGCTGTGTTGTGTTCGTTTCAGCTGGCCGGACTGAAGGCGGTGGTCCAGTTCTCTGCGGCCCAGCGAATCAAGAGCTCGCAGACCGTCGTCCAGAGGCACTTCGCCGGCATGTTAGGAGGTACGTTCGCCTAAACTAAACGCTCTCCAGATAGCTTTATCTGTCCACCACAGTACCCTGGTCAGTCATTGTGAAGATGTCTGTGGTCATAACATTTGTCTCCTCTCTCTCTCTCTCTTTCTCTCCTCTCTCTCTCTCCCTCTCCCTCTCTCTCTCCCCTCTCTCTCTTTCTCTCTCTCCCTCTCCCTCTCCCCTCTCTCACTTCTCTCTCACCTCTCTCTCACCTCTCTCTCTCTCTCTCCCCTCTCTCTCTCTCCCCTCTCTCTCTCTCTCTCTCTCTCTCTCACCCCTCCTTCTCTCTCACACACTCCTCTCTCTCTCTCTGTCTCTCTCTCTCTCTCCAGTCTTACTGCCCGCCATGAGTTCAGAGAGCACTCCCTCTCTCCTGGACGTGGACTTCTTCCATCTCCTGGTGAGCCGCCTGTCGGCCGGCGTCCGTCTCTCCGCCCGTTCGCGCCCCGCCCCTCCCTCCCGTTAACGCTTGTCTCCCTGCGCGCCCAACAGGTGGCGCTGGTGCTGTCAGTTCCCGCTCTCTACCAGGAGGAGGCGGTGGACCTGCAGCCCTCCGCCGTCAGCTCGGCCTACAACCACCTGCACATCCTGCACCTGGTCACCATGGCTCACACGCTGCAGGTCCTGCTCACCTCGCCAGGTAGGACCGCGACCGCACTTCGGTTTTCTTTCGTTTTCGTCAAGGGGTTCACTAAACGAGGGTTCACCATTCGCCTCGTCTTTCTACGTGTGTGTGTGTGTGCGTGCGTGCGCAGATTTCCCGGCGGTGTCGTGTGGGGAGGAGGGTGAGGAGGCGAAGGCGGCGGCGGAGTTGTACGCCGCGGTGTCGCAGATCACCGAGGGGTAAGGGCCACGCCTCTCTCCTCTCAGTGCGCTTCTGTCCGAGACGC
The DNA here is from genome assembly GCF_949987555.1 of Borostomias antarcticus. Classification (NCBI taxonomy): domain Eukaryota; kingdom Metazoa; phylum Chordata; class Actinopteri; order Stomiiformes; family Stomiidae; genus Borostomias; species Borostomias antarcticus. The sequence continues at coordinate 7,133,453 of NC_140238.1, read as the reverse complement.
AGGTCGCAGTGCTCCTTAGCAGCTAGTGCGGAGAGAAGGGTTGATTGTTTTGTGTGTGTGTGTGTGTGTGCGCGTGTGGGTGTGTGCGTGTGTCCCAGACTGAGGCCTGACGTGTCCAGCAGCGCTGTGGCCGACAGGGTGAGGCGAGGGGTCACTCCCTTCCTGCGCTGCGCCGCCCTCTTCTTCAACTGCCTTACAGGAGTGCCACCTCCAGAGGAGCTCTCCAGTACTGCAGGTAGCGCCCTCAAGGTTCCCACCTGCTCCAGTACGTGTTGAATTCAGGCTTCCGTGAGAGTTTTGTTGAGCCATATATTATGTCTACCTTTCTGTGTTGCAGTTACAACTCAAAGCCAGGTGGAGGCGCTGTGCAGTTATCTGTCTCTGCCCTCCAATTTGTTCCAGCTCTTCCAGGAGCACAGAGCAACTGTATTTCCCTTACTACAGAGGTAGGTTCAGGAAATGCATCATTTAGACAAGGCTACAAGGCATGATCCTACAAGTCCAATGGCGGACTGGCCATCGGGACGTTCGGGACGAATCCCGATGGGCCAGTCGTCAAGTTGGCCGGTGTGGGCCGGCTTGGATGCCCACGAGCACGAATGCCCCCCCCGGCCAAACAAATCGCTCAGACCCCCCCCCCCCCCCCCCCCCCCCCCACTCAACAAATCGGAAAGCCCGTTCAGTGGGCCGACTGGGGCTACGTTGCCCGACCTGAATTGTTTCCCCAGTCCGCCCCTGTACAAGTCATTGCCTTCTTCTGATCCCCAGGTGGTGTGGGAGTCCAGCTGTGACCAAAGCCCTGAAAGGGGAAATCCAGACAATCAGGTGAGCTCACAGTCTCACTCTCCAACCGCCTGATGGATTTCACATGGAGAATTCTCGTATCGTAACTAGTCTCTGCGCGACTCAAAACCGGACCCGATGTGATTGTTCGCCCCCGTGGCTGCAGGTACCCCAGGAGAAGAAACCGCTTAATCGATCTTCCGGAGGATTACAGCGCTCTCCTCAATCAAGCCAGTCACTTTCAGTAAGTGGGCGACACAAAAACCGGCCACACTCATGCGCACCCTGGTCTGGACAAGTGCACTTTGGAGGTTCACTACCCTAAGCCCTCTCTCTCTCTCTCTCTCTCTCTCTCTCTCTTTCTCTCTCTTTCCCTCTCTCTCTCTCTCTCTTTCTTTCCCTCTCTCTCTCTCTTTCTCTCTCTCTTTCCCTCTCTCTCTTTCTCTGTCCTCCGTCCTCGTCCAGGTGTCCCAAGTCCACGGATGACGAGCGGAAGCACCCCACCCTGTGCCTGTTCTGCGGCGCCATGCTGTGCTCCCAGAGCACCTGCTGCAACACGCAGCTGGACGGGGACGACGTGGGCGCCTGCACGGCGCACGCCGCCGCCTGTGGGGCGGGGGTGGGCATGTTCCTCAGGTGGGTGACGAAGCTGGCGGGGCGGGGGTGGGCATGTTCCTCAGGTGGGTGGCAGGACGGGGGTGGGCATGTTCTTCAGGTGGGTGGCAGGACGGGGGTGGGCATGTTCCTCAGGTGGGTGACGAAGCTGGCGGGGCGGGGGTGGGCATGTTCCTCAGGTGGGTGACAAAGCTGGCGGGCGGGGGTGGGCATGTTCCTCAGGTGGGTGGCAGGACGGGGGTAGGCATGTTCCTCAGGTGGGTCACGAAGCTGGCAGGGCGGGGGTGGGCATGTTCCTCAGGTGGGTGGCGGGGCGGGGGTGGGCATGTTCCTCAGGTGGGTGACGAAGCTGGTGAGGCGGGGGTGGGCATGTTCCTCAGGTGGGTGACGAAGCTGGTGAGGCGGGGGTGGGCATGTTCCTCAGGTGGGTGGCGGGGCGGGGGTGGGCATGTTCCTCAGGTGGGTGGCAGGACGGGGGTGGGCATGTTCCTCAGGTGGGTGGCGGGGCGGGGGTGGGGTGGGCATGTTCCTCAGGTGGGTGACGAAGCTGGCAGGGCGGGAGTGGGCATGTTCCTCAGGTGGGTGGCGGGGCAGGGGTGGGCATGTTCCTCAGGTGGGTGGCGGGGCGGGGGTTTGAAATTTTCCTCAGGTGGGTGGCGGGGCATGGGTGGGCATGTTCCTCAGGTGGGTGGCGGGGCGGGGGTGAGCATGTTCCTCAGGTGGGTGGCGGGGCGGGGGTACGGTCACGCCTGGTTGGGTGGGTCTGGTTCAGAGCTCCGACCGTTAACTGTTCTACCCACCCCCCATCAGGATAAGGGAGTGTGAGATCGTACTGATGGCCAGTAAGACGCGAGGGAGCACGTACCCCGCTCCTTACCTTGACGACTACGGCGAGACGGATCCCCAGCTAGGGTAGGCATCTCTCTCTCTCTCTCTCCCTCCCTCCCTCTCTCTCTCCCTTTCTCCCTCGCTCTCCCTCTCTGTCTCCCTCCCTCTCTCTCTCTCTCTCTCTCTCTCTCTCTCTCTCTCTCACCTCAACAGTTACTTAAGATTTTAGACTTTATGTATATTTTCCAAAGCTGACCCTTAGTAGTGTGGTTAGAATCATGTATCACTGACAGACGTGTGTGTGTGTGTGTGCGTGTGTGTGCGTGTGCACGTGTGTGTGTGTGTGCGCGTGCGTGCGCTTGTGTGTTTATCTATGCGTTGTCCAGGAGGGGGAACCCCCTGCACCTGTGTCCCGAGCGCTACAGGAAGCTGCACCACCTGTGGCAGCAGCACTGCATCCTGGAGGAGATCGCCCGCAGCCTGGAGGTGGTCAACGTCATGTTCGCCTTCGAGTGGCAGATGCTGTGAGAGGCGCGCCCGTGCGTGCTGGGCGGGGCCCCCGGGGCGGAGGGTGCCGCCGTATAGCAGGGCCCTGCGGCGTCGCTCCGCCTGATACGCAGCCACACGAGCGCCCACACACTCACACACACACACACACACACACACACACACACACACACACACACACACACACATCCTCGCAGCGAATCGGAGCCTCCCCCGCCCCCTCCCCAGAGCAGCCATTCCCCTCCCCCACAACCCCCGAACGGAGTCCAGACAGCCGGGGCAGAGAGAAGGAGACGACGAGTGGGAGGGCCGAGTGGCCTCATGTCTGCCGCGAGGGAACCTCTGAGTTTTACTCGGAACAACGTTCCCCCGCTCCTCTCCAAAGTCGCTTTTCTTGAAATACAGAAAAAAAGAACGGAACACACCCCGATATGTCTCTGTCATCGTCAGCTCGTGTGTGTGTGGTTAAATCAGATCTCGTCGTGCGATCTGTTTATATTGGCTCTGAAACGTTCCTAAAATGTCGGCCGCGTTTCTCTCTTCACATTATACAGCAGTTACTTGAAATTACATCCAGACTGTTCTCTAAACATGCATGTATATTAATTTATCTTGTTCTCAGTTCTTGTAAAGAATTGGGTGAAAACGGCATATTTACCGTGCTAACTATGAGGAAACCCGATAGGCCAGGCAGATACATGCATCACACACTTCTTTGTCACGTCTTTAATCTTTGAAAGAGGAACTATTTATGGGAACCGCTCAATTCAAAACCGGGATTGTTCTAATCACATTTTGCTGTGGATATTCTATTCAAATTTATTTACAATAGAACACTAATGATGGAGGAGATGCCGCTTCCTACCAGCAACGAGTAGGACAATAAAACACAGAAGTAAAATGCTACTGCAATAGCCTGAGACAATATTGTACATTTTATTGGAGAGAATATACGGCACTAAGATATGATTTAATAATTAAGTGGACCTTTATACATCAATCTTTTCAGGAAGCTGAAGATGTGTGCATATACTGTATGGTTTTATTTGGATTTATTTTCCTCATGTGCTTAACAGTGCTGTATGATAACCAGGCTGTTTAAATAAAGATATTATCTACAGTAGATGACCAGCTCCTGTTTCCTCTATCATGCTCTATACGAGTTAGAATACCATTTCTCTTTAATGGTGTCCATTCCCCACTCATTGATGAGGAACCAATCACAAGGGATCGTATGATGCGAAAGAGACCGTTGTAGCGACATGTTACAGAAAGAGAATATCCAGTTACTATACATAGATATTAATGAATGGCTACCGTAGTGCTGTATTCTAGTGTGAATCCTATTTTCCTACCGTTCCCCCTTAGCTTCTCTCGCTCAGCAGGATGAGTGCTCAGTCATGTAATCAGCCCCTGGCTACCAGGACTAGTCTGACTGGCCAATGACCTGCTCTGGGAGCAGGCTGCTGATGGCGGCTGAGGAACACACTACTATGATGAATAGCACGTGCTAAAATCACCACCTCATTTAATGTCATTGTGAAATAATAATAGTAATACATTGGATTTAAAAGTGCCTCGTAAGCTTCACTCATGTCCTGTGCTGCGCTGCTTTGACAGAGAGAGACGCCACACTGGACTCTTGCCAGGAAGGAGGAGCTACTGTAGTAGCTTGTAGTTCTCAGTAGAAATTTGTAGTTCTCAGCGCGTCAGAGCGATCTTTAAATCCTTTTTCCCTTTGTCCCTGTGTTCTAGTAATAATATGTGTGTATGCTGACTGGCTGGAGCTGAGCTGAGACGTGGAGGTGAATCCCATTAGCTCTCAGATTATGGGCCGTCATTAACATTGGAGGGTCTCAAGGACCACCTCCTACAGTCCCCAATCCCGGGCAGGACCAATCCCTATAATACACTCACTGACTTTCAATAAGAACACTGTTTTATTGTGCACTTTAACAATTCACAGCATGAAAGGAAAATGGACATACTGTACACATTTGATGATCAAGTGTTGCACATCAGAGTACAAAGATAGCACCTGTGATGGTGACTTAAGTGATGGAACCTTATTCTCAGTCTACACACTTCCGTAGGAGGCAGTCCCTTAAATGTCTGATAGCAGTCATATTCCCACTTAATGATACAGGAATGATCTTGTGTTTGAAAAAAAGATCGAAAGGTTCATAATGGTCTTATAGTATAGTTATTATGGCAATTATTTTCTCACCGACAGCACTGAACTACACCCGCAATAGGCTTCCCACAGCCTCCTTAAGTCACAAAACGATGTACCTTGTCCCAGATCAATGTGTTAAAGGCTTGATTATGATTACTCTGTCACTTACAATCTCACAACATACAATCTGCAGTGCACTGGTCTACAGTGCTCGATGAAATAGGGGATGTCTACAGAGAATAAAACAGGACAGAGCTAGTTTTGTTTTCATTTTTTTTAATCACTAAGGGGCATTATTTCCCATTTATCCCCTTCTACCTATATTCAGTGGTGTTCACGTTCACAGTGGTCCTTACAGTTTAGATTACGGTGTCTGTAGGCGATACAGTCTGGCTGAGGCACATAACATGTATTTTACTGTTCTGTTGACTTTGATTTGCAGTAATGGAAATAGAAAAATATCATCTTGTTGGAGATGTTGAATTATTGTATTGGCTTGAATAAACATGGCCTCTGTGGCTGATTACAGTAAATGTGTAGTAGATACAGTACTGTTTGGCTTTCACTCTTAAACCAGTTGCTAATTCTTATCTGAAATTGATTATCCTACATTCTATTCTATCATTCTTTATCTTGATCTCCTGGGCTAAAACAGTTTGTTATTTTAATTTGTCCAATCTGCTCTCATGGACATAACTCATCTTAAAATCCTGGCCAGTCACAAGAGTCCAAGACCCGCGTGAAGCGTCCTTTCCACAGGGTTTTGTTTACAGTAGCCATGTTTGTTATTGTCACTAGGACCCCTGGAGAGGTGCTAGGGCAGAGGTCAACTGGCAATGGGTATCTGCTTTGGTCGCACACTGTCTGGTCCGTAGTGGGCTGTGGAGGGGACGTCTATGTTGGGGTCTCCGTTGTTGGCCGTGTCGATCTGGTTGCACTTGCCCAGGTTCTTGATGATGTTGAAGTTGGAGCGGGCCGTCTCCGCGAAGCTGTTCTCCAGGAGCCAGCCATCGGACTCGGAGTCTGGGTCCCCCTGCCTCAACACGTTCTCCAGGGAGGTCTGGAGGTAGCGCACCCCGGTCAGCACCGAGAGCTACGGGTTAGAGACGACGACACGGTCACTTGTTTACTGTAAATCAACTCATAGTTCACAAACTATTTATGATGTAATATATGTATGTGGTCAAAGCAACTGTAGGTATTTTTGGGATTGTCACATATGACCCAGCAGAGAGAGGACAAAGGGTGTGTCCACGAAGAAAGCTGCATGGATCACCCGGGGCTAATGTTACACTAGAGATTTAGTAAGGGATTAGGCAGCATGCAAAGTGAATGAACAAACGACTAATCACAGCGCAGAAGTAGAGAGGGTGTGGGTCTGGGTCCAGGGGGCAACATACAATTCCACTTCCTGTCGGAATAAATTTCCTCACAGACTTATGTCCTACTGCAGCTACACACAGATCAGACCATCATTAATCCGTTTCCATCAAGAGCTAGATCACCTTTGCAGAGATCATAATAGAAACGCGACCGTTATCGGACCGTAGAAACGCAACCGTTATTAGACACACAAAGACACTTCCTGGCACGGCATGACCTCTGACCTCAAATAGCCAGATGATGAGCACGGTGAGTCCGATGGACTGCAGGATGTGTGTGTAGTACTCCAGCAGTGCATGGCGGCAGCCCTTCATCCACAGGTTGAGCTCCTCTGCCTGGTACTCGTAGTTGAAGTGGGCGGAGTTGTTGGTGATCTGGTGCTGGATGCAGGGCCGCGGGGAGTTGACGTTGCAGCAGCTGAAGGGGACGCCGTCCATCAGGTACTTCCCCTCCACGTTGCTCCTCAGTCGGCTGGAGGGGGGGGGGGGGGGGGGGGGGGGTGACAAGGAGGGGAGATGTTACTGTGGGATACCCCAGTCTCTGGGTCGGAGAGCGCGACGGTTACGGTGACTGTAAATGGACGTCTTTTCTTGAATATCTAGTCTACGCACGGACTGAGGAGCCCAGCGATGACAGCAAGGCGCTCTGTATGAACCTACCATGTAGTATACTGTAGGACATCCTATCAATCTTTACTTACTCCATCACCTCTCTTTATGGCTGAAACATGTATACTGTAGGACATCCTATCAATCTTTACTTACTCCATCACCTCCCTTTATGACTGGACCATGTATACTGTAGGACATACTATCAATCTTATCTTACTCCAGCACCTCCCTGTGGGACATGACCAGTAGACCTGACCATGTACTGTATGTAGGACATGTCTTTACTTACTCCACCACCTCCCTGTGGGACATGTCCAGGTAACGGCTGCTGACCCACTGAATCTGGAACCAGTCCCTGAAGCCGGTGTTGCCGCAGCACTGGAACTGGATCTGCAGCAGGTCCACGGTGCGCTTCAGGAAGCACCGCCCCGGCGTGTCCGTGTCCTTATAGAACCTCATGGCGTCCCTGAGCCCCTGGGTCAGCGAGTCCTCCAGCTCGCTGTGCATGCTGTAGCACATGAGCGCCCCCACCAGGACGGAGAAGGTGAAGAAGAAGGTGCAGATGATGTAGGGCAGCATCACCAGCTTCCAGCGCAGGAACTTGGTGGTGTCCACGCAGTCGTAGCAGATCTTCCCGCCCAGGAAGTTGATGCCGCAGGCGATAAGGCCCACGGCGATCAGCATGTTGGGGACGTAGTGGATGTCCCTCTCGGCCATCAGCTCCCAGCGCTTGTTGATCTCCACCTTCAGGAAGAGGCCCAGGCAGAACAGGATGAGGCCCGTCACCACCGAGACCCAGTTCAGAATCCACAGCACCTGGGCGAGCTTGTCCCTCTTGTTTTTGGTGAACTTCACCCGCAGGACGGCCATCTTAGATCGGTCGTGTCGTTTGGGGTCAGGGTGGGGGGTGGAGGGAGGGGGGTGTAGGGATCTATCTCTTATGGGGGACTTAGGAAGGGGGGGAGGTTACGGATGGGAGCACTCTGAAGGTCCTCACATAAGCAGCTTAGTTATGATCAATATCCGGACCACATGCATTCCATTTACAGGTGTCGGCAAGGCCTGAGAAATGAAAATGGAATGACGATCAATATCCAATATAACATAAGCACACTGAATGCGTGCCTACACGATGTTCTCTGAAGTGCTGTATTTAAAGTAAATTGGCTCTTTGCTGACAGATATGAAGCATGACATATAATCAGATCCAGTGCAGTTGAATCCAAGAGCATAACACTTTGATGCAGCAATTATCGGTCTGACATTCGATATCAGACACAAAGACCTATTCTAGGAAGATAAAACGATAAAAAAAAAACTCAGCATACAGGATGAAGCAACAATTATTTCTAATAGGTTATTTACACAACACCTGAGGATTCCCATTCAATAGCAGTGCCCTGAGGACCTTCACCTGCACTCACGGACAGACAAACAGACAGAGGTCCTTTTAGGTGCTTTAGCTGAGTGCACAGCAGAGCCAGGTCTTCCCTGCAGACTAGGAACAGGGGGAGTCGACCAACCTCACCTACCTCAGTGTGGGGTAGCGTTCACATGGTCGGTCCTACACCCCTCCGGCCTGTGCTTAGGGGTTGGTCTTCCCCTCTATGGACAGACATCCTCTCGGCCCTCAGGCTGGCTGAAGGGACACCGGTGGAGCGGACGCCTGTGGCCGGCAGCATCGCAGTCTGCTGGCCAAGTCCTTCCACTCCCTGTAATCAGCTCTAATCATTAATCAGCCCTGCGGGGATTTGCAACCACCTTCTGTCACCTGCACAAATCTGACTGCGGCAGCCCTGAAAGTAGTAGTGGCCAGATTCCTTGTGTGTGTGTGTGTGTGTGTGTGTGTGTGTGTGTGGGTGTGGGTGTGGGTGTGGGTGTGTGTGTGTGTGTGTGTGGGTGTGGGTGTGGGTGTGTGTGTGTGTGTGTGTTTTCCTGGTATGAGAAGTCTTACTGTTCCTTTACTATGACTTTGAAAGAGTGAAGGGGATGCACAAAGGCTAAATCTAACATTCAGTGCTGACATCATATACCATAATATTCATAGTAATAACTCGATATTATATGTCCATATGCAAAGAGGTTGTGCAACATTAGAAATACTGTTTTGGTGTCATATTAGTTAAGATTGAATTTTTTTCAACATCTGAATTCTCAACTAGAGGGCAAATAAGTTAGTGCTGCCCTCTGGTGTTTGGGTTGAAGTACTACACATAATCAAGCCATCTGGGAATTTTAATGGGTCAAGAGAGAGTTTGCGCTGACTGAGAATGAAGACAGAGTTCAGCCTCTTACCAGTTGTACTACAGTAGCTAATTTAATGAGCCTCAGTCCTACCAAGCACATGCTGTCTAACTCCCTGTCTCGCTCTCTCTTTCACACACACACACACACACACACACACACACACACACACACACACACACACACACACACACACACACACACACGTAGCCAAGTCAACCAATGAGATGTTCACCAAGAGTGAGATTACTGGATTACCCTGCTCCAAAGGAGCTTGTGTAAGAAGAGAACTCTCTACTGTCCCAGTCAGCAGATCCACGCAGAGAGATGACATGATCCCCAAGCTGGCATCGCTCCACCACTCCACCACTCTACCACTCTGTACCACAACGCTGACAGGACAGGACAGGTAGGTTCTGGAGACCGCGTCTCTTTCTGCTGCCTACCTCAAAACATTTTAAAAATGGAATAACTAGCGATAATCTGTTCTCAAACGGTCCATGGACCTGGTGGTGTGTCAACATCATGAAGAGAAGATGTCCAGGCTTACTTACCGCCCCACGTTACCTAACTAGTCCACCTGTTCACTTGCTTCATGTACAGTATCCATGACAGTTTAATAGACTGAGTGAAGTCCTAAGTTTTGTGTCTTTAAATGTATCTGTAAATGTCTGAATAGCAGTGAACCTCTGATGTCAGAGAATGTCGTTCATGTTGTCCTATGGCTTAACATTCTTCTGTTTAAGGTCTCCATTCCAATGCAGTGGGATTATTGCATAGCCAACTGTGAATATATATGAGGGATTAGCTTCAGCAATGACCTATTGAAATGAGGAATAGAGCGGTATGTTTTATCAATGCAGGAAATCCCTTGATATGCATCAAACAGGAACTTGTCTTTGTCTAAAGCCTGCTTGTAAAGACGCCCGCAGTCACTCAACCATTTTATACTTCAGTTTGAGCCCTCACTGTTCACGGTGTGAGAGCGAAGACCAGCATGCTGGACACAGAGGAGCAGTGGTCCCGGGCCTTGGCCAGCAACAACGTCAGGGTCATCCTCCGCTGGCTACGCAGCCTCTTAGCCGAACGTGAGAGCATTCATATCTCTACCGTATCTTCATCTGTCCTGGGAGGGATATATGCCGTAACAAGTGCGGCCATTTCTTCTTTCGTCTTGCCAGTAGGTGACGCTGAGGTGGATGAACGCCTCGCCACCTTCAGCCGCTGGGTGCAGAGAACAGCAGAGTTCTCTAAAAAGGAACTACTCACCCTGTGTAAGTTGGTACACTGTAGTCACCCTTCGCAGGGCCGGCAGTAGGCCTACCACAGATCTACAGTACCACAGATCTACAGTAGCCTACCACAGATACAGTATATCCCCCCTAACTTGACGGTCTCTTCCTCACTGGTCCCCCCCGGCTCCAGGTCTCAGTCGCTGCCAGGGCCTGTGGATGTTCCTGGAGCAGAGCTCCTTCACCAGGGTGCACCTGCTGGTCCAGAGGCTGAGGAACCTGCTCATCCTGGCCCAGTGGGGGAGGAGGCAGCTCAGCCTGGCGCACCTCTGGCACGGTACCGCTCCGCGCTACACACTTCCTTAATACTCCGGAACTCGCAGCCGCTCGTGGACGCATCGGATAATTACCGTCGGTTGTTGTTGCCCGTGCATGTCTTCTCTTCAGGCCTGGGGGTGCCGTGCGAGACGTGCAGCGGAGCGAGCGGGTTCTCCGCCGTGGGGCGGGGCTGCTGGGACCGGGAGCGCCGGGCCCTGAAACGGCACATCTGGCTGGGGAGGCTGGTGCAGTGGTGGGGCATCACGGGACTCCTGCCCAAGTACCCCGGTAGGACCGCCTATAACGGCGGCGGGAACGCCGCCTCGCTATAAAACCTCTCCTAGTGGACCCCTGGGCGAGGCAGACACTGATGGATGTGCCGCTGTGTCTTCTGCTCGTCCCGACAGAGGCCCAGGAGCTGAAGCGGATCTCCCAGATGTGGAGGGAGATGGATCACAGCCACCGCAGGGCCTCTGTGCACACACCCGGGTAACTCGTCAATCTCTCTCTCTCTCTCTCTCTCCCTCCCTCCCTCCCTCTCTCCTCCTCCTCCTCGTTCCTCAATCATACTCTTTTCCCCACCATCCCCCTTGTTTCTCTGCTTTTCTTCGACAAGATGGGAGGAGGGGGGAAGAGAGAGGTGGAGTTCTCTGATCGAGGGTATAGTGGCTCAGGTCAATCTCTCTCTCTCTCTCCCTCCCTCCCTCCCTCCTTCTCTCCTCCTCCTCCTCCTCGTTCCTCAATCATACTTCACCTTTTCCCCACCATCCCCCTTGTTTCTCTGCTTTTCTTCGACAAGATGGGAGGAGGGGGGAAGAGAGAGGTGGAGTTCTCTGATCGAGGGTATGGTGGCTCAGGTGAACAAACAGCGCGGACCCGTCTGGACGTTGGGGGACTGCGCAGACCAGGTGTACCCTCCCCCTAGCCTGCAGGCTGTGCTCAAGCTGGCTCTGGTGCCTCACGTCGACAACATGTCCGTCCAGGCCATTGTATCCTAACTAATACGAATCTCCCAAAATGTCTTTATTCTAAATATTTGAGTGAGTTTGACCATCTTATTTTATTTTTTATTTTTTTTAATGTTTATGTCTGAACCGCACTTAACACGGTATGTCTCAGATCATGTACTTCATCCTGGACATGGCCAACTTCCTGCAGTGCAAAGACAACCTTCTGCAGTCCTTCTGCCACGCCTTCACCATCCCTCCCCGCGTCTCCCAGCAGATCAGAGGCTTCTGGCTCCTCGACCACGGCCACGTGTCGGTACGTCGACCAGGGGGCCGCTGGGCTCTACACAGCCTGGTATCCACGCCTTACGCATAGCTGCATCGGAGTCAAAATGGCGGCTGCAGTTTCCAAACACCTATGCCCCTGTGTAGGGCGCCATGGAGCTACTGCTGAGCCCCAGATCCGCCAGCCCCCGGCGGCCTTGGCAGCATCGCTGTATCCTCCGCAGCCTGCTCCGCAGGAAGCAGCCCCGCGCGGCACTGAAGTACCTCCTCTGGACAGGCCCCACCATGGACGGCCCCGACGACCTCAAACTCTGCGTGGAAGTACTCCTGCAGAATGGGTACAGCCAGATAACGCTCACGATGGCTGCACAGCAAGATGTAACTCTTATGATTCAGTTTCGGTATCGTTTTGTTTGTTGTGTTTATGTTTTTCTCTCAGTCGGGTCACGGACGCCTGGGCGCTTATAAGAAAAGGCCACACAGGAAGTGATGACATTGTCAGGTACTTCCTCCAAGCATGTGAGCGGCTTGGCTTGTGTGCGGAGGCTTCAAACTGCAAAGCAGCAGTAGTGTACAAGGTGATCTCTTTGAAACATTCACACTGCAGATATAAGGGGGGCACGCAGGGCCGGCTCTAGACTTTTGGAGGCCCTAGGCAACATTTTCTGTGGCGGCCCCCTTTTGAAATACACCCACCATCAAGCAATAAAGACTGAGGCGCTATCATTCCTTCGTAATGTAACCTTAGGCTATCAGCAGCAGGAAGTACGCTCTTGAGTATAATGTTCGAATGGAGCCAATCAGATCAATCTACAGTTCAGTACTGCTGGGGGAGAGAAGGCCTCACTGAAATCTAGGTTTTATGATCTCTGGCATGGACAGTATCCAATGAGAACGTTAACACTTTTTATATAGAGTACAAAAAAAAAGTTTTGCGAGGCTGGAGGCCCTAGGCATTTGCCTACTCCGCCTATAGGAGACGCCGGCCCTGGGGACATGTGAACTGTTTCCAGACATTTATGATTGTTTTTTTCATTTGCTGTAATAAGAGTGAAGACCATGATGATGATGATGATGATGGAGAAGAAGAGAGTTCTCTTCGACCGCAGAGGACCCTGTGGACACACTTGGCAGTGAAAGAATCAGGTACGGATTTCTGTTACTACAGTAAACGACTATGAATGACATGAGAACCTGAAGACTGAATTCACAGCGACGTTTTATTGCAGGTCTGCCTCTTCGCCCATTCTCCGCCCTGCTGTACCAGTCTCAGAAAACCAACGAACTGTCCTCAGAGGATGTTCTCAGACTGCTCAGGGAGGCCGTGAGACAACTGCGCCCGCCCCGAATAAGAGCGAGGTACATTATCCAAGAGACCGACACTTTGTACCTGCTGTGTCCGTGTCTGTGAGCACAATCAAGTATTTCCTTCTATTGACCTGGGTCTCAGTGAGGTGGTCTGGATGTGTGAGGCCCCGGAGAATGGACGCAGCGGCCTGGGCGTGTCCAGCCAGGCTCTACACCACCTCCTCCCTGGTCCTCCCCTCCTCCCTGGTCCCTCCCCAGTGGACAGACCTGACCTGGAGGAAGATCAGCCCCTCATAACTGCGGAATATTACCCATGTGGCAAAGTGAGTGTAGGAATGAGCTGAGGACCAGTGCTGTGTTGATAAGTATAATAACGTAAAGGAGGATGATGAGCTGTCTTAACCACGATGCACGTCACAAACTTCATCCGTGTTTGTCTTCTGAATACAGGAGAAGCCCCGGTCCCCGGGTCACCTCTCCGCTCCGTCCGCCTCCACGGAGAGCTCTGACTCCGCCTCCTCCCTCACCTCGGCCTCGTCCTCCCCGCCCCGACCGACACGGGGGCGTCCGTACGAGTACGAGAGCACCGTCACGCTGCAGTGGATCTCCGCCCTCCTGGAGTGCCACGGCAGGCGGGAGGAGAGCGGGGCGACCTCGGTGGACGCGCCCCCGGGCCGCCCTGACCTGGCACTGACACTAGAGGGCGCCGCAGACTCAGACTCCTTCAACAGCTTGAGCAAGGAGCGCGTGGAGGAGCTGGTGTTCTTCACTGAGAGTGAGCTGTAGACTAATAGCTGCCTTTTCCACCTTCACCACCAAATCATTAGCTCCATTTTTAGTGATCCTGAAAATAATTTGTTATTTCCTTAGGGGGAGCGGAGGAGATCCTGACCAGCTCCTCTCCGCTGGCGGGGGAGACTGCAGGACGATCTGCGGTCCAGGACCTTCCTTTAGACAGAAGGTGACCTCACACAAACCTCACACCTTTGATGACAAACTGACACCCGCTCAGTATTTAGATTATGCCTTCAAAAAACAGACTGAATGACTTAATGAAACAGAGTAAATTAGACCTCTACAGTGCATGTTCAACATACAGTATTACCTTGTTTGATTGACAGGCCAAGAGGCAGGCTGAACCTCCCTCCTCAATTTTACAGTAATGAAGACAACCAATCAGTGCCCTCCGCGAGTCATATGGAGAGCCACAACTTCCTGACACCTGACTACGGTGAGCACCTGCATCTGACAATGAGAGATAACGAGATGTCAAGTCAATTGACATCTCGACATTGATAGCAATCTATAATATATTTGCAGATAAACTGGACTACTGCAAGAGTGTGTCTGAAGATATCACTCCTTGGCCTCCGAATGTGACGTCTGTGTTCACTGTCACAGCTTCAATAGACCAATCAGAGAGAGTCCTCCCCCAAACCTCCATTGCGATTGGGCCTGTCAAATCTCATTGCTTCCTGGAACTGGAGCCCTTGCAGGTGAAGTGTCTCTTATCCAATCACATACATTATGTACAGTGGATAATCAATCACCTGTTGGCCAATGGTATTTCTGTATTTCTGCTTATTTAGAGAGCGTCTGAGCCACTGCAGCTTGACGAGGCGCTGGAGTGTTTCCGACGGGACTCCCAGCATGCAGTGGACCAGCCGGAGATCTTGACCTCCTGTGCGCTGACCGAGGCCACCCAGCAAGACCTGCTGCTGACCGGGCCGCACCGCTGCTCAGCCCCGGAGGGGGAGCCGGACAGCCGGGGCCCGGGGAGGCGCGGGAGGCGTTTCTCCCTGCAGGATTCCTCCCTGCTCATCCCCGGGCGCCGCTCCCTTGGGGCAGAGACCGCCGGCAGGGACGGGCTCCCTGGAGCGGTCGAGGTCTCGCCCGGGAAGGAGACAGCCGGTGTCAGGAGCAGCTCAGGCCGACATGGCCACTGCAGACTGGACAGCTGGTGGGAACAGGCCCCGGAGACACAGAGAGCCCCCAGCAGCCCGCTGCCCCCCATCGAGCAGGTGCCCACCATGCCAGGTAATGTCTCTACAACACGCTCATATGCAAATCACTACACTCTGATGTATGTTATAATGCTGCAATTTCAATAAACAACAAGAGAAACACAACTGCAGGTGGGCAACAAACAAGGAAATATACAGAGCCGTAAGAGATGTAATATTTGCCATTTTGAATCCCAAAAGGTTTCTTTGGAAATCATGTGGATGTGTGTAGAGATAACAGGCTTGCATTTAGAAAAGCTATTTAGTGTCACCACTACTGAAGGTCAACGGAAGGATAGTTATCCACCAGAGTCAGTATCATTGATTCATATCCATGCATAGGATGTATTATCTACAGTACTTGTCTATGTTAGGTAAGCACCTTGCATGGCAGCTACCCTCATTGGTGTGTGAATGTGTGTGTGAATGGGTGAATGAGAGGCCATTGTAAAGCGCTTTGAGTGCCGCTAAGGTGGAAAAGCGCTATACAAGTGCAGTCCATTTACCATTTACCATTTATGTTGAAGAATCGAATATGTTTTCATGTTTTCCCACTTAAAGGGAAGCATAGAGAGAAAGAAATACCCTTTCTCTGGATTGATCCTGGCAGGCAACTGGTGGTGTCACACATGGCTAACAGGCGTGACCAGCCCCTGATCCATGAAATGTGATTGTGTGCATGTGTGTGTGTATGCGTGTGTGTGTGTGCTGTGTTTGTTTGGCTGTTGTTGCGGGGCTGTTCCAGGTCCACAGTGGGAGGGGGACTGAGGTGTGTGTCTTGAAAGGCAGGGGGTCCTGGCTGCTGGTGGGGGGGGGGGGGGGGGGGGAGATATGAATCCCACCCCCTGCTCCGGGCCTGGGCCTGCCACTGGTCTCACCCTCAAGCAGATGGAGCTCTGCTGGGCCGCACCGATGACCACCTGGGGGAACCATGAGCCTGCTGGATCACAATCCAGCCCCTGCCTGTCACTGGCCCCGCGGCTGAACACAGCAACACACAGCAGGGAACCACTGTGACATTTAATTAAATCAATAGTTTCAAATGACAAGTGACCCTGACATCCTCCGTTCTCTTTCGCCATCCTGTATCCCTGGATGTGTTTGTGTGTCTTCTTCCTGTTACAGACAGAGAGTGGCTAATGTAGCTCAACACATTGTCTGTAGTTAAAGAACATTCTGATTTGTCATACTCAGAAGAGAGGACATCTCTTGCTCCTGGGCGGCCATGTTCTCCCAGTCCCACCGCTCTGGACCAGTCAGCTAAGCAGAAAGGAGAGAAGTGGGAGGTCGAACAGGTACAGTCTAATAGACGTATGTGTGTGTGTGTGTGTGTGTGTGTGTGTGTGTGTGTGTGTGTGTGCACAGTTGTGTGTGTGTGTGTGTGTGTGTGTTTGTGTGTGTGTGTGTGGCTGTGTGGGTGTGTGCTTTTGTTTGTATTTTGTGAGTGTGTGTGAATGTGTGTGTGTGTATGTTTGAATTTATAAAAAAATATAGTTACTATGGCCAAAGGAGGGCAGTATTGTTCCAGCAGTTTTTATTGTCTCCAGTTTAGATGATCTCATTCTTGCCCCGTCCAGCCCAGCCCAACCCAGCAGGTGTCCTCTCTCCTCCCCCTCCTCCCCCCCTCCTCCTCCTCCTCCTCTCCCACTCCCCTCCCTCTTCTTCTTCTATACAGTATAAACCAGATTCTTATCCTCACTGGCCAAAGATGTAATCTACTGAGAAGCATCGCAAAATAAAGCAAAACAATAATTCTGTTTTAGTAATAAATCATTCAAAAACCATTTGAGTTAAATTGACCCGGTAAACGTATGATGTCAGCAGTGAATGAACAGCATGTGCACTGTAATGCAGCTCTACGGATATGATTAGGCAGTTGTTTAATTTGGATTTAATTAGATAATTGCTTAATTGGGATGTAATCATCTAATTGTTCTGTTGGAGTCACAGGAGCCATATGGAACCAGGCAGGTGAAATGTAATTAAGGAAAGTTAATACATCATGGCACACCAGATGATAGGGGCTTTAGGCGAGCAGCAGTATATTTGTTACAACAGTCTGTATTAATGGTGGCTGCTTCTGAAGTGCTGATATTGCACATACTGTGCTGGTGAAGCCAAAAAAGAATAGTGTCTTATTCTAGTATTAACATATTATAACGCATAATGCTTGATTTTACTTTGTATATAACTGATTGTAATCTCTGCCACGTACTGTATCTGTGATGGAGAGTAACAGGGTTCTGTGTTTTGATAGATTGGCAGATTGAGAGATATCAATGACTAATGGGTGAAAATGAAATACTGAGCTGAGTCTTATAAAGTCATTATCATCAGTAGTTAAATGCAGGACTAGCTAAAGATAACACGGACGCAGGATATTAGAATGACTTAATTTACCACTGTTCATTTATAATAATTTATGTAAATCATAACATTTTATGGTAAACATCCAACGTGACCTCTTACTGTACGTACATCATTTATGAGGAAACATCGTTTATGAGGAAACAAGGTTGGCATGTTTATGAATGGGATATTTGTGAAAATGTGCAATATTAGTATGGAGAGAGAGAGTCATGATGGATAAAGAAGACTGATGATGTTGTGTTGTGTTACGTTGCACTGTGTTGTGTTGTGGCAACACATGCAGGGTATTCACAGGGAGATGAATGGCCCATATTAGGAGCATTTAATCAGCCCCTGACCCTGCGGTTGGACTCTCCTCCACCCCCCTGCGGAGAGATTAATGGGCACAGGATATTTCATCACCCCCCACCACATCACAGTGCAGGATATGAGGGCCTAATTGTGTCTGTTTGCCGCTGTCCTGTTGTCCCCCAATGGTGCAGGCAGAGGAGGAGGAGCCTGCAGCCCCCGGGGCTTCTGGGACGGCCCCTCAGCAGCGGGCGGAGCAGGAGCAGGGCACGCCACGGCAGCGAGGGGCGTGGCCCAGGAGGGTCAAGCGTGTGAAGAAGGCCTGACGTCACGCAAAGAATTATTATATTATGCTAAAGATATTATACAGTATTATGTTAGATATGTTGTATTATGAGTGTGTGTGTGTGTGCGTATGTGCATGCACAATTAGATGAACATTTCAAAATAGAGATTTAATAGCAAGTGATTATGTTGTTCATCAACTCATACACACACACGGCTTCTAGAGCTTTCTCTTTTTTCTTTTTTTTTCTTTGCGGAAATATTCAATAAATAAATAAAATAAATAGATTGTTGATTTTATAGATTAATCACAGTAACTCATTTAAAACTATGCACATGCAAATAAATGCAACAGTGATTTTCTAAAAGGAGCTGGTGAAGTTACTCAGAATGCTAAATGTTATTCCCCTCGCTGTAATGCAACGGTAAAGGCTACCGTAGTTCCCATAAACGCAGAGGCCATTTAGCTTAGGGTTTTATGTTAGGTTAAGGTTTGGGTTAAGTTTAGGGTTAGGTTATGGTTAAGGTTAGGTTAAGGTTAGGTTTAGATTTAGGGTTGGGGTAAGGCTAGGTTTAGGGCTGTGGTTAGGGTTTGACCGGTCTCTGAATTTATGGGAAGTAGCCACTACCGTAATGCAACCAAGCCTAGAACAGCCATGATCGTCACCATGGCTGCCATGGGTTGACCTTTGACCCTAAGCTTCTACATCCCCTTTGCTGTCACATGGGGTTCGGCTTCCTAATAGAGTGGTCAGATTTGTTGTGACAGCTTCTGACTTCCGTAGCAACCTGGCCTGCATGACTGGACACACCCCTCTCCTTATAAGGTAATACCACACGCACACAAAAAAAACATCGGTCAATAATTAATCTCTCTGCAATTATTGATATGGCATACATTATTAAATGATTCTTGAATTGGAAATTCAGATTAGATGATCGGTACTGCCTCAATCCTTACAGCAGATAAAAGGACATTTGAGATGATTGTAAGCATAAAGACCAACGCTGCACTGAGTTCTTAGAGCATAGCATGATGTCCTTCACATTTCTGTTCCAGATTTTTCTGTAGTTTCCTCCTTTACCAAAGTGATGTTGCTTTTCCTCCTCATGAAAAATGGATGACCTCCAACGCTGGCTGCTGCTCGCCCTCTCGCCCCACATTTGCACAGCAGGGCCCAGTGGGACAGACGGGGCTTGCATCCTCTCTCCTCCCTCTCTCTCTCTCTCTCTCTCTATCCTCCTCCTCTCTCTCTCCCTCCCTCCCTCCCTCCCTCCCTCTCTCTCTCTCTCTCTCCCTCTCTCTCTCTCTCTCTCTCTCTCGTTTCTCTCTCTCTCTCTCTCTCGTTTTGGGGGTGAATAACTTAACACACATTTCAGCTTGACACACTTCTGCGCTGGGGGTCCCTGGGTCCCTGGCCTGTCCAAGAGCCCCCACACACTGCATTATTCAAGTGTGTGTGCTTAAGTTTGTGCATCTGTGTTTGTTGTGTGTTGTATGATGCTAGTATGACCTCACCAGGTGTAACAACAGGCTTTACTGCACAGAGCAGACAGTGTTTTAGATGCCTTATACAGTATGGAGGGAACCAGAGTACACAGTGATTGGGTCTTGGCTGCACATAGTTTACCTGTAGGCATCAGGTTAGGTTACATGAGCACATAGATTTACTTCAGTCCAATAGTTTCACTTACATCACGCAGTGTGTAATACAAGAGCACTAACGCGGTAATAACCCCAGGTAAGAAATCCAACACTGTGGATCTCATCACACACACTGCAATGTAGACGCTCAAAACCAACGAAACCTCTGGTAATACATAATGACGCAGAAAACCCATACACCAGGACACACAGTCTTGGAACAAAATCAATTTCCTGACCACCCACGTACAATAACTCACACTAATCTGTGATTTGATAACGGTCATGGAAATATGTGGCCGCTGCGGAGTGGCGAAATGACACATTAATCACCTACAGGGAGGACACGGCGCTTGCTAGCTGATGGATACAAATAACGGCCCGATGTTTGTAGAGCGCCTTTATAAATACTTGTCATGTGCTTGGCTGGAGGAACGCTTAGGAAACCGCGGGGATATTAATACTGGCTAATGCAGGATTTCTCCTGCCGAACCCATCTCTGACCCCTATTAAGTCAGTTTTTTTTTGTGCCATTTTATCTTGGTCACCCGCCATCTTTCAAGGGAATGTCCTTAACCTGGCTGCTCTTGTTTAGGTGCATAAAGTTCCTATAATAAAGTGTAACAACACAGACTGCCAGTGCTCGCCTAGTTATTTCCCAATCATGAGAATGTGAGTGTTCTGCATTTTGTCATCAAGGACATGACATACATCTCAACAGTGTTGTAATCAGTGTAGTTAGTAAGTGGCAAGCCAAGCCAAAGGCTTTAGGCAAGGACCAAGGTTGAATATCAGACACAGTAGCATGCCTGTTCAAGAGATAGAACCTGTCTGATTAGCCTGGTGTTCACTGACATCTTCAACACCTCACTAGAGTCATGCCACGTACTGTACCAGCCTGTTTCAAGACCTCTAACATCATCCCCGTCCCAAGAAAACAAGGATCACTGGCCTCAATGACTACAGACCCGTTGCCCTCACCTCTGTGGTAATGAAGGCTTTTGAGCGCCTT
>NC_140238.1:7102613-7107613 GCF_949987555.1 Borostomias antarcticus | reverse complement strand
AGCCCTCAGAGTATAGCTCATCTATTCAGGCGTTGGTTGCACCATATTGCACTGATGTTGACATTTCTTTCCTGTCTTTGTGTTCCCTGAAACGTGTTAACTGTATATTATAAAGAAAAACTTATTACTGGAAACATTGCGTGACATTTTATTGCTCGAATTTAGACGCGCACGTTCTGCCCTCTGACGCGTGACCCATTTTCAGGAGACTTGGATTTCTAAATTAGATCTTCTGCCAATTACTGCAGGTAATTACCCTGTGCTGACAGAACATGTTCCATAACATCTCTATGTTTCGTCTCAGACCACTACTGTATGTCACCTTCATCGTTTATTATATAACCCCCTTTTTATCTAAAGCTGTACAAGCGTTTGACATCAAGATTAAAACCTGAATATCGGAGAAGTTTGAAAATAGAAATGGAACAGGTAACAAAAAACCTTATAAAATTCAACGTAAAGAAAAGTATTTGATATTTTTGCGTTGATGCAGATATAGAGTATACAAGAATAGATAACATTTACAGGTTAAAGGTTATACGTTGTGGCATTTTAGCATTCATGTAGAGGAACACTGGCATAAGCATGAGTGCTCAAGGATTTTGAGCACACTCCCCTCGACCATAGATAAGAGGAGTGTCATACTATTGTGCTGATTTTCTCATCTCATTTGTCTTATCGGGAACCAACTGACTAAAGTTGGTCTGACGGCACAGTATTTAGTCTGTAAAAGAAAAATGGCGTCAATTTTCTAGTTGGACCTGGCACAGTAAAATGTAGCAGTCATGTACAATATCTCTGCTTCAGGGCTCCCTATTCAAAAAGTGGTCATGTTTGTGCTTAACTGATTCCACAATTATGTTGGACAGTAAGAGTGATTTGTGCCAATTCAAAGCAATTATTAGACATCTACATTCAAATATGTGCAATAACAAGGCTGAATATTGTGATAGACCTTAGTATACCATATATACACATTCATATCTGTATCAATTTTTGATGTACACGACAGAGTATTATAATAAAATAAATATTTGCATTCCATGAAAACATTCACACACATACAATAAATAGATTGTGTCAAGAACTCAAAAGGCAAAATGATTGTAGCAATTAAGTGAGCATACCCAGTGAGCAACATAGCGGATGTGCAAAATATCAGAACTTTAAACCAACATGGCAAAACCACCACCTAGATACTTAGACATACAGGCATGGAAGCTACATATTTCTGGGATTACATGTTTCATTTCTCCATATACAGGCGTGAGCTTAGCGATAGAGGGTGGCCAGCTCAACGCCACAGACAGGGTGTAAGGTAGGCTACAGTACTGAGGAACAGGCGTGGAGGAGAATCCGTCGAGGGTTGCAGAAAAGGGAGGGTGAAAATCTTGCTCCATGCCTCCCTCTGTGGTGGGTCCCAGTCATTGCATGGTGAGCCAGATCCAGCAGCCCCAGAGCAGCTGTTTGACCTGCAGCAGGTAGACGGCCAGCCAGGCCTCCAGGTCCTCGCACACGCGCTGCGGCCGCCGCCGGTCAGTGCAGTACAGCGTCACGCCCAGCAGTGACATCAGTAGGAAGAGACAGGTGAACAGGGCCAGGTGCGGACGGGCTGGTGACGTGTCATAGGCTAGGAACCAACCGACACAAACCAACCATTAACCAACCACTTGCTTTGCTTATGAGCATCCTACTGTATGTAAACATGGTTTCAGCCATTATCCCACTAAAGTCTTTCTTTATTCTTGGTAAAGGGCAGTCTCTGGCTTTTTTTGTCTCTTTGTTAAATATGCTATATAAGTGCCATTCATGTGTCAAACAATTTCATGGTTTAGAGGTGCAAGTGCAACACTGTCAAATGTTAAAATAACCACGACTACAGTAAATTCACTTATCAGACTGGAAAACAGCCTCACGAGACACCACCCAACCGCCAGCCATAGTAAGATGCAGAGCCATCAGCCAGTGGGAGAGTGGCGCTCTTAGTGGGTTAATGACCGGGGACAGACCCACCACCTAAACAGTCATAGCTCTGTCTGTAGAGACCAGCCAATCACAGAGTCACACAGAGCTAGACGGATGATCTACTGGTGCTGTTCGGCAGACATGGGACCATACACTCCTACGGCCTGACGGCTGCTGTGCCTCCATAAATGTTTCGGTCTCAGCGGCACAGATTCTACGCCGCCTCATTTGCGTGCAGAATTAATTTGTGAATTTGTAAATCACTTGCTGATGTTTGTGCTTTTGAAATTCAATGTCACAGTGAGCACTACAGAATGCTTAAGGGACGGCGGCTTTATGATCCAATCTCCGATTTTTTTAATGTACCTTGCTCATTCCCTTTTACAACGTGGTCATAACAGTGCAGAGCCTTTAGTGGGGTGTTCTAGTGTCCCATGGAGAATTCGGACAACATGGATCTAATGGTAGAGTTAGCAGTATATCCGATTCATTAATTCACATATTTTATGGCTATGTTGGTGTTGAGTCTCATTTTTCTGGGCCCCACTACCATTAAAGGGAGCTAGTTGAACGATAGACCTTTCTTTGGTTTACATAAAACAATTTTTTGCAAACCATATGGTGTCCTGTTCATTTTCATGCACTGCTTGTCCGAGATTATGCTTGTTCTACTGTAATACACAGGTTTTTAAATGCATGAGTTCAGAGTAACTCCTTGTTATTTAGTTAAGTTGAATAATGCATCACTCTCTTTCAGCCCAGAGGGACATACACTTCAACTTCTCCCCTATGCACCGACCAGGCTCAAACAGAAAGTCAAAACAGAGTTCAGAGTTAACATGGTTCTTTCTATTTTCTCTCACCGTGAACTGTGGTCTCAGGCTCTCTGAATCGAACCCTCCGTTCGCTCTTCCGTCTGTGGAGGGCCTCTGTCTCCGAGCCACAGCTGGGGCCCGGCCTCTTCAGTATGGAGGTGGGGATCTTACTGCTGGACACCTGGAGAGAGGATCAGACGCCGTGAGGTCCCAGCCCACCGGAGAACAGCCACGGTGCACGACCATTTTCCCAGCAGCCTCGACATTGTTTATGTACAGACATTAATAGCGTTAACTTTTCCACTTTCGTAGTAAAAAAAAGAATAGTTACTGAATTACACATCTTATCCTTGACAATCCATCATCATCACCTTAGGTTTGGACGTGTCCTCCTGTGGGTGGGGCTCTTTCCTGTGGCGCAGCTCGGAGCGTTTCTCCCGGTGGGAGTGGGAGTGGGAGTGAGGAAGCCCGTTGATCGTATCTCTAAGTGACTCGGCCGCAGCGAACCTCTTGGACAGGGCTGACACACACTGGCCCAGTGAGTCTAGGAGGAGGAGCAGGACAAGATGAGTGGGCGGAACTGCACCTTACTCTACCTCATTAACAATGGCGCCTGAAGTAAGTCCTACTGTACAGCCAGCAGATATAAGATAAATATATAGATAAAATATATAGATAAGTTGAACATGCAAACCAGAGCAAACATTTCAGAAGAAATACTGCCCTTGTGTGTGCTCAGTAACTGTAAGAACAGAGTGCCCTGTTACGTAATGGAGGACTGAACAAACAAATTATGTAATCAGGTCATAAAGCAAATGATTAAATTTGAAGAGCATAAAAGCTGGGCAGCACTAGCTGCTACTACAGCTAGTTCTGTATAACGAAGCATGACAACTGCCAGACTGATGTCTCAGCTCGGAGAGGAGCGATGCAGACTCAGACGGGAATGGTGCTTGGAGAGCACACATCTCCGCCTGTGAATGCATTTCATGGCTCTGTGCGCGTGCATGAGCAGAGCAAGATATGTTTGGTATTGCTTTGGTATTACGCCAAAACTACCAGACCAATCTTCACGAAACTCGGTGGAAGGGTGTAGGATGGGCCAACCTAAAAACCATTCAATTTTGGAGTGGATCAGAATCACGGGACGGGTCGACAAGCTGACCAAATACGGCCGTCGATTCTACCATACTTATTTTCATGTAACTCGGTGGAGGGGTGTAGCATGAGCCAATGTAGAACCCATTCAACTTTGGCGCGCAGCGAGCGACAAAATGCATTAATCGGTGGAGGTCTGTGTTCTCTGAGCACAATTTCTAGTTACAAAATGCAACACAAAAAAAACAACAACAGCTGATTAACGTAAGAACAGAAGCACGTGAGCTACAGGCAAGGCCTGCCCATTGACCTACACAGCAAACAACAAAACATGTCCTTGCTTCAGCTGCTCTCTGGACGTTTACTTATTTACTTTGTCTGGGATGTACCTCGGGAGGTCAAATGAGATAAACAAGGTACATGGTGAGCCAAAGCCCGAGTGCAAGGAACAGTAGCCTACAAAATGCAAGTGCAAAATGGGATTACAAAAACAAACTTTACAAAATATACTACTTTGTGTGTGTGTGTATACTGTTTCTCTCTCTCTCTCTCTCTCTCTATATATATATATATATATATATATATATATATATATATATATATATATATATATAAATAAATAAATAAATAAAATCTTAATTTGCACTTGTAGGCTATGTTTTACTGCTCGTGCACTGTCCTGTCTTGTCTCTGCACCCTGTCCAGTGTTGTCTCCATGTTATGCACCAAGCCCGAAAGCAAATTCCTAGAATGTTGAAAAACCTGCAATGGCAATAAAACACATTCTGATTCTGAGCCCTCTGTTCGCTCCTCGTACACCATCCAGCTCCAGAGACTACTGGCTCCAGCTGACTCACCATCTAGAGAGCATTTCCCTTAATGCCTTCTACAGCAGAACCGTCTTCACGAAAAATGGCAGGTTCGGGAAACGGAAGAAAGTGCATAACGCCAGCAAAGCAAAGCATGAGCGCAACCAAACAGTGGCCTCAAACTGTCAGAGTCACGAGATGCCCGTTCTGCTGAGCCCTCAACTATAATAAAACCACTCTGATCTCCAACAGAACGGCGAGTGTGGTTATTAATTCAACATTTCCTTGAGCTGACATCTTACAGGAGTGAAGG
>NC_140238.1:7060113-7097613 GCF_949987555.1 Borostomias antarcticus | reverse complement strand
TACAGACAACACTACCCTAGATACAGCCCCAAATCTGTCCCTGTGCTAGGACGCGTACTGCTCGACTTGTAGCGGTGGCCGTCCCGGTGTGGGGCGAGGCCAGAGCCAGAACGAGGACACCTCTCCCTGTCCGGGGGCTGGAGGTGGTGGTTTGACCCAGAGCTGGAGCAGGGGAGTGGCTGGTTTCCCTCGTCGTTGTCACACAGAGAGTCCCATGGGCCTGTATGACACCCCGGGGCCCTTGATGTAGAGAACACATAAGCTTGCTCTCCCGACGAGAAACGTAGGGCAGCACTGTGCTGGGTAAACCCGACATGAAAGCCATGGCTAGCATCGCAGGTAGGAGCCGGACAATTAAACAACCCCTTCACACACCCAAGATGGATATTCCTGCTGAGTGTGAATATCATGCAGTCCCATGCACTTTACAAAGTATCCATACAGAGCTACTGTACAGATGCTTCTTGATAAGATGAAATTTGGTCATTTCTGCTATTAAATATACATACAACTCTTACTGTATCATGAATAAAATAACCTGGACATGTTTCTCTGAGCTACACCGCCATTAGGTAAAGTACAGCGTCCCAACTTCCCACAACCCCCTCTATGCGAATTAACACAACGCTCTCGTCTTCCCTGTGGGGTGCACATGCAAAAGCCAGGCTGGGCTGTGGAGAGACAGTTCTGGGTTAACGCCAGTGTTTTCTGAGTTTCTGAGGAAATGAATGTGGGTGGCCATGACAGGAACAGCACTGTAAATCAGAGATCTGTCGAGTATTTTTAGGGCCATTCGATATTACCTCGCTAGTCAGTATACGCTTTTCTGATCTTCTGGCAGATGCCCCTACCTCAATCCATCTCATTTGTTTCATGGCAGATGAACAATGACACAGCAAAGCGGTCTTCCAAAGGTCTTCCAAATCACATTATGGTGCTGTCACATACAGTATGTGTGTTGGTGTGTATCAGCCCTGAGAGGCCCCTCTCCAGAACGAGGAGGAGCGTCTGAGGACGACCATCTGGGCTAGAGGATTAGTGGACTGGCAGCCATCAGAGGTCAGAGCACTACTTCTGCTGGTCAGGGCTATACTTAGCCTGGCAGGACAACAACAACAACAACAACGACTAGGCAACAGACCCACACCACATCCTCCTGCCGGGGCAGGCCCGCCCTTCCCCCACAAAGATAATTGAATCATGTTCTAACAACTTCCATTAACTCAGCAACACCTTTCAAAGGCAGGGTGAACTCTTATTGGAGTAAGGCTGCAGCGCCAATATGATGATGAGATAGTCAAGGATGTTAGAGATGACTTAAGTGATCTGGGGCACCTGTACTTTGAGTTCAGGAAAACAAATATTAGGTTTGATTCCCTAGTTTGAACCAGTGAGACACTAACAATCGGATTATTAAGGAAGATACACTTGATACACTGGACTCGAAGTTCAGTCCAGTATGCTTTCAAATTGATTCAGCTCCCAGACATTGCATGGAATTTGTGGATAGACTTTACATGTCAATAAAGAACAGTTGCTGTAGCCAAAAGAGCTTTTGACTCTGCATGAAGGTCACTTAGTTTTACATTTCTGGCAGCTGTGACAATACTACCAGCAATCCAAAGTTATCATGGCATTTCTCAAATCAACGGTCAGTAAAAAACGCTATAATATCTTTGGCATAATAACAGTCCCCCATCTTCTGACATGCACTAAAATACAGTACATCTGTGCACTCTGAGGTACATTCTGGATTGACATTCAGAATGTAGCTCAAAATACATCACCACAAGGAGGAAGAGGATATTGCAAATGCCATGGCTGTAGCCGTGCGAAGCTGAAAGTTCCCATCCCATCAGTCTGCTAGACCAGTGAGCCCGTCTCCCCAGGGGAGGACCATAAACACAGACCAGAGACCACTGGGGCCTGATCCGCTCAGAGATCGGCCCAGCTCTGACCGCACGGACGTCCCCGTTTCACCTGCTCTCCTCAGGGACCAGCCATTCTGAATGGGGCTCTACACTACATGCAGCTCATGAGAACAAAAGCTGTCTGTGGCTTGCTATGAAAAACGACTTCCACATAAATCCTTCCTACATTGTCAAGAGTTGACAGATTCACAGATTGGAAATGATTAATTTACAGATCAGAACTCATGGTATTTTGTAAAGGCTTTAGAAATCATTAATATTATTACAAAAGCTACAACTATAGTACGTTATAAGCTCCTTACAAATATAATAAAAGTAAGCTTACTGTAAAGTGTAGTCACATTTACACGTACGCTGTAATTAACCCGAGTGTTGAATGGTAACACTATCATACATGTCCCGTGTAGTATGGTGACAACACCAACACAGTAGAGCTGTTACCATGACATGACACCATTCTGTCATGATTATTCATGATGCTATATATCATTGTGTCAAAATACTTAACCCCGCCCTGAAAGACGAGCCTCTTAAAGAGATGGGTTGTCAGTGTGAGAGGCTATTGATGAAGTGAGAAAATCGACCTATTTTGGGAGATGGAATAGATGAAGAGCCGCGTTTCGCTGAGGTAGATAACTTGAGCTGCCATGCAAAGTGTCTCAGTGAAAGAGAAGAGGAGTTCTATATCCCTGAAACCCTACACCCCCTCTCTTACCTCTGGGCCCTATGCTGCTGTATGCTACAGTGGTGGTGCCTGACCTCACTCATACAGGTTAACAGGCTATCTCTTTGTTGCGGGGAATTAAGCACTTAAATACAAATCCTCTTAGGAGAAAAACCACATGGACCTGAGTACCTGAGACCACAGAACCTCAAGTATGCTAGGTCAAAGCTGTGATTATAGTATACCGGCCCACCGTCACACACACCACCTCACCCAGTCAGCTGAAAAAGATATGAGCAAAATAACAAAAAATGATTTTGTCCCCAAAAGACCTCGACGTGTGTGGAAAGGATACAGTTCTTTTCGTTGATGAAGAGTTCAGCGATCTGTAATCACAAAAAGGAGAATGCATTAATGGCGCCAGTGGACCTTGCTTTGACATACAGCTGCAACACATGCAGGATTTCCTGGACACCAGCACAGGAAGACGGACATTCACACTGTCACTCCCCTATACACAAGCTGTCGAGCAAGAACACAGGCTTCTTCCCTCTAACGGCTGCCATCACCCTGTTCCACATCATGCAGTGAAAAACATTCCTTTGTTCTAGGGAAGCGTCTGTGTTTATAAACACGGGACCGTTTTCCTTGGCCGCTCCTCAACAGTGACAGGATGTACCATCCGGTACCGAGGGCCTGGATCAAGTAAACAATAGCACTGCAGTCACGCACATGACTAGAGAGACTACTGGGCTCTGTCATGGGAAACATGCATTTGTGTGAATTAGTCTCCGTAAACATCATACAATTTAGTGCCGTGATGTTAGAACGTACAGTTCCGGTAGGGAGTGTGACGCTTTTAATGTATAACAGAGCTTACATAGAGTATATTGTAGTGACTCATACATACTGAGCGTCAAAAGATCACTGGGATAAGCGTGTGTTTTGTCCTCGTCACGAGACAGATGGGCTTCATCTCTATGTGCATAATCGACATGCTGATCCTGTGCTGTGAGTGACAACATCACATTGACGTTGGCATCAGTGAAGCAAGGCTGCCCACATGTCCTGTGTGTGCTTGCTGGGTGTACAGTAATAGTATGCATGCCGATGTACTGTACGACTATAGCATGGTGTGTACAGTAGCTCTATCTGCATACACTAATAAATACAGTTCATAACATGCAGAGCACGGACGGAATGTGTGCTGTATATGCGTGCGCGGTATGTTTCTGTGCACACACGTGTGTATGCGTTTGTGCATGTGAATGCGTGTGTGTGTGTGTGTGTGAGAGAGAGATAGAGAGTGAGTGTACAGTATACAGATACTGTATGCGTCCAAGTGTGTGCGTTCTGTGCGTGAATGAGAGAGAAGTACGTGCGTCCTACACGTGCGTTGCTTCTTGTGTGTGTGTGTGTGTGTGTGTGTGTGTGTGTGTCGGGGGGGGGGGGGAGGCGCAGGCTCACCTGGTGTAGACAGTTGGGCAGCGAGGTGAAGCTCAGCACGTGCGTGAGCCCCAGCAGGCTGCTGAGGAAGCAGTGCAGGGCAGCCTGGTGCTCCCCCTGCTGCTGGAGCTGCCATCCCAGCTGGAACAGGCCCTCCCTGCCCCCGCTCAGCATCCTCGCTTCCGGCCGCCGTCGCCGCTGCCGCCGCCGCCGCCGCCGCCTCCCATCGGACCTCCCCCACAGCTGGCCGGGGACGAACGCTCCGCTCTGCTACGCTCCCGCCCCCCCCCACCACCCCCCCCCCACACACACACACACACCTCTAACAGTCCGCTGAAGCACCACGGCAGGCACAACAGAGGAAGAATGAGAGCGGCCCCCCGCGTAAACACACACACACACACAGACACAGAGAGAGGGGGTCAGAAGTATAGCTGCACAGAAGCTTTGGTCCCGTCTGTCCAGAACGAATCAAGGGCAGGTAGCTGGCGAGAGGCGGGCTGAAGACAGAGGATCAGAGAGGATGGGTTTCGCTGCCTCCTCCCTCCCTCCCTCCCTCCCTCTCCTCCCACACTGCACCGAGGGAAGGAGGAGAGAGGAAGCCGGGGGCGGGGTTAGCTCGCCGAGTGACGGAGCCCTCGTCCAGTCGCTGCCCTGCTCACGTACAGGGAGCCCAGCCAGCGCGTGTGTGTGTGTGTGTGTGTGTGCATGGTCTCTGCATGGGGGGAATGGATGGGAGCTGCCGCCTGAGCGCTGTGGCTCTCGCTCCCCCCCTCTTTCTCTCTCTCTCTCTCTCCCTCTCCCTCTCCCTCTCCCTCTCTCTCTCTCTCTCTCTCTCTCTCTCTCAGCTCTTACAAAACCAAACTGCAGCGCTTTTGGCAAGGCAAGCCGTTTGCTCTATGAATGCAATACATTAAGCCACATGCTTGATGCTTTGATTTCATTTCTGGAGGTTAGGTTTTGATCTATTTTGTCTAAGTGTATTACATATGCACACAGCGACATTCTCATGTGCCTGTGTGATTCCTTGGGGAGAAGATAACATGTGATTGCCCTACTTATGGCTTGTGAATGAGAAACACACTTGCAATGCACACGCAATGTCTCATTCCTACCCAGATAGCAAGCGGATGTGTAATGATTCTGGGCCATATATGGGACGGAACTAAGCCACAAGGGACAGATCTGGCCTGGATATGGCCCAGATCTGCTTGCTATCTGGGTACTCACTGAGATTTAAAGTGCCAGACAAAAATACTGTACAGTATGTGCTGTAATTACATCCCTGTGTTACTTCTGCATCTGGACATCAAACACTTGTGAATCTAGTGATGCGTAACAGACAGAGACCACAAACACAAAACCATTAGTAACACCCCACCGGTAGGCACTTGACTATTCAAACAAGAACAACAAATATTTATCCTGTGTGGACTGCCAGCCTTCAAATGTTTGCACTTCCTTCACACACGTCGCTAATCGACGCGAAACCCGAGGACAATCTGTGCCTGGGATGAGGGAGGGGGGGAGGGAGGGAGGAAGGGGCTGGGGGGGAGGAAGGGGCTGGGGGGGAGGGGCCTGAGATATGCCGCTGCCACCAGAGATGATCGAGAAGAATTTGAACGCGACCTATCGGCCGCAGCGGGCCTGTGCTGCTCTCTGACTGCAGCTCCTGCCACTCCGTACAGCCACGGCTGCTTTGGGAAGGAAGTGAACAGGGGAAACACACACTGAGTGGGGAGAGTTCCCAGATAGCAAGCGGATCTGGGCCATATATGGGCCGGAACTAGATCTGGCCTGTATATGGCCCTGATCGGATTGCTGTCTGGGTTGGCCTCCGTCAGCGAGGACGAGATGCGAGCGGTCCCGAGCGTCGGCGGGCGGCGCGAATCACAGAGCGGCAGACTGCACAGGCAGGCGGCTCAGACGTGCTGCTCCATCTGGACTAATGGCATCGAGGGGAAGCACGGTGAGACGATTAGCCTATGCTAATGCAGGCCACACTGGCGGCCAGCCGGGGTGAACAAGACACGTGTCGGCTCCGATGAGGCCTGGTTGGATATTCGTCATGGCGTGTTATGACGTCAGCGCCTTGCGGTGGGAAACTTGAGCAGCCCAACGTTGCCATCACCCCCGTCACCTGTTCCCTGGCCTCGTGACGCCATCCGTAACTCGCGAGTTCACATTCTGTGTCTCTCACGAATCAGTCTGGATACTCTCCATAGAGATCCGTTTGTGAAAGCGATCTAGCCAATCGGCCATTTAGCCATTCTAAGAGGAAATGCGAACAGCTATGCTGGGCGGGTTTAGGAGTGATGATAGTGAGGAGTGGTTGAGGTTAGCACGTGTTTGAAAGTGCCTGCCCTTTTCCAGACAGTTTACAACAGATAGTTCCCAGATGATTATGCGAAGCAAACCATCTGGCGCGTCAGGTTATCTGTTAGCATGCCTTGTATCTGAACTCACACGGCAGCGCTAATCTCATAATCTCATAATTCAGTCTAATTGAGATGGTCACAGTCCAGTCATCTCAACTCCCAAGTCATACAAGTAGTAGTAGTAGTAGTACTCCTCCTAGTCATTGATCCCCAGGGGCAAATAGTTGTTGCCTTTGTCCTCCTGACAAGTTTACAGCTGAATGCCATTCTGCATCATGCGGAGAGAAAAATAGGAAGAATGCATCCTTCTGAAACACACACTGTAATTCTCCTCACGTTTTCAGAAGCTGGCACTGAAGTAACAACTGCTCCCCTGAAACCCATTTACAGTTAAGACGAACATAAAGGGACAGGTGCAAAGCACTTCCTCTTTCAGCTACAGTATGTCATAAAGGTATACAATACTGAACGCCTTGATCATGAAAGTCAGCATACAATGATTTGTTGGGGTCATTCGTGTAGTGTTGCCAGTATCCCGACCACGCCACGGCAAGAATTTATGGGAACTGTGATTGCATAATTTGACATGGTGACCATTGTGAAAGATTAAAATATTGTGTAGTCTGAACGGGGCATACTTGACAAAGGTGATTAGAGTCCGTCAGCGTCAACCATCAGAGATCACACGCTAAGGAAATGAATCCATTGTAATTAATGATAGTGGCTCCACTGCAGCCGTTCCGTTGCGTTCAACGCCAGCGTCTGACCTTACAGAAGCGCCAAGGTTCTTCCCAGATAGCAAGCGGATCTGGGTTGATTTTGGTATCCTTCTTCCAGTCCCTAGTGTTGGTTGGGGTTAGAACAAGGGTTGGGGTTAGAATAAGGGTAAAGGTTGGAGTGAAAGGATGAACATGTGGAGGTTTGGGGTATAGTCCCATAAAATCATCCCCACCGGGGCCTTGAACCCCGATCTCCCGCGTGGGAGTCCAATGCGTTCACTGCTACTCTACTTGTGCAGTGGAGATTGGCAGATTGATTTTGGTGTCCTACTTTATTTTGGTGTGCTGGGACTACTGCCTGTTGTGGTGCCAACAGAGAAATGCAGGTCAACATTAAACGGAGGGAGGGAGGGAGGGAGGGAGTGATAACCCGACAAACGCTATACTAGGTGTGCTGGCTTACAGCCACTCACAAAAAAACAAAAACAAAAAAACTGAAAATAGAAGAATCATGAAAATCTAATTAAAAAGTGTGTCCTATTTGTCCAATCTAGTAATAATAGCTGGTGTTGATTTGGAGTCTATTCGAGATATTGAAAAAACAATGCATTTTCCATTAAAAAAATAATTTAAAATAGTATGAGATTAAAATGGACAAAGCAAAGGCTGTGCAATCTGTGTTCATTGCTTGTGAATTTAAAAGTGGTTTGAAGTTTCTAGGTTCTTTTGTCTATGAGCTATTGAAATTGAAAGTTAAAGAGATATTGTCTTTTCCTTTTTGTAATCTGTATTTTGTTAAATGTCCCAAACCATTTGCATTGACAAAGCGTCCGGTTGTGAAGACCGTTGCACTGCAGCTCTAAACCCTGGGTTGAGGTATGGAAGAGCCGGAGAAATAAGACGATATGACTGGGCGTCTGAATACCTGTCTCAATGGCTGAATATCCAACATTGTGAAGACCGTTGCATTGGGTCTCTAAACCCTGCGACAAAGCAGGAAAGGGTTGATGAGAGTTGGTGTCCGATTCTGAATATCTGTTGAATATCCAACTTAACCAACTTCACCTCGGTTGAATAGGGTTTGTTTTCCTCTTCTGTAGGCCTACCTCAACGTCCCGATACTGTTCTGATCACTACCGTTTAGCATAAGTCAGTGTAGTTGAACATAGCAAAAACTAGCATCAACACACAGTGGCCTGGTTGTGGGTGTCGTTGCCATGCGTGAAGTCCATTGCATTGCGTCTCTAAACCCCGTGACAGAGCGGGAAAACGTCGACGAGGCTGGGATGTGGTTTCCTTTGAGCTGTGACCGTGTAAAAATGTTTTTATCTATTAAAGATATTTTGTCGCATATTGTCGTGATTTTTCTAGAGGACTAGTACCCACGTACTGTTATGGAACCCATGATGTTGGTCTAACATGTTTGATTATAGTTTATTACCTCCGCCCCAGTGACAGCACAAGGTGAGAGGTAATGTTTTCGATGGCATGTGTTGGTTGGTTGGTTTGTTGGTTGGCTGGTTGGTTGGTTGGTGGGCTCTTTAGTATTACACAAAAACTACCAGACCAATTTTCATGAAACTTAGTTGCATGTACAGAAGCATGGTCCAGCGTTTAAATTGCATGGTCCAACCCATTACATTTTGGAGCGTTTCTGAATCAAGAGGCAGGTCCACGAGCCGTCCAAACACGACCAGCCATTCACCTCCATTCCCTTTTTGGTGCTTAGGAGCAAAAAATTCCCCCATTCATCGTCATTGGGGGGAATTGAAACAGACATATCTTGCCAGTTTAGACTGGCACAAAGCTCTCGACCTGAAGAATGCAGCAATACCAACATGGTATGGTTGCTCATACTCACATGTGCACATAGCCACAAAATACAGTACATTCATGGGCAGAGGTTGGGCAAGCGGATCTGGGCCATATACAGGCCAGATCTGGCCCTTGTGGCTTAGTTCCGGCACATATATGGCCCAGATCCGCTTGCTATCTGGGTGAGCACCATTTTTGCCATTGGGTCTATGGTGGACGCTGGCCACAAATTGAAAATTTTTATCAGCCATTAAAACATAAATAACAATATACTGTAGCAGCGAGCAGCAATAAGGGAGCCAAGCAGTGAGCGCAACACACCATAGTGGGATACCGGCAGCCAGGCATGCTGACAACATTTCTGTCATTATAGTAAGATAATAGCCTCATTCGTCTGTGGAACAAGTCAGCTCTGTGTTTACACACCCCATACTGTGACTACACACCGCAATCTGTTTTGCCATACAGCATGCTGCTATTACCATGTGCTGCATTGGGAATCACAATTTATTCAGCGAAAATGTCTTCTGTCTTCTTCTTCTGCAACTTGACTCACAGACATCACAGAAACCTTGGAGCATCCAGGAACTTACTGAGTATGGTGCTTCTCCTTTTAGATTGATGTCCGACTGTTCAACAGCACTGGAATTGGAATTTAAGTGTTAATTGGAATATTGATTGCCTGTCTCTCAGGGTTGGGGGAAACATCAGTATGATCAGTAGTCTAAACACCGTTTAAAGACAGGCCAATACACCAGCCTCATCTGTATGTAGCCTGCATGGAGAATCAGGCTTCTCTAGCTGGTGAAGAGTGGAATAGAACGGCATCTTTTCACAGAGGCATCGGTAACACTAATACTGAGGCCTTTATAGAGTTTAGAAGTACAGATGGATTTTAACTACCTTCAGTAGCCTTAGGCATGTATGGACGTAAATAATTCATATTATTATAATAATACATCATTCATTTATCATTTTAGAAGTCAGTTTTGCACAGTCCAGTGAGTTTGTAGCTTGGAACGCTGCTCCTCTGCTGTCCTTGTGTCACTTCTCCACACTGCGCATGGCCCTACATCAGCAAACTATTTATATTTACTGCACCACATACACATTCAGTATATACCGTAGTATGCAGTTCACAGCCAACCAATGGACTTGTAGCATAGAATAGTCCCCAGTTACAATATGTCAACTTCAATGACATGAAGAGGGAATATGCACTGGTACTCTCTTGCTCAGAGATTCTTAAAGGATGTATTTTTAGATGCATGTTTTGCCCTGTTTTAAGGTTACTTATGATCATATACAATGGTTCAGATCAAAACGTTGACAAAACTAACACTTTTGAGAAAGTCTGATAATTGCTCTAACACCGTTTTGGTCATACAATGGATGTGGGTGGGCATCTTGAAAAATCTTTCAAAAACATGTTAAACTCTCGTTTTCAAAGACAAGAAACTCACCGAGGTGTTAGTTAGCGTTCTGACATATAATTCGCAATAAAGTAAGATTCTAGTTCATCTGGAAAGGCTTTTTAAAATATTTAGCATAGAACTATTTAGTCGCAGCACATACGTGTGTAAACCTCCGCAAACTAGGTAGCCTAGCAACATAACCAATAACAATAGCTACCGTAAGTAGTTCCGCTTCCTGAATCCCCTCTGCGGATTGATCTACACATCTACAACGGTCGCGTCAATACAAGTCAATGGATTTCATAAAATGATCAATAATACCCTACAGGATTCATACTTTGCGGCAAATTTGATGTCAGAACACCAACGGACACCAATTACCCCCTCGGTGAGCTTCTTGTCTTTGAAATCGAGAGTTTAACATGTTTTTGAAAGATTTTTCAAGGTGCCCATCCACATCCATTGTATGACCAAAACGGTGGTAGAGCAATTATCAGACTTTCTCAAAAGTGCTAGTTTTGTCAACGTTTTGATCTGAACCATTGTATATGATCATAAGTAACCTTAAAACATGCATTTTCCCTTTACTACTCCTTTAAATTACTTTTGTTAAGTTTTCTACTGCAGTTTCAGCTTCCGGGGATGGAAAAATGTAACAAAACAAAGATGAAGATGAAAGATGTAAAGAACATCTGATATCCACAGAGCCTGACAGGGAGAACACGGCGTAAGCTACGTTCCTGTCTCTGTGCTAGCTCTTCTGTGGTGGCTAGGCAGCAGCAGCAGTGTTCTCCTCAGGACTCAGGCCTCAGGGAGTTTTATGGGCTTGGCCCGGAAATCCCCTTCCTATTGAAGGGCAGTTTATGAGCTCCATGTAATCAGCAGTAAATGCTACCACCATCTGTCTCTTTTTACTCAATTATCTGACCCAATGACTTTTACTGACAAACACTCTCCAGGTAAGTACAGTAGGTCTGCCTCCTCCGGCCATGTTTCTGACACAACCATAAATCATTCACAATTCAACATTTTTTGGGGCCGGTTCTTATTCCCTGAGTGCTCCTCTTGTAAACCCTGGCCTTAGGCCTTGAACATTGAGTTCTTTACTGTTGTTCATCATAGATCCTGTGTACAATCATGACTACAGGCTAATTGTTACTGCCACGGTTATTACACTCTATTTTCTTGGTCCATATTCAAGCCTCTGGTGTGTCCTAATATAATCTCTCTGTAAAGGAGTCACAATGACTAGAGTTAAATGATCAGGGTTAATAATGACGATGAGCATTCAGCATTGGTCTTTCTCGGGCCATTTGCATTGTAAGGCACTGGAGAACAGTGAATACTACACCATGAGCCCTTTTATCGTTTGCTCCCCTATAGCGCCTCCCTGTGGATAATTCAGGAGCTTCTCACAGCTTCACAAGGACACTCGCCTCTACACAGAAACCTCTACACAGAAAATCAAATGAGAGAGACTGTGAGTGAGAGATATAACATGTTCATGCATTGTACTAAACGTTATTTGTGTCGATTTTGCGGCAAGGTGAGCATTAGCAGGAGTAACACAGGGAAGGGATATTGTACTAAAAACAACAGTTGATAGCATTCTAGAAGCAGGCTCTAGTGTAGTGTATGTCTGCTGATAGTCTTTACCAAGCAACAATAAGCTAGACTCTCCCTCAACCACACCCCCTTCATGTGAGGCAGGCTCATCGGTAGATATATTCAACAATAATAACAATTCAACAATATTAATACATATTAAACAAATATTGTGTTATAGGAAACCACTTACCACCTGCTGTGGTATTAATCAGTCTCACACAATTATGTAATACACTGGTGACAGTCTAGCTGGTCTGGTGACAGCCTAGCTGGTGTGGTGACATTCTAGCTGGTCTGGTGACAGCCTACTGTAGCTAGTGTGGTGACAGTCTATCTGGTCTGGTGGCAGCCTAGCTGGTGTAGTGACAGCCTAGCTAGTCTGATGACAGTCTATCTGGTCTGGTGACAGCTGGTCTGGTGGCAGCCTAGCTGGTGTGGTGACAGCCTAGCTAGTCTGATGACAGTCTATCTGGTCTGGTGACAGCTGGTCTGTTGGCAGCCTAGCTGGTGTGGTGACAGCCTAGCTAGTCTGATGACAGTCTATCTGGTCTGGTGACAGCTGGTCTGGTGACAGTCTAGCAGGTCTGGTGAAGCCAAGCAGGTCTGGTGACAGTTTCGCTTGTCTGGTGACAGTCTGATTCCCTGTAAGGGCATGACTAACTTGTAAGGGCATGACTAAGGGGGAAAAACATATACAGTACGACATGAAACATATAAGACTAAGTCATACTCTATCTCAAAAATAATCAAAGTACTGTACATAAATAAGAATCATCTGATCTACAGTGCTGTATGTTGTATAACAACTATAACTAATGATAATTGTACACAATGCACCTAGCCCCGATACTAATCTATGAGAATCCTTACATTTAGAACAAGCACCAAAAGAGCTCTTAACTTTATAGATTTAGAAAGTAGATGGGATCACGTCTTCTACGATGACAAGCGCAAGCATTATGGTGATGTTTCACACATACAGTATACTGTACAGCACTGTAGAGTGAGTAGAGTCCACCCTGTGTTCTAGACCAACCAGAGGTTTCTATATCAACGAGCCAATTGGAGGCATTGTTTTGTGCAGTGGGATGCAACCTACATCTGCGCTGTCTCTGGATGTAAACAGTGTTGCATTCCAAACATTCCAAAAATAACACTTTGCAAAGAATTATCAGATAGGAAACATATTCAACATGCTTATTAGATCACAAAGACGAACAATGTTTCTGGGGAGAACATTTGAATGTAAACAAAGAACAAACTAACTTTTCATCATTATCATATCTTAACTTATTCTCCCACTGACATAGGCATAACTGTAATTTAATCAAATAAAACTTGTACTTGTACAAATCAAACTTTGCATAGCGCATTTCATACACTTTGCACTTTAAAGAGAGCAATGGGGGGTGGGCATAGGTCCCACCCCTACATATTTAAGAGGGAAGCAAAAAAACAGTTTCACCCGGGGGCCAGAAAAATGAGCTGTGTAAATTCTTCCCTGACCTCTCTTAATGAGACGATCGAGCAAGCTCCTGGAAAATGTTTGTCTATTGGCTAAGAACATATACAGTACAGAGCAGTAAACATGGGCTAGGTACTTCATAAGAGAGACATGACTAACAATAGAGTGCACAAATAGTTACAGAGAAGTTACCTACATGGCAGGCCATTATGTGTTAGCTATCCCTGTAGTCTCTAATATGATATTTAAGTGAATCATATAACAAAGCACAGTAAGCACTTAGCAGAACAGGCTCATAGAGAATGATGCAACGCAGAAGTGGGGAAACAGAAAGCAGAGACAAGGGTAAAAAGGGGTGGGGTTGGCTGGATAGGGACAATTTATTCAAGTGATCATTTCTAACACACCTTTCCACCTAGCCTAAGTGCAGTTTTGTTAAATGACTCTTAGTAGTTGGCAAATTGGGGGGGGGGGGTGTAATAAGATTTATATTATACCTGCAGATTCCGTGCATATTAAGGATGTCTATTGCAGTGGGATTTAAGCCTCAGGCTCGGAGCAAATGTTCTCAAATAAATGGGTCTGTTTCTGTAGAACATCCCTGTGCTCTGGCGCATAGATGAGCTGCAGTAATTCAATCTTTAATCTAAGATGTAGCTGTCAGATTCACATTTGTTAAACCAGCCAAAATACATATTCTTTCCCTCAGTGCAGTGAATCCATTAAACGTGGGATCCCACAGAACACATACACCTACTGTAGTCGAGCTAATTTACTTAAATTGGTTTTCATAGTATATTCTCATTTATCTTTTCAGTGCTTATTGTGAGGACTTTCCTGGCAGACTGGTGACTGATTAAAGACTGAGGTGGTGTTAATCACCATAGGCCTCCATTTCACTAGTGTTAAGGTGCTGTGTTTGATGCACTGCCGTTCACTGTGCACCTCTCGACAGTAGTTATTCCTCACAGGCGGCACGTGGTGTAAAAGGTTAAGTGTTGCCTATCCTCCAGCTCAGTGAACCACAGAGATGGCCGTGACCGCTGGAGCGGTGGTCAGCGTCACGGTCAATCAACCCCTGACTCAGGATCGAGCGGGAAACACGCCTGGCTTTATGATAACTCAATAACGAGGGGATTATGGAAGAGCGAGGACAGCTAGCAGTGGCTAGCAGCAAAGACACCAGGCAGTAAATGTTTATGTGTCATTATTTCTCCTCCTCTCAGCTTTTCTCCTCTATCCAACAACTCTCTCACTCTGTCTCTCTCTCTCCCATCTCTTTCTCCCATCAAAATGTTTTTTTTATCTTCCCCTTCAAAGCGGTGAAGAGGGGTAGTTAAATTTAATCGGCTAGAAAATGTGATGTTTTTTAGTTTTTTGGTTGAGGGAATGGTTCTATGGTGGAACATAGAAACTAGTTAGTCCTGGGAATTTCCTGTACTTTTACATGCGAGTGGTTTGAAGAGTACGCAAGATTGACTCATCGCTCAATATGGCAGTGAGATTTCTGCTGATGACATTTTCCATTAACAACAGCACATAATATGTTTATTGATCCCTGTTTGCCTGGGCCTTTAATTTCCCCCCTTTGTAAGGCAGTTTCTTACAGCTGTGGGGGAGTGAGAGAAAGCCCGTATAGATTGGCCATATCGAGGATCTGTTGGGGCAGTAAATTGTGCTGACAA
This sequence comes from Borostomias antarcticus, assembly GCF_949987555.1. Lineage (NCBI taxonomy): Eukaryota > Metazoa > Chordata > Actinopteri > Stomiiformes > Stomiidae > Borostomias > Borostomias antarcticus. The sequence continues at coordinate 7,082,487 of NC_140238.1, read as the reverse complement.
AGCATGGGACAGTGACAGGTCTGGACGACTACATGACAACACTATGCAGGAAATTAGATAGAAACCCTGAAAGGTTACCCCTTTAATCAATAAAGAGAAGATGTTCGCTGTATTCTGCAGTTTTTCCACTCAGCTCTAGTCATTATTAAGCTAGCATGTGATAAACGTATTATGAAGACCCAAATTACACATGTGCTGTGCATCTGTAATCATGAACCCAGAGCATGAGCAGTCTCCATACTTCCTGAGTCTGTGCTCGTTCAGCTGTCCTGAGGTTAACAGACAGGCAGCTCCTGTCATATGTCCATTAATGGACTGCTGATTAGATCCTGTGGTGTACGAGCAGGCCTGTTGATGAGGTGTAACCAGGTTAATGCTGCCCTGGTGAGGAGACACTCTCAGGGGCCCAGGATGGAGCTCCAATCTGGGGTGGGAGAGGAGAGCCCTAGCTCCATGGCAGGGGCCGGGGGGGGTATTAACCAGGGGAACAGAGATAGCCAGAAACACAGTGAGAGTAATCTGGTTCATAAATCCACGTCAGGGTGTTTAAACCAGAGAGAACGGAGGCAGGGCCGTTCAGTTCACCAGGAATTTCAACCAGGATGTTGTGCCTTTTCCCACTCTGTAGATCTTCCCTCCGGACGTACATTTTGGACAGCGGCGGCCTAATTTGAGAAACGTTTTTGGAAACGTAAACCTCCTGTTTAGACTGGAGGAGCAGCAGTCTGTGTTCTTTATTTCAGCGTCCACCGAGTGCAGGGTCCAGAGCTTTGATTACACAGTAATGATTGCACTGGTCAACAGAGAGCAGGCTTCTGCTGTTGGTCGCCGCCATAAATGGGTTATTTACGAAGTCGTCAAACTCTGGACAATTTCATCATGGGAAATAAACAGCCAGGGTCACGTCCTTCACTAGTGAAATATGTCACCTCGTCTGTGAGCCACCAGGTTAATAAAACACTCGGACAGAAACACATAAAAACCAAACGGGAGGGACACAGCATGCAACCACGTATAACTTGGAGCCAAAATGCATAACTGTTGACTAAGAATTTTCTTTCTATTATCTACTGCATTTTCCTATTATATTTTTGTTGTTAGAATAAAAAAATGAAACAAATACAGTGCACTAACTTAATGCCCTGCATTTTATGAATGATACAGTAGCATTTAGAGCAGCAATCCAGATGGTTACTGGTCAACCCGTCCATGGGTTTCCCTCTGGAAATAGATCTCATTCACAGTCATGCAGGATGTAGTGTAAGCTACTATAGGCTCGCTGACGGTGAGATATCCGTGTCACATTACATTCACGCAACTGATTCATCTATTATCAATCACAGCATTCAGATGCTGCTTGGCAACCCCCCCCCCCCCAGACCAGCTGATGTTGAATTTGATGAATGAATCAGGAGACGGATTAAAGTAAAATTCGAGCATAATAGTTTGTCTGTGAAATGAATCACCACAGCTTATTCAACAGACTGAACGGCATGATCGGCATGGCGATTTATGGGATGTCCTCTCATTCTGTGCTAATAATTTAGCTGCAACAGAGTGGGACCCCACCTCCGCCCCCTCCACACACACACACACGCACGCACACACACACACACACATACACACACACACACACAGCTTCTTAAAAATGGCGTTCTAACTGTTTTCATCCGGCCGGGTGGCCCGTAAAGCATGTCAGCTGAGGACGCGGCGTGGGGGGAGCAGGGGGCCTCCTGGGAAATCTAGCAGTTTGTTTGGCGGGAAACAGGAGGCGTGAACAAATGGAAGGTCAGGCTGGATTTACGTCTTCCTGATCCATATATCCCCCCCCCCCCGCGTCTGAGGGACAAGCCCCGCCCCCCCGGCCGTGACTCATTCTGACCGGCCTGGCGCAGGACGCCACCCTGCCTGGCGCATCACCGGAACTACAGCTCTATCCTTGGGTACAGGAGGCGGAGAGCTGGGCTACGGGGACAAACTGATTTATTCAGTTACGACAAATCCAATCTGTGATATCCTCATTCCATCCGTCTGCTTTGCATAATACTATCTGACCGTCAACAGGATCAGATGCAGGTATTTCACGGTCATCCCTCGCTATTCTCTGTGGCGAGGTTCCTTCTCCCCGTAGCTCTACTCCCCTGCTGTTGTTGTTTTGCGAATGAAAGCTGTTTAGTAACCATACTGTACCACAAGGCTGCTCCTCCATTCCCCTCCCTCCTCCTTACATGGGTAAAACACAACGATTTATTGATCTACAGAATGATTGTTTTTTCTCCATCTCCCATCTGGACCTAGCGCTACGTAGATATTATCACATGGGAAACATGTGATACCCATACTTTTACATTACATAACAGTCTTTTAGCTGACGCTTTTATCCAAAGTGACTAACAATAATTGCATTTAACGTAGAAAAAGTCAGTGTATTACTACTTGCCAGAACTCACAAGTGCATCTTTCTAAAACAAGTGACTAAGAGCATAATCTAGTGCTGAAGACAAAGTGCAAGAATAGCAATCTAAAATAAAATAGGTGCTTAAGAGGGAGGATGGTGGTAGTACTTCTTGAAGACATGAGTTTGGGTCTGTAGTTTTTGACGTCAGAAGGGTCTAGAGATGGTTTCTTCCGGAGGGCGTTGACTCTGGCAGTGTTGAAAGTGGAAGGAAAGCATCCTGATACTAGAGATGCATTGGTGAGGTGAGTTAGGAAGAGTTCGGGTGCAACAGACTGAAAAAGAGTGGAGGGTACAGGGTCTAGGGAGCACGTGGCGGGGCAGCTAGATGTTACAAGGTTGCGGACCTCGTTGGGGGAGAGGGGAGAAAAGTGGGATAAGGTGGGACGTGGAGAGGAGGGGGGGAGCGGAGAGGGAAGAGAGGGTGGGGAGGTGAGGTTGGTGCACGGAGCGTTGACCGGGGGAGGGGGGAAAGAGGATCTGATAGCGTTAACTTTCTTGTCAAAGAAGTTGGCGAAATCGTCAGGGAGAAGGGTTGGGAGTAGGAGGTAAGGGCTGGAGTAGTGAAGAGAAAGTTTCAATGAGTTTTTTAGGATTGGAAGCAGAGTGGAAGAAAGCAGGTTTAGCAGCAGATAGGGAGGAGGAGAATGCAGAAAGAAGAGATTGGAAGGTCCTCTGCCTTTTCTCCATTTATGCTCAGCTATTCTCAGGCTCCGTCTATCAGTACTTCCTCCCTATCTAACTCAACGCACAATCTCGCCTACTCCCCCATGTATATATGTAATGTTATATACTTTGTATCTTGTATCTAGATACATAACGCATCATTTCCTTTTACACTCTTTTTTGCAGTTTTTCCTTGCAGTGTGCATAGTCTTCTGTAGGAGCAGTGAAAGCAGTGAAAGTGAAGTGCCAGGGGAATTCTTGTGTCCAAGCCATGCCAAACATGTAAACATATTCGGATTACATTTCACAGGAGAGCATACTGAGATTGGTAAGATTACACCCTGTACTTCCCATCTCAGAAAAGCACAGTTATCATAGTTTTTCCAATGCATTTACAGTACAATGCCCCATTGACTTCCATTGTAGCCCAGTGAGAGCCTGCAGAAAAACAGCAACTAGCTCAATACTGGAACGAACAGTGAAATGATGGTCTCTATGTTTCAGGTTCATGGTAGACAGACCACAAATAGAACTAAGGGTCCAAAATAGCACACTCCCCCTTTAACTTTCTATATTGCTGGTAACACTTAACAATAAGGGTACATTAATAAACATTAGTTAATGCATTATTAAGCATTAAGTAACAGTTAACTAATGTCTCTATTAACCATTTACTAATGATATTTATGTTAACTAAGGTTAACTCACCTAAACCTAACCCTAACTCTAACCTTAACTAAGGTATTAATTAACATTAGTAACCTAACCTAATCCTAAATAAGCATTAGTTAACAGTTAACTAATGTTTTTTGTGACCCTTATTGTAAAGTGTGAGCTAACGGAAGAACATTTCACTACTCGTACCTGAATGATGTAGTATGTGACAAATGAAACTAACTTTGACGTGTCTGATTACAATATGAAATGAGCCAAAGCTGGGAAAGGATGCTGTGTTGTAAAGGAATCCACTCCTAAGCCACTGTTATCATTGTGTGTACTGAACATACATGAACATATAACCTCATGTTAACAGTAAATTACCTCAATGTCTTGAACATGAACAGTACACAGCCAGTCCAGCGCCTCAGCGTCGTCCCACGTTGTGCTTGGTGCATTAGTACAGTATGCCTCCACTCATGCAGTCATTTTTATATTCCTGATTCCTTTGACTATAAAGCTGATTGCTTTAATTCCCTTGTTATAAGGGTCTGTTGTACTGTGTGCTAATAAAAGCCCAAATTCATCTGCGAACGGTTGACAGTTTTCCCCTCCAGGAAAACTGCGCTGAGCATATTGTAAAAAATCCATGATAATTATCCTGCAATATTGGCTTTTATTACTGCAGGATGTTTCCCAACCACATGCTGCTTTCTGGTCCCATTTCATCGCTCCAAAGCTGCATCATAAGGAGGAAATCTCACCCACGAAGCAGACAGACAAAGCAAACAAGTCTGGTTTTAATAAAACACACTTAGCTTTCAATTCAAACAGTCGTGTAGACGTTCCAGTGTCGTAAATGGAGTTCAGTCGAGATCACTTTTGTCAAATTTGAAGATTTATTATACATGCGGCATAATACATAGCATATGAATTTTGGCGGTGTGCTCTGTCCGGGGGGCCCCCTGCCTTCCACCGACGTGGAAAGCGCGTTAGCAGGGGGAGGCAATCTAGGTGTTCCCCCCCTCTGGGCCGCTTGGCCCAGAGAGCCAGAAAAGGGGGAACGGCATCTAGCCCCCTGCCTCAATGACGATCAGAGTGGGCCGCGATCGGGAAGACGCTCGGAGGTAACTCAGCCCAATAAGACCGTCAAAGAGAGCCACAGGGGGACTGCTGTACATTATAGTCCCTGGCCCCCGCGGGCCGACGCTTCGTGGGTTCTGAGGGAGATACAGCCTAGTGTCTCTGCCTCCATGGCGACCGGAGGGACCGCTGGATGGCCATTCGGAGACGTTTCGGCCCACGGTCACCACGGAGAGCCACAGAGACCAGCTAGTGTCTACTCTGGCATCCACTAGCCGACGCTAGTTGAATACCTGACAAACTTACCCCGGACAGAGAGCAACGATGACAACAGATGACATCGACATATGCAGGAGGAGCAGGGGAGGAGGTGGGGCGAGCATGCAATGCACAACCAGCAGTAATGGCAAGCGCGAACAATGACATGTTTTGACAGCCTTAAATACATGCGCTCTAGTGAGCTGACCAATGCTATGACAGCTACAGTCAGCTGGTGCTGGCGTCATGCGTGACTGATTAACCTCTGCTGACTACCCCGACCGTGACGTACGTGCCTCGCCTGAATTTACGTTGGAGACTTCATTTTTGTTGGATTATTTCACACCAGCATTTTCTACTTCAGGTGTATCTCAAAAAAATTTAATATTGTGGAAAAGTTCATTATTTTCAGTAATTTAATTCAAAAAGCGAAACTTTCATATATTCTAGATGCATTGCATATAAAGTGAAATATTTCAAGCCTTTTCTGTATTAACCTTGATGATAATGGCTTACAGCTCATGACATTCAAAAATCCAATATATAAAAATATAAGAATATTACATAAAACCAATCAAAAACAGAATTTATAGTACTGAAATGTCAACCTTCTGAAAAGTAGGCCTATGTTCAATTTATGCACTCAATACTTGGTTGGGGCTCCATTTGCACAAATTACTGCATCAATGCAGCGTGGCATGGAATCAGCCTGTGGCACTGCTGAGGTGTTATGGAAGCCCAGGTTGCTTTGATAGCGGCCTTCAGCTCATCTGCAGTAATTCATGCAAAAGGAGCCCGGAGCAAGTATTGAGTGCACAAATGAACATACTTTTCAAAAGGTCGACATTTCTATTAATCCTTTTTTGACTGGTCTTATGTAATATTCTAATATTTTGAGATATTGGGTTTTTGATTTTCATGAGCTGTAAGCCAGAAATCATCAAGATTAAAACAAAAAAAAGGCTTGAAATATTTCACTTTATGTGTAATGAAACTAGAATGTATGAAAGTTTAACTTTTTAAATTATATTAAGTTAAAGGAACTGAACCATGATATTATGTTGGGAAAGGTGGGGTTTCACATGACTAAACTGGACAGATTCTTCCTCTTGTCAAACACATTGTGGGCCCCCAAACCCGTGTCATCAGAACTACACTGTAACACACTCATTCCTTTCTCAGAGAAACTGTACATTTAATCGGATTGACGGCTTATCTGGAGACCGTTCCTTGATCCAATCTTTGCAGGAGACTGTGGTATGGAGCAGGAGTAGGAGTGCCTTCATGGTCTTCACTAAAGGCATTGATTCATCCTCCAAGACCACCAGCCACCACTGTCCCAGACATCCACAGGGCTGGATGGATCTTGATTGATTAATTCTTTGTTGGGAGAGACGAGACAATCCCCGGTGGAAGTGCCTCCGATGGCATCACGGAGCTGACTAAAGCCAGACATTGATCCTCTGCAGGGTTCACCGGGGCAATCTCCCTTTTCACAGTGGATTGCCTTAGATGAGAAGACTCAGTGCACAATATTCAGGGTATATCTCACTTGATTTATTTTCTGTCAGAGCACCGACACTGGAGCCTCGCAATAGGACCTTCACTCCGTGGCAGCATGGGGTTCACTAAACTCTGGCATTTGTCTTCCAACTCACTTCCAAGTCACTACCCCACATGAGAGGGATCTCGCTTGATTAAGTTCTTGTCAGACAGGACTGAACCATCGTACCCCCCACCCACACCCCCCCACACACACCTTTAAACCACCACCACCCAAATGGGCGGTGAAATAAGAGTCTATCTCTAATCCCCCTGCTCCTGTCCTCTTGAAGCCCCTCCGCGCGCCTCCCCTGGGGGGCCCCAAAGAAATTCAGGGGAGGTTTTTAATTTTTAAAATGTCTATGGTTTTTATGAATGAAACGTAATTTTAAAGGTCAAAAGATTGAAATAAATAATGGAAGAGATGTATACTAAATTTGTGGATAGTGCAGAGAGAGCCTGCCCCCGCAGGCATGAATGTATTGTGAGAAAACGTCATAACATTAACTAGCAGCTGGTGCCACCGAGCTCACTTAGCTGTGTAACGTTATGGGCTAGCTAACGCTGCCTTGCAAAATGGACAAATTTGGGGGGTTGGGGGGGCGCGGGTGTGTCACTGTTTTCAGAGGGGAGGCCCACATTGATGGTGTTTGGGAACCCATGCTGTACAGTATCAAGTCACAACTCCAAGGTAACCAGATACTGTCACTCTCGTCCCTAGTCTGAATAAGAACTCTATACTGGCGGGTCCCCTTGGATAACACTGCGTCAAACTGGTGTAAAGCTCGGACACTAACCTCCTCACATTACCCACAACCCCCTCTGAACCCGGAGTCAGCCTGATTCAGAAACCCCGCCACCGCTACATTGATTTATCTGTCTGTGGCGTGACGGGGCGTGCGGGGCGCTGTGGACTCTTTGTCTCTGTGGGCTTGTGAGAAGCGGTGAACGTCCGAGGGGCGGCGCTGCTGCCGGTGTCCAGTGACTCTTCTTCCGATCCGGCGTGAAACCGTTTCTCTCGGATTTGACAGCCATTAAAAGAGCCCTGCTCTCAAGCCCTGATCTATGATGATGTCACCTTGTAAACGCAACACTAAATGGAGAGGGGGCCGTGCTCTCCCGCTGGGTGAAAGCATGCTGCTCAGCGAGGCATCAGGCCCGCCATAATTGCATGCCTCCATCGGCGGTCACCTGAGGCCATCGGGTATTAGGTTGAATGTGTATTAGAGGTAAAAGCAACAGCTCACAGAGTGCACCACTAATGCAAGGCAAGGCAGATGGATGGATGAATGGGCGGGGCTTTACAGTGACTGGTGTGCTACAGAATGTCTGTCCATGGTGGTGTGTGTGTGTGGGGGGGGGGGGGGGGGGGGGACTGTTGTAGTGAATGGTGCGGCTCTAGGAGCTCAGAGAAGATGCAATGATACCAGTGGAGGGTGTAATTTGCTGGGAGACCCCAGTGAATGACAATCCATGCCCACACACACACACACACACACACACACACACACACGCACGCACACACACACACACACACACACACACACACACACACACACACACACACACACACACACACACACACACTATAACACTATGTACACAACTGGAAATGTGTAAGAGAAGACGACAGAAATTAGGATTGGATCCTATTTCGGTTTTCAACTTCTTCTTTTCCACCGGTGGAGTAATTGGTTCTTGCAGCAGCTGATGGGGTGTTGGTAGGAGAAATGTTCCACATCTAATTGCAAATAAGCAGCAGGTGAAAGACTCTCTAAGCACAGCTGAGGACCAGTTGAGGTAGTAGTGCTGGCTGTAACACCTGTTGAGGGTATTGGTTTTGCCATGTTAACTTCCAAAAGTACTAAAGTTTGGTACTTAATTACAGTATTCAATTCGACTGAATTTGATTATGACTCAACTGAGATGTGTGCCAGTCTACCATCTCCCTCAGCTGTTCCCATTCATTTCCAAGGCCTGAAGAGGGCAGGCGAGACTTCATTTGAGCACTTGCACTGTCTGTGCCTCCATGCCTGTAAACTACTGTACAGTCTGTTCTGCTTCCGATATGGAAACAAGATTGTCTGTAAATTGTCTGAAATGCATCTTATATATTCTATAGGACAGGATAACGCAATATCTGTGGAAAACAATTCCCACAGTCAATTTCTTGACCTGAACTGTGCCATACTGTGGCTCTCTATTACACATGTTCACAGGTGTGGAATAGCCCATATCATCAGACCCTTTAGTTCTAAAGTTAAAGTCAATTTATTTGTTCACTGATGTGGCAGAACCCATATTATCAGATCCTTTAGTTCTACCGATAAAACAAAGCCAACGACATGATAAGCATTGCCAGCAGGCAACAGCAATCAGGGGGAATAGAACTGTATTTCTCCATGACATGAGCCATAAAAAGCATCCATCCAGAGTAGTGTGTGTGTTCAGACAAAAGCAGACACAGGCTGGAGAATTACTGGAGAAAACACCTGCCTTATCTTTATGATTCTGCTGCTGCTGCTCTGGCTCTCTTACACGGCTGAGACATTTACTCTGGCAAGAGGTCCTTCTCTCTCTCTCTCTTTCTCTCTCTCTCTCACACACACACACACACACACACACACACAGACACACACACGTGTCCCTGTTCTCTTTTAAACAGTTTATGACTGCTATACTCGTTGTTTAATAGCGGCATCAATATGCAAATGTCAGGGCTGACCTCTTGGTGTGAACAGCCCCATACGCTAGGCTTTATCGCTAGACAAAATACTGAACTCGTGGCAAAGAGGGAATATGAATATGTGATATACAGTAATGCCATTACATGGAGTATCTGTCTCCAGTCTGCAGGTAGTTATAGTCACATTCTCTGAGCTGTTCAGCCGTTCCTGCCTGCCAGACATAAGAGTCTCCCACTCAGCATGGGAAGGATCATCTCCGGCACTGCTGAGCACGGTATTATTCCTGATTAGCACGCCATGGTTCCATGATATAGCGTGCGCATATATCCAGATAGATATTGGCCCGGGCCTTTCATTATGATCACGCTGAAAACAGCGAAACCACAAAATGACCCCCTCAGAAACAAACAGAGCTCTAAATCGAAGCGGACAAGCCACGAATGGGCCCTTCGTGGAAAACGAGCTTATTATGGAAAACAATATCACGCGTGACTTTTGGCGAGGCAATAACACAGAAATAAACGTTTATTTTCCCCGCCTTAATCACATTTTGTGTAACGTTAAACCAGCCCTAAAGTGGTGTGGAGGGGGTGAGATGGCTCGGCGCGGCCGGGCGGCGCGGCAGCTGCGCCGGGGGGGGGGCGGGGCGCCACGCCACCTGATGACACAGCCCCCGGTGTAATCGGCCATAAAGCTCTAATGCAATCATCTCTCTTCTTGGTCCAGTCATGCTTCCGCATTTGGGAGAAGCTATGTGATGACCCTGGAGACGATGATACGTCTCTCGGCGCTTGCCTCTGCAGTGTGGGCTGGGGGAGAGAGAGCTGCTTGTCTCGGGCAGAAAGGACAGCAGGGAAGACCGTTAGAGCCTCCCTTTTCAAAAAGGGGAAATGGAAAATGAATCAGGGGGGAAAAAAGATAAAAGCCAGGCGAGCTGTGCAGTCGATCGTTCACTTTAACAGCTGGAGAATTCAACGGTGAACAAATGAAGATGGTCTGTCGGGAAGAGAGGAACCTCGTTGTTTTGGTGGTGGGGGGTGCGGGATGGCGGGGGGGGGGGGGGGGGGTAGGGCCTTTGATGGAAGAGAACAGGGTCAGAGGAGGTACAGTACATGATGCTGTGCAGGGGCGGACTGGGGAAATAATTCAGGTTGGGCAACATAGCCCCAGTTGGCCCACTGAACGGGCTTCCGATTTGTTGAGCGGGGGGGGGGGGGGGGGGCATCCATGCCAGCCCACTTGAGGACCGGCTCACCGAACCTCCCGATGGCCAGTCCGCCATTGATGCTGTGTACCTGTGTGTATTTGTGCACACACACATATATACACATACCCACACACACACAGACACACATGCGCGCGAGCGTGTGTGAAAGCATGTGTGTGAGTGCGTTTAACAGGGCTGGAAATGTGGAACACAAAAATCAGGGCTTATTTCACCAGATCAACTCTACAGTGATTTTCTGGGATCTGCCTCCTCTCTCTCTCTCTTTCTCTCTCTCTCTCTCTTTCTCTCTCTCTCTCACTATCTCTCTCTCTCTCTCTCAGAGGAAAATCTCGTGTGCTATTCACCAGGGCCCTCTGAATATAATATGTGCAGATCTGCCTGGCGTTGATGCAGTGACTTATAATCGGTAAGTAAGTCTGGCATCAGCGTTTCACAGCAGGCGCGTGGCTGTCTCCTGGGCTGGTGACCTAATCACTAGAGCTAGCAATGAGCGCGCTAATCCATCAAAGTGACACCATCAATCCCCCCATACCCACCACCTTCAATGCACCCACCCACACACACACACACACACTCGCCGTGCCTAACAGCACCGCTGTCGCCGCGGCTCCCAAAACGAATCGCTTAGCCGTCAGCGGGGCGCGCAGGGGACAAGAAAAAGCGAATATGCGCCAGTCACGTGAGACCTGGTATACTCAGTGTGAGGTCGTGGTCACAGAGAAGAGCACGCTTAGCTTGCGTCGGATAACAGTGCTCGGGAGAGCGGTGGCCGCTAGCCAGCCCCGAGGAGGCTTACGCTGTACAGTACGCCTATCCCTCACATAGGGATGAAGTCACAGGTATTAAAAGTTGCAGTGTTCTTCTTCCTAATCTGATCGCCATGTCTCCTGTGCAGGCTCCTTGCCGGCGCCATAATCTCATTACAGAGCCCCGTGTGAAAGGGCCATCCGGGCCGGGCGCCCGCATGCCTGCCACGCCCGCTCTCTCAATGCCAACCCCACCCCCCCTCACACACACACACACACACACACACACACACACACACACACACACACACACACACACACACACACACACACACACACAATCACACACACACACTCACACACACACACACACACACAGATCTAATTGGGTGATATGCACAGTATTGATTTTCAGCTCCTCTTCGGTGCGGCTCTTGAGTAGAATTTCTATTGATGCGATCAGGAGGAGGAGCCGGGGAGGAGGAAGGAGGCGGAGACGGAGGCGGAGAGGGAGACAGGAGGGAGAGGCGGCGGTTGAGATGCAGGAGGAGATGGAGACAGGAGGGGGAGACGGAGAAAAGGTTGAGTCAGAGCAGCGTGACACAGCGAAAAAGCCCCGCGGTCATCTTTACACACTGGCGCCCTAGCTGAGCTCACTATCCCAAATCTCCACGGCTGCCTTTATACCGCCGCCCCCCCCCACCACAAACGGCTCCCTAGCTGAGCTCACTATCCCAAATCTCCACGGTCATCTAGATACCACCCTGCCACCCCCTTCCCCCCCTGACTGGCGCCCTAGCTGAGCTCACTATCACTCTGCCAGGCAGGGCCTTGGCGGTGGGTACACAGATACAGATATATCTGCAGACAGATACTAAGGGCACCTGCAAAGAACAGTGTGCTGGCTAGCCTACCACAGATTGGTAGGATCTGCAGCAGCCTGCTACACACATCAAAAGACCTGAGCCTCCTGCGGAAGAACAGTCTGCTCTGTCCCTTCCTGTAGAGGGCCTCAGTAGCCATGTTTCCACCTGTCGATCGAATTATGTGAAGATCGCTAAAAATATGAATGCGAATAAAGCCGGTGAACGTGCGTTTCCATCTAGAGCTTTAGATCGGATAAAGCATCTATCGCTAAAGCCTTTTATCGAACAAGAGAAAATCCGACGAGATCAACAGTACAAACTTTTTGTTGATTTTCAAGACTTTTCTCTGTGGAGTAGGTAGATGATGGCATCGTCCACACTGTTTCGGGCCTGGTACGCAAACTACAGGAGGTCCAGGAAGTCGCTCACCACGGGCCTCAGGTGCTGCAGAACCAGTCTCTCGAAGACCTTCATGACATGTGATGTCAGTGCCACTGGGTCGTCACTGAGGATACTATAGCAGGGCAGATACAGACTGACTGATACTATAGCAGGGCAGATACAGACACAGACTGACTGATACTATAGCAGGGCAGATACAGACTGACTGATACTATAGCAGGGCAGACACAGACTGACTGATACTATAGGAGGGCAAATACAGACTGATTGAGACTATAGCAGGGCAGATACAGACTGACTGATACTATAGCAGGGCAGATACAGACTGGTTGATACTATAGCAGGGCAGATACAGACTAACTGATTCTATAGCAGGGCAGATACAGACTAACTGTTACTATAGCAGGGCAGATACAGACTGACTGATACTATAGCAGGGCAGGTACAGACTGACTGATGCTATATAGCAGGGCAGATACAGACTGACTGATACCATAGCAGGGTAGATACAGACTAACTGATACTATAGCAGGGTAGATACAGACTAACTGATTCTATAGCAGGGCAGATACAGACTAACTGTTACTATAGCAGGGCAGATACAGACTAACTGTTACTATAGCAGGGTAGATACAGACTGGTGGATACAGGGATACAGAAGGTCAGGAACAGGAGAAGGTTAATGGAAACACTGGCTGCTGGGTGAGGCAGATGATGTCATGTGGCTGAGGCTGCTGCAGGTCACTCCCCCAAGGGACGGCTTAATGAGTGACATAAAAAATCATTAGAAGAGACACAAACAGTCCCGCGCAAAATTAACCCTTTCACCCCGGCCCACCCACTCTCTCTGCAGCCGAAACTCATCAATTATGACAATCAGGATGATAACTGATATGTTCCTTCAACCTTACAGCAGCAGTGTGTCATGGCGACCGTGTGTGTGTGTGTGTGTGTGTGTGTGTGTGTGTGTGTGTGTGTGTGCGTGTGTGTGTGTATGTGTGTGTTTGCGTGTGTGTGTGTGTGTGTGTGTGTGCGTGTGTGTGTGTGTTTAAGTTCTGTGCGTTCTGATTGGGAGTGTTATGATCTGATTATGATACTGTATGGATCTATGGATATACAGTGCTGTACATTTTCTTAATTTATTAGGCAAGTTTATTCGTATAGCACATTTCAGCAACAAGGCAATTCAAAGAGCTTTACATGAGACATTAAAAGCATCAAGACAAAGTGCAAGAAAAACATAAAAGGTCATATTACAGATTTTAGTATAATTTCTCTACCTGTAGCATCTACCCACTCAGCAGACAATGCCACAAAGAACCTTTCTTCACATAAGTAGTAGTTTGTGGGAGGATGGACTATATTATAGATTCATGGAAGACTAAGAGCTCTGCTAAATTCCATTATCCAATTCCGTGGATTTCGTTATTCATGTAATTAGTGTCAGCCATTCCTGGCCTCCATGCTTCCGGCTGGAGATTGACAAGGCCAGCGCGACGAGGAGGAATTAAGGCTTTATATTGATTTAAAGAACAAGGCTGGAGAATTAACATGGATATCGAGCGTCTCTGGTCTGCGTGAGCGGTGGGGATACCTACCAGAATTCATGATCAAAACGACATCAATGAGCCTCGACGGCTCATTATGCGTAACACTACAGGGTCTAACATTCTCTGTGTGCGTTCCTCACATAGACAAGAGAGAGGAGAACAGAAAGAGAGAGAAAGAAAGAAACGGATAGACAGAGAGAGAGAACGATAGAGATAAAGAAAGGATGATAGATTGACAGATTACTTTAATGTCATTTGCAGGAAATTTGCAGACACGTCTGTACATTGCTTCACATGAACACAATACAAATACAATACACAAATACGTTTATACATGAGAGGTTCTTTTCTGAATGGTTCATTCGATCCAAGCCGCTGTTTGCTTGTGAGCATAATCTCCCGGACGGAGGAACACTGACAGGTGCTCATTCCCCTAACCACCGCCACGTACCCCCTCGCTCTGGCCCTCCAGAGCTTCCTCTGAGCTCATGCTTCCCTCGGCACCAGGCCAGTCCGTGTGTGCGCCTGCTCCTTTGACATTGGCCGTCTCCCCTGATTACACGGAGATGAGATGACGGGGAGGAAGTGAGCTCAATGTCTGCTCAGCCTCGGAGACGTCTCCCCCTCATTTCATAATGCAGATCTCATTACCTAAATTTAATGGCCTTCCAGGTCCTCTGCAGCAATAAACTAACGCTTAACTGGAAATTACATGACGATTAAACTATAACTCGCCGGTCTGATTTGGAGGATGACAGAGCTGGCCACTTGTTGAACCGTGAGCTCACCCGGTTAGGACGAGCGCCCCTAAGGTCAAAGGTGGCGCAGCATGTGGATATTCTAATCTGAGATACTCAGTACGCACATCATCATTCCAGAGTACACACAGTATCTCAAGCCTGCGGTAGATAGCCCTCAAAATTGACAGTATGGCGCATGAGCGGCTCGGGGCAATTTCACAGTGGGGGACTTCATAAAAAAGGTCGGAGACAGAGTAAGGAGAGAAGATGGGGCCGGGGCGGTGATTTGTGTGGCCCTCACAACAGTCTATTTTAATTTATAGGTCACCGGGGAGCGTTAGTTAGAGTTACTCGTACGGACGACCGCGGCTTCGTATTTCCGCGAGGAACCCTCCGATCCCTCGCCGGGTATGAGTTACGGAGACATCCGTCTGGCCTGCTCCGGGGACGCCCGGGGAGGCCGGCCAGAGCCTCGTCCCAGACCGACACCCAGACCACAGAGACAGGGTGGGTAGGTAACCAAAGACCCCCCCCCCCCCGCGCGCGCCCTCCGATCCCCCCACTCACGCCCAAATGCGGGGCAGAGCCGGCGCAGCCCGCGGTCCCCCTCAGATAATTAAAATGGAGTTATAAATCAGTGTGTAAGCGGTAATCACACTAGCCCGTGCCAACCGCCCCCCACCCCCCACCCCCCGAAGGCCGTTAATCTCCAGGAAAACAAAGCCTTAGCCCAACAAAGACCCCACTATCCCCCGTGATCTAGGGACGGATGGCACTGGGCTTCACTGGTCAGACGCTGAAATGATACATCTCTAATATCCTTAGCCTCGGTTTTATGTTTAAATCGATTTATGCGGATAAAAGGGCCAGCGAGGGGCTACTACCGATGACATCATACTGTAACCGGCCCCTTCTCTGGCTCCGTTCAGGCAAACCTTGCTCTGCCGTACACGTTGAATTCGATCACATTTTTGCTATTCTTCAGCCTATTACCTATTACATTTTTGTTGGGTCAATACTGCCATCCATTGGCTTAAGGCTTACACAAATATCTACTCTTGATAGGGCAGAAAAAGGTTGCCCAGAGACAAATGAGAATAATCAAATATAAGCTTGGGCCCGTGTGCTGGGAGAAGGAGGGGAGGAGTCACGTGTTGGGGAAGGGTTAGTGCAGCACATCAGGGGCCGTATTGATTTTCAAAATAATAGTTGTGAAAAGTGTGAGACATGAAAAGAACGTATTGATCCTCTTAGAAAACATGTTTATTAAAATAGGGATGGAGGGGGAATTGACACGTTCGATAGTGGCTCACCAAATGGCCTATGCTGACTAATCTAAATGCATGAAGAAAAGGTTAAGCTGATGCACTATAGGAAACCCATCAGCAGTAATGTGCAGAAGCCGTTTAAAAAAAAGCTACAATAGTCTCTCTCTCGCTTTTACTGCGGCTCATTGTGATTCCCAGACACATACTGCAACGCTTTCCTCATTGGCTCAGACTAAACCCTTCTCAGACGGCAGACAGGCCAAAGATAATGATTTCAGACTGTCTACGTAGACATGTCCATGTCATCTACTTTTTTTTCCCCCTATCCTCTCTGATTTGATCATATACCCCAGAGCTTCCACTGTTCCCCAGGCGGAGTCAAGGACAACGCCCCCCAGGGTGGAGATCCTAGCCAGCCTCATGCCCAGTGCCCACTGGGAAAGCAGTTACAAGGCACAACGGCTGAGGATTTGTCCTAGTTTATCTGATCCCCTCTTCCCTGCTGCCATGTAGACAAACAGGATTGGAGAGGATGTAAATTAAGTAGCAGGCCAGAGATGCTACCTGGATGTACATAGTTTAGGTATCAGGCCAGATTAGAGGCCAGATTAGAGGCGAAACCTGAAGAGAAAGAGCTAAAGCTTAATAGAAAAAGGGGGTTTAACGAGTGGCCACGCTTCTAATCGGGAAACAATTACCATCAATAAGAGGTAATTCACTAACGTGAAGCATGAATTATACAGTACTAAACAACTACGATTCAAGGATGGATAAATACTGCATACTGCTGAAGGGTAGAAAATGTGTATGTGGAGAAGAAGTATCTAAGAGTGCAGCGCAGCACGGCAGAGACAGATGAAAGCTTGTTGAAGGTATTAGACCACACATGTAGTTTACTTATCCATATACTAATCTAACTAGATCAGGGCTCATTACTGAGATTACCTGCTAATCATTACACACAGGGGCTCTAGGTCCTCCACAGGATATTACTCTGTGTGTGTGTGTTTATGTGTGTGTGTGTGTGTGTGTGTGTGTGTGTGTGCGTGCCAGCAAAGCCCCCAACCTAATCAATAAGGTTGTAAGCTGTGTGTTTAAATCACTTTGTCCTCTGTTCTTGGGTAAACATCCATGTGAATGACAAAGACGGCCATAGTTTTATGGTCAGTGTTCTCTTGGCCGGGCCCCCGATTCTAAACAATAATGACTTTTTAATGTGGACCTGTGATTACATTGTCATGGTGAAATATGGCTCCCCTTGACTTCTTTGGAAATGAGGGACCGAACGTGAATTACAGCAACAGCATAGATAACACCACTGAGCCAGGTGAGGCAATCTTCATAAATTCAAATCTAATCTTAACAGACCCGCCAGCGTCAGCCCACAGTGGAGAGGGACCTCAGGGGAGTGGAGCCGGAGGGCTCCAGTCCCTCCCTCACCACGCTCCAGGCCCCCACCATGCTCCAGCCCATGACTGTGGGGGCAAGGGTGTGTGTGTGTGTTGGTGTGTGTTGGGTGGGGGGGTGGGAGAGGCTGTAACACGCAGCAGGGGACGGCTTTTACTGACTGAGAGGGAACAGCTGACAGGGACGGTGGGAGAGAGAGATAGAGAGAGAGAGTGGGGCAGCAAATGAGACAGGAAGTATTTGCCTGTAAGGCAGGATGTGCAGTGAGAGAGCTCGTAATTGGCACACTGAGAGCTTGGAGAAGACATGGAATGATGATTGGAATGACACTTTTCCCCTCTCTCTCTCCCTCTTCCTCTCTCTCTGTCTCTCTCAAAAAGCCTTGTTTGTTGTCCAGCAGGCTATTTCTCAACGGCTGTTGTCCGGCTTTCTTTATGTCCTCACGGTGCCGTGACACGGAGGCGTCAGCGAGGTGACAAATCACGAGGAGCGTCCCGGCGTGCTGCGGAGGTGTATGTCAGTCCCCTGTCACCCCCCACACCCCCACCCCACCCCCCGTCCCCACCCCCCACCCCCTGGTTTATACCCTGCCTCTGACCACAAGTGATCACAGTTTGATTAGTTCAAACCCGTGCTGTTCCTCCTCACCGGACAGCCCTCATCATTCACGTCAGTACGGGTCCAGAGTGTCGGGGAGGCTGACCAGACGACAGCGCTCATCAGCATTCACATCTCCTCACAGAGCGCTCGTCGTCATCAGCCTCTCTATATACCATCCATGCATCACCTCCAGATGCAAATTAGGAGACAGAGCCTCCTCAGGAATACATTAGTGAGATATACCATAGTGTGTGTGTGTGTGTTTTGTGCGTGTGTGTGTGTGTGTGTGTGTGTGTGTGTGTGCGTGTGCGCGTGCTTAGATTTGGACGGACACAGCAAGGCAAGGCAAGTTTATTTGTATAGCACATTTCAGCAACAAGGCAATTCAAAGTGCTTTACATGAGACTTTAAAAGCATCAAAACAAAGTGCAAGAAACACATAAAATACACAGACCTGCGTATTCTGTTCTGCGAGGGAAGGACTAAGCTCGTGAAATCCCACCTGTTACGCTTGGCTGCCGCCGCTAATCGAATATGAAATCTAAATGTGCATCTTTCCCCCCCAAGAAAGTATATTCATTATACATTACCCTTTAACCCAGCTGATGCACCATACATTAACCTTTGCACAGCAGACAAGTCATTAACTAGGCTTGTTAAGAGCGATGCATCGGTAGTCGGGGGGGGGGGGGGGGGGGGGTGGTGGCGGGGGGTCCTGTCTCTGTCTTACCACCCAGTAGAAAAACAGAAACTCCCTCTTTTCCCCACAAGGGTCTATTTCAAAGTGTGTCACTGGGGACCGGCCATGTAAGAAGCATTGAAAAATTGGGAGATTTTCAGAGTGACGCTACATAAACAATGTCCATCAAGTCCAAACATATATTGTGGCGCCAGCTCACCCCAAGATGGTGACACGGTAAAAGGTCATAGCCCCCGAGCGTCCCGCCGTGCTGGGTGAGGAATTAGACTCCCGTTGTAACCCTGCGCCCGCCCGCCAGCCTGGCTTCACGCCTCCACGCACTCCTCGCACTCCCCAAGCAAACAATACATTAGAATGTCATTCTCACTCCAGATGGGCCCTGCTTCATGCACAAACAGACACACACACACACACACACACACACACACAGACACACACATGTACACAGTCACGCGCACACACATGGACACACACACATACGCACGCACATACACACACACACACACACACACACACACTCTCTCTCTCTCTCTCTCTCTCACACACACACACACACACACGGATATCAGAGAGCAAAATAAATGATACTGCAGAAGGGGGAATTACAGCAAGGTGCGTATGTGTGTGTGGGGGGGGGGGTGGATGGACGTGTGAGTGTGTGTGTGTGGATGTATGAGAGTGTGTGTGTGTGTGTGTGTCTTTGTGAGTATGCTGAGAAAAAGAAGAGGGCAAAAGCTTCTTTCTGAATTGAAGATAACACTCTCACCATGTTAAATGACACCCAAAGCGCTGCCTCCTCCATCTGAAAGTAAATTAGAGGAAAGCATTTTGCAAGGAGACCTCCCTCCAATAGAAATGCAATCCTCACCAGTCCCCGAAGCCCGCGTGCAGCCATTAGCCGCCCTCCGTACGACTCTCTGATGCCTCGTACACTCTGCTAAAGTGGCCCTCTCATTAAAAAAAGCAACGTGAGATATTCGACTTCTAATTAAATCGTGCGTTATCTCGAAGACGAGCTTGGTTTTAATGCGGCCTCCAGACGGGCAGGAAACAGGACCTGGCCACTGAAAGGCTCCTGGCCTAATCATGCTGATCTGAGTGTTGCCTCCTTGCTTGGTTCACTCAGGGATGAAGCCTGCTGGTTACAGTAGGGGATGAAAGGTACTGTAGTGTTTGGCAAACACAGATTGGCAAATGGACGTGTTGTTATTTCACCGAAGAGCAGGCTCAGATGGGGCTCGGGGGGACTTGAAAGCTGAATTGAATATGAAATAAATGCAAATCTTTTTTCAAATCTGCTTTCCTCTTGCTTTGCTAATGGTTTCCGCCCGTGCCCGAATACAGCGTTGTGTTCATCATAAAACACACAGGACATGGAGTCATTTCACCCTCTGAACAGCTTCCTCCCAAAGACAGGAAGCTGTCAGTGTGAGTCAGGTCACGATGAGCACCAACTGCCATCAGTCGGGAGGAGGGGGGGAGATCTGTGACCCACGGGACGGGAGGAGAGACGGACCAAGGAAGTGTGTGAGCGTGTGTGTGCGTGTCTGCACGAGGAACTCAATGATGTCATCCTTTTCCAGCTGCACAACCTGCGGCACCTCAGGGAGTGGTGTGTGCATGTGTGTGTGTGTGTGTGTGTGTGTGTGTGTGTGTGTGTGTGTTTCCGGGCCAGCGCTCTAATGCGGCGTGGTAGCAGCATCCTTTTGTCACCCGGGCCTGGCCCTGCTGACAGAGGTAATGGCTCATTGGCCTGAATATTCCAGCATACAGTAAGTGTTCAACTGTCAGCTCGCATCACATGCACCAGGCGTGATGGCTGCTCCCTCTGTGTGTGTGTGTGTGTGCGTGCGTGTGTGTGTGTGTGTGCGTGTGTGTGGATAGAAAGAGGTGCTGGGTAGACAGAAGCGCTATCAGTGAATGTGGCCATGGCAGAAATATGTCTCTATTTGTGTCCACACACTGCATGCTGAAATACAGCTCCCCCCCCCCCCCCCCCCCACACACACACACACATACACACACACACACACACACACACACACACACACACACACACACACACACACACACACACACACACACACCCCACAGGTTCTCCTGTGGCTCGGTCTCTGGACTGCATTTAAAATTCTTACCTCAGAATCCAGACGGCAAGCAGCCATGAAAGGTTAATGCTTTCTACTTGACTTGAAACATTTCCAGCATGTTTATGTTCCTCTTTATGGAAAGCGGGAGACGCCACAGTTCAGAAACAAGACCTGGTGATGTCAGTGGGCCTGTGCAAGTCACTGAAAGACTGTGTCATGCTAGGTAATGAACGCCCTCCTGCATCTCTAGGATTTGACACGGTACATGAACACATGACACGTGACTTCCTGGAAAGGCACCTTGCAAATCTCCGTGCCACGGGGCCATGCTGGCCTGGCACTTCTTCCCCCGTGCCATTCAAGGGAGCAGACAAGGACAGAGCAGAGATGGCCTGTACCACCATACCAGCCCCTGGCTGCCTGCGCCTGATAAAGACACATAATTACAGTCGGCCATTTATCTCCCATGACAAGCCCATCTCCACCTGATGACATTAGACACATTCCGTGACCGAGCTCCCCTCCCCGGACCCAGACTTCCGAGTTCAATTTCAGATAGCATTGTGTCCAACGTTCTATTCAACGGTTACCTTAAAAGTGCATTCACAATCTCCAAACTGAACCTGCAGAAATTCAGCCCGATGACAATGGCCTCGTATCACGTGGGTGAGAGATAGCTCGGGTAGGGTGGAGGGGGTGGGGGTGGGGGGGCGTCACGTTTGCACGCCTTATGAAATATTTAACTGTCACTGCAATGCCCTACGTCTTGGGGAAGAGTTACATCACCCCCTCTCCCCCTTTGTCCTCATTAAATAGCAAGACAATTGCTAAACCAACTTTGACAGTGCTGCAATGTGGCGCCAGTAAACAAGCTGACCCTGTGCTATTGTGGAATGAGACCATCTTCAGCTTAAATGGATTTCCACTGTTTGCTAGGTTAGAATGTCGCCAGCGTGATACTAATGGCATCGATCATACTGTAAGTCAACACTGACTTATTGAGACAGACCGGTTTGGTATTGATTGAGTCCTTGGGGCGCATGAAATACTGCAGTCTTTACACACCATCCACAAATAACAGTACTGCCACCTGTATCCCAGTCATCAGCTAGGGAGCATGGACAACCAGGCTTCCATTCCCCAATATCTGCTGGCATTTCACCAGCCCTCCCTGGGGCAGAGACTCTATGGGGAGGCCCACAGGGAACCGTCCGGGGGATCCAGGGTATAGCCTTGGCCAAGCAGGCCTCTGGTGCTCTTTAAATGTCATAGAGAGAGATGGAAACACTCTAAACCGCGGAGACACAGCTGATACTCCCGTGTCTGTAAATCAGCCGGAGAGGCTGTTATATCGCAGGGACACTCGGCTGCAGTCCTTGAGGGCCTCTGCAGCTTTTCACTGTTACATTTCAATCAGCTGTGGATTTAG
>NC_140238.1:6870113-7057613 GCF_949987555.1 Borostomias antarcticus | reverse complement strand
CCTTCCTCCTTCTCCTGGGCACCGTCATCTCTCTGGACCTCAACTGGGAACTAAACACCAGCTCCCTCGTGAAGAAGGCACAGAAGAGGATGTTCTTCCTGAGGCAGCTGAAGAAATTCGGACTACCAAAGACAATGATGGTGCTCTTCCACACATCCATCCTCCAGGAGTCCATCCTCACACCCCCACCACCATCTGGTGCCGATCGGCTGCAGCCTGCCTTGCTTCCTGGCCCTGCACAACGACAGGACCCTGAAGCGGGCCTGGAGGATTGTGGGCCCCTCACTATATGCACATACTCACAGTATACTTTGCACACTCACCGTATATACACTGACCACTCTACATTTTGTATATATTGTTTTTTATCTTTTCTTAATTTGCACTTGTATTTTGTAATTGCTCTTTGCACTGTCCTGTATTTGCACTGTCCTGCCGAAAATAAATTCCTAGTATGCTGAAAAACTACAATGGCAATAAAACAAATTCTGATTCTGATAAAGTATGTTTGCTCCTGGCTTCTGCAGCCCTGATGAACAGTTACTGTCAGTGCCAAGGACGAGTACAATTAGGGAAAAACAAGGTGTGACCAAACTGTGCTTTAGATTAAGGAGGCTTGTCATTGGGTAGTTTAGATTAAGGAGCGGTGGCTTGTCGTTGTGTAGTTTAGATTAAGGAGAGGTGGCTTGTCGTTGTGTAGTTTAGATTAAGGAGCTGTGGCTTGTCGTTGTGTAGTTTAGATTAAGGAGAGGTGGCTTGTCGTTGTGTAGTTTAGATTAAGGAGCTGTGGCTTGTCGTTGTGTAGTTTAGATTAAGGAGCTGTGGCTTGTTGTTGTGTAGTTTAGATTAAGGAGAGGTGGCTTGTTGTTGGGTAGTTTAGATTAAGGAGCTGTGGCTTGTCGTTGGGTAGTTTAGATTAAGGAGAGGTGGCTTGTTGTTGGGTAGTTTAGATTAAGGAGAGGTGGCTTGTCGTTGGGTAGTTTAGATTAAGGAGAGGTGGCTTGTTGTTGGGTAGTTTAGATTAAGGAGAGGTGGCTTGTCTTTGAGGAGTTGACAGATTAACAGAAGGAAGAGTTGGACGGCCTCACTTTTCTCCCCAGGTCTGAGCCGGTCAGGTGTGAAATTAAACAGCACACAGACACAGTGGAACGTACAGTGTGATACAAGACATGGCATTTGGGCTAGGCCCCGCAGCATGTATAATTTATGAAAACACACTCAATACGCATCAGTGTGTGGCGTGGCTCGGCGACGTGGTTCCTGGAAGCTGTTCTTATGGAATATGAAATCTACAGACTATGACTACTTACCACAGACCACAAATTATGGTAGAAAATACATGAAAATCAAATAATGTAGTGACCTTTTGTGCCTTCCATGGTGTAGACTGAGAGTACATGCTCTGTACTGTTGACTGACCATCCTTGCTATGCAAAAAAGAAGAAATGTCCAGAGGTTGAAGTAGTGTGAACTCAAAAGTTGAAGATGTATTCCATGTAGGATTACATAAAAAAATGAGTGTATGAAAATAAAGGCTACGTACGAAATAAGTAGATGTCACAGCAAGAAAGACGTCAGAAGCTGCTGCCTCCAATCAGCCACACCCAGACAACAGCGGATCAGGCCTTTATGCCCTTGGGCATGTTTTCTCCAGGCCTGTAGACGATAGCGCACAAAAACACTAGCACAAAAATGGTTAATATTGGCTCCTGCAAATAAATCCCCCCCCCAAAAAACTTCAAGAGTCATCGCAGTTCCAAAATGTGCTTTTGGATTAGACACATCTCTAGGACATTCAGGTTTCCAGAACCAAGAATTTGAGAGATTTTTGTCACGTCCCGCCTTGGTCTCTGTGAATGTTGTGACTGTTTTGTTGTCTTCAGTCCCTGTCTGCCCTGCTCCCTGTGACTGTGCTGCCCTGCTCTCTGTGCTGCTCTGCTCCCTGTGATTGTGCTGCCCTGCTCCCTGTGACTGTGCTGTTCTGCTCTCTGTGACTGTGCTGCTCTGCTCTCTGTGACTGTGCTGCCCTGCTCCCTGTGACTGTGCTGCCCTGCTCCCTGTGACTGTGCTGCCCTGCTCCCTGTGACTGTGCTGCCCTGCTCCCTGTGACTGTGCTGCCCTGCTCCCTGTGACTGTGCTGCCCTGCTCCCTGTGACTGTGCTGCTCCCTGTGACTGCGCTGTTCTGCTCTCTGTGACTGTGCTGCCCTGCTCCCTGTGACTGTGCTGCTCCCTGTGACTGCGCTGTTCTGCTCTCTGTGACTGTGCTGCTCTGCTCTCTGTGACTGTGCTGCTCTGCTCTCTGTGCTGCCCTGCTCTCTGTGACTGTGCTGCCCTGCTCTCTGTGACTGTGCTGCCCTGCTCTCTGTGACTGTGCTGCTCTGCTCTCTGTGACTGTGCTGCCCTGCTCTCTGTGCTGCTCTGCTCTCTGTGACTGTGCTGCCCTGCTCTCTGTGACTGTGCTGCTCTGCTCCCTGTGACTGTGCTGCCCTGCCCCCTGTGGTTATGCTGTCCTGCTCTGTCTTCACCTCCAGTCACACTCCTGCACCCTAACCCCAACCCCTCTAGTCCCCCCATGTGCTTCCCTTCTAGTCCCCCTCTAGGCCCCGTCTCGTCCCGGTTCACTTCCCTTTCTGAGTCCCTGTTTAGTCCCCCTCTGGTCCGCCCGGTCTAATCCCTCTCTAGATCTCCCCTCCTACCTGGTGTATCTGTGTGTTCCTCTCTTCTTCGGCGCACCCTGACGGTTCCTCTGTGCCGTGTCGCGTCCTCGTTGTTTCGTTAACCTTTCGCCGTCTGCTCCTGTGTGATTGTCCCCACCTGTGCCTTGTAATGTTTAGCCTCACCAGCTCCTCTATATCCTGCTGTGCTTTATATTCTGCCCTCGTTCATCTGTTCCTTGTCGTTCTTGCTCTGTTTGTCGTGTTCCTGTTGGATTACTTGATTAAAACCCACTGAATCGTCTTTGTCTTGACTCGACAGTCTGCTATTGTCTTCTACCCTTGTTATCTTGCACACACCTGCTGTGCCGTGATAATTTAAGATGTATTTTCAAAAAAGCATTTCCATATCAGCTAGGGGATATACAGTGTGGTGGGGATAAAAATGATGTGGAACCAGAAATACATGACATCAAAACAAAACAAAACCGAAGCTGTAGAAAACAAGTCAGCTGTCAGTCGGAAAATCATCTCCCACAAATCAAAATGCAGTTTACTGCACTGCACAGTACCCCTCCTCCATTTGTGGTGTGTGTGTGTGTGTGTGCGCGCGCTTGCGTGTGGTCTATAGGGGGAAATGCTGAGAATGATGAATTATTGAGAAGAATTTTCACAGGCTGAAGGTCAGAACAGAGAAAAAAAAAACATCCATGTTTTCTTATTGTCTCCAATGCTGAGCTCTGAAACAGCCAACATGGCTGGCATGACAACTGTAAATGCCAATGCTATCAAAATCAACTTCCATTAAAGAATACTGTTTGTGTACACAAATGTGAGTGATTGCAATGACAAGTTGTAGCCTGTTTCACACATCCTGTAATGCTAGCTGGATGATCCCGAGGCCTGGTTGATATAACTCATTAAGAATCTATGGACATGAAGATATAATTATGATTATAGTTCCCATTAGAGCATCCTAATTGATTTTTAAGGAGCTTTTAAGATTTACGTACCCCCAGTGTGCTCAAACTTTACTCTGATAACAAAGATTTCTATGCTGGGAATAGAAATCTAATACCAGTTAATTAGGTAGTCTGGCGAAAATTAGAAAATCATCTGACGTCGGTAACAAAAGACCCAATGTTTTTAATGAGCCCTTTTTAATCGTAAAGTAACACTGGTCTTCTCTCACAGCCTAATTGAAATTTCATTTGAACAGACCTCTTTATGATTTTAATGGCTGTTCATTTCCCAGGCCCCGCAGTAGGCGGAGTCATTAGCCGGGCTAGCCTGAGGATCCTACTGGTGCCTGTATAGTAGTTCCACGTGCATCCGATGTGCTCTAATAAAGACAGGGGATTTATGCTTTTACCCTTTGGATACAGCTTTACTGGAGCATCCAGACTTGTGAAACGGATGTTCATCACCGCCGCACACAGACAATGACGTCTGGGTTCACAGACTCACAGTCAACGAGGCGCGTAATCATACCGAAGGTGCTTCCGAGACCTCTGACAGATGTCGTGTCAGCGAGGCGCCCAGTCACACTATGTGAGACTGGTCAGGTAGACCCAGACTCGACTCGCTAGCTTTGACTAAATGTACCGGAACTCACCACCTCCCCTCTCTCTCTCTCTCCCTTTGTAGATAAAAAAAAAAATAGGATGATTCATGGATGCCAGCACTGCCTCATCACTGTCCCATTAGCTGTGGTAGGTCCCCAGCCTCATAATGGGGGGGAGGGGGGGGGGTTTGGCAGACTAGGCTTGGGGTAGGAGGGAGGGGGGGAGGGCCGAGTGCACTGGCCGAGTGATCGCGCCCTGGGACCAAACATGACGCCCGCCCCAGCTGCAAAACCCCGCCGTCATTTCCTACTTTGCACTGTGATGAATGCTAACAGGGGGGGGGGGGGGGGGGGGCAGAGCCTGTACCCTGGCAGCAGCAGCGGCAGTGAGGCGGGGGGAGGTAGGGCTGGCGGTGGGGGTACGCAGTGAGGGGGATCTGTAGGACCAGGTAGTTAATAGATTTATCCAGCCAAGCGGCCTCCTCTCCCTCCTCCTCCCCCCCCCGCCCCATGCACCTGTCCAGACCCCGCCTCGGCCCGGCCACTTGATCATTTGTCACACTCCTCCACTCCTCTCTTCTCCTCTCCTCTGCTCTCATTTTCTCTGTGGATGTGGAGGAGGTGTATAATGGCCTCCTGGCTGTTTGGAGGGGAAGGGGGGGTGTGGGTATGTGTGTGTGTGTGTGTGTGTGTGTGGGAGGGGGGGTGGGTATGTATGTGTGTGTGTGTGTGTGTGTGTGTGGGAAGGGGGGTGGGTATGTGTGTGTGTGTGTGTGTGTGTGTGTGTGGGAGGGGGGGTCATCACAGGCTCATTTCTACAGCAGAGCTCATCCAGCGACGGCCATGGCGGACGCCTCTCCCTCATCGTTAGCCCTCCATGTGCTGTCGCAGGATCAATACCGCCTCTGGCTACGTCAACCCAAAAGAGATGTCTCAGTAACGAAATTAACCCAATATTGTCATAATGTCATCAGTCTCCGACATGTGCATGGGTTGAATCATCGAGCGAAGGTCCGTCTCGGCCGAATCTGCACAGAAACAGCCGGGGTAAGAGCCCATGTCATTGGCTGAGCCGACGAAACGTAGCTGGTCGGCACCGCAGTACAACACAATAACAAGCTCGGTGTTGATTAAAAAAGAACCCATCAAGGCAGGATGTTGTAGCAGGCATAGGGGCAGTGATATAATGGCATGGTGTGCATGAGAGCACCTTTGTGCTCCAGCATGAAGTTATGAGCCCATGGGGAGTGGCTCTATCACCGCCCGCTGGAGAGAAAAGCGCCGGGCATGGCAGAGGGGGTTTTGCTCTGATCAAAGGGATAGGATTTTGATGAATGCTGTTCATTAGGCACACACGAGCGGGTTCACTACTGAGAAGTTGGGGACAGGGAGAGAGAGGGAGGGTGAGAGCGATAGAGAGAGAGAGAGAGAGATGGAGGGAGGGATGAAAGAAGCCGTCAGGTGAGAGCGAATAACACGTTTCACAAACTAAAAGCAAACTGCGTTGTACGAGCGAAGACGGCAACACGTTACACGATTACAATTATTTCTGACACTGGCGTCATGATGATGAATGGGAACCATGAGGTCATCATAATCAAACGCCACTTCCGTGCCCACCCTTGACTGCCGTTCAGTTCCCTTAGTCGCCACTGGGGGGCGACAGTCCTCCTGTGAGCGGAGCCCCCCAGCCTGCTCGACACGCGCCTCCCCGACAGCCAGCGAGAACACTCCTCCACCACTGTGCTCTGACCTGTAGCATTTTGAGTGTCAATCTTAAATAAACAGCACTCTGTCAGTGCGCAGAGCTGAGCGTGTTAATCCGAGGGCATGAATCATGAGTGGTCATTAACACACATGCACACACACAAAAATACATTTTAGGCATCCACACACGCACACACACCCACCCACACACGCGCACACATGCACGCACACACACACACACACACACACACACACACACACACACACACACACACACACACACACACACACACACACAGGGCCGCCCTGCCATTCCTAGCTGACAGATGAGGCTGGGAAATGGAGTCTGACACACCCAGAGCTGGGAATGACAGATTAAGTTATACTCCCCTCATTAATATCACGGCCCTGGATTAGAAGGGTAAACACAAACGACTTCATGTC
The DNA here is from genome assembly GCF_949987555.1 of Borostomias antarcticus. NCBI lineage: Eukaryota > Metazoa > Chordata > Actinopteri > Stomiiformes > Stomiidae > Borostomias > Borostomias antarcticus. The sequence goes on along the minus strand of NC_140238.1, from coordinate 7,051,243 downwards.
TGTAGGACTCCAGTACTGCCCCCCCCCCCCCCCTCAGTAGTCTGCACACGCAGGCCGTGAGTGTACAACATGTACACATCTCTGTGGGAAACTCACCCTGCTTTTATTGCTACGGCTTAGCCAACGTCTAAAAAGCTGGTTTGCTCCGACGGCGAGGAATACCAAATGACAATCTGCCTCCTGTGTTTGCAGCGGAAGGGTACAAATTGATTTATACCGCCCGCCTGCGTCTTTCTCTGAGGAACAATGGAGGAGGGAAAGCCAGATGTCAGTTTACAGAAATACCTGAGATTCAATTCCAGAGATATGAAAACCATTTCAGGGAATCGCATCCAGGTTATTCGGAGGATAGATTAGATAGATTGAGACTCTGTACAGTAGTTTGAAGCTCTGCTGCCACTTCTTCCTCCCTCTCTGCTCACACACAGGACCCTCACATACTGCCGGGATTCAGTGTGATAATGAAGAACTTGGGCCCAATTGACCGGTGTTCACTACATTGGGACCACTGTACAGTTTGAGTCCGCCAGTCAAGAGACGTTTTACCTCAAGGCAATGTTTTCAAATGATTAGGACAATTCAGTTGCATTGGTTGAAGTGTTTTCTTTCCCTGTCATCGGTGTGTTCGTGTTAAAGGAATGCTTTGAAAGCAGAGTGACAGGCAATTAAGGTCCACAGGACTGCTCATAAATTATATATCAATTAGGTGATAATGAGTCATTATCCAGATTCAGACGTGCTGGAAGCTCAAGGGACACTGGCGCGGGGCAAAGGCCACAGGGAAGCCAACGTGGAATTCTATGATGACTTAGTTTACATTTGACAGAAGGAAGTTACTGTAAAGCAATGATCGTAACACAGAGTGCATTATACCCCTGGTATTCCTGTTTCCCTGAGTGTTTAAAGCGTCACACTTAAACATATGATGATCATCTACAGCAGGCATTCCCAAACTGTGAGGCCGGCCTCCCCTGGGGGGCCCCAAAGAAATTCAGGGGAGGCGCGGAGGGATGGTTAGAAAAAAAAAAGAAGGAAAAACTTGTTTTTAATTTTTAAAATGTCTATGGTTTTTATGAATGAAACGTGATTTTAAAGGTCAGAAGATTGAAATAAATAATGGGAGAGATGTATACTAAATTTGTGGATAGTGCAGAGAGAGCCTGCCCCCGCAGGCATGAATGTATTGTGAGAAAACGTCATAACATTAACTAGCAGCAGGTGCCACCGAGCTATGTGTAACGTTATGGGCTAGCTAACGCTGCCTTGCAAAATTGACACATTTGGGGGGTTGGGGGGCACTGTTGTACGATGTAGGAGGAGGATATAGAATAATTGTGTGTCACTGTGTAACAGTGTGTCACTGTTTTCAGAGGGGAGGCCCACATTGATGGTGTTTGGGAACCCATGATCTACAGTACATATGTCTTGTCCCATGCTATCTTATTAAAATGACAAATAGGCCCATTCCGCTGGTTGCAACACAGGACTAGTTTGGGCAACAAAGAATCAACTGTCCTACAGTGTACGATATGCTTTTCAAGCTATGCAGCTTTGTGGCGCAGACTACAGACACTACCCCTCACGGCCGTCCACACAGGGCTGCAGGGGGTAAAAAAACGGAGAGAGCCGGAGTCAGAAAGCCCGCCGCTCGACTTCTCAGCCCGGTCTTGAGGCTTATCATTTGCACCATAAAGGCTCTCCACAGCCTTTGAGAGAGATCGCTCCTTTTATGACTGAAGGGAGGGTCTGTGCCACTACGGAGGGATAACTCTGCACCTCTCCATTCTACTTGCAATTAAGGGAGGGCCTTCTTCTTCCCCCTCTTTCTTCTTAAAGGGCATCTCTCGAGTGATAAATTCCAAATGCAGAGTGGTTTTGAAACCCACTGAAGTGGTTGTAGGGATGGAGAATTGGGGGGGAGGAGGGGGGCATGGGCGGTAGAGGAGGAAGAATAATCAAATTGAGATGAAAAAGAACGAGGAAGAGAGAGAAAAGAGCTCGAATAATCAGTATTCTACTCGAAGCTGGGAGAGTACTGGGGGAGCTTGACGCATACTGTAATCCCTCTGTGATTCATGGTTCTCCTCAATAAACAACACCATCACGTAGAGTGGGTACGGGTCTCTAGAAAGCCATCCTTAGCACTCTAACTCCCCACTTTCTTGCATGGATGATTTATAATGTATTTGTAAGGTAATGAAACATATACAGCTCTACCATGGTTGAAATTATTCTATATCCTCCTCCTACATCATACAATTAGCCACTCCCTTTCTCTCTCCCTGAAAAACAGCTACAACTGAAAAACAACTTTTTCTCTTTGTGTAAAAACACCCATTGGTATCATATTACCCTGTACCTTATTCATGGCCTCACTATTGGAATACGTGTTATTGAACGGTCTTCCAGACAGGAATTGAATCTGTTTGAAAAGGCAGATAAAAGCTGCCGCATGTACAGTAGCACGGTGGCTCTTAGCACCTTGTCTCTCTCCCTCCTGGAAGCAAATAAAGGCAGTCGCTGCAGGCTCGCTCGGCCACTTCCGAAAAGCCTCGCCTCTTGAGAGAAACGGCTCGAGAGGCCTCTGCCGTCTTCTTTCCTGCGTGTCGTTTTCTAGGAGAAGCAGTGAACCCCCGCCAGATTAATTAAGAAAACAATGGGTGTAGACTGGGGCCCTGGCAGGATAGGTTAGGAGGAGGGGGTGGTGTGTGTGTGTGTGTGTGTGTGTGTGTGTGTGTGTGTGTGTGTGTGTGTGTGTGTGTGTCTGTGTGTGTGTGCGTGCGTGCCGGCGCACATGCGTGTGTGTGAGGACCCTTTTAAGAGTGCGGGGTGCCCGCAGTGTTGGGCTTTCTCCGAGCCTTCTGCTCCTGGTTGATATCTCACACACTCAGCCCACTAGAGCCCCTTCGGGCAGCACCACAGACAAACACACTCCAGACCCCCTCTGAGAACCCTGTGTGATGCCGGGGTTACCCTGGTCTGGCCACTTTGTTGAGTAAAAACCCTGAGCGTGGCGGTGTCATTGCCAGCCTGTCACCCCACAACAGCGACAGGCCCGTTACGGCTAAAGGCTCTCAAGAACGATAGATCAAGAAAATCCGCATGCTGTTTTTTCTACTCCCACTGTGGGATAACTGTGCGAATATTCTTTCTCTCTACTTGACTACTTGGAATCACGGGGATGTGCTAGACCTGGTCCAGGGTGATATCCTACAGATAACGCTCTGTTACTCTCAATGCAATTTACCTATGAATGTGCTTCCTCGGCCCGGTCATCCGAGTCTACAGACAAAACCGTTTTGTTACTCACCAAAGTAAACACATCGTTGGAAAGATGAAAGCCTTTTCTCCGAGGTCGCTACAGTTTGTAGTCCCCCACCTTTCAAATAAAAGGCAAATTTGTACACTTAAATGGCTAATATCCACAGCGCAATGACTGTCTTCTTCTACTAGTGATTCGGCCGAGGAAGCGCATTCATTGTAAATTGCATTGAGAGTAACAGGGCGTTATCTGTAGGATATCGCCCTGGACCAGGTCTAGGGGATGTGCGTACATTCTCGGACATCTCAAGAGCGATAAGCCCTCAACTCAACAGCAGATGTAGTTTAAACTAAAACAGAATTGCCGCTTAAAATTGCCAGACCTACTGCGTTGAATTTATCTACCAGTAACTTCTATCCATGACAACTAGACGGGGAGTCATAGCACCAAATTATATACACAGTGAGTGAAGTGATTCATGCTGTCATTCAGGCTTTAGGCCTGTTGTTCAACCTGTCTAGAACTGGAGGGCATCCAGACACCCGCGCCTCACTGAATAGCATATCTTCAGGTGCTTATCCAGGATTAAGGACCAAGGCAGAGCGAAAATGACTAAAACAGTGGATTGTCTGTTCCGGTAGCGATCGGCACCTCCAGTCTAAACCTCTGTTGTATGAGCTGAGCGGCCGTATTGTGTCTCTGCACATTCATTCGACCGTAATCCCGTATTGAGGAGTAATCCGCGGTCCGAGCAGCCATATCGAGCGGTGCTCGATTACCCAGCCGAGGTTTTCCGGCCTATCTGAGGAGGGCTGGGGGGCTCTAGCTCGGCTCCGTCTCCGGTGTGCCTGCGGGGTCGAGCGAGGGTGAGCGGGGAGCCGTGGGCTTTCCGAGAGCCTCCACACGGGCGGAATATCAAATGGCTGAGGAACAATGTCGGATTCCAGGGAGAGACAGAAGGTTGAGGATGAAGCCCTTGGGGGGTTTTGATTGTGCGGTTGTTTTTCACTCGCTGGAAAAAAAGACACCAGGGGCCATATATACACACACACACACACACACACACACACACACACACACACACACACACACACACACATACAGTGGTAAACACGTGGAGGAATGTGCATGCATACAGTACAGTACGCACATTCGCTCACGCGCGTGTAGGCACGCAGGCGCTCGCACACAAGCATTTCACGGCATATGTTGGTGGACTAATTGACATGTTCCGCATGCATCGTTTATAGTTCTGGCTGTCAACAAGCAGATATTCTTCTGGGGAAATTCCCGACATCAGCACTTTGTGGCAATTTCCTGAGATTCTGTGGACACGCCACAGTCAGGATGGCAGGCTAAATTGCAGAAGGGAGGATAACCTCAGAAAGGTGCCATGCTAGCTCTCAGACAAGGCTATTAGCTCTGGAGTGTGCCCAGTGATAGGAAGTCCCCCAGGGAGCGGGGGTCGATCGAGAGAGAGAGAGATAGAGAAAGGGAGAGAGAGAGACGTTGTAATGATGACAGCCACACTCTCCATCTACTGTACGCGTGCTTCTGCTCAACTGAGCCAGGAAATGTAAGACAGCCGGCACACTGATACATTTACATGTTTTAAAATATCCATCATCTGAACATGAGGTTATGTGTAGGCTAATATTTGAGGTGATTCTTTTTATGCTAAAGAGCTGCCTCATTTACACAAACAATAGCCTAGTGGGCTGTGACACGTGCAAAGCAAAAGGCCTTCATGTAAAAAGACGCACTCATGCCTACAGTGCTACTACCATGAATAAAGATAGCACACTGATTTTAGAGTCCGGTAAATCGACTATATTCACAGCACACTCCGTTGTTTGCGGTTATACGTTTTTGGGAAAATCTTTCCACGGTGAAAAGCAAAGACTTGTGGCGCGGTGTGGATGTGTGCCAGGCCCCAGCTGCCGCCATGCCAGCTCACCTTCGCCAAGCTTTGAGTAGAGCACCTGCACTCATCTTTATCTCCATGAACCAGACATGAGCTGCAGCATCAACCTGTAATCCTCTTACCTCCACCGACAGTACAACCCCCGGTACAGTACCCTAGTACGTACGGTACAGTGTTGGACACCAACACTAATATTAACACTAAGTAAGGCTAATACCCTCACACATTTTCAGTGTTTTTATTTTTGGGGGGGTTAACCCACTAGCATGGTCTATGATTCGTTTCTTTTTCCACCTTGAATCAAAGGGAATCACAGTCCTGGACTCGATGGAATATTCAGTGATGCAATGCTGAGACTTTGGAGGGCCGTGACGAACAGTTTGGGATGATATTTGAATATTTTTGTGAAGCTGTTTCCTGTAGATTAGGACAATTTCATGGTGTGAAACTGTGTTTCTCCCCATTTACTCTCAGGGTGAGTGAGTGTGTGTGTGTGTGCGTGCGTGTCTGTGTGTGTGAGTGCATGTGTGTGTGTGTGTGTGTGTATGTGCGTGTGCGCATGCCTGTGTGCGCGCGCGCGTGTCTGTATATGTGCGTGTGTGCATGCCTGTGTGCGTGCATGTGTGTATGTGCGTGTATGTGCGTGTGGAGGGGCACTTATGACCTTGAGTGTCTCCTGCCTGTCTGCTTTTGTCACTGAGCTGGCACAGGCTTTGATTAGGAGTAATTAATGCTCTCACATCTGTCGGAGTCCCCTCTCCCTCACCCCCCTCTCACACCCCTCTGTAATCCATCCTCTTTCTTCCCGCTCACCTCTCGGGTGTCCTCTCTCTCTCTTCATCTCTCTCTCTGCCGCTCCTTCTCCAACCAACCGGAGTATCATTGATTATCTGACATGTGCCCTACTTCTGGCTGCTGGAGATACTCCCTGCCCCCCCCCCAGTTCAACTTCCCCCGTTTTTTTCCCACAGGTTTGTGTGTCAGTGTTGATACGGGCGCGCCTTCGTCATTGTCACCTTGGCTTTGTCACTGTCACCTTCGTTTTAGCCCCGCTTTTGATCCGGTCTCCATGCTAACCCGGTGCCGTTCGAGCGCGCCGGAGATGAAACGCCTGATTTTTCGGCACCCCAGCGAAGGAAGCGCCCCGGCAGCGATCCCTAGCCAACGTGCGCCTCTCGCAGGAACTACACACCAAATGCACCCAGGAACTACACACCCCATGCACCAAGGAACTACACACTCCATGTACCCAGGAACTACACACCACATGCTCCCAGGAATTACACACCCCATGCACCCAGGAACTACACACCACATGCACCCAGGAAATACACACCACATGCACCCAGGAAATACACACCACATGCACCCAGGAACTACACATCTCATGCTCCCAGGAACTACACACCCCATGCACCCAGGAACTACACACTCCATGCACCCAGGAACTACACATCCCACACACCCAGGAACTACACACCACACGCACCCAGGAACTACACATCTCATGCTCCCAGGAACTACACACCCCATGCACCCAGGAACTACACACTCCATGCACCCAGGAACTACACACCCCATGCACCCAGGAACTACACACCCCATGCACCCAGGAATTACGCATTACATACTCCCAGGAACAGAAAAAAAAACACAGCAAGAGAGGGGAATACACAGTTGGTGAGAAAATGTCTTTCTTAATTAGCAATCGAGCAATGCCTGCAGGGAGAGATGCAGAGGGGAAATGGAGGTGTGGAACCAGTAGCGATAACATTTTTGAAGCTTTTGACCGAGGGACCAAAGATTGCGTGAAGATTTTTTTTATTTCTTATTCATTTAATAATAATAATTTCACAAACCTGCTTAATGAATCTTCAACGCAGCTTGCGGCCGTATCTCTCCCTCTACTGTTCCTGCCTGGGGGAGCGAGACTGTTTGAGCATCGGTGAGACACCAGCGGTCCAGGACCGTCTGGCCCTCGGTCGGGTCTGAGCCCACGCCTGGCCCAGGTCCACCGGCCGGCTCCCGGTCAGCGAGGGACTCCGCGGTCAACACCCCAGGCCCACAACCTGCTGCCCTGCCCTGGGCCGGCACTTCCGCCCTGGCCCTGGGTGGGCCTGGAGGACACAGGGAGCAGCTGTCTACCAGGGAGAGAGGCCATGTCCAGCTATTATCACTCCCAGCATGGGGTTGCAGACAGCGGGGAGGGGAGGTGCCCGGCCTGCTGTTTCTCTGTCCGCAGCGCCGCCGCCTACCCGTCTCTCTGTTCATCCTGATACGTGCAGAGAGAGCAGCATCGCACGAGAGGCGGGACTTTGTGGTGTCTTTTAGAGGTGACGTCACTAGGTGTGGCGTTGATTATTCAAGGATTCAAGGTGAGAAAACTCTTTTAGAAATACATTACATTTCTCAGTACGTGTGGCCGTGCAGAGTGAATACTGTGTTCCTACTGTTTGTCAGCGTGGTTTGCTCCTCTGAAAATCCTGAAATCAGATCCAATGTCACCTCTGTCAGGTGAAGTGGCCATCACCATCCCATCGGCTTGCCTCGAAAAATAGTATACTGATAGTGAGTGAGTTGCAGGTTTGGTGATGGAGAGATGGTGAAAATCATTCATGGTGTGTGTGTGTGTGTGTGTACATGCACACCCCTGTGCATGTGTGTCCCAATGTGTGTGTGTGTGTGTGTGTGAGAGAGAGAGAGAGAGGAGATGGGGATTCTGGGGGAATAGGATTGTGTGTGTGTGTGTATGTGTGTGTGTGTGTGTGTATGTGTGTGTCAGTGTGTCTGTATATAGAATCAGGGTGGCAGGGGGTCTAGGGGGAAGGGCATGTGTGTGTGTGTGTGTGTATGTGTGTGCATGTCTGTATGTGTGTGTGTGTGTGTGGGTCTGCGTGTGTGCACGTGTGTGTGCACGTGTGTGTGTTTGTGTGTGTGTGTGTGTGCGCGCGCGCGCGTGTGGTTGTGTGTGTATCTGGGGAGTGGGAATGGGGGATGAAAACAAAACAGATAAATATTCAACAGAGATGCACACAGGTGAAAGGCCAACACTGCATGGCCACATGAATAATAATGAAACATAATCTCCCGCTGCAATTATGCCCAGCAAGCAAGTGGTCTATGTGATTCATTCCCCAAATGCTCTCAGCGCCACTGGACCAAACTGCAAATTGGGTTTTCACCCAGGGATGGGTCCACCAATGGGTGTTTACCACCTCCTAGGTGTGTGCGTGTGTGTGTGTCTGTGTGTGTATTTGATAATGAGGGTTGGGGGAGTGATGTGTCTCCCACCCACCGTGAGCAGCCAAACAAACAGACAGTCAGCTGGACAGCAGGACCGGCTCTGTGCCTCCGTACCCCGGTCCGCCCCCTCCCCTGGCACTGGCCTGTGGATCGCTCCGGGGTCCAGGATGGCTCTCTGGCATCCCATGATCGAGAAGGCAGCTGCGCGGCTGAAAAGCCCACATCTGTTAGGCCCCTGTGGTACCAGAGAGCCCAGCACTGGGGGCCAGAGCTGACCCTTTAAACCCCCCCACCCGCACACAACACACAAAGAGCCCAGTGTGGAGCAGAGAGGAGCGCGCCGCGGTGCACTTTCCCTTCAGAAGAACCCTCCACAAACTCTCTCTCTTCCAATACCCCCCCCCCCCTGCCCTGCCCTGCCCGGACCATGCACCCTCCACCCTGGAACAGCACCAGCTCAGCTCTTTAATGATTTGAAATGATCCCAGCTGAGTTTCTACACAGCAGGACTGACTCACACAGTTCTGATACAATGTGCCTCTGTGAGCGCTAGCAGGGGACGGTTGGCAAACATTCACATTCACATTCCTTTTATTGTTACATCCTTTGTAGGCCTACTGTAAATGTGCAGGGGAGTAGGCCTACAATTCTATTGGCTCCTCAACCTCATAGCTACAACATAAATAACAAGATAATCACAGTAAGGACAGTCGCCTATAATACAGGATAATAGTAGCCTAATAAAAACAATAGTTACAATATCACACAATACCTTAAATTCATTCGGCTGCATTATCTGAGTGAACGGGAACTGAAGCATTAAATCAAAGTGGATCTGTGGTCAATCAGACTGATCAAGACATTAGCTTAGGCGAATACAGGAAAATAATCAAACCGAAACCGTTAATATCGTTAAAGATCCACAGAGCTGCATCGTTCAGGACCCTGACACAGGGTCAGATCGGCCAGGCAGAGGGAGCTCTCACACCGTCACGTCCCCACGTTGCCGTCTGATTTTACGCCTCGTTTGCATCGAATAAATAAATAGGGAGAAGATTAGAAGCTAATCAAGGTCGGTCAATTATGCAGGAAGGTGTGCTGCGTGCTTGAGCCTCGGGGAGGAAGGGAACGGAGGAGAGGGAGAGCGATTTTTATCCCTCCATCCATGATTTATCTGACGGTATAAAATGGAGGACAGAGGAGCAGGCGTGGACGTCTGCTCTGCGTTAGCCGCACGTATAACATCCTGACGGTCCCCTGCAGATAAAACCAGGGCCTGAATGAGAACGCGGCATTAGCGGCGTGCTTCCCCAGCGCGCGGGCACATTAACCAGACAGAAGCCCGTGTTTATTTACTCTGGCTATGCCTCACGGGTCACGGAAACACAGGCCCACGAGTCCCCGTCCGAACGGATGAATTTCTATGGCGGATTACCGAGGCAGAGAAGTGGTTCGCTCGGATTCATGACCCGACTCTTCAATGCTTTGTTTTCCTAAATGTTTCACATCAATGTCATGTTGAGGGATTTGGTGGCTGATCGGACTTGGTTTATTAAGTCGTCGAGTGAAGCGCCATGCAACATGCATAAGGAGCATCAGTGCTTTAAAAGGCTGATATGTAGCCTATCTTTGGAGATGCAAATCCTACTCACCACAGCACAATGCATACTAATGTCTCATTTAAGAGTCCCGGCCAGCAGTTTCGCAAACGGGGGGACAGGACACACACACACACACACACACACACACACACCCTCACACACACACACACACACACACACACACACACACACACACACACACACACACACACACTCTCACTCTCGCTCTCTCTCTCTCTCTCTCTCTCTCTCTCGCACACGACATGGGGTTCATCCAACAAGCGAGGTTATACCCCAGAGATTCCAATTTCCAGATTACAAACCCCTGGTTAAATGTTAACAGAGGCTTATTTAATCATGGGCAAGGGGGTGTCTGTGCATATCTTAAAACAACAAAGATAGAAATAAGATTCTGGTCAGGAATCTAATTACGGAAATACTGACTAGAGATATTTGCTTAATAATTCCTCATTTCTATCTCTAGGCCATAGAAATCACTACATTGGCTAAGTTCAACTGCAACAGAATAATGAATTGATTAACAGCCCAGTTTCACAGGAAAACTATAAAAATGTGATACTGTGTTAGCCTGGAAGCCAGACTTCCTCGCAAAAAATGTTTTCCCTTTCATGAGCTCAAGTGATCAGGATGGCATCGCCAGGCTAATCCTGCGTGCTCATGGGTGCGTAAAATGACAAACACAAGTGATACAGTGCAAGATCAACAGGTTAATAAAAATGAATACGACAGTAACAAGTACTGTACGGTCCATGTTCACCCCAAGTGATGTACTGTCCTCCACTCCTCTCTGCTTTTCAGCGGTCTGCTAGCTGTCTGAGCCAGGCTGTCCGCTTGCTAAATGAGCAGGTGTTAGTTATGCTAATAGCCGTGTTTGTCAAAACCGGAGAGTGTGCCAGCCTGCTCTTCCCAAATGTTGTTTTTAGCTGCCTAGTGTGTATTAGTGTTGCATGTGTCCTACTCAGCCACTCCTGGCTACTGGGACGGATTTACAGACATATCCAGCTGCATTCCACTGACGACAGATGGGGAAGATCCTATCGAAAAAAACACTGAACTTGAGAGAATAATAACTCGAGTCGTGTATTTCTATGTCCAGCTGAGCTGAGTATGAGACGTCCTAACTCATCGTGGCCCTCAGTTTAGTTCACAGGCCATGAACGGTGAATTAGCCCTCGGTACTCTGCCCTAGCAGACGGTTCGTGAGGTTGAGTCTGTTGTGGTGCATCTGCATCAAGTTTTACAGGATCTGATTCAGAAAAGTCACGCACTCCATATACCCACCCACGCACATCCGACACACACACATCCTGTACACACACACACACACAGCTGATGTCTCACACACACTGTACTGACACTCACATTAATACACACTCTCGCTCACAGCCTCCACCTACCCACACTGGAGGTCTGGGGCTAGAGGGAGAGGAAAGTAATAGGATTGCTCAATTAGGTGCCAAATGGCTTCCAAGGGGCCAGTATTTCATCTTCAGTGCAGCAGAAAGCAAAGTGGATCGAGAAGCATTGGCCTCTGAAATAAAGGGAGGCATATGCTTCATATCGGGCCAGGTTTATAGCCTTTACAACACACAGGCCTGATAAAAGTCACTGGTTGCTGTATTTGAATTCACCTAATTTACTTTGATGCCGTGTATTCTGTTAGTGTTTCTACGGCCAGAGGGATCAGGAGTGACACGAGAGACAGACTGTCCCTCCATGCGAGGCTGTGGAATTCAGGCCGGTCAGGAAACTGATGACGAATGCAATCGCCTCCTATGCAGAATTGGTGATGATGTTCAACACGGGAATCAAATCGTCTTTACAACTGAGCAGCTGCCGGTTTCACATAATGACGGGCATGATGGCGACTCTGCAGCTGGTCACAGTTCTCTACAGCCATGGACACTGGGCAGTCACAGCAGCACATGCTGTAAACAGACCACTAGAGAGACTGATTAACTGAGAAAATGTCAGCTCCTTCCCTGGACGCACAGTCATTTTGGAATTATTCAATTTCACAAGGAGCCCTAAAGCAGAACAATTCAAATATTGAAGCAGGCTCCCTTTCACAGACAGGAATATTCAACATTCAAATTACCAGTGTGAGTAATTACAGATCACCCTGAGCCAACCCATGAGCGTCTAAATATTTTAAACGGTGGGTCCACTGTCTCCTTTTCCTCACACTGACACAAGCTGACGCGTTGCCACAACCAGACTGTTTGATCTGAAAAACTTACTAATTACCTCCACCCCAGCGACAATGCAGGGCGAGAAGTAATGTTTTCGGTGGTGTGTGTTCATTCGTTTGTTTGTCTGTTAGCAGGATTACACAAAAATGAACAGACCAATTTTCACTAAACTATGTGGAAGGGTGTAGCATGGGCCGGCCTAGAATCCATTACATTTTGGAGCAGAACCGAAGCACAGCCAGCCATTTACCGCAATGAATTTTTTGGACCAGGATTTATGCAAAAACCTCCTGACTGATGTTGATGGAGGAGGAAGAGGGGTGTAGCATGAGCCAACATAGAACCCATTACATTTTGGAGCTGATCAGAATCACGGGGCTGGTCCACCAGCCGTGTTCTGATTTGTCCATTCACCTCCATTCGTTTTTTGGACTATAGGATTATGCAAAAACTACCAGATCGATATTCATGAAACTCAGTGGAAGCGTGTAGCATGGATCTATTTAAACCCATTCAATTTTGGACGGATCCGAATCATGGGGTGGGTCCACGAGCCGCCCAAACATGGACAGCCATGCAATTTTTGAACTTGGGGAGCAAAAAATTCCCTCCATTCATTGTAAATAGGGGGGATTTAAATGGCCATATCTTGACATAGGAAGGTCACAGAGACACAGGGTTTGGACTGGCATAAAGCTCTGGGCCTAAGGAATGCAGCAATACCAAACATGTCCTGCTCGTATGCAGGTGCATGCACACAGAGCCACGGAATGCATTCATGGGTGGTCTGTGCTCTGTGAAATTGAATGGGTTCTAAATTGGCCCATGCTGCACCCCTCCACCGAGTTTCATGAAAAGCGGTCTGGCAGTTTTTGTGTAATCCTGGTCCAAAAAACGAATGGAGGTTAATTTGGGCGGCTTGTGTTTGGGCGGCTTGTGGACCCGCCCTCCAGTATTTAATGGGTTGTTAGTTGACCTATGCTACACCCCTCCACCAAATTTCCTGAAAATTGGTGGTAGTTTTTGCATAATCCTGCTAATAGATAAGCAAACAAACAAACACACGCCACCGAAAACATTACCTCTTGCCCTGCACTGTCGCTGAGGCAGAGGTAATTATGCCTATTGTGTTTGACTATTGCCAGTAGCCTTTGACGATTTGCGAAAACAAATTAAAGCCCTCATAGTCTTTTAGACAAAGGGTTGTAATATCCCTATACCATTGAACAACTAGAAGCTTTTAGTTTGTCTTGGAGACAAAAACATCCCTTTACCAATCACATGCAGAGAACTTCCAAAACACCCCGAAAACCGCCTGACTGATGGTGTAAACCCAATGATTCGCCACACTCACAAATAAAACAGAGCACAGTAGACACTGCAGTAAAAAACAACAAACCCATTGGGCTTCCTGTGTGAATCTAGATTAATAAGAGTTGGTCATGTGTGTTGGACCCCACAGAGCCTCTCTAGCCAGGCTCCTCTGAACTCCGGGCTCTGGACCCTCCGGACGGAGCGCTTTTATTTACCATATAACTAATTCAGCACGGTCTTGTTATCCCGTGCCTCCATGTGCTCCTGCTTCTCCTGGGAGGCCCACCCCTAATTGCGTTCACCGTATCTGGGCTCTGGAGCCGTGAAATCCCTGACCGGGGCACAAATGAGAATATCAATAACAGCAGCCCTGGATGATCTTTTGCTTGTGGCAAAACCGCTGCCTTCTCCAGCACTGGATACCGGGGGTTTGTAATTACATGCCTCTGAATAATTGAAATAACTGTCCTCTGGCTACGAGTTCATTTACTCGAATGTTCAATATTACATTATTTTATATCATATCATATATTTTAGCCGCTCGGTACGAACTGTCTTGGCTGAGAGTTGTTTTCCCAGTAGGAGACAGCAGGGAGGACCTCTGCCATGCAGCACACAGCCCCGTCCAATAATGCGGTCCGTCCACAGACCTGCCACGCTCATTTTGGTTGTCACACAATATGGCGCAAATGCACCTCCACACATTCACTATAGCTTACGGCATGTCATCTGACTCCATGGATGTACAGTAGCCTACTGTACGAGAAGGCATCTACTGCAGTGAATGGCACGATCAGTACAGTACACTGTTAGTTGAGTGCAGATGATGTGTGTGTGTGTGTGTGTGTGTGTGTGCGTGTGTGTGTGCGTGAGGAGGAGAGGGGGGATGTCTGTTGGATACCCTGCCCATATAAATTGCTGCTGGCGTTTATGGCAGAGCAATATGAGAGCAGGCCTTGTCAGTTCATTATCACCACAGTATAGCCCTCTGTTTTCATGTCTGCTCAGTCCACCGGGATTTACTGTATCCTAAAGTGTGTGAGTGTGTGTGTGTGTGTGTGTGTGTGTGTGTGTGTGCTGTCAAACAACTTAAGGAACACTTGTCTATTCACACTGCATAACGATATTCATCGACGGCCATTCACATTACAGTAACAAAATGATAATTAATTTATCTCTGGTTTCAATACTCACTATAAACCCTCCATTCAGAATGAGACTCTTGATAGAGCACACTGATGTCATTCAGAATGGGTCGGCTGTTCCACCATCGAGATGCCCTTGGGCCTTGTTTAGATAATCAGGAAGTGACCCCAGTCGTGATGAGGCGCTGTTGATTGGCTGTCCTCCCTACAATGCCAACAGGCCAGTCGTGCACACAGCCTCAGAGTCAGACCTCCTCACCAGTCGATATTGTATCTCTGAGGAGTCTCTTATCTCACACTGGCTTAATTAGCAATTCATATCCCGACACCTTACACCACTATAAATATCCTTTCTTTACTGGCTGGTTATCAAACATTCCAGGGGGGTTAATATCTTTTTCAATTCTCATTAGCTCCTAATGCTGCTTCTGTGCTGCAGAGATAATGTGAGACCCGTTGGACCTAAGGGCCTGGGAGAGACCTATAATGAAGAGAAACATAGATACTTCAATAGATTTGCAGTGGGTTAAGTCAAGCCTAGCGGACAACTGCGTTCTACACTGGACGGGCAGTAGTAGATGTAGTAGTCTATGGAGTCCATGGAAGGGTTCTCACTAATCCTGGGGTGTTCTACAGTATGTGTCACCTCCATCATGGGGTTCTCCTGTCTCCCAGGAAGCTAACACTCTGAGAACAGACCGAGAACAGGGGGTGTCATCCATCCCCCCACCCCCCCCCAAACCAACCATTCCCCTAATCCGCAAAGTCTTGATCTAATATGGGCCATTTATTAGTTTGCGTATCTTAAAGTTCACAAATCTAATTATGAAAGAGCAAAGTTCCGTGGCCGTTATTACTGATGGTGACTGATGGAGTGTGGAGTGTGGAGTGTGTGTGCGTGTGTGTGTGTGTGTGTGTGTGTGCGTACGTGTGTGTGAGAAGTGGGGGACCTCCATATGGAATCATAAAAACTGGGCTGAGGTTTGAGGAGCGGCTAAATCATTTACGGCTATAAATTTGATTAACCATAGGGGTGGGGGGGGGTGGGGCAGTTTTTAAACTCAGCTTCCCCCCACGCCTGCAGATTCGCCATAAGCACCTTATCAAGTATTTATGAATCCCCCTCCATGGCTGGGTGTGGAATTCACACTGTTTCTGCTTTAGGAAGTGTCAACACCGTATATTTCAGCTCAAATGGATCGCTGGCATCCCCCTTTATGACTGGAAGACTTTTCCTTAGGCCCTGATGAACGGGATTTGAGGCAGAAGATATGAGGAACACCGCAGACCTGGGAAACAGGCGTGCTGAAGTGACCCCACACTGGCCAGACAGATGACCGATTCTACAGCAGTAGGATGCAGCTCTGGCGTTACCATTTTAGCAGTGACAACCGTCTGATGCTGCACTGGATGGGAATTGACTTATACTGTAAAACAAGATCAAGCCTAAATGTCTTCTCCTCCTCCTCCTCCTACTCTCTCTCTCTCTTCCCCATTCATTGTCAAGCAATTATAGCCGCTCTAGGCTGTATGAACTGTGGGTCTTCTGACCAAATCATCCGGAATAAAACGGCACAGCAATGGCCCGCGAACCCGGCTGATGAAGACTGACTGATGACCCGCTGGTCTGAATGCGGGACTCTCTGAGCCGTGCATTTAATCACCGTCAGCGTTTCTGTCCGACCCCATGGAACATCCCATTCCATATGCATACATCCGCGTGTGACCTCGGTTAATATTCCCAGTCTCGCACGTGTACGGCCTTTTCAATCACGCAGAGGGTGGCTTCCCTCCCGCGACCCCTGGGTTGAAAGGAGGGGATGATTGCTGTTTTAAATATGTCTCATTACTTCCTGCGGAGGGTAATGTTCCTGGCGGTGGCCTCTCTGATGACCAGCCCCCCCTGGAGGTGATTCCTTTTTACTGGTCCATCCATCACTCCTCTGGTTGGCTGGAGAGACAGGGACACACCCCCTGCCTCCCCTCCACCAACCGGCTCTTACACGGGATGGGAGGGGGGAGGAGCCCAAGGTCTGTGATGATGATTGCTTCTAAACAAACCGACTGAAATGTCTGGACTTTGTATTTCTGGATGATTTATTATGTGAGATGTTCCTCGTGATGTGAGATGTTCCTTGTGATGTGAGATGTTCCTCGTGATGTGAGATATTCCTCATGTAAAAACCTATACTGGAGCTAGAGGCCCAGGGCGTTCAGACAGAGAGACTGGCCCCGCCCACTTCCATGGCCAAAAATAGGAACGCCCAGGGATGTCAGCAGCTCGGCAGACCGTCTGTCTGAATGGATGGACCACCTACACCGTCACGAGGCCGAGGCAGACCGGACGAATCCTCAGGTGTGTCATAGAAATTGTAGTTTCACGTTTCACCACCTCCTTTGTAATTCACCACCTCTCTCAACCTTTCACATAGACAGGATGAACTCTCCAGGAGGTCGAGACACCTAGACGTTGTCTACTCCAGAATAACCATCCTTTGTCCCATTGTCCCTGCAAGAATTACCGCCTTTTCCTCATGTCACGTGTCTGTATTCTCGACCACTGTTGATGACGCCTGCCATTTAATATGACGTGTACAATGGGTTAGCCAATCACATCCTGGAAGCGCCATACCTGTGTTTTGCTTGAATATAAGGCCGCGCAAGACCAGACTGGGGCACTTCACTTGGATAAACCACTCACGTGCGTTGTCCTGAAGTCCTTGCGCTCATATGTTTTCTCAATAAACCAGACTTAACCTGTTTGAGCGAATCTTTGCATCTTTCCTTTTTGACTAGATCAGTTAAAAATCCATTACAGGTGACCAGCCGCACGCGTCCCTAAAACGTACGGGATGACAAAGTGTGCGTGATCTCTCGGCTATGTTTGCACCTCAAAGCGTACATGGTGTGTGTAATACTCACACGACCGCACACACACACTCGGGCGCATACATACACGCACACACACCCACAGCCACACATTAAAAATGCAAAGAACCTAATTAAAGGCAGGGAGATATAATATAAAAAAAAGCGTGGACCGTGACGATGTTTTTAAAAGCGACGACTCGCACTCATGCATATTTCAACAGCGGCCTTCATTTGTTTCCCTATGAAGGGGGGATTAAGGAAGCCGGTCTCAGGCATCTCTGGCATCCAGCTCACGTGCTCCTTCCCCTCTGTTTGACGGGCCGCCGCGAAGCCCTGAGATGAGAGAGAGAGAAGACCGAGAGGAATGGGGATTACCTCCTTCAGGTGACCACCGTCCACTGAGAGACACAGAGAGAAGAGAGAGAAAGAGAGAGAGAGAGAGAGAGAGAGAAAGAGAGAGAGAGAAACGATCTAACAGAGCAGGACTAGGGAGACATGGCGGACATCAGTGTGCTCGTCCCACAGAGCCATACCTGTTATCTCTGCTCAGAGATGCTGTAGGCATTGGATTCTGCCAGATTCAATTAGGGCGATGATTTAAGATCCCACAGTTGCAGTGTTCCTGAGAGACTACAACACACACACTCTGAAGATGTGATGATACTATACGGGCGCAGTATATCACACACACACACACAGAGACGGGGCGTTTTCATCAAGGGGGCAGATGATTTGGCTCAGTGGAAGATTACCATACCTGGGTCTGGTCAATGTTCTCCCCTGAACTACGAGATTCCATGAAAATAAATCAGCACATCGTATACCCTGCCCTATATACATACAGGCACCGCTCGTAATTTACAGGCCTCGTGACAATGTCATCTTTACCCAGGTTCTGAGTGCAGTCAGTCTATTTCACCAGGAGGAAATATGAGCTCCGCCGCAACCTGGAGGGACCTGAAAACCGGGACAAAACACCGGCTTCATTATCTCCGGGCCCGGCTCCTCTGTCCTTCCAACTCTCAGCGCAATAAATATGGATATGAGAGGAGATTTATAGTGAAAAGTTGTGGATAGGAGGCGAAAGGCGCCCGCAAATTGGCTATGAAATATAACCACTCCGATGAGCCGTGACGGCCTATTGCGGATGACACGGTGAAATGATATGTTCTGCCAAGGCAGGTCTGTCTGCTAATTAGGCCCCGTAACGCTGTCTTTATTACCTGGCTTTGTCTCCGGGTGCCTCCCTGCGGGGAAGCTAACCGCTAGCGAGCTCCCTGAGTGGAGAGACAGGAAACCCTGACGGATCGCAGTGGGATGACAGTGAGGAGAATCAGAACGAAATGTGAAAGTCCGTTGCCGTGAGCCTCTCGTCTCACTCAAGGGCGTTTACAAGCCTGATTACCACAGAGGGGACTACTAATGTGTTTGCACACGGACAGAGGTGTCCGGCAGGACAGGTGGGGACTATCAGGGGGCCCGAGCACCATCCATCCAGCCTCGAACCACTGGAGCAAGTCTCCCAAGCCCATTCATCAGGCCTGGGGTGGATAGCTACATTAGAACCAGCCTTTCGGGGTTCAAGATTAAAGCCTTCGCCCAAACCGGCGAACGGGAGTGGACTTTTAACCTGACTCAAACATCCCTATCCATCACGTGGAGGTACAGAGGCCCCTTGCGCTGGAGAGCTTATGTTGCAGGGAACCCTGACACACACACAGACTAGAGTCAACTTTCTGCAGCTGCACCCTATAAATCTCCAGCCCTGACAACGCCAGTACAGATCTTTCTGATTGGCTGCTCTTGGTATGTACACAAACTGTACTGTATCGACGGGTCCCAGACTCCCAGACAGAGAGGATTGTGCCACAACACTATGAACGGAGGCCTGCAGTATATATACCAACTGAGGTCACTAGCCTCCCGACACCAGTGCTGTAAACAGGCAAAAGTCAGAACTTTCTCTCTCTCTCACTTTTTCTATGTCGTTTGTGCCCTCAAAACATCCAACCTCCCCCAGGTGTGTCCCCGTTTCATTCCCAAAACATCCTCCTTTAACTCTCCCCATGAGACAAAAACTCAATGTCCTTTCTCCACCTCCCCCGTCCTGTCCTCAGCCTGGGGCTTCTGCTGTGGTTCCCAGGTTGACTCATCTATTCTACCCACAGACCCAACCCCCCCAACTCCCCCCGCCCCCCACCCACACACACCCACACACACACACACACAAGTCTCTGCTGCCTCCCTGTTCCAGTAATGCCCCGTGTCACTGACTTCCCTCTCCCTGTGTTATTCTTCCCCAGTCTCCTCACCACGTCACCCCCGACGGTGAACCGCCCTCTCCCCCTGGTCGCCCGGAGCCTCCGCCGAGTCTTTCATTAAGGCTACTGTCAGTGCCGTGAGCCCCCGCCATCTCCCGGCCAGCTCAGGCACCGAGGGCACAGCCAAATTGTTCGAGGATGGATGACCTGTCACGAGGGTCCAGAGGAAATAAAAACATCCTCATCCATCATGAGGAGCTCCCCTGACGCACGCACGCACTCAGAGAGACCCACCCTGTGTACGGGCAGCCTCGACGGTGCCTGCTGACTTTCTCAGGGCCCGATCACCCTGCCAGAGCCCGGTGTCGTGTTCAGAATCCTCACGAGCAGCCCTTCTGCGACACGGGGCTCCACAGGGGCGGCCCCCAGGGCCTTTGTGCCAGGGCCGCCGCCCCTCAAGGAGTCATAAGACAGCCCATTCATGCCTATAATGAATGAGAGGGTCTGAAAAACTGTTTTTCCACACGGGGAAAACAACAGCCAAAGATTTGTCCTATTTTCGGGGGGGAGCTCTGTTGGGAAAGCAGGAAATTCATTATTTTTCGACAGCCGACCCCAGGGGTAATCCCAAAAATCTGGGGTTTGACTCCGGAGACAGCAGACATTAATTTATTTAAGCAGGGTTTGTGCACGCACACGTTTCAACTTTCCTTCGGAGTAATCTGTAACGACACTCCCATGATTATGTTTCAAACATAACAAAGAGTCGCAGCACGTTCTGACGTTAGTATGCTGCGCTAGTGGACGTACGCTATGTGCTTCAGACTGACACAAACATCTACTGACATCGCTGAGGATCAAAAGCACTGGCATCGCTGAGACAACAGAGTAACTTTGCAACAGATGCTTCTCTGCCACAGGGTCTTCCTGTTTTGGTCCGATGTGTCTGTGTGTGTGGATGTCAGGATCGACCAGAGGGATTTTGGGAGGTAGGGGTGGGGGTGGGGGGGGGTATCTAGGGAGTCCCTGTCTTAGCTTTGATCTCCCCACTTCCTCCCCAAAGGCCGTGCTTTGCCAGCGCGCGGGGCATCTCCATAATTGATCCGTTTTAAAATAGATTCCGCACCCTAATGCAGCAGTCTTCAACGGACCACTGGATCTGTTGTGGAGACATACAGCACCTTCTCATCTACTGAAACCTGGATCGGTTGTGGAGATACAGACAGCACCTTCCTATCTACTGAAACATGCACACAACCTTTAGAATCAAAGGGCCAGAGAGAAGACTCGTAAACCGATCACAACATCAATTTTACACAATATTACAGTTCAGAACACCAATGACATACACAATGTACAGTATTTAACCGAGTGGCCCAGTGTTCGGCCAGTCTTCATGTGAGGACGGACGGTCTCCGCTGCGTCCCCCTCTGAGTTCCCTGTTACGCCCGAGGCCCAATCTGCCCTGACAGCCCAGGCACGACCTTTCACCCTACAAGACATCACTGGGGCATGTGAGCTCGTCAGCCACTTGCCAGGGGAGGCATGGGGGGAAAGGGGGAGGGGGGACGGGGAAGGGGGGAGGGGCCGGCTGAGGGACTGTGGAGCTGTTCCTTGAGGAGAGGGGGGCGAGGATGGGATGGAGGCTGGGGGAGGTGCCACCTTTGGGGGGACTTTCAGAGGTCAGACGGTGCCGGTGGCCATTAAGGGAGCACCATAAACCCCTGTCCTGGGCGATGATTACTCTGAGGGGGTGGGGTTGATACAGGGGCTTCTGGGTTAAGGACAGAGCCTAGGAGCAGATAAGAGCACGGATCTGTCTTTAAAGATCCCGCATTGGAGAAATGTGCTAGAGTCATCCGAGCAAGAAATCAAATCCAATTGTTATTTTTACTACTAGCTCAAATAGCTTGACTTAATGACCTGTATCTGGCTCTCCCAAAGGCAGTGAGAAATCAAGGTGTTGTGCTGATGTAGACCAGAGAGCAGGGATGTAGGGTACAGCGTACTGTAGCTGTACCGCTAACTCCAGCCCTGCAGACACGCGTCGGGCTCCATCAAGGAACATAAAACAACATGGTCTTAATCGCCGATGACAGATGAAAGTGTGACAAGTTGCCTATCTCCAAACACCGTGGAGGCCAACCAAACCCCGGGGCGGTAGATTTGTTGTTCTGTCCTCTACTCTATGAAAACATGTCATCTATCCATCTGTCAAAAGTCAATGATCCAGGAATGGCAGTCAGGCATGGTCACCGGGAAAGTGGTTCAGAGAAAACCCCTGAGAGAATCCATGTAATGGAGCCATATTAAAGTCCTTTGCTCAAGACTGAGAGAGTGACAAGCGAAGGAATCTGACTGTTACTATACAGCACCTTCTGTATACAGTACCTACTGTAACATAACTAACATAACATAACTAAGACTGTCAATGACCAGGAGAGAGAAACAGAATCTATCAAAAATAAAATAAAATAAAAATGCTCCGTTAAAAATACAAATATCCTGTGTACAAATGTTTTTTAAAGTCACATATTTGGGAGGGCGGCCTACTTTTCTCATACCCCCTCAACCCACACAAACTATTAGCAGAGAGGGAGTACAGTAGACTGACACGCTACATGAATCTAACAAATTAGCAAATGGGAACATTGCCGACAGGCATGGCCTAGTGTACAGTATGCGGTCTGTCCGCGCTCTGTACATGACAGGGCTTGAAGGTGAAATCCACCAGAGTTAAGCTGAGAACGCCATGGAGAAACAGAGAATGAGCATCAGTGATGTATTCGTGGCGGTGATCGTTCAACCGAGAGTGCTCATAACCTTGATCATTCAATACCCCAATGTAGGCTAGTGCGCCATCTTCCCGAGTCCTCATTGCGCCTGGGTTTTCAGTACACTTGGCTCCTATTCAGTAGCTGTTTGTCTCTTGTGCCAACACACCTGTAGCCTTTCCACGTCGTTGTCAGCGGTTACAGAGCCCACGCCGATATGGCGTCCAGTGTCAGACCTGGAGAGGACAGCGGAATGTGATGTATCAGCTACAGACAGGGTGAATGGCGGCACTGATAGGCTTGGCGTTCTCCTGAATGTGAAGGGCAGCTTGAGGACACAGACGTTCCCCTGATGGTAGAAGAAAGGCTATGAATGCAGAGAGAGCAAACATGCACACTCTCTCTGTCTCTCCCTCTCTCTCTGTCTCTCTCTCTCCCTCGCTCTGTCTCTCTCTCTCTCTGTCTCTGTCTCTCTCTCTCTCTCTCTCTCTGTCTCTCTCTCTCTCTCTCTCAGGAGAAGTCCGTCTACGCGTGTGTAGTGGCTTTCTGAGAAGACTCAGCATACAAGCCCACGAGGCTACACACCATTATCTGTCCATCTCTTGTTCTTGGAAGTGCTGAGGCGCCCCACGGTGGGGTTCAAGTCCAGTAGGTTTTGCATTATGCATGGACCTCCTCCTGAACCCAGCTTCTGAGACGCGCTGCTCCCTCCACGCACGCTCTCCAAACGTTCCCCGGGATCAGGGTGGGGGCGAGGAACTAGATCGCGCTGAATCAATTCCGCGTGGCGGAGAGGCATTCTAGAATTGATGCGTGAACATTCTAAAGCAGCGGCCTCTCTCCATCAGTCCCATCCATCACGTACAGTACGCTGCGCCATTCTGGGCAGTAGTGGCCATTGGGGACTAATGGCAGCAGCAGAGTCCCAGGCTTTCACACATGCCTGAGAACTCAGAATAGCAGGTATCTGCTGATGGCGCTTTAATGATTATACATTCCCAATCCTCCGTGGTGATAGGAGGAGGCCAGGAGGTCAGTCAGTGAGGGAAGGCCAGAGGGGATAGAGGGAGGGGGGGTGAGGGGAGGTTCAAGTGCTGAACAGACTTTTCACAACCCGTCTCGCGACGTAATCACTCACACAAACTATTAGCAGAGAGGGAGTACAGTAGACTGACACGCTACATGAATCTAACAAATTAGCAAATGGGAACATTGCCGACAGGCATGGCCTAGTGTACAGTATGCTGTCGGTCCACGCTCTGTACATGACAGGGCTTGAAGGTGAAATCCACCAGAGTTAAGCTGAGAATGCCATGGAGAAACAGAGAATGAGAATGATGTAGAGGTGATCGTTCAACCGAGAGTGCTCATAACCTTGATCATTCAATACCCCAATGTAGGCTAGTGCGCCATCTTCCCGAGTCCTCATTGCGCCTGGGTTTTCAGTACACTTGGCTCCTATACAGTAGCTGTTTGTCTCTTGTGCCAACACACCTGTAGCCTTTCCACATCGTTGGCAGCGGTTATGATATGGCGTCCAGTGTCAGACCTGGGGAGAACAGCGGAATGTGATGTATCAGCTACAGCCAGGGTGAATGGCGGAGCTTCTACTCATCCACGATTGAGAGCATCCTGGCTGGGAATATCACCACCTGGTTCGGGAACAGCAGCTCTCAGGATCGCAAGGGGCAAGGCCCTACAGAGAGTGGTACGGTCAGCTGAACGTGCCCTGGGGGGAAAGGTATCTATGAAGACATCTATTCCAAAAGATGCAAGACCAAGGCCAACAGGATCCTGAGAGACCCCAGCCACCCAGCCAACGGACTGTTCTCTCTGCTAGGGTCAAGGAAAAGATACCGCACACACAGGGCAAGCATGGAGACTCAGGAAGAGCTTCTTTCCGCAAGCCACCCGGCTCCTGAATGACTATCTAACGTATAGTACCACTAGGACCCAGAGGAGCAGGATAACTAGTGTACATCTGGGCAGTAGTGGTCATGGGGGACTGATGGCAACAGCAGAATTCCATAGGCTTTCACGCATGCCTGAGAACTCACAGTAGAAGGTATTTGCTGGTGGCACTTTAATGATTATACATTCCCAATCCTCTATGGTGATAGGAGGAGAGAGGCCGGGGGGGCGGGCAGTCAGTGAGGGAAGGCCAGTGGGGATAGAGGAAGAGAGGTAATCACTCACACAAACTATTAGCAAAGAGGGATTAGACTGACACGCTACATGAATCTAACAAACTAACAAATGGGAACATGCCGACAGGCATGGCCTAGTGCAGGGATCATCACCTGGGGGCCCGTGGGCCAAATCCAGCCCCCCAAAGCTTCCCCTCAGGTCCTCAGAAGTATTTTGAATATCTAAAAAAAAAAGATCAATATTGAAGCAACACCAAAAACAGTTGAGATCGAAATAATTTTATTAGGAATGATTTACTTACCCCAAATATATGCTTTTGACAGTGGGTTCTAAATAATCTGTTATCTTTTTATTAGCCAGTAGCCTAGTCTACACAGCCCGATGCAGGAAATGAAGGCAGGCTCACTCACATAGCTGTGCTTGCTTCGCTGGTTGTGAAAGCTCTCATTTAACATTTTGTTTTAATTATATACTCTTATTTGACATTTCATTTCATTTTATTTTTCACATGCACAATGACGATAGGCCAAATGTTGCTTTCAAGAGTCCATAGAACGGAAGGGGTTCACAGCGGCTTCTAATCAGACCATGTCAATGACAAACCAATTGGAACCCTAAGCACTAAAGCAGGCCAAAGTAATTTTGGCGGAACAGGGTGGCGAAAGCACAGGTAGCAAAAGCAATTGCCAGCATGATTAAAAGAAAAAGATTGCAAGAACAAGAAGAGGAATGATGAGAAGAACTTGAAATCGGGGAGAGAGGTGAAGATGAGGATGCGAGTAGTCTACGGAGTTGATGACTTAGATGGGAGAATTTACAGGTAGTATGCTGGCCAGTGTTTTAATGCTTTTTTTTTGTCATTTGGCATAATTATTACGTTACTTTAAGCCTCACAGCAAAGCAAGTGGGCGTTTGTGCTGTGAAATGGTGAAATGATGAGTGGCTATTATGAAAACTCATAAGTCCCATTGTTGTGGGCATGATTGGTGCGTGTGCGCCTGCACACATATAGGCTGTGTGCTTAATCTGGTATACAGATTAAGCACTGGGGTGCAGTATAGGCCTTATGAGTCTGTTCACACCAGTGTTGGGCAAGTTACTGAACATTTGTAGTTAGTTACAATTACTTTCACAATAAAGTGAAAATATTAAACAATAACATGTTTAAAAAAAATATGATTTGAAAGTCTGGCCCCCACAGTGTCTAGCCCCAAAGTGACACTTAGATGATTCTACATTCCCAATCCCCCCCATGGTGATAGGAAGAGAGAGGCTGGGGGGGCCAGTCAGTGAGGGATGTCTGGTGGGGATCGAGGGAGGGCGCGGGGGGGGGGTTTCCAAGTGCTGAACAGACTTTTCACAGCCCGTCTCGGGAGGTAATCACTCATTTTGAGTGGCAGCTGTGTTTGTGTTTCCCGTTCCCCCTCGTCCGTGCAGTCGCCCTCTGTCTCGCGCGTGTTCCCCAAGCGTGTTCCTTAAGCGTGTTCCTTCCTGCCAGGAAATTATGTTGTGATCTCGCGCTCCAGTGGTCAAAAAAAAGAAAAAAGACAGTGTTCAGGCATTAACACCCCAGTGGAGGTGATGTGTGGGTCCCTCCCATCACCATGGTGACGAGAGCACGACCGTAACTGAATCTTCTCCCACCTGTACGGGAGGAGGGGGGGGGGTATTATTATACACAACAAGCAATCTTTTGTCTCCCGCACACACATGTAATTATGTAATTTCCTCATATTGCTTCCTTATTGGCCCGAGATAAAGACAGTGATAGCTGACTGAACATTAGTCATTAGAGCCGAGTGTCTCTGTTGGTGGTTTGAAGTTGAATGAGAATTTCACCTTAAAGTTCCTTTTAGCAGTAGTAGCATAACCCTACTCCCCCGATATGACCAGTCACCAACCAACCAATCAAAGGTCTGGGGGAGTGGGGGTCATCTCAGTCTACACACACACTCCCTCACTCTGGGCCCAGGTCCTGATAATGACATGGTCAAAAGAGAAATGTGCACATAAAGAAGACAAAGCGACCATATCCCAGCCCGGCACTGCTATATCTATATTACTGTAAAAACAAGACATTACTTAAGAGCTCAATACAGGCATGGCAGAGATGGTAAACGTGTAAGGTGAAGATTAGGGTGGTAAAACACACACCAAGGTAATGGAGTTCTGAATTCGGGAATGTGCTTTTTTATGATTCAATCTTCCTCCCAACAACCCCCTGCTGCTGCATGTGTCTCTATGCAGGTTAACCCTACATGGAGAGAATCATGATGTGGTTGTTAGAGATTTGAAGATTATTCACCTCAATAAAGGCTATGGGGTCAATGTTAGATTAAAACAGAACACTCTTTACTCTGAAAATACAGTATTGTATGCAGTTCATTTACATTTTCATTTAAGAAGCAAATGTCCTTTTGTCACATTGGCCCACATCCAATCAGTCAAGCATCAAGGGTGGAACCGTAGCCTATCCCAGGCATCCGGGCTGTCACCTGGAGATTGCCATGGCGACAGGTCATTACAGAGTCAACAGAACCGCTTTGTCCAGCCCATGTCATTGGCTGATTCAGGGCAGGCCGGCCGCGGGCTGCGGGCTGATTGACATGGCCGACACAGTGCCGGTCCTCAGCTCGAGACGCAGATCTCCTTCACTCTGTCAGGGACAATTACAGCTCTGCTCTGCTGCCCTCCACCAGACTACAGCTAACACGTGTCCAATACAAAGCTGGCCGACACAAAGAAACCACCGTTTGGTTCATCTCCACATACTACAGATCTACGCACGGTGACAGGTTTTCACTTTCTCTCTACACTATCTATAAAGCGTTTTAAGCAGGCAATCGGGTATGCTTGAAGTTCAGTCATCAGCCATGGGCCTGTGAGGTAGGGTAGAGTTGTGTTGAATATGCATAGGATCACTGCCAACACTCTTTTTAAGCAGCACAGCTAAACCGAAGCATGTGTTTTATGTGTCGACTGTCTGCTATGGTTAGGAATGGAGGATAAACTGCATATGATTTGTGACCCCTGGAGACGGCGCATTTCCTGGTTAAACGGCAATAAACCTTGCATTGATTTTCCATTTCCTGCTCTCTATGTGTAGTGTATGGTCACTTCATTATGTATGATGCAGATACCAACTGCCTGCTCTACTCCAGCTCCCATGTGTCCAACGAGAGTGTGTTCTCTCTGCCGTGCCCAGATGCACAGGTCCTCCATATCCCTATAGACTGTAAGCCCCGGTGGCTGTGTGTGTGACTCTGGATGACTGACTGAAGTTACTCACTCAGAAACTCAGGTAGACATCCCAGATAGCAAGCGGATCTGGGCCATATACAGGCCAGATCTGGCCCTTGTGGCTTAGTTCCGGCCCATATATGGCCCAGAATCATTACACATCCGCTTGCTATCTGGGATGGATGGTAATGTTGAAAGGCAATTGAGGATTAATAACCTCAATTGTTTATTAATATGTATATATTTATATGTATATATTTATGTTGTTCGTGTTATGTTTTCGGTGGCGTGTGTTCGTTAGTCTGTTCATTAGTCTGTTAATCAGCAGGATTACGCAAAACATTCCAGCTACAGCTCGTTGAAGTTAACAGAAGTAGCTACTGTAGATGTAAAGTTCATGGGTTACCAAAAATATGTTTTGTGCTGGATCAAGGTATCTTCAAAAAGTAAGTCATGATGTTTATCACTGATTGGGTTCATCCTCCAAAACATTTTTATCAAACCCAGAATAAATGGATTCGAACGTCACTCGAGATGGCTCAGCTGTCTGTGCTTAATGTTAGCTAACTACATGCCTAATGCCTGAAGATCGTTCTGATTTGTTGAAAATTGGTTTGTTGATGATTGGCCTACATGGGTGACATGCATGCTACTGTCAGCGCGTAGGCTGTGGACATGCCTACCCAGTGTACAGCTATAGGACTACATTAGCCTATGGCCAAAATAGACAAGTGAGGGTGGAAGCGCCAGCGTATTGACGAGCAACATAGTTAAACCTGTGACACACACACACACACACACACACACACACACACACACACACACACACACACACACACACACACACACACACACACAGGAATCACACACACAATTTGAAAAGTTGAGACAGGAGTCAAGCATGCCCAAACGACAAAGTTGTGGTATCAGCGTCATGTTTAGTAGCGTCAGTAGTGGATATAAAATAACAAAAAAAAGATGCATGGGATTGTATTACATATTCAGTGAACACTGTATCCGGAGAAGTGCTCACAACAAAGTTATCTGAGCTGGACCAGTGCAATGAAAATAATTATTAAAAGATACAGTATTACACATGATTGTATTTCAATCCTATAATATCATAACTGTAGTATTGAAGTAAACACAATCACAATGATTTCGCACAAACATGTATTTTGCATGAACATGTCTGCACTCCAATGTAGCCTACAGTACTTACGACTGCTCATCAGTGTTCATAGAGTCTGTTCTTAGCTACGAACAAATCCCAGATGAGGAAAAAATTGGTGAATGCCAGAATCTTCGTGGAAACTTTGTAAGTTCGGTTTAAAAATACATTTCTTTTTAAGACCAGTTGGTGAATGAGGCCCATTGTGTCTTTCTTTTCCCTAACCAGAGTATAAGCCATTTGATCAATTTAATCTTTCTAAACCCTCAGACTGTCTTGTCTTAATAGCCTGATTATTACCTACATCCAGGACTACAGTAAGCCCGGGAGCTTATATTTTCGGGGCTGTGTGTTTGTCTGTTATTTAGTCTGTCTGTCTGATAATCAGCAGGATTACACAAAGACTACCAGACCCTTTTTCATTAAACTTGGCGGAGGCTTTTGGCTTTGAATGATCTAGTTATGCTCGTAGCTACTGTAGCTAGCTAGATTACTGTTGTCGGTCCTGTTGTAGCTAGCTAGCTACTGTAGGTAGCCGAGATACATCAGAGTGTAAGCAGAGCCAGAGAGCACCCGTTCAGTTGATCCCAGCTGTGTCAAACCTAGTTGCTCATAAACTTCTGTGTGGCACGATTCCTGCTTGGGACACTGTCGGCACTGGGGATGTTCTTCCCAGGGTTGTCACAGTAGGTGCTCAGGTGGAGTAAGCCTGTCTTCCGGGCCTTTCTGTGGGGAGTTGTCCTCCCCGTGTCTCCCCAAGGTTTCATCCCAAGAACCCCGATATAAAAAAACATGCAGAAGAACAGTTGCTCTTCAGTCCTGTCCCTGACCAGGACTTAGACTGAGCACTTGGACTTGGTCCCTGCCACTGATCAGACTTCCCACTGTTCCTGGCTTAAGGTGTGTGTGTGTGTGTGTGTGTGTGTGTGTGTGTGTGTGTTTATGTGCTGTGTCACCACTCACTCATGTTTGTGTGTGTCACTTTCCGTGTGACAAATAAGCACCCTTGTCGCCTCTAGGTATCGGTACCGTAATGTCACTGTACATGCTGACGACATGCATTATGGACGAGGGCCCTTCTACTGTAGTTCCACATTAATTTAGTCCAGAACATTGTTTGTGTAACTGCTTGTGTAGTATTGCTTGTGTAACTGCTTGTGTAGCTTATGTTCAGGGGGCATCAAGTTCAGTTCCAGGAGGAATCTGTTTGTTTTTCCACTGTGCATGTAGAGGACTTTACCTGCTGTTGAAACTATGCCATATAAATACCTGTGGGCCTACAGAATGGGTATGATGGCCTGGATAAAAAGTGTCAGCTCATGGGATAGATAATAATAGCGATGAATGATAATTACAAACGTGCCATCTTGTTAAGTTGTCATTGCCTGAGCAGCGTGTATAACCCCGGGTGCCGTCCTGTCAGCCGGGGCCTCTCCCTCCACAATGCAGCAGTGTCGGTGCCTGTCCTCCGTAATGATAGGACGCGCTCTCTCTTTCGCACCCTCCCTTCCTCGCCCCCTCTTCCCTCGCCATCCCCACCCCGAACCCAGAGAGCTCAGAGCGGGGCCCTGTAATCACAGGGTCCCCGGGATGTTTACGGCCCAGTGAATCAGGAGCACGGACAGATTTACCACGGGCCTCTGAGGGACTGTTCCCGTCATCTCCCCCCCGACAAGACCAGACACAAGCCGCGTAATGACAGCTGAACCTGAGCACTGTGATGGATGGCTTCTACCTGGCAACCGCACCACAGGCTTAGCTAAGCTAATAGCTCGCCTGGCTGGCAGATCCCCTCTCACAATTACCTCAGTAATTGCTACAATGTTTAGTTTGGGGTGGGGTGGGGGGACCAGGGAGGGAGTCTAAAGAGTTTAGTCCGATAAGCAGGCTCTTTGCTCTAGGATGGCTGCGGGGCCTGTGTTCGTGGCACCTGTTATGTGAATGGTGCCCCGTGGTATCGTGGGACGGTGCAGACGTTAACGCGGCTCGTTCGAGGAGGGCCGCTTCGCTTAGAAGCACCGGACACTAAAAGGACACTTTTGCCCCCCGATCGATTCCCATCCCGTGTGCCACGGGGGACGCAGAGGCGCATTCCCCGCTATTCTGTCCGTTCTTCTCCCTCTCCTCCTCCTCCTCCTCCTCCTCCCTTTTTTCTCTCATTCCCTCTCTAACTCTCAGCCCTGGGTCTCTGAGGGCTCTACCCATTATCCAGTCCAAACGGGTTCCAGTCTGCTGCCGGAGTCTCCTTTTTAAATCAGACTCTGAGCGAGGAGGAGCCTTGGGGGGCCTCCACCTGGAAAATGACAATCGAGGCGCCTGGGAAGAAACTCATTACTGTGCTATTTCTCAGCGGTCCTAATTTGGTGATTGGAAGGGCTTGTGGATTCCTTATCAGTGGGTTTTCAACAGAGCGAGGAGGCGGGCACGTCTCATAGCACATCTCCTAGATTAATCTGGGCGCCGGTGACAGCAGCTGCGATGCAGGGACCCCGGCCGAGCTCCAGCATTGCTCCAGCCAATCACAGAGCTCCTCAGGCTGCCGACAGTGGAGCTTGTAGAGAACAGGTGGGGCTTCTCTGTGCGCTGCGGCGGAGCCCGCACCCCACCCCTCGATACTTGTTAACAGGAATCATTTCTCTGTAAAAGTGTATTTTTCTTGTTGTTTGATCACTTGAGGGAATTGTGCTGTAATCATGAATGTTGAATTATCAGGCTATTAAGACACAATCTCTTAGAAAGGATAATTCAGTCAAATGACTTTTACACTGGCTAGGCCTGTCTCTCCTATATCTCTGTAAGAGCTTGTGTGCATACTGTGTGTGTGTGTGTGTGTGTGTGTGTGTGTGTGTGTGTGTGTGTGTGTGTGTGTGTGTGTGTGTGTGTGTCCGTCTGCATGCATGTGTGGGTGTTTGTCTGAATCTGTGAGAGACACAGTGTATAATTAAACCCACAAATACTAAAATAGCCCGTTAAGCATACACCCCTGGAGCTGGCACAGGTCACTCTCCTGCCATGCAGACCCGCCAGGAATCACTAATGACTGCTATCCAAGCACACACACACACACACACACACACACACACACACACACACACACACACACACACTGTGCACCACTGAGTGTGTCAGAGGTTCAACAAGGGCGCTCCTCTCCCACCCTCAACCTGCCAACGGGCATCCAGCCAGAGGTAATTTACTTTTCAGCGCTTCTCATTATCAACATGCTCTCTCTCTCTCTTAAATGGACGCTCCTCCCCGCTCCTCGTCGTCTTTAAATTATTCAGCGGTTTGAGTTATTTCCCCTCACCTTGACCCCCGCGGTCCGCGGCTTCCTGTCATCTCCCGTCACCTGACAGCACGGCTCCACAATTCCATCTTCAGTCTGCATACTGCCTTGGCGTATAGGTGATCGCAGACCCTTTAGGTGTGAGTTTGAGTCCTGGAATAGATCAATATTTCTGTCATCATGCTGTCAATGAGCTGTTATGTACACTGCATCACTGTGCTCATACTAGCCAAGTAACCTGACTTCATTGTTGCATTGTACAGTATAGCTACAGTGCATCACACACTAATCAAATAACTTTGAATCTAAATTGTAATAGCTGCCTTGATTCTCTTCTGTCCTAACAAGAGTTGAGTTCTCAAGGGAAATAAAAGAAGAAAAAAAAAAGAAGATTAATCTGTCAATACCTCAGGATTACTTGTTGATGAACTATGGGCATCTCCATAGCGACATTCATTTGCAACTATCCATCACCAGCCATGTTCTATGTGGAAGCCATCGCCTTAATTGGGCACAGCAGCTAATCAATACAAAATCTAACTGATTGCAAATAAATCATCATATAACAACGATATTTGCCATCATAGATTCAGAGATGTGTCAATACACATTTTCTAGATGATGTATTCCTGTCCATGCTAGGCTTCAGTTCAGGCACTGCTAATACAATGTATTGATCTCCGCGATGCCCGCAGAATATCAAATGTGTTTCAGGTTCGATGGGGGAATCTGACACAGTTCAGTCGTGCTTTTGCCAGACTGATTACCGTATAACTGTGGCTTGAGGTTGCTGCGGTTACAGGTTCAGGGAAGGAATGATGGCAACCCTTCATTTACACTTGAGATTCCCCCCTCGCCATCTCTCTGCAGACCTGGCAGGATGCTCAGGTGCTACTCCCCCATCATTAGTGGTCAGTGTTTCTGGGAAGCCCCACAGCTGGGGAATGTGGTACGACAGCAGCAGTAGTAGCAGCAGTAGTGGTGGTTGGTGGTGTGATGGGCTGCTGTCTGGATGGCCTCATGTTTTCCATCTCTGGGGTAATAGCTGTGGATGTCTGTGTAATCATCACTCTTTGTTCTGCTCTGCCATTCTGGGGGGGGGGGGGGGGGGGGGCAGGAGAGGAGAGGAGTGAAGACCTGGACCAGCACTCCATGGAAAATAACTGGATACGGAATGCACTGCATGTCAATGCCGTCGGCGCCATACCGAACTGGAACGCTCTTCATCCGGGCGGTAGGTCGCTGGTTCGAGACTGGGCCGGGCCACTTGACGATTGCTGCCCGCTGTTGTGCCCTTGAGCAAGGTACTTCACCCCAACGCTAACTCGAAATCAGTTTATGAAAGTCACTTTGGATAAAAGCGTCTGCTAAAATGACCAAATTGTAAATCTTTGCGGGTCATGTGAATACAGAGCTTGGACCCTGCATCAGAGAGTGCTAGCAGTTGGTAGAACATTGCTACATTACCGTTTGTGATCAAAGCCTTTCTTTAACTTTTTCAACAACACTGAAATTGCAACTTGCTGATGTTGCTGTGCATTCTACTGTGAAATAGGTTAAAGGAAAAAGTAGAAGTCGGAAAAAAAAAACAGGTGACAGAAAACAGAAGTGAAATTGAGCAAGGTAACTATGAATAAACAGATGATTAAAGAGGCAGAGAGGAGCGAGCATGTCAGGGCATCTTATAGGACTCCCTGCCAAAATATTATGATTATCATCTCTGCAGAGAGAAACCCCCCTCTGGATGTAATGAGCAGAGGTGTTGGGTGCACACAACGCTACTCTCCACCGACAGATTTATTACCGGGGGCACACAAGAACAGAGAAGCTGCTTTTATTTACACAAACTATGATCTACGACGCTGAAATGCTTCTTAACTTTTCCCACCAGTGCACAACTGTACTTTGTAAGCCGTCCAATAAAGGAACTGCTGATTGGGGATGGGCAGATCAGACAGTAATGACACATCTCACAGATATTAAGACATATGACATCACATGAAGTATTCGTGTTCATTCAACTCTGCGGGACCAATCTTTACTTTATGACTTTAATTGTGGTTTTAACTATTCATGGAGGTGATCATACACTTTAGTAATTAGTCTATTTCCAGTGGAGGTGCGTGTCTCCAGAGCAGTTTAACACTGAAAAAGCAGATTGGTAACACAGCCTCCGGCTACGGGGTTGAGCTAATACAGTCGCGCTGACTGCTGTGTGTGTTCCTTTGATTTAGTTCATGAGAAACGGGTGGAAAGTGGACTTTTTCCCCCACCAGGCTATGATAGTATGATTACAGACATCAGTCAAAGAGCAGTTCAGTCAAAGAGCAGTTCAACAGTGAGAGATGGATATTTTTCACACTGCTAAGATTTACAGTAATATGGCTAGCCTTACAGTAGCAATAGAGGGGGAGTAGCAGTCTATTTGGAAAGTCAAGCACATGGCCTGTATCAAATGTGAGGGTTCACTGGCGTCCTCCTGGTGCAGAAATAAACATTGCTCTGGAGGACAGGAGAGGTAGAGGAATATGGAAGAAGCGAGCTGAGGGTTCAACAAAGATGTGAAGGAAGAATGTGATTGCTTGTTATTAATGCAGGCGTCTTACCTGGCCATTAAATATCACATTACCACTCTAAAAATATTTTCTCTGTTTCCAGACAAAAAGAGAATAAGATGGAACAACAACATCTTGCAATTGCCGTCATCATAGTTAACATAAAAGTAGTCTTAGCGTTTATATAAATATAGCTTTTGAATAAATTGAAAGTTTAAGCACATAAGTTCTGTACATAAATGTCACAGGCCAATAAAGGACCTTCCACAAAAGGCCCCCTCTTGGATTATAGAGAAGCCAGTGCAAATATCGAAATGTCAACTGTGCATAAACACTTTCCAATTAGGCTCCACACACGTAGCAGCTGGGAGGTCAACCGGCCTGTCAGCCCGCCAGTCCCCAAAGGCCCCGAAGGCTGTCGGCTGTCTGAGTGAGTGACACACACACACACACGTGTGCACACACACACACACACACACACACACACACACACACACACACACACACACACACACACACACACACACACACACACACACACACACTTCAAACCCTACACAGTAATTGAAAATAATCAGGAGTTAATGGGCAGCATTAGAAATGATAATGTCAAAAAAATGACTTCCATCCTTTGCACTTCAAAAAGACATCTGGAAACCGTGATTGTCAACCCTAAGCTCAAGACCCCAGTGAGTCTAGATGTGAGCGAACAGCAGGCAAGGACTACTCCCCGTACAAGTCTCATCATCTACTCATGTGAAGAGGTGATGATAGCTGTTGTCTGTGTCATGTCCGCTCCTCTGGTACTCATACCATTATCCTCACACCAGATGATGGGGTCATTTGCTCCTCACTGGTGCAACAGGTGCCTCCGGATCTGCTGTGCCCCCTTCCCTAATCACACCCTCAGGACCCAGGTCTGGCCAATGACTCGGGGCCTCTGGCTCACATGCCGTCCAGTGAGGGAGGTCCTGACTGCATGCCAGTCAGCCATGTGGTGAGGGACGCCATTGTCCCGTCAGGGTCACAGACCCTCATAGGCTATATGACAGATAGACAGCTCCTCTCGGCTCCCAGGAAACAGAGAAACGCTGAAATAGCCTGCTGCCGCCCTGCTTAGCAATTAGCCCCGCTTAGCAATCAGCAATGTCTTTAGCCCTCCAACAGCTTCAAGAGACCCTCCAGCCTCTGAAGAGCTCCCCTGAATCCAAACATTGAGTCTGTTAAGTGGGGGAAGTGGGATGTGATGGAGGTTAGTTGGGGGTGGGGATCTGCTGAAATAATGCA
Organism: Borostomias antarcticus; assembly: GCF_949987555.1. Taxonomy (NCBI): domain Eukaryota; kingdom Metazoa; phylum Chordata; class Actinopteri; order Stomiiformes; family Stomiidae; genus Borostomias; species Borostomias antarcticus. The sequence goes on along the minus strand of NC_140238.1, from coordinate 7,014,948 downwards.
GATGAAGTCTTTGTAGTCCGTGTTTCCATAGGCTAATTGCCCACTAGATTAGCATAAATAGTATCTCTTTGCCCTTGTCTGGGAGGATATAATCCCCACCCAATTACTTCAGGACCAGCCACTGTGGCATGTACTCCAGCCATCCACGGGCTGGTTACACAAGCACTTAGCTCGCTAGCAACATTTTTGTAGGCAGCTGCAGAGCTATTCCTGTGGACTCCCGGACGGCGACATAGTAGTGTTAGCAAGGGTGAAGGTGAGTATTGCTTCGATCGAAAGCGAACAACATGTAATCTTGGATGTTCCTCAAAGCAGGAGGAACCCAGGAGATCTGTCTCTGGTGCAACTCCCCCGGTCCGCACATAACCACCACAACACCAGACCAACAAACCGTTGAACCAGTCCTCTTCTCTCTCTCTCTCTCTCTCTCTCTCTCTCTCTCTCTCGTTTTTTCTCTCTCTCTCTGTGCCTCAAGGACACATTTCTATCATTGATGTTGTTGTGTCTGGATCGAGCTCTTACAGCTGTTTGAAGCTTTCCAGACCGGCTTCCCAAAGGCTCTCTTTCTCTCTCTCTTCGCCGGGATGTGGATATTTTCATCAGCCTGCCTCATCACAGTCATCTTTTGTGCTTTGTGTGTGTATGTTCACATTTCCGCTCCAAGCCATATTCCTTCTGAAAAAAAAAACAGTTGGAACTCAGCACCGTGGCCGGTATTGATTCTTCTATGGCACATGTCCAAACACATAATATTGCAGAAATCGCAGTCTAAACACAGGATGAAATGTATCATCTGAGCGTATACATTTTACATGCAAACCCAGTCCACTTGGTAAATGTATGTACTGTACGTGGGGCTGTTTCTATTCAGAGTCGTATTTATGGCTCTTGCTCAGCGCACTTCATGGCTCTCACTTCATTAAGCAGGGCCTATAGTAGATCCTCGATGACAGCCCCGCACAAACACCTCCGTAAGGAACTGTTAAGGTAATGGAATCCGGGCCTGAGTAAGTAGACACCATTGATGTACAGTAAAGTGCTTATGCTGTTCCGTCTACCGTCTATGAGGACAGAGTGTGACGGCGCGGCCATAAAGACCCTGCAGAGTGCCGTATCTCTCCGCAGAAACTCGATACGCGCAGTCCTAGACAGAGGTCCCACGGTGGCCCTGTATGCTAGAACAGTGGCTGTATTCACGGCCCGGTCTGCTGCAACGGTTACACCGATTAGGAGGAGAAGTGGAGGTAGCGCCGAGAGCAGGTTCAGAAGGTTTGTGCGATTGTATTTAAGCATCATCCGCGAGGTTAAATGGAAAGCGGGCTGCAGATCATTTGTTTGCGGAGGGCAAACGGAGATACTCAGTCGAACGGGCAAGTGGAGCTCTATTGTACGGTAGCTCGTATCTGAGTGGATTTGCTTATCGCCCCGCACGGCGATGATCCGAGTTAGTAAGTAAGGAGGGGAAGTGAGATCCAGACCATGGCTGGTACAGGGCCCGGGCTCTAGAGATGAAACACTCGCTCCTCTCAGCTTCCTTCCTGAGGGCGCTCCGAGTTCGGGCCCCGTGCCACATCAGATAATGTGCGAGCGCTTCTCGTGTTCCTCCTGAAGACACACTCAACGTACAAATTATTCAGTCCCCCCCCCACACACACACACCTCTCAACACCCCCGCCCCACCCTCTCACCAAGAAGCTCTTTGTCAGGGAGTTCATTCAGCTGTGGGGCACAGATAATAGCGCAGGCGTGGACGAGCACATTCTTCAGAACCAACGTGGGCCAAGAACAAAAGCACACAGGCCTGTCTGCCTGCACCGTGGCGACAGTCGCGCCTACAGCAGCTCCAGCAAACACACAATGTGTGTGTATACAGCTCCAATTGACATCATAATGAGCATGGCTGTGGAGAAAACGACGGAATATCAAAGTTAATTATTTATGGAAGGCATTCTCTTTCACGGATTTGTAATGGTGGAGATTGATGTGGCTCCCTTCTGAAAACGCACAGGATGTCGCATTCACATTGGCTCCAACTGCACCCATTCAATAGGGAGCTTGGCTGCTTTCTAGACAGGCTGCTGAGTGTTTGCCTTGGCTGGGGTCTGGAGGACACATTAAGGACTTCCCTTTAACCAAGGCTTCTGGATGACCTTTCTAGTTTCATTACCTTTAAGAAATGAAATAGTATTTCACATACAGTATAACACCTATGTATTCAGCTGGGGGTTGGAGCAGAGCTTCACCAAGGGGACTCGTTTCATACAGAGAAGTGGGGCAGGATAGATTAAAGACGAAGTTCGTAAAAAATAATTAATTGGCGAACTGCCCGCTCTCCTCACAATTGCTGTCAGGTGTATTCTCCTGGATATCAGCGACACAGATGGAGTCGACTGTCACATTCATTTTCTGGAGAATTTAATCTTGGCAAAAGAAGCCCAGCATTAGAAAGAGATAACAAGATTCATAAGACACTCCCCTCAGTGAATTTACCCAGACTATATTATATATATATATATATATATATATATATATATATATATATATATTTCTTTTCACATATGAGGCTAGAACACAATCTAGCATGTATGGTGTCACTAGATCATACAACTAATGAGGGATTGACAAACGATCAATAGTAGATCAAATAAAACACACAGGGGCGAATTCACTAAAGCAAATTGCGCCCGCTAATTGCACCATTACATTGCGCGTCAGTTGCGCCAGCTATGTGCTCCGTTTTAAAAACCTATTCACTAAAGACATTGCGCTAATAATATCCCAGTGCAAACACGCCCATGCGGTGTTTGCGGCTGAGTGCAATTTGCTGCTGATATAGGAAATGACTATAAATACTGCGCATACAGCGCATACAACTCGTATGCATATCATTGGACGATGGCAGACAGAAAAAGAAAGATACGATTTTCAGACAGCGAACTTGAAGTCCTCACGGACGAGGTTCAAAAACATGTCTCACAGCTGTCCGCAAAAAATATCACGACTGCATATTTGGGGTTTAATTTCCCAATCAGTCAGTGCCATTTGTGTGTGTAAACGCGGAAGACTGCAAACGGAGGTGGAATGATTTAAAAAGACGAACAAAGGAAAAATTGTCATTTTATGTTATGCAAGTTGCAGCACGATGATCTGGCATACTTTTGGGGGAGTGTATAACATTGCCCCACCGGTACGATCTAGGCATCTAAACGGCTTTTCAGGATTCCAAATGTGCACTCAATCACACCGCGCGTCCTGATGTGAGCCCAGTTGTACGCCGCCTCTCCAACGTTGGAAGGATTACGCACGGGAGTCATCATCCATGGCTGAAGATGATACCTGCCGTCACCTATGATACAAAAGCAAAATATTTTCAAGACCATTCAAATAAAACAAATATTGTGTAGGCTATGTTTTTATTTATTTATACCTATATCGGCCACCAGCCGTTCAATGAACAGCTATAGGGAATGCGCAGTTTCGCGTATAGACTATTATACGCACAGACGCGACTTCATCCTCCAGTTGGCTGAAGAGCTGCGCGCTCTGGTGTCCAAACAGCTACCGCGGTGGTTCTAGTGTTAAATCAAAAAGTGACCTTCTTCTAAATATTCTCTCACGAACAACATGCCTGGCATTGCGATGCCGAATTCGCCTCGCAACAATCACTGCTGCCATGATCAGTGGAAAGGCTGGCCATGACACCCCTTGCGCTTAAATACCACCACGTCTCTGAAAACGCAATTAATTTCACTTTAACTGCGTGAGGCAATTTGCGCCGATCTTTGTGAATTGGGCGGGTTTTGCAATAATGTTCATTTGCATAGAAAGGGGAACATTCTCCGCCCATATTACCTAATTTAAATATCAGCTAATAACACCGGCGCAGAGAAACGCAATGACGAACGCAACGCAGTTAACACCGTATTTCACCCTTTGCGAGGGCTTTGTGAATAGCAAACATAATTTTTGACTTATTTGCACAGGCTTTGCGTCAGGAAAAGCTGCGCAATCCTTTAGTGAATTCGCCCCACAGTATTGTATTTGCCCTTCAACACCAATGTAAACATTTTTGAATAAAACCCTTATCCTTCTATATTCCCAGACCGCAAAAGAGCAGCATCTATCTTCCAGACCGGGGCGGAAATACGGCAGCCAATTGCCCACCACTGGATCTGATAAGACCTGCTATTCTGTACCTTAAAGCTGCACCTCCCAATATGTCAGTTACAATACATTTCCATGAGTCCCGCTGGGATTGTTTGTGTGTGTGTGTGGGGGGGGGGCACCCCAGACCATTTTAAACCCACACATCTCTGTATCCTTTGGCTCTGTTATTTATCCGTTTCAATATCCCGTTTCCTGATGAGTCTGGGCGAGGGGCGCTGACCCGACGTTTAAATCCCTGGCGAGGCCATTATGGAGAGACGGCAGAGAGAGAGCTGATGGAGGAGAGAGATAGAGCGCAGAGGACAAAGAACATACAGGACCACCTGGCTTAGCCCTACAGCCAGGGAAGCTGTTATGTACAGACCTGCTTTGTGTGAACGTGTAGGGGTGTATGTGTGTGTGTAGGGGTGTATGTGTGTGTGTGCTCGCCTTTGTAAATCTGTGTGTTTGTGTGTGTCTTGAAGTCTGTATGTGTGTGTGCGTTTGTATGTGTACAGTACATTGTGTGTGTGTGTGTGTGTGTGTGTGTGTGTGTGTGCGCGAGTTTGTGCGCGAGTTTGTGTGTGTGTGTGTGTACCCATGCGTGTCTAGCTCTCTCCAGGCCATGGGGTCACTCTGTGGGAGTTATGGTTAGCTGCGCTGTGCTGCCTCTATTTCCCAGTGCAGCTAAATCCCTCCCTGGAGGAGTGAATCCCAATCTGATAAGAGCGGACAGCTATCGCTCAGTTTCATCCACACAGACGCGCCGACTCTTCCGTGGGGGAGATTACACCAAAAGAGTGGGATGACAGGGCTATCTCCGGGCTTCGGGGATCTCTGGACTGATTGTTGTGCTGCTTGCTTATCAGTAATGCTGCTCTGGTGTCTTTTAGCTATGCAATAACCGGGACAGGAGATGTTTGGAAAAGGGTAATATTCATATCAGGTAAGGTGAAAGGGAGTGGTAAGATGTGATGTAAAGGAAGACCTTATCTAATGTCTCACCCTTTAGAGAGCACATCACAATGTGCCACAGTGCCGAGCACTGATGTCATACTCAGGCAGGGGGTGTGGTCTTTGCGTGGCGTTGCTTTTCAGAGTCTGTGATTGCTGTGGTTGTCGTTACTGGTCAAACGATGCAATGTCAATAGCAATCATGTTTCTGTCAATACAATAATCTTTGGTTCTATGGGCTAATAATCTGAAATTGAATGGAACAAAGATTCATCACACTAGCCTTCATCAGATCCACATATGGCTATATCTAATTAGACCTCTATTACTTTCTCTGCAATAAAACCAGAATCGGTAGAATGGTTTTATCATCACCCAGAGAATACCCTGTATCAAATCTAGCATACAGTTCTACTACGGTTCCACATACAGTACAGGGCTGGAGCCCATCAGCGATAACTGTGCAATTGTGAAAATGAGCCAAGGTCATATTTTCTTCTTATTAACTCTAACATTGTTAAGACACACTTGGGGCTAGTAGAGACACAATTCTAAAATTGAATTTTACACATTCGATATATTTCATATTCTTCATAATCATTTACAGTGTTCCTGTTCAATTATAGACAGATCGGAGAAATCTGACCCTGGAGCCAATGATCTACATGAAGGCTTGTAAACAAAAAGCAATCTTGAATCTGCTCTTAAAAGGAAAAAAGAAATTAGCAGTAAAAAGGGATATACGAATGGAAAAGGTCTAATGAATATTAACATACACACAAACACGTTCATAAACTGAGATCAGATGATGACAGCTCACACAGCACTACTCACACAAGAGATGATATCAGAACATTCATTTCTTACTGATACAGTATCTCTTTGGTGTGATCATATTGTTGCCAGTAGAGAGGAAGCTGAGGTTTGCAGTTGTCACCCAAGTGTACATAAGACGCTCAAACGGAACTGGTCAGAGGTTATATTGGACTCGTTGCCCAGAGTCGATCAAAGCCCCTAATGTCGCCAGGCCGTTCTGATGGACCTCAGACAGATCGTTGGTCTCTACAGATCAATAGAGTTTCATCTTCTCCACATTTCACACCTCATTTACGCCTAAACTCACATCACACACACGACAGCAACACGCCGGCATCAACAACAGCCCCCTGTGAACAGGACAGGCAAGATCACAGGCCTTTGTAGATTGAATGCTATCCATCTTAGCCCTGGAACCAGAGGGGAGTGAAAACCTACTGTTTTCCACCTAACTGAATCACAAAAAGTAATTGTTTTAGTGACAGTGTCTCCCACAAGGTCAGAGCAGAGCACAGTTGCTCATGGGACGGGCGTGGAGATACTGAAGAACGGAAGCCCAGCTCCCTGGGTCCGCTCTAGTGGTTCGGTGCCGCTGTAGGTGACAGGTGATTTGTTGGCTATTGTTCTGTCGGCTCAGTAATGTGTGGCTGGTGGAGAGATCCGGCCTCTGCTGATCGTGAGGAAAGCCCCGGCAGCTCCTTCCCTCCGACAGTCACAGGCCACTGAGCCAGCCTGGCCAGAGAATCGGGGAACAATCCCTGGGCAGCAGACAATGGAGAGAAAAAACAAATCAGGAGCGTCAGAAAATCTTTGCTGAGAATTGTGTTTGCACTCTGTACGGATTCCCAGTGTCATCCACGGCCGACTCTCTGAATCACTAACCTGTCTTTATCTCTCTGTGGCTGGGATGCTAATTCACACGATGGAGAGCGTGGTGAAGCCCGTTTGTCTAAGCGCTGCATATGCAGAGCGGTGGACGGGCAGGGGCCGAGCAGAGCCTTCCTCATGCGTAGGAGATGTTGGGGGGGTGAATTTGAGTGATAAAGCAGAAGTCAGCGCTCACAGAGAGATGACTGCGATGAATGCAACGCTAACTGCTCGCTGTCAGTCATCGTATCCCTCTCCATTAGACTCGGTTTTAGGAATCATACAAACACACCACCGCACGCACACACACACACACACACACACACACACACACACACACACACACACACACACACACACACACACACACACACACACACACACCACCCCAACCCCAGAAAAGCACTGTAAAGTAGGCTTTTTGGATGAATTGGATCATTTGTTATTCCAACCACAGCTAACCAAAAGCCCTATCGGAACATTAAACCCCTCTTGAAAATAAGTAATGCAATTTCTCAATTTCCTTTCAGATCCAATTTTCATAAAAGCTATAATAGAAAAACACTCCAAATGTTTTGTCCACTACTGAGCCCTTCGAAAATGCACTGAGGTACTGTAAAGGATGAAAATGCAATTCTCACAGTCCTATTACTGCTGAAATGGAAATGAGTGTTAATGCACAGACACAACTCAGTGTGGAGAAGAATGATTACTCTTGAGAAGAGAAAGGGACACAAAAAACGACATCAGGAGGTTCCTGGAAAAGTTATGAAGCTCACGGGGCGACATGCTGCCGCATGCTGCAGATAATTGCATCACTCTGTCAGAAATGAGCTCATTAGTTCTCTGGCCTCTTCACACGAACAAGCCCAGCCGCTCCAAGCTGATGTATAGCTGCCTCTGCGCTAAGACAAAGTAGGAGAGGTGCTGATGGATAGTGGAGCGCTCACAAGACGTCGGTGAGGGCAGCAGCAGTAGGGTGGAGCAAAACCCGGCCTCGCCTATCCTCTCCATTACACCGAGAGAACGAGAGAGAGAGAGAGAGAGAGTGGAGAGAGAGAGTGGAGAGAGAGAGAGATGGAAGGGGAGAGAGAGAGAGAGCCGGTAGGAGCTATACAATCAGAATCAGCCATGACTGAAGTGTCACTAGGGAGCCCTCTCCTCTGCCATTTTGTTCTGTCGAGGTCCAGTAATTACAGAGAGGGAAAAACACTACATGTTCCCAGAGTCCCGGGGCGCTCTGTCTCCCCTCGTCTTTATCCAGCAGACCCAGGATCAGCTATGATCAGCATCTCCACCCAACGAGTCTCAGTGCTCAGGGGTCTCATTAGAGGGGCAGGGGGAGAGGGGGGTGTGGGGGTCCAACCACAGTCCAGAGAGACTGTCCCTCCCACGGAGGTCGGCTCCTTTAAAACCTGCTGGCTCGTCGCTCCGCGAGGCCAAGCAGTCATCTCCTCCGGTAAAGGTCACGGGCGACCATGATGGATGGGTGCTGCCGTGGGTTTAATTTAAAATAAAGAGCAATAAACAGGGGGCCTGCACTGGTGGTGTGAGGGGGGGCGGGGGGTTGACGAAGGAGCCATTAGTTAAGCAAAGGTCGCCGGTTCCTCCCCTGCCAGTGGCTGTCACCGTGGGATCACACACAGTGACACGGGACGGCAGGGCTGGTGACGGCGGCCCCAGGGGGGGGTGGGGGGGTTCCCAGCTTCTCACGGCTTCCTGGTTATCAGCCGTGTCACGGCTGTAGTGTAGTTTAAAGTGCGCGGCCAGAGGGGTGGAAGATAAGGGAGACATCTAGAGGGACAGGGTCTCAGGGGAGGGTTGTCTGACAGTGTTGTTAACATACACCCATTCAGATAGTCCACCAATGGCCCCTTTGTCAGCAGGCTCATTGCTATAGAGGACATACTGTTCTCGTGCTACCCCAGGAGTGCCCAGTGGTGATCTACAACAATAGGGCCAGGACAAGCTGAACCCTACACTTGTCTCTCTCAATTCCTCTTCCCCTTCCCTCACTACAGGTAAATACAGTATCCACTTTCTGAATGGGCACACTAACCCCTTTATCAAGGTCTGCCAGGAAACATATTCCCAGCACAGTCCACGCACGGTCAAGGCTTACGCTGACGGCGGCACAAGTACTACAAGTGGAGGCCCAGAGCACATGCCAAACGCAGATCGTAATTTTATAGAGCTTGTGGCAGGTAGCCAGGGCTCATTCGTTTTGACGCATGTCAAGGCAGCTATTAGGAAAACACCAACACAGAGACCTGTATAGCCCACGTGAGTAATTCGGCGTCACCACCAAATGCTCTTCCACTAATGACGTTTAATAGGTTCTCTGGGCCAAAATTGTGACAGTTTGATCTATTCAGGCAACCCCGCCGCTAATGGCCGCCATCAAAGGAGATTTAAGTTTTCAGAAATGGTTATCTCATCGAAGCCCAATTTATTTAGTGTCACCTCCTAACTACGCTGCTTGGCATAGACACATGGCCGATGGAAACACAAGCGAGGCCTGTAGTGTTGATTGGGTAGCGAGGGAGACGGCGGATCTCTGCCGCCAGCCTGCTGGGCGGGGCCCGACGGCGGCTCCAGACCAATAAGAGCGTGATAGATGGTATGGGTGGGGCGGTTCAGGCACCTTGCGAAATTAAGATAAAAACGTGGCTGCTTTCGCTCGTGGAAACTCAGATGTGGTGTCGAATGATGGAAGACGCCTCTAATGTCGCCTTAAAGGTTTCGTGATTGGAGTCAATGAGGCGCATCAGTCAATAAGGCTCAAAAGAAATATTCTGTGTCTGATATTACTGCTGCTCTAATTATGTCGTCGCTATGTTCATGCAAAATCAATATTTATTCAGGATTAATTGAGGTGTGTGGCTCGTCAACGCATAATTAATGAGTGACACAACCAGTTTTGCCTGTCAGGGACAGTTTGAGTGGATCATTAAAAGAACGGTATTGTACGGCCTCAATTGCTCCTCTGCCTGGAACACTACCATGTATGTACAGGAGAGAACAGGCTGATACTGATTTTCACTTTTTTTTTTTAAAGAAGAAAAAAAAGGCTTATGATAATTTTTAGCACTTCTTTGAGAGCACTTCCTCCTGAAACACAGACAGACGTGTATTGCTGGCTGAGTGATGGACAGCAGCCAGCAAAACAGGCCAGCTGCTGATTATTGCAGCTGAGCCATCATCAGCACATCTGCCTCATTTGTTTGGCCAGATTAAATCTTTCTGCTTGGTCAGCTGCCAGGGATGACAAATACCTCCACATCACGCATTGCCTGAGTGTGTAGGCGCGCGTTTCTCTGTTGACATCTGCATATGTGTGGTTGATGCACATTTACCCTGGTCTGTGTGGGGGGCGGTTATATGAATTCTCTTTTATTCATGTCCCCTAGAGTAAGCGTTTTAATCAGACAGTATTTTCCTCCGTTTGTAGCGATGCAAATCAAAAAAGCTCTGCTCATTTATATTCATCATAAACTGCAGCAACACAGTGCACCAAACTGAGGGACCTTTTAAGGAGAGAAATTATGCAAATGAAATGAAATCCCCCATCATCATTCCAGCCTTGGACGGAGCGTGGAAGGTTGTTGACGGAGGAGAGGAGGATGTGGGAGGAAGAGGAGGCCTTGAGAGGTAAACAACCTGTGGGCTGAAAGAGCTGCACCGCAAGGGACATGTCATTGTCATGTGTGACGTACAGTTACATCTGCCTCCACTGAGCTGCAGTGAATACTAAGTACTGTAGTCTAACAGTGTTGGGACAGAAAGTAGTATCTGATGGAAATGACTCAGGCTCTTCCTCTATACTGTAGGAAGGATCCATAATGTTATGTCACTTTTGATTAGTTGGAAGGTCTATAAAAGATCAACGTGTCTATAATCGGTCTATAAAAGATCAAACCAAGAGAACTTTCATGCTGATTTGAGAGACATCAATCACAACACTAATTGAAATCATTAGCTAAGTGGCTGCAAGTCATGTACAGTAAACAACAATTAAGTTGTGCTGAAAATCTCCTACGTTTCAGACCTTGTAGAATTAATCACCAGCCAATAAACACCGTGGACCAATTCATCCAGACATTTGCGTATGGCCTTCACTCTATCTGATGGCTCTTTGAGAGCGACCTCTTCTTGCGTGCTCATTGCTCAATACTTGGGCCTTTATCAGCTTACCATTCATTTACATATAATCATTACAGGCGCTTCAGGAGCCGTTTGCTAAAAAGCTTTATGCTAATTGTAATTAACAGTAATTAAAACCCAGGCTGTTTGGAATGGGAGCATGGTGCTGGAGCCTCATTTACCGAAAAAATAAATAAATATCCAAATTGAATCTAATGACTTTGGTGGGAGAAATCAGGAGGGGGCCTGAGCCAGAGCTAAGAATGCCCTTACTGATATTACGATAAAATGGGGGAACATGGGGTGTTGGGAGCACATTTGGATGTTATCCAACTGTTGGCTCTAATCTCTAGGTATCATATGCATACTTAAGCCCCGCTAAGTACATTCCTTTCAATGGAACATGTGAGTGTGTGTGTGTGTGTGTGTGTGTGTGTGTGTGTGTGTGTGTGTGTGTATGTGAGCGACAAAGAAAGCAATAGAGTGCACTGCCATCCAAAGTAGTAAAACACCCTGCCCCATTGAAACGTTTCATCTCTGTCATGCTAACCCTGTTTCATAATGAAGCTTATTCATAAGGGCTGAGGGAGGCCATGTTGGGTTTAAAGATATTCACTGAACTGGTACTGTGCGCCTGTGGTGTCTTCTCTAGGTCTCTGTTTGGTCTTAGATGCCTATAATTGGAGCTGTAAGCTTTGAGGGCCAACAAAACGTACAAAATAGAGCCACGAAAAATCTCGATCTCTCTGACCGTCAAATGGATGTGGTTGCCATCAAAAGAACCTTTTGATGGCAACCACTTTGTCACTGAAACCCCACAGAAAGAAGACGCACAATGTCTATATTAGCTGCAAGATGATTGTTTTGCACAAGGAGAGGCATCCGCCTGGCTAGCCTTTTATTAGAAGAGGCTAATCCCTTTGATGTATTTTACAGGATGGAGGCTACCGTAATAGGAAGAAAGGGAAAGGCCTCTTCGCCATAGTAAAGACTCAAACAGTAGACGGACGCTTCGTAAACAGCATTTAGCAAAGCTACAGTCCTCCGCCTTCACAATTAAGTCTACCCCCAAAAGGGATCAAAGAAAAAGCAGCCCGCTAGAAAGCGAATAAACTTCAAAGGGATTTTTTTATTTTTTTAAACAAACACTATAGGCTTCCCAAAGAGCTTGTGTTGTAGAGGACATTGGCTTTTAACTAGTCACAGAAAACAAACTCGCACTGTAAAAAGAAAACTCTTTTATGAGGGCTACATTTCATGAGGTGCATGTACGTACATACACACACACACACGTACGCACACACACATTACTTGCAACATTAATTGAAGGAATACTATTTAGCTTCTAATTAGTGTCAGAGTTGGTGTGGATGAGAGCCAAGTTGGAGCCAGGCTGTAATCTCTGCATTCTGATCAGAAAGTCATCAAACAGCGACCATCGCCACCACTTAAAAGAGTAGTAAAGGGAAAATGCATGTTTAGCCCTGTTTTAAGGTTACTTATGATCATATACAATAGGTAGGTACTGCATTTGTAACGCACTCCCCATCCAGTTGTTACACTGGCCCAGAGCACCATTCACACACCAATGGCGGCAGCTGCCATGCAAGGCACTTGCCTGCTCATTGGAAGCAATTTAGTGTTCAGTGTCTTGCCCAAGGACACTTCGACAGGTAGTCAGGAGGAGCCGGGATTCGAACCACTGACCCTACGATCACTGAACGACTCGCTCCACCAACTGAGCTATACCACCGCCCCCAATGGTTCAGATCAAAACGTTGACAAAACTAGCACTTTTGAGAAAGTCTGATAATTGCTCTACCACTGTTTTGGTCATATAATGGATGTGGGTGGGCACCTTGAAAAATCTTTCAAAAACATGTTAAACTCTCGATTTCAAAGACAAGAAGCTCACCGAGGGGGTAATTGGTGTCCGTTGGTGTTTTGACATCAAATTCGCCGGTATGAATCCTGTAGGGTTTTATTGATAATTTTATGAAATCCATTGACTTGTATTGAAGCGACCGTTGTAGATGTGTAGATCAATCCGCAGAGGGGATTCAGGAAGCGGAACTACTTACGGTAGCTATTGTTATTGTTTATGTTGCTAGGCTACCTAGTTTGCGGAAGTTTACACACGTATGTGCTGCGACTAAATAGTTCTATGCTAAATATTTAAAAAAGCCTTTCCAGATGAACTAGAATCTTACTTTATGGCGAAGTACTGTATATGTCAGAATGCCAACTAACACCTCGGTGAGTTTCTTGTCTTTGAAATTGAGAGTTTAACATGTTTTTGAATGATTTTTCAAGGTGCCCACCCACATCCATTGTATGACCAAAACGGTGGTAGAGCAATTATCAGACTTTCTCAAAAGTGCTAGTTTTGTCAACGTTTTGATCTGAACCATTATATATGATCATAAGTAACCTTAAAACAGGGCTAAATATGCATTTTCCCTTTACTACTCCTTTAATACACACTCGTCTGATGATGTGAACGCGTAGCATACACGCGAATAGACGACTGTTCAAAGCCGTCACTGAGACAGAGAGAAACTAAACTATGCAACTCCCATCTGAAACCCTAGTGAGTAAGTGCTGTGAAATCACATTGAGCTTCACATGCTAATGTTATTCATGCTTGTGAGGTTTATTGTATAGAATCAATGGAATCCAAGAATACGAGTGGGAGAAATTGACATGTTTTTTGAATTGAGAAGGCAGGATACGTCTTGTCACCATTTTTGCAGAAATGTACGGTAGTGATAGAATCCTGACATTTACACTGCTAGAACTAGAACTGAATTACCACGGCCTGCGATACTTCCTCTTCCTGTTTGCGTTACCACCGGGTCGCACAGAGTTCCTCACTTCCATACAGTATAAGACCTCCCTAATCTGCGTACTTTATCACGTTAATGTTCCTACAGTATCAGTCGGCTCTGTGCTGATCTGAACCAGACACGGCGGGCAGCGAGGAACCTCTGTCCTGGGGTGAACTTGGCAGAGGGCACAGCGCAGAGAGCTGATATCCTTTTTCCTTCCTCGCGATAAAACAGATCCTCTTTCTTCCTTTGCCACACATCCCCATTCTGCCTCTCAAGCGCCAGTCAACTGGGCATGGATATTAGCCACTCACTAGACTGCGGACCCGCATGTCTGAGGCCATTAAACTGTCAACCAGGATTTACTCAAGATGGTTGGGGTGGAGGGGGCAAGAAATTATCTCCTTCTGCACATGGAGGCAGAGAAAGAGAGAGGAGAAGGGATGGGAGGAAGATGGAGGAAGGAGAATGAGGAAGAAAATAACAAGTAAATAATATGTGTCGTAAGTAGCGGATAAGTGCTTCTCAATGGCCGAGCCAACAGCAGCAGATGGCAGGGAAAACAGAATGGGACTTAGCAAGGAGGAGGCTAGGGATTTCACAATGGAGAATGGAGAAAGAGATACTCCTTTACCCCATTACATCATCTCACCAGTACAGTACAGTGCTGTATACTTTACTGTATACGACTATAGTAACCGCTGTACTGAAGACTAATTCTGAGAAAACACCCAATAAGCACGTTTTACTGAATTTTGAGCCTCCCCCCATCCACTTGGACTGTCATACTGTCTATAATTTTCCTGGGATGCCACATGGTTGTAAACCAGCCCCCTTTACAGTTCTTTTTTTTAATCATGGCGGGGACAGGAATTAAATCTAGATGACAAGGTTGTAAATTTCGTATATGAGCTGTCAAATATTGTACCTCTGTGTGTGTGCGTATGTGTGTGTGTCCTCTCTTCACAGCCAGGTTCTGATGTTCTGATGGGGGGAAGATGGAACAGTGTGTGTGTGTGTGTGTGTGTGTGTGTGTGTGTGTGTGTGTGTGTGTGTGTGTGTGAGGGGAGTGGCACACACACCATTCCCTGTCCAGCTGAAGCATTTTAAGATCTCACACCCTGTCAGTCTCTCCCCCTTAAATTGAAACCCCCACCACTACCACACACACACGCGCGCACACACGCTCACGCGCAACACACACACACACACATACACACGCACACACACACGCACACACACAGACACACACACACACACACACACACACCACCCGCAGCCCCTTCCGTGAAGCTCCCTCTCCAGACGCGATGGAGCGGGCGTTATTGATGGCTCCATCAGGCCAACCACCCATCATAAGGCATCAGGCGCTCGCTAACCTGTGTAATCCTGACAGCCAGCGTCATAATGGCTGTCACAGGGCAGCGGGGGGAACTGCTAAACTCTGAAAAGTGCATTGTATTGCCTCTGTGTATCAAATGTACAATAAAAAAAATGTTTGATTTGATTTGATGAACACCTCAGAATGGATTGCTCTGAGCTTGTTAACCTTGCATGATATACCAATGGAAAAAGCCTGGTCCGGGTAGCGACCGGTCAGCCAGTCTTGGGAGGCCCGTGTACCTGGCCGTTAAATAATGCAGCTGCATGTGCTGTAATATGTCCAACATACTGCCTGGTAGCTGCCTAGTTGTGAATTCCTTTCCAGCATCAGGACATCAGCCCCGCCCCATTATTCTTGACTTCCTGCACAGCCCTCTCTCTCCCTCCCTCCCTCCCTCCTCTCACCCAGAACTGTGCGCACAGACAAGGGTCAGAGGTCATCCTTACTGTCCTTGGCCTGAGAGCAGGCTAGCGCACAGCGGAAAGGCTCATAATGATTGCTTCTCTCCCCAGAGCAAACACACCATGCCCATATGAGCTATAGGAGATCATAACTGAACCATGGGCCTGGAGATAAAGCCCCATGATTTAGATCAGTCCAGAGACGGGAAGGGCCGGCTGGAGGGTCAATTATACATTCATAATAAAGCGGGCCAATGTGGATAGAGAATTTACTCAAAGAGAGATTCTGCTGCTGAAACCATGACGCGCCCGGTGTGTTATCAGTGGGGAGATGCCCGCTTATCAAGCCATTGAAGGGGGATGGTTTAAGAGGATCAATCAATGACTGAATAGAGACATCTGAGACACAAGCAATGCCAATGGGGAAAATATGCGCAAGCAAATGAGGACTATGCAGGTCATTCATATTCATTGAAAATTGTGATTGGACAAAACAGGCATTTCATATCTGCTATGAACGTCCTCTGAGGTATAGTTTGAGAGAGAGGAACGAGGGAAGGAGAGCCGGGTAACTGAGGGCCTGGAGGAATATATTTCCCCTCGATGAATATATAATTTGCCACATCCTCCGACTGAGGCTTTAATAATTGATAATATTGATTTGAAACAAAATTATACACCGTGAAGTGGATTCGATGTGTACAGTTCTTTCATTTAATGGTTTGATGGTCTGTATCACTGCTCTTCTTGTGCACGACAGGCAGGAAGAAAGGAACACACATTTGAACGGCGTGCGCCATGGGGACTTGCGACATCTACATCTATTGACGGGAAGTGAAGATTGCAGGGAGATTTATTTTATATTATACAGTATTATTGACAATGTATTGTGTGTTTGCCATCCCTTGAGGAAACAGGTACCGTATTAGGAAGCATTGAACTGCAGCAGGAGAAGAAATAACTTCCTCCCAATTTCCAAATGTAAAATAATCTCTCAAAATAAACGATTTCCCTGCTGTTATTAATGATATTGCCTCTCTTCCTTGACATTTCTAATCAATTACCGATTGTATCCAGGTGATTTAATTCAGTTTCATGTTGTGGTGGAGCGATTTTGGGAAGAGCAGCATTAATCAGAGCATTATGCGGAGACTAGGAAACTCATGGGAGGCCTGTTGTCACTGTTACAACCAAATCAATCAGCCACCGCTGAGGTTCCCCTGAAAACACCCATCCTGCTTTCTCCTGATACCGGTGTGTCTGGAGGTACGGGGAACAACAGGGACATGATAAAACTGCGTCCAGATGCCTCAATGGAGGTGTCCATACAGAATTTGAATTTGTACGGCTCATGACACAGCCGAGTTCTGTACAGATATTCCTTGTAGCCTAAGACAAAAGCCAGACCATCAGAGATCATCAGAACTGACCCGGTGAGTGCAGCCAAACCCCTGCAGCTAGGGTTCTGTCCTCAAAATCTTTTTTTTTCATATACAGGCCTGTTTCCCATCATGTATGAGTGTGTTTTTGATCTAACTGCATGATATTATGCCAATATTAATATATTTTCTTCTCTTTTTTTTTTGTCAGCGCTCGACATCGCCCCCAGTGGTTAGCCTCATGAAAATAAGCTATGCCATGTTAAAGGTGCAGTATGCGGTTTGTGATTTCCTGTTAGATTTTGAAAAAAGCAACCTACAAAATCTCCTCCCCTCCCTTCAGGCCCCCCTTCAAAGCCACTCCTCCAAACTGGTGGAAAACAAAATGGCATGGCAAGGCAGGTAGGTAGGTTGACAAGCAGGTAAGCCATCCAATCATTTCAAGTTGGAGAGGATGGCAAAAGGCAGAACATCTGGAGGTACCAAAAGTTTTAGTGTCAAAACTGATGTTAGAACGGAGTGGCTAGCTGGCAGGGCTAAGCTTCAGAAGCTCTTGAATTTGAATACTTCAACAACTTAACAAAGGCCATTTAGAGACACCATATAACTGTGGTCTTGAATTAATCTTTGTCTATAAAGATAAATCTATAGTGTGCGATGCATGTTTGTTATTGTCTTCGCTGTAAGATGATTGAGTAGTGTGCATTGCCTATTTTGATCATATTTGATCGTGCTAAGCTTCATTAGTCCATGCAGGTTATGTTGCTGGCTGCCACCACTCAGGTTTGGAAACAGGTGTCATATGTCAATGGTTTAATTCACTTGCCTGACATTTAGTTGTGCTGCAAGCCACGTATTTCAATGTTACGCGCACTATTTACTCTCTGATGTGGCCTCAATCTTCGTCGACGGTTTTACTGTGATGAGAGTTGTTGGTTGAATGTATTCCCCCAATAGTGTGCTCGGTTTTCAATGCAACACATAGTCTAGTAGTTTTATTCTTTTTTTATTAGGCCTATATCCTTTATCTATATACATTTCAGAGCTCTCTGGATCGCAGGAAATTGAGGTTATAGGTGATAAATATCGCTATGGGGCACAGTCTCCCTCCGTACCACCGCCTGCTTGGCGTCCTCGTTTTTTTTCTACACACGCACACAATCTCATTATTTGTTGGTGGGTAAGAAGTTGATAGATATACACTATAAGAACAAAAGTTTTGGGCCACGGCACATACACATTACACCTACAGTATAGGAGCTTTTATGACATCCCATTCTAAATTCATAGGCATTAATATGGAGCTGCCCCCCCACCTTTGCAGCCAACAGCTTCCACTCTTCTGGGAAGGCTTGCTAGAAGATTTTGGAGTGTGTCTGTGGGAATTTTCGCCCATTCATCCAGAAGAGCATTTTTGAGGTCAGACGATGTTGGACGAGAGGGCCTAGCTCACAATCTCCGTTCTAGTTCATCCCAAAGGTGTTTGATGGGGTTGAGGTCAGGGCTCTGTGCGGGCCAGTCTAGTTCTTCCACACTAATCTCACCCAACCATACCTCTATATAACCTTGCTTTGTGCACTGGGGCACAGTCATGCTGGAACAGAAAAGGGCCTTCCCCAAACTGTTCCCACAAAATTGGAAGCATAGAATTAAACTGAACATGTTTGGGGAGTTGCAGAAACAGCTACATGTATCTATCAAATTCGTACCCACCGAATAACAAACATACTGCACTATGTCACCAGCAGGCAGAACCACAACCTCACTCTAACTGGAAGCGGCTCACCCTGAGGATCTGAGCTGCGTGGGCTTTCTGAGGGACTGAGCCAGCTACGCCTCTAGTGGTGAATATCCCCGCTGTGTGGAGCCTTCCCTCTCACAAGTGTAGTAGTGAACTTCACTGCTGTGTGGAGCCTTCCCTCTCACAAGTGTAGTCGTGAACTTCACTGCTGTGTGGAGACTTCCTGCTCACAAGTCTAGCCGTGAATTGAACTCATCACTCTAATCTTGATGGGCCTCGTTCCTCTTCTTACAGGGAGATGGATGTTGCTGCTTGCCAGGTGTTATTCATATCCTACCACCCACTGTGTGTGTGTGTGTGTGTGTGTGTGTGTGTGTGTGTGTGTGTGTGTGTGTGTGTGTGTGTGCGTGCACGCGTGCATGTGTGTGTGTGTGTGTGTGTGTGTGTGCACGCGTGCATGTCTGTGTGTGTGGTACATATTAAGGAGGAGACCGTAAAGCAGTATTTCCCTCTAAGGTGGACCTCCGTGTGTTCAAAGCTGTGGTAGCTTGTAGCTGGTTAGACCTCCATGTGTTCAAAGCTATGGCAGCATGTAGCTGGTTAGAAATTACAGGTCATAATTCAGACGTCTGGAGTGTCGCCAAGATATGTTTCGTCACCACAGAGCAATTAGCGTTGAGTTCACAGCTCGCGCCGACACTAGTCTACCTCAGCTCACCTCAATGTGTACAGTATTAGGAAAAGGGTTCTTTCTAAAGAATCGACATACTGAAAGCCGCGGTTATTGACTTGCTAGAGAGAGAGAGAGTGCTTTTCTCTGGCTGTCACTCATAGAGCAGCAATCCCAGCTTCAACCCCTGTGAGCTGAGCCCGCTCTCACCTCTGAAGCACACAGGGACCGGGTTGGCCAGAATGAATTATTGATTATTGAATTATTGCCGACTGTCCCTGTCCCCTCTTCCGCAGAGATGTGAAGATGCTGCATCCAGATAGTTACACGACGACTGTACGGACATCCGGATTCCCCGAGAAAAATGGCCGCGGGGAATGAAGCTGATACAATCGTGGTCTGCGAAGCCTCTTAAACAGTATGGAAGGACAGCTAATCAACCCGAGTGGTCTTATTTCATGTCCCGGTGTGAAGGCTGTCTTATCGATGTGCTACAGGCACCCCCTCCCCACAAATACAACAGTCCCCAGCAGGAGTGCGGAGGATAAGAGCAGGTCTCCGATGACATCCCTGGCAGCCCAGACTGAGCTCGGCCTGGCTGGCCTCCCCACTGAGCCAGGGCCCCATGCAGCTAACTGCCCAGTAATGAGCCTATTAAAATGGAGATCCAGGTACTAGTAGGACAGCAGTATGAATCTCAGCTCATTCATATTTAAAGCCCTGGAAAAATCCCTGTCATTGTGGATTACGGTGTACGGGACTCACCTCTCTTCTGTTTCTGCCTGAGACTAGAGTTACCCTGGCCCTCCCTGGTCATTCACGGTATGTGAGATTGGTCAACCCTCAGGTAGTAGCTGAAGGCTTTACTGTCCTCACTGTAGGCTTTAGGTCTCACACTACAGTTTTAGCCCGAGCGGCGTTGGGTGGCTCAGTGTCAACCTGGAGTTTATGATAGAGATGAGAAGCATATCCATGGCTATTGTGTGTGTGTTTTAGCCTGGGTATGGGAGATCTAGCATTGTCCATATACAGTCGCCAGCGCAGAGGAATTATCTTAATAATATTATACCCTCAACATCATGACGTCATGACTTCAATGGTGAGGGGACATTCTTCTCTTGAATGAATCTCCTCTAATCGGCAACTTATCAGTTTCATGTGAAACGAATCCGTATTGTTGCCTATATCAACCACATGGAAATAGTATTAAGCTCTTAAATTTTCCCCAGCAGCTGCAACTGATGAGTGAATTAATCTCGCGGGGCTCCGAGGCACTCATCCTTTACCAGGGACAGGCTCTTCTGTCTCTAGACAGCCTTCTCTCTGACTGGCTGTGGAGTTAGGTGCACTGTGGGTCCTTTCTGTCGACTGTGGAGGGACACATTGTACTAGGGTGGGCCATCATACTGTGACTGTATTAACATAATACTGCAGCTATTCAAATATGGCCTCAAACTAATCATATGCATCATGGAGATAAATGTGCTGTGCTAGAGGGGGTTGTTTAGCATGCTGAATCAAACCTAAAGCCCTGAGCTTTCATTTGGCTCAATTCCTCTTCTCTGTTGAACATGCTGCCAGTTGCTCTGCAGGTGAACTGATAGAACGGATAGATGTGTGTGTGTGTGTGTGTGTGTGTGTGTGTGTGTGTGTGTGTGTGTGTGTGTGTGTGTGTGTGTGTGTGTGTGTGTTAATCTTGTCCTCCGGGCAGTGAGTTGGAAAGTGCAGTCTGAACAGAACAGTGAGCTATTGATTTATACAGACAGACAAACACTAAGAGGTACTGAGGAAACGCATTGAAGAGCATTTCAGGTTGACTTGATTGGTCCTGGGAGCTACCCAACGCTACACGCTGATCTGGTGATTTATCTAACCTGCTGTGTGATAGGGTCAGAGCTAGAGACAGGGTCAGAGTTGGTTAGCTAGAGACAGGGTCAGAGTTTGTGAGAGACAGGGTCAGAGTTGGTTAGCTAGAGACAGGGTCAGTTAGTAAGTTAGTTAGAGACAAGGTCAAAGTTAGTTAGAGATGGGGTAAGAGTTGGTTAGAGACAGAGTCAAAATTGGTTAACTAGAGACAGGGTCAGAGTTTGTGAGAGACAGGATGAGAGTTGCTTAGAGACGGAGTCAGAGTTTGTTAGCTAGAGACAGGGTCAGATTTGGTTAGAAAGGGTCATGTGGTGTGCATGTGTGTTTCTGCGTGTGTGTGTGTGTGTTAATCTTGTCCTCTGGGCAGTGAGTTGAAAAGTGCAGTCTGAACAGAACAGTGAGCTATTGATTTATACAGACACAAACACTAAGAGGTACTGAAGAAACGCATTGAAGAGCATTTCAGGTTGACTTGATTGGTCCTGGGAGCTACCCAACGCTACACACTGATCTGGTGATTTATCTAACCTGCTGTGTGATAGGGTCAGAGCTAGAGACAGGGTCAGAGTTGGTTAGAGACAGAGTCAAAATTGGTTAACTAGAGACAGGGTCAGAGTTTGTGAGAGACAGGGTCAGAGTTGGTTAGCTAGAGACAGGGTCAGTTAGTAAGTTAGTTAGAGACAAGGTCAAAGTTAGTTAGAGATGGGGTAAGAGTTGGTTAGAGACAGAGTCAAAATTGGTTAACTAGAGACAGGGTCAGAGTTTGTGAGAGACAGGATGAGAGTTGCTTAGAGACGGAGTCAGAGTTTGTTAGCTAGAGACAGGGTCAGATTTGGTTAGAAAGGGTCATGTGGTGTGCATGTGTGTTTCTGCGTGTGTGTGTGTGTGTTAATCTTGTCCTCTGGGCAGTGAGTTGAAAAGTGCAGTCTGAACAGAACAGTGAGCTATTGATTTATACAGACACAAACACTAAGAGGTACTGAAGAAACGCATTGAAGAGCATTTCAGGTTGACTTGATTGGTCCTGGGAGCTACCCAACGCTACACGCTGATCTGGTGGTTTATCTAACCTGCTGTGTGATAGGGTCAGAGCTAGAGACAGGGTCAGAGTTGGTTAGCTAGAGACGGGATCAGAGTTGGTTAGCTAGAGACAGGTTCAGAGATGGTTAGAAAGGGTCAAAGTTGGTTAGTTAGAGACAGGGTCAGAGTTGGTTAGGACAGGGTCAGAATTGGTTAGCTAAAGACAGGATCAGAGTTGGTTAGAGACGGGGTCAGAGTTGGCTAGGGTCAGAGTTGCTGCGCTCCGCATACTACATAATCTGAGTCTGTGCGCCCACTTTGCTGCCCAAGATGGTATTCTGAGTGCGTATCGAAGGTTCAAAATTGAAAGAGTGACAGGTCGTAGCAGCAAATGAGAGACGCTAGACCAGGTTAGATGGGCGGGGGCATATCTATGGGTGGGAGCGCCTGATTGTGAAAGTTGTTACTGATTGGTGTCGCAGGGATTCCTGCGACACCAATGAATTGCCAGGATTTGAGCACTAGATTTTTACATGAAGTGTCCCAGACCCATAGAGAGATCTACAGCATGCAGTAACATAGTTAGTGTAGCTTGCGTAGTGTATCAGCGATATAACTCTCATGGGTCTGGCGTTGAGACCAGAGTTGGTTAGCTAGAGACAGGCTCAGAGTTGGTTAGCTAGAGACAGGCTCAGAGTTGGTTAGCTAGAGACAGGCTCAGAGTTGGTTAGCTAGAGACAGTCTCAGAGTTTGTTCGAAAGGGTCAAATTTGGTTAGTTAGAGACAGGATCAGAGCTTGGCTAGAGACATGGCCAGTTGATTAGCTTGAGACAGGGTCAGAGTTGGTTAGCTAGAGACAGGCTCACTAAGGCCTACTAAGATGAACGGGGTGCAGCGGCGGACCCAGATGATCGCCAGGGGGGTTGATGCTGATTAGCCTCTCTGTCCTCATCTCTCCACGCTCAGGCTGGCTGGTGAACGGAGCGGATCAGAAGTGAGAAGAGGTGGAGGAGGTGGAAAGTAATTCTCACGACCCACGCAGCAGACACTCAGGGCCACGTTCCGTTTGAGCTCGGAACGAATGCCGGGTGAAAAATGTGCATATTCGGCATGGACTGGATCGATACTCCCATTAGGGCCTAATCAATCGGCCATTAACAGGCTGTTCATCAGAAGACCACAGTCCGGGCGGCGTCTCTATGCAGAGCAGGCACGGGTGCTTGTGCTGCAGGACTGTAAAAGTTAATTGCAATAGGCAGACGCTGCACTGATCCCCAGCCAAGCTTACAGCACCCTTAAGAGGGGCAGAATCACCCGTGTGATTTTTCACTCGGACTGTCAAAAAGGTAATTAATTCGATACACAGCGGTTGTTCCGCACACAAACACAACCGTCTCTGCGTGCATCGTTAATGAGCCACGACAGAGGTTTGAAGTTAACCCTTACATTGCTGTCTGGAGAAGCTGCAGTAGTGTGCCAGACAGATAGCAGCTCGTTACAAGCTATGATGTTTCCGTGGCTCTCTGTAGAGGAGTGGTGCAGGAGGGCATGGTCTCTGCACGGCCAAATACAGGGTGGTGATGGGCCGCACATTTTACCTTGAAACCTGCAAACTCTCAATTGAATGTTTGTGAAGTTCCAACCAGCAACAGTACAGTCCACGGGATTATTATTATGCTACGGCAGTCCACTGATTGACATGAGGTAGTGAGTTGTGTAACGTCCATATTGTATCATTCAATTCAGCTCGATCCCCACCCTCCTCCAGGGGCTTCAAAGCTGAGCGGCAGCACACCCGCATACCATAACAACCTACGGTGTGTATACAGAACGGTATCTCACCAAACACAAGCAGCAGCGCTGGGTAATCCCATGCGACTGAGTAGCCGGTGTGAGTGGAGAGACGGCTTTATCCCCGGGATCCCATCTTCCGCTGTCTGGCCTCCTCCAGGGGTGTGGCTGCGGAGATAAAGGGGAGAGGAAGGGGATTAAAATGTCCTGAACGCGTCGGCGCCTTAATTGAAACCTCCCCTGGGAGCCAGTCGAAGGGGGAGGGTAGTGCGTGTGTGTGTGTCTGTGTGCGTGAGTGTGTGTGTGTGTGTTGGGGGGTGGGCGGGTGTCTGGGGATTCTCCGCGGGGGAGCCCCCTAGGTAAATCCATTCTCTTGCTGCCTCTCAATAGGAGATGATGAATTGGGTGCCGTCGGCCGCCCCGCCCAATGCAGACAGGGGCGCAGCGTCGCCCCGTCGAGACACGCAGCAGCGCAACGTGGCCTTTATGTCAGCGCCCGTGATGGAGCAATCCCCCCCCCTACCCCCCCCCCCCCCCTTTGATCAATAATTAATCTAAACAGTAAAAAGCATTTTCTTTGTGTGACAGGCCAATGGGGGCATCAGTCTTAGAGAGAAGCAGCGGGGGGTGGGTGGGGCCAAAGTGAGGGGCGGGGGGGTACTCGCAACTCTTCCCGATGCACCCTACCCCCCACCCCACCTAATTGTGCCCTAACCAGGCTCCCTGCTGGGTTGAAAATGGTAAATCATCGTTCCTCCTCCTCTGACCCTCAAAATGAATCTGTCATGTCGGGAGGGGGGCGGGGGTTAAAGAGAGGGGGCCTGACACGTGATTCTTCCCGGCTGCAACTGGCCTCATCAACAAGGCACGTGACCCCCACTGACACCGTTTTAATTTGTACCTCCTTGTAGATTGCATAGTATAGTGCAGCCGTTTATAGACTGGAAATGTATATGCTTGACTAGCCTTTATCTAGCCTCCTGTGTTTTTGTTATGTGTTCTTTGTCCTTTTTTTGTGTTTTTTTTTCATTGTTTTTACGCATTGATGATTTGTGAAGCACTTTGTGACTCCTGTCTGTGAAAGGTCCTATATAAATAAAAATGACTTATTTACTTGTTGAAATCAAGCTAATCAGTGATATTTTATTCTTTTAACTAATTTATTATTATTTTTTTCTATTTTTTTTTCTTTTTCATTTTCTATCTGTATGACTCAACGCACCATTCACAGCGTTGGCCTTGATGAACTGTACCCGTCGTCATCAGTGGGCTGTAGTGATGCTGTATCTCTCATCAGTGGGCTGTAGTGATGCTGTATCTCTCATCAGTGGGCTGTAGTGATGCTGTATCTCTCATCAGTGGGCTGTAGTGATGCTGTATCTCTCATCAGGGGGCTGTAGCGATGCTGTATCTCTCATCAGGGGGCTGTAGTGATGCTGTATCTCTCATCAGTGGGCTGTAGTGATGCTGTATCTCTCATCAGTGGGCTGTAGTGATGCTGTATCTCTCATCAGTGGGCTGTAGTGATGCTGTATCTCTCATCAGTGGGCTGTAGTGATGCTGTATCTCTCATCAGTGGGCTGTAGTGATGCTGTATCTCTCATCAGTGGGCTGTAGCGATGCTGTATCTCTCATCAGTGGGCTGTAGTGATGCTGTATCTCTCAGTCCCTGTGCTGCTGCTCACATATTCTCTGAAACGGTGCCCCTGCAACAGCGTTCATTTGCGCTGCGGTGTAACTGTCGTCTGAACCTCATCCTCGGCAGAGAGATTTTGCGTTGACTCTGTGTATCGTCTCTCTCCAGGCTGCGTGCAACAGCAAAGACAGTTTTATCCGCTACACGCTGCATGGACAGAGACAATACAGAGTCAATGCCAATGAGTATTCACTACAGTCATCCGTTTTCATCAAGGCCACATTTCATGCCTCAGGGCATGCTGTGACTTGTGTACTGAGTCACAGATAGAAAATAACTAATTAAATGATTAACTTGATTTAATCTATAAACTTCTACAATAGTATTGTATTTGCCACTTCGCTATTCTGCAGTAATCTGCACTGTCCTTGCACTACTGTTGTGCACCAACAGACAAAGTTAATTCCTTGTATGCGTATAAACCTACTTGCCAATAAATCTGATTCTGATTCCAATTCTGATAAGAACGTGCTGTGCTATGGAGATGTGCAGTACAGAGTGTACATACATAGGCTACACACACACTCACACACACACACACACACACAGACACTCACACACACACACACACACACACACACACACACACTCACACACACACAGACCAGGGTGCCACACACACTGCAACACAGATAGCCGCGATACATTTCACAAGGTAGTGAGAATAAATCCTGACTGAACTATAAAACACAATCATTGAAATTGGGCAATTGTGGGATTAGTACATTAGTCAGACAGAGAAACCACCCAGGGGTCTTTGCTCGACTTGGCTTCGTGCTGTCATTTATAAAATAGAGCGCGGAGAAAAGCCACTGTCGTTGTTGAGTGATGGCGTCTGTCAGGGCGACGAGATGTGAGGAAGTAGTGTGATGATATTGTGCTACCCAGCATCCTACGTCTTGCTCCTGAGTGAGATGCTGATTGATGAAGAGAGGGCCATTTTGTCCAAGGTCAAAGCACTTTGTGTGTCAGGAAGGAAACGCATGTGTCCTAGAAAAAGCCTCAAGAGACGCCTCAGAAAAGACAAGAAGCCTGAAGAAAGTAATAGCCTTGGTCAGAGAGAAAGGATATTGAGTGATTCAATACGCGTGTGAGAAAGCAAGAGCCTCCTCACTGAAATTAGAGGGGGGAATGGACGTCTTCATGCGTGGGATGGGAGGCAGCATAGAGTGGAACTTGAATGGGTTTTAGAAAAGCCAACAAAATGAAGGTAAGTTCCGCCTTCCCATTATATATCTGAGCAGCAGACTGTGAGGTGTTTCTGACAGCGGGGGTGAGAGATGAGATCAGAGCACCCAGCCGAGCAGCACATGAGGACGAGACAATCACACAGGCATTGTCTCATCTCACTCTCTCTCCCTCACACACTCTCTCTCTCTCTCTCTCTCTCTCTCTCTCTCTCCCTCTCTCTCTCTTGCCCCTGCTTGAAACTGAACCAACATCACCCCCTGACCTGCAGTGGAGATGAGTTTCAGGAAATGAGGAAAAGTGAAGAATGAAGCAAAGGCTAAATGGGTCTGGAGGAAACACGCCTTCGCTAAAAGATGGTCAAATGGCGTGTTGGAGAAAGCAGTGAACACAGGGAAAACTCACATTACAGTACCTCAAATACATGACAACACCCTCAGGAATCGAGACAATCTGATAGTGGCAAGACTGCAAAGTTGCCTCATCAGTCTCAGCACCTCTCAGAGGAGTGCACACTTAAAAAGAAAGAAAAAAGATCTGAATGGTGTTAGAAAACGCAATTTATTTTCTGTTTAATCAGATTAGAAATGCTTACTCGATTCCCAATTAGCTACTTAATTAAAGCTCTAAGAGCTTGTTTGCGCAAGGCCCAGTTTGTTTCAAAGCTAATAGCTAGTATGCTAATCTCTGAACGTAACTGCACAGGGTCATTCAACAGGAGAAATAAGCAAACAAATGAATGTGTCTGTTCTACACTTGGGATCTTTGATCAAAAGGGAAGCAAAGCATTGAGGTCAATATCAAAGAGAAACTTCTATAGGTGTCAGTACTGTAAATGAGGGTCTGGTCCACAAGAAGGTCTCAGTCAAAAACACTGTTTCCTCAGACGGGCTAATAAGAATCTATGTTGTAATGCTGACAGAATTGTCTTTTTCTTCAAGATGCCTTGATTCATAGAGCACAATTTTACCTTTAGCCCTGTACTATCTCTCAAGGGAGAACAATTCTCCTTTCTCCTTCAACATGTTATTTTTGTCTCATGTCTCCCTGCACGCGGCCTGTCGTTTTAGTCGACGGCAGAGTGAGATATGAAGTAACGGATCATTAGGGAGGATGAGAGGTGGAAAACAGCAGCATCACACACTTCTGCCCTCATCCATCTGGTGGCACTGTTCCAGCTTCTATAGAGTCTCCAGTCTGCCTCATCTACAGTCATCACCTTACAGCATCCAGAGCTGCCCTGCCCTCTGATCAAAGACTGCCGCTGGAGATGACATTCTGCTTTGTGGTTGTGGTTATAGGCTTGGTCTTATTCAAACAGATTACTGGGTACACTCAATGCCATGATGCTTTGTTTGGTATCACATCTCATTAGCCCGATGAGGTTCAGAACTTCGTCAGCAACTGGAGGATTCATCCAACTTGGTGCAAGGTTATCTAGGTCACTCGACTAGTGCAAAGACATTATCTCCCATGAATTGCAGTCTACATTAATACTGCACATATCTCTACCACACGGTTCCCTCTCTCCACAGTGTGGAGTTAATTAGATCTACCTTATGACTATATCAGTGGTGCGGACGAACTCTTTAAATGGCACTTCCGTATTAAAATTCATTAGGCATAATTGCTGGAAGATTTTATTATGTCTTGAGATAGGAAAAAAAAGAGCTCATTTCACCTGACTAAGAACCTTGGTATTACAATAATTCTCAATTTCACTCAGATAATATTATGCCTGTGTGGGAGAGATCATTTAAATGTTAATAGCCAACCTCCGTTCTCCATTCTCCACAGTCTGCTCCTTGTCTGTCCTCTGGAGTGGGTGAGCTACTGTACTATACCGTACCGGGGTTTCATCCAGAACAGGGTCAGAAGTCAGAATTAGGTGTTCAGAATGGTTAGAAGTCAGAATTAGGTGTTAGTGATGCAACCGACTCAAAAAGAATCGAATCTACCCGACAAAGAACACAAGAATGGAATATCGCTCATGCTCATAAGCAGTACTGCATTATTCACAGGGGAAAAGCCTAAGTGCTGTTAGCTTGTGCAGCCTTGGCAGGGCTCCTTTGTGTGTGTGTGTGTGTGTGTGTGTGTGTGTGTGTGTGTGTGTGTGTGTGTGTGTGACATGACGGGTTAACTGCAGTCGGTCTCTCACCCCATGAGCTGATGCCCTCCACAAAATGGCCCCTTGAAGTGAAAGGGGTTCGGCCAGGCCCCTCTCTTTCTTCCCCTCACCCCCCTTCTCTCCCAGCGTTTTGACTGTCAGCAGCCCTCGCCCTCCCCGGCCTCCCCAGCCCTAATGAGTCATCTCCTGGGGCAGGTCTTTACCCCCACCAGGGGTATAGAGGCCATCATGTTGCTCATTTAAAGACGACACATAGCCATGACTTCCCCCTAATTGTGTGCCTGTGTTGGCTCATTTGTTGTGGTCGTTAAAAATTCAGCCCCATATCTCCCCCCCCCCCCCGAACCCTTCCCTGCTGGTGGGCCGGCTGTGAGCAATTTGGAGAAACAGGTCATTTTTGAAAGCTCGAAGGGGCTTGAGGCCTGCCTCTGATGTATGGAAATACACTAAGACACACAAACACACACACGCACACACACACACACACACACACACACACACACACACACACACACGCACTGTGAAAGGATTTTTCATCCTTGTTTAGTTAGATTGTCAAAGAACACGCTGAGTGGTCGATCAAGCTGGTTTTAAACAAAGTCAATAGTTTATTCTATGATACGATTCTGCAGAGTCGGACCCCAGCACCGGAAGTGATTCCAGGCAAGAGTGAAGCATGGGAGGAGGGGTCGTTGGTTTATACAGGAGAAGAGGAAGTGACAGTTTCAGGGGGAAGACAGGGAAGTAATGTCACACAGGGAGGGATTTGTAGTTCTGACAGACTGATCTATGAGAACGAACTACAAGGTTTAGAATTACAGTCCAGGGGGAAAACAGAACACTTTTTTGAGACTTGAAATTCATTCACAGCACACACAGGTGTAGGCTTTCAAGAATCTCTAAACATACTAAATTCATAAACATTCTCATTTATTCATCCACACATAAACATACACACACACAGACACACACACAAACAAACTGAAACCCCAAGCTACTGATTGCCTTCTGTGGCACATTTCAGAGTGGTAAACATAAAATTCTGCCTGATGGAGACTTGTACGCGAGGAGACCTTTAGCTGCATTAAATATTGATGCGGTAAAGTTATGCAGATTGTTTATTGACCAGCATCAGGGAACCGGGGGAGAGAAAACATGGTGGTCTCCTTCATCTCATCAGTTCAGTTCCTGAAACCCGTTTGAATGCGCTCGCATCTCTTCATGTCAGCCAGGTCATAATTACCCGAAACAAACAAGCAATTAAAGGAATAATTGACTGAATATGCTGCTTTGCTGAAGTGGTTCTTTAGTATAATGCTTTGGCTAGCAGTCTGAATAGGCCCATCGGAGAGAGACACAATTAGTCTGCAATACTCCATCGCACTGCCTCAATCACGCACAATTATGGTTCATTCAACGTAAACATGCCCCAACCCCCCACCCCCCACCCCCAACCCGCTCTGTCACTTGACTGGGTTGTGACATTTGCCAGGTGGTGTTTGCCTTCGCCACCGTTCTGTCCAACGTTAGCCTAATGCCCTGTAAACATCCTGTTCCTCCCAGGGAAGACAATCACTACAGGCTAATGGCTAATGGCTCCGTACGTTATAATGAGAGGTAATTGGCCATGATGTTTTGAACTTTACAGAACCCCCAACCCTTCTATATAAACCTGATTCTGCTTTTGGTCAAGTACCTGGGAGCGTTGCCGTTCCCACGCTGAATCATCGCGGCGGTGCAGATGCAGACAGCCGAGGCCCGAGGGCTGTAAGCCTGGCTGACTGCCGTGATGACCTCGAGCGCTGTGAGTCACAGCATGGGTACGGTACTGGGAGGTGCTGCGTACTAACCTGACGTGCCAGATGGTTTGCTTTACGTAACCATCTGGGAACTCTCCGTTGGAAACTGTTTGGAAAAGGGCGGGCACTTTGAAAAATATGTAGCAGGCGATTGGATTGAACTGCATTTCCTGCATTTCAAATCGCTCGGAACCAACGCTGATTGGCAAGATCGTTTTTTGATCTGGCACAAGCGGTTCTCTATGGAAAGTACCCAGACTGATTTGTGAGAGAAACAGAACGTGAGCTGATGAAATCAGGATGAGTCTAGCTGTGTACAGGTAGTGCAGTGGAGCTACACACCAGGCGTACAATACAGAACCACACACTGCTCTGTGAATATAGATTAAGCTTTTAGTCACTTGTTTGGAGGGGAGATGCACTTGTCAATTCTGGCAAGTAGCCTAGTACTGTAGTACACTGACTACCTACAGTACTTTAAATGCAATTATTGTAAGTAGCTTTGGATAAAAGCATCTGCCAAATGACTGTAATGTAAAAATTGAATATATGTGGGGAAGCCAGGAGGAGCAGTAAAATGATAAGAGTCGCACATTGTCAGGATATAATATATCATCTCTCAGATTAAATCCAATCGTACTGGCACATTTCTACACGTTTTAAAACATGAGAAACCATCTCTTTTACGCAGTGTTCTCTTCACCCTCCAACAGGCTACATATTCACACTCTGGCTTGATACAGATTGTCTGCCTAAGATACACTTGCAAAAACACATGGCCGTCTATGACACGTGTAGTGATATTGATCGATCAGTGATCTGTTTTTGTCTTTCATTGATAATGATATCACTGTCTACAGTAACCGGTGTAGGCACTTTCACTGCACTGTTTACTTCATATTCAACGCATGTGATGGTTACCTGTACCTAGACGTGGCTTGAGGCACATAGTAAGCTACACAGTGTGATAGAGAGAGTGTGTGTAAGATACACAGTGTCATAGAGAGAGTGTGTGTAACTACACAGTGTGATAGAGAGTGTGTACTGTAACTACATAGTGTGATAGAGAGTGTGTACTGTAACTACATAGTGTGATAGAGAGAGTGTGTGTAAGCTACACAGTGTGATAGAGAGAGTGTGTGTAAGATACACAGTATCATAGAGAGAGTGTGTGTAACTACACAGTGTGATAGAGTGTGTGTACTGTAACTACACAGTGTGATAGAGAGAGTGTGTGTAAGCTACACAGTGTGATAGAGAGAGTGTGTGTAAGCTACACAGAGAGCAGGGGTGGAGCTACAGTAGGAGAGGGCAAGGTTAGGGGCTAAGCCCAGAGAAGCCCGGGTTATTTTGGGGTGGTTCACATGTCGATTTTTAGGTGGTCCCTGCTGCTCTATACCTGAAGCATTATGGGCTATGTTTTAGTTAATTTCACTGCACTGTATGACTACTTCAATCGGTACATTTCATGTAATTTGAATGATATTTCATTACAATGATATTTCACTCTGTACCACTGACTGATTGAGAACTAACAAAATGTCTGTCTGAGGTTTCCTGCTCCCTGTTACCTCTGCTCTTCTTTACTCCTGTGCTTCTCTTCTTTCTTCTCAACACATTTTCACCTCTTAAGTTGCCCCTCTCCTGCTTTCTCCACAAGTTTTCACATCTCCGTTCTGGAACAGTAGGTGAAATTAGTTAATTTGTATGACTACTGCAATCATTACCTTTCATTTTAATTTCCAATTACATTTCATTCAGTAACAGTAATCACTCAGTAACTCACCGATTGAGAAATAACACTGAATGTCTTTCTTAAGTTTCACTCTAATCACAATTGTTACAAACTTACTTAGATTCAGTCAGCAGGTGATTGAAGTCACTGTTCTGATCGCAATTTCACTCTTCACGACACTCATCCACTAAAAGAGGAAAATATAAATTATTAAAGTATTACGATTTCAGATCATAAACTTAATGCAAAACGATTTAAATGATAATTAATCGTATTCTCTTATATCTAGTCCTGTTACGCCTCTTTGACAGTGGACTATGGCTGGTAAAGGCACCTGGGTTACTCTATGGGCAAGGTCACATCCCCCGTCATTGGTCACCTTTACCCCCACCAGACCCTTCTTCACCCCATCCTTGTTAATGATATTTAGGATTCTTGTTATCTTGTTTGATACCTTAATAACCCATTGGTAACCCATTCATCTGTTTTAAGGTATTTTTAAGGGCTGTATCAGTGGCAATTCTAGCCTTTTAATGGATTTCTCCCCCTTAAAATATATGTGAAATGTCCACGAAACACATTAAAAATACCTGATTAACTTCTATGTATTATAAATACCTATTAATTAATCAATTAAAAAAACAATGAAACATCCCTTAAAGGAGTAGTAAAGGGAAAATCATGTTTAAATTGTGCAACCTGTTTGAAGGTTACTTATGATCATATACAATGGTTCAGATCAAAACGTTGACAAAACTAGCACTTTTGAGAAAGTTGATAATTGCTTTACCACCGTTTAGGTTATACAATGGATGTGGGTGGGCACCGTGAAAAATCATTCAAAAACATGTTAAACTCGATTTCAGAGACAAGTAGCTCACCGAGGGGGTAATTGGTGTCCGTTGGTGTTCTGACATCAAATTCGCCGCAAAGTATGAATCCTGTAAGGTTTTATTGATAATTTTATGAAATCCATTGACTTGTATTGACGGGACCGTTGTAGATGTGTACATCAATTCGCGAGGGGATTCAGGAAGCGGAACTACTTATGGTAGCTATTGTTATTGTTCAAGCGGAAGTTTACACATCTATGTGCTGCGACTAAATAGTTCTATGCTAAATATAATTTTTTTAAAAGCCTTTCCAGATGAACTAGAATCTTACTTTATGGCGAATTACATGTGAGAATGCCAACTAACACCATAAGTGTTCAACTAAAAACAAGTTTCTTGTCTTTGAAATTAAGTTTTTTGAATGATTTTTCACTGTGCCCACCCACATCCATTGTATGACCAAAACGGTGGTAGAGCTATTATCAGACTTTCTCAAAAGTGCTAGTTTTGTCAACTTTTTGATCTGAACCATTGTATATGATCATAAGTAACCTTAAAACAGGGCTAAACATGATTTTTCCCCTTTACTACTCCTTTAATTGTTTCCTTATTAATGGAGACATTAATCGTATTTTTAGGTTTAAAAATAAATAAGGGATTTGGTTTCATAGAGTAGGCCTACCTCTGCTCTTATTTACTCTTGTGCTTCACCTCCTCCTTTTCAACACATTTTCACCTGTCTCTTCCTATTCTCTTCCTCATTCCTCAAATCCAGACTTCCAGTCATGTTCTCTTCACACCAACTGCCCACCTTTTTTCCTCACAGCTGCAATCAATATCAGCTATGATGACACTTATCCATCCACTTATATCACCTCACGTTGCTGGCTAGCTAGCTAACGTTAGCTGTAGTTAGCTAGCTAGCCACAGGTAGAGCTAGAGTTTCCTTTTCACAAACCTGAAACGTCTGTTTGGGTTTGACTCGTTTGACTGGATGGCGGCTTCTTGAAAAACACTTGAATTACCATTTTAGGCCTATATTAGTAGGCTACTTAAAGTTAACTTGTTTTCATTCAGTTTTGAGCTCAGATTCTCCTGTCTCTCTGCAAGCTTGCTCTCTCTTCTGCGGCTGCATCCAACTACCAACCGCTGCCTCTGTCCTGCGTTACCTCATGTACTTCACTTTCCTCGCGCAGATTGACAGATTGGCTGCGGGAAGTAAGTTAAACAACCAAGCATCACAACCGTTAGCCATTTCGCATCTTTGCATTGACTCTGTATGTAATCTGACTGGGAAATGACACCAAGGTATTAGTTATTTTAAAAAGAGTGTGTAAACTACAGTGTCACCGAGAGAGTGTGTGTAGCCTAAGCTACACAGTGTCGTAGAGATAGTGGAACTTGATTAATTAATTAGTTAATTAATTGATTAGTGGATAGCAGAATTTGGCCAATTACCTCTTATAATTGACAGCTCAAAAAAGAGCCATCAAATTTTATATTAATCTCAAAACTAGTAACCCCCCATCCTACCATCAACAAGGCTTACAAAGCTGGTCCTGAGACTGAACTCCACTAATCCTCCCCTGCCTCAGCACAGCCCTCAGACAATCTGGCCTAACCAAATAATCACCAAACAAAAAGAAAACTATATTACGTATTAGAAAAATGCCACAAAAATTTTAAATAAATTAGAATCCTATTTGATCCTAAATCGAGAGTATAGTGGCAGATTATCTGACCACTGTTACTGATCCAAAATTGAGAAAGACATTGACTATGTACATAATCGGTGATAACAGATTGGCCATACAGACCGGCTGAGACAGGCTGTGCCAGCTCTGTCCACGGAGAGCATGAACATTTCCTTCTACAATGTAAAGTTGTTTACAAAAATTTAATGTAAGCTCAAAAACTTTAATACACTCTGACTAGACTAAAATGCAA
Source organism: Borostomias antarcticus (assembly GCF_949987555.1). Lineage (NCBI taxonomy): Eukaryota > Metazoa > Chordata > Actinopteri > Stomiiformes > Stomiidae > Borostomias > Borostomias antarcticus. The sequence continues at coordinate 6,979,616 of NC_140238.1, read as the reverse complement.
CATATACTTGGAGAACATAGTGTCAGCGCTATAGAAGCAGCAAGATACAGTATGTGAGTGCATGTTACAGCCTAAGAAAACCAGCACAATAACACAACAGCTGTACTTAATCTCTTCACAGCTCACACTCTGCCTTCTCATTTACTCCTCTACTTCAGGTGAATCTTTTTTTGCTTGTTTGTTCATTGATGTATTCATTTATTTCACATGGGACATTTGATTCATTTGATTTTGTATGAATACATGTTTTGTTAATTGTCTCTTTATTGACCTATTTGATAACCAATTTTTCTTTCTATCTGTTAGTTTACTTAATTAATTGTATACTTAATTTATTTTCTCATGTCATTATTGAATTGTATTCTTGATGCTTTGGCAATATTGTTCACCTGACATTCATGCCAACAAAACATATTGAATTGAATTGAATTGATAGTGTGTGTGTAAGGGTGCATTCAGACCTAGCTTGTTGTTCCGATACCAGGAGCATTTCCCCCGTAGATCAGGCTGAGACCACATCCTTTTACACTTTTCGGGAATTTATTTGTACACTTAGGCCTTCCCATGCATTGACTCAGTCACATGCTACAGTATGTCATGTGACCCCTTAGACTAGGTAGCCTATTATTTAAGGCGTGTCTCTGCTGGTGTTTTTTGTCTGAAGAAGGGCTTGTAGCCCGAAACGTCACCTTGGTGTCAATTAAAATCCTGGGAGCATATTTCTTGTGTGCAGACTCTACTTTTCCTGACCGCCTACACAGTGTCATATGGAGAGTTTGTAAACTACACAGTGTCATATGGAGAGAGTGTGTAAGCTACACAGTTTCATATGGAGAGAGTGTGTAAGCTACACAGTATCATATGGAGAAAGTGTGTAAGCTACACAGTGTCGGTGTCATAGTATCTGGGAGAAGACTGTGGAACATCCGGCACCACATGAGTCATCATGACTGAGCTGTCTATGGGTTTGTCAATCCCTCCGATGCTCCGATTCTAGACGATATAGACAATCAATCAATCAATCAAAGCTTTATTTGTATAGCGCATTTCATACCCAGAGGCAACACAATGCGCTTTACAGAGAACAAGGGAGGTGGGCATACGACCCACACTCTACATATTCCAGAGGGAAGCAAAAAAACAGTAATCACCCGGGGGCCAGATAAGTGAGCTGTAAAAATTCTTCCCTGACCCCAACATGCTCTATTCATCACACAGAAATCCCCTCGTACTGTAGTTCTGTATGTGTCACCATTGAAACTCAGTTCACCTGATAAGAAATTCAGAACAGGCTGAAATTCAAAAGCAAGCATAGCGCGTCTCCCGGCGCTCGATATCGATTCATCCAATCTCGACTCTGCTACGGCATCGCCATGGAGATCATGACCGCAACAAGGTTGCTGGTCACAATGGGACCGAGATGCAAGGACACGACGAGGAGCGTTGAGACAGGCAGGCCGCATCGGCTACCTGGGAGAGACTAGTCATGGAGTCTAATAATGGAATTCTGATGGAAATGACTCCCAGTGTACTTAATCAGGTGAGGGAGGCCCCTGGCTGCTTGATAGTCAGGCCACCTGCTTCTGAGAGTGAGGGAGAGGACGCATGGATGAGGGGGGAGGGATGGAGGGAGGGAGGGAGAAACAAAGTACACGGAGACTAAAGACATTGACGAACAATACGCATGTGAGATAAGAGACCAATGCAGGCTAACAGGGGAGGTAGGATGATGAATTTGACCTCCGCCCCAGCGACAGCGCGGGGGAGAGGTAATGTTTCCAGTGGGGTGTGTTGGTTTGTTTGTTGGTTTGTTCGTTTCTTGGTTTATCACTAGGATTACGCAAAAAATACCAGACTGATTTTCATGAAACTCAGTAGAGGGGTGTAGCATGGGTCAACTTAGAACCCATTACATTTTGGAGCGGATCCGAATCACGGGGCGGGTGCACGAGCTGCTCAAACATGGCCGGCTATTCACCTCCATTTATTGTCAATGAGGGGGAATTGAAACGGCCATATCTCATCATGGGAAGGTCACAGATGGCTACCGTCTAACGACTGCAGCAATACCAAACATGTCCTGCGCACAGAGCTTGACGCACAGAGCCATGAAATGCATTCATGGGCGGAGGCCTGTGATGTCCCAGCGCCATTTCTAGTTCCTCTTACTGTAACAATTAACTCATTCCGATGGTCAGTATCCTTATCATAGCATTTTCATCTTTATGTCATATTCCACGATGCAATTTCCTCCCAGCCATAAAAATCAAACGACCGCCATTAAAGACGTTGTACAGTATGACATCAAATATCAAATCCAATTTGCAATAAAGATTTAGCGGATGTCGTCATGGTGTGGCACCTCCATGACTGGTGACAGTGAATGTCAGACCCCCTCCCCTTCCAGGTGAGTGTGATTCCCCTCCGTCCTGATGCTCCTCTGCCCTCTGCCTGCCCGCTGTGTCCACTCACGCCGGGTCGTGCCAGGGACCTGTCGCCGGCGCAGCGTGTCGCGGTGTTTTCGGCGTGTCCCGACCGTCTGTTCTTCCTGCCACTCCGGTGCTGGCGCCCGGGCGGGGCCGCCGTACCGTGCCAGGCACGACGAGCGCGGCGGTTAATCCCTTACTGAGGGTATCCGGCCAAGTCTGCCCAACGGGAGGGTGGCACTGCCACGCACGTGACAGATACACGTCTCTGGGGGAGGGGGGAGGGAGGGGGGGGTACTGTAGGACTACTATGGCTTATTTTTTAAACCCGAGAATGCCTGCCTAATGTTACCCAAAGAGATCTTTCTAGAGCATGATTGTGTGCCATTCAGGAAGTGTTTTAGCCCTGGGTGATGGATGGCTGCTCAGTGGAACAGGGTTGTGCTATGTGTGCAAACACATGGTTAACCCACTCTCTTTCTTACACACACACACCCACACACCCACAAACACTCGTCTCCCCGCTGGTGTGGATCAATACCCTTCAGAAGCAGCAGGCAGAACACTCATCCAGACACACATCTCCATGGATGTCAGCTACATAACACAGCCTGCTAGACACACACCCGACACTTTTCTTCTACACCACCGAGTAAATTGTGTGTTAGGAACCCCGTCGAAGCTTGGAGTGAATAGCACACATTACATACCTTCACCGTCCCTAGATATCCACGTTCCGGTAACGTAATGCTTTAGACAAATCGCCCTGATATCAGCCATAATGAATACCATGTAAACACAGGGGAATTGAATTAGAGGCTGTGACAGGGGTTGTCAGAGCTTGGACGGGTGGCGAGATGGCCATGTACGTGCCCATACTGAGACAGTGATGGATTGTAGGCTTGTTTGTGTGTGTGTGTGTGTGTGTGTGTGTGTGTGTGTGTGTGTGTGTGTGTGTGTGTGTGTGTGTGTGTGTGTGTGTGTGTGTGTGTGTGTGTGTAAAGGATTAGCATGACTGCCTGATTGGCATGCAGGGGCAGTATTCCATTCTCTGGATTCAGCTATATTTCCCAGAATCCTTTGCCAAGCAGGTGCCACTCAATCATGGATGGCTCATTCAATCCCCCTCCCTGACAGATGGTCCTGGACTGTTTAATGATTCCATACACTACACACACCCGCACACACCGCACATATTTTTCAGCGCTAGGCAATGCGGCGCAGTCCATAATGACAGTAAACTAACTCGGGCTGGGAATAAGTTTGCAGGAGACATGGCATGTAATATCAACTCCAGCTCATTCTGAAATAGCAGCCCGCAATACAATACTCATACAGTATGCATGTACTGCTCTAACACTCAGCTGTGAGGAAAGCCTTCGGGCTAGGTTCGGAGGAGGCTGGTGTTCATTCTAACAGTACCTTGACACTCAATATAACGTCTGGAGCGGAAGGTATCAGAGTGGAGGACTGCTATCAAGCAGCAGGTAATTGTGAGGTGTCCCACGGAGTCGGCCCCTGGGGTTCATACTGGCCCCGGGCCATCACAGACAGACACACTCTGCTCTGACACAGTCACGCTGGGCACCGGCCAATCGCAGTCACACTCTGCTCTGACACAGTCACACTGTACAATGGGGATGCGGAGGAGGGAGAGAGGGAGAGAGAGAGAGAGTATGGGTGTGTTTGTTAGCTGACAGTTACACCAGGGATGGCAGAGGGAGGGAGGGAGGGAGGAGAGAGAGGGAGGAAGAGACAGAGAGAGAGAGAGAAGAAAGGAGAGAGAGGGGGGGGTTGTTTGTCAGCTTCGCCACAGAGAATACTAACAAGGATACAGGAGGAATGCAGTACGTTCTGTGGCAGCTAAGCTAGTCTGTGGATTCTTTAATTTGATGTAAGCTAGGCATTTTTTATTTATTTATTAAATGTTTGTTCATTAAATGTGTCGTCTGTCCTCTATTGATACATATGTCACCTCTGCTTCTGTAATCAGGGAGGTGTTACTGAGAGCCTAGATCTGCTTTATCCCCGATAATGAGGGGCTGGTTCTCTCCTCCACACACATCTCCTCTGGGACTGGGGTTAAGAGGTTCCTCTTTACATTTCTGACACGCTGGACAGCAGTGGCAGTGAACAAGGCACCGAGCAGCTTATTTCCGAGATTGGGCCCATTATTCCCTCCGTGCGCAAGCTGACACCTCTCCAGGCGATCTCGTTCAATCCGGCGCCGTCGGAACTCCCGTGATTTCGGCCATCATTATCCCTCCTCTTCTTCCTCCTCCTCCTCCTCCTCGTTCCCTCTCTCATCAGTGTCCCAGCCCGCCCCGGCCGTGACACCTGACCCTGCCGGTCCCCTGGGTCAGCGCCCCGGCCTAATGACTCAGCAAAGTGACGAAACAATCTACACACACATCCACACACACACACACACACACACACACACACACACACACACACACACACACACAAAGGACACGGGGAGTGAGAGAGCTAGAGGTTTCAGGCTCAGGGCTAGAAGGTGCAGGAAACAAAGAAATGAAAGGCGCACGAGAGGGTTCACGGTGGCCCAGTCAAACGCAGAGGGATGGGGAGGAGGAGGAGGGCCCATCAACACCTCGGCCGCCGTGTCTCAGAGTGAGGAGCGGCCAAGACAGCTACCGCCCACAGGGAGCAGGTGTGGGCCGAATGTGGGCCAGATGGAAACGGCCCAGAGTTCAGCTGCATCTCGCCCAATCTAAACTGCGTCTGCTTATTTGAAGATAGGATCGTTCCTCCCGGCTAAGGAGAAGCTGGGGTTTTAAGAAAGGCATTGTTTGCCTGTTCCTGAAGCTTTTGAATATGCTAGATTTTCAGGCTCTGGGAGAGGGTTTGCTGTCGATTGGCATATATGGCTGTGCTTTATAGTTCTGCCAGCATTTTGGATCCTGAGGGGTTCACAGTAACATGCTGACACCATTTATGTCCATTTAGTTGAAAATGAACAGAAAGTGCTTGCAGTTTTACGATCTTATCCCACTTGGCGCAAATTCTGTCACTACTGGTATGTTAGATGCCTTGGGCTACGATAATGGAAAACAGCATGTGTACAGTATGTGTGTGTGCTGTGTTAAAGAGAGAAAGAGAGAGAGAGAGAGAGGGAGAGAAAGAGAAAGAGAAAGTGAACGTCCTTGGTCTCAGCTCGTCTGTGGTATGAAGGAAATAGCTAACTAGCTGCAGCTGTCCCTCTCGCTAGGCCTTAATGCAGCACCAGGGAACTTGATTACCCATGATCCTACAGTACCAGAGGCCTTCCCCAGCCGGCCCCCAGGTTCCAAGGCCAGGGTCAGGTCTGTGGGCAGGGTGCAGGGTGTGTTGGGAGTCCCGACGGCCCTATGGCCTGGGCCGGGCTGGCCGGGCTCCTGAGGGAGCTGAGATAAAGACAGTGAATACCAGCACCACCCTGGCGGGCGCTGTGATGCGGTCCGGCAGGTTAAGAGAGGGCTCCCAGCCAACAACAACGCCCAGCTCCTGAGTGCACCCTGGAACACAATGGGCTGGGATTGCCGGCTGCACAGATCACTGAGGGTCATCAAGTTTGCCGTGTGTGTGTGTGTGTGCGTGTTCTTTGTTCTTTGTTCTGACTTCATTCCAACCCACTTCAACTTCTAAAGTGGAGGTACTCCACCCTATGATCTACTTAAACGTAGATTCTGTAATTGCACTCTCGCACACACATACACACACGCACACACACACACGCACACACACACATACACACACACACACGTTGACACTAACACACACCAATGTGGAGGGAGCCACCTAGCACACAGGGATAGCTGTGGTGACATGTTGTAGCGAACCAATGTTTTACAGGTTTAGAGGGTGGGTCTCTTGCCAGAGCTATAAATCACACACTCAGCTCTGCCCCTGCTCGTTCTCTATGTGTGGGTGACAGGCCCAAACCTCACCCCACCTGCTCCACACCTCTCCCCCCGGTCCTCAGAAACACACTCCCCGAATGCAAACACCCGGTAGGACCATAAACACTGGAAGAGGACGACCTTCACTGTCATCATTTCAGATCTGCGTTGGTCGTAAATCAAACCTATTTTGCATGTATAGCCTGGCTCCAGCCCCTAAATCTGAATTTTTGAATTTTCGAAAACACGATTTCAGATTCAGATTCAGAGATTCAGGGTCTCGAAAGGCTCTCCAGAGTGATTTCTCGGTTGGAATTCCGAACAGGCCAATCAGCGTCCTTTGAATGCGATGACGGAATGGAACTGCACAACATAATTTGTTAGGGGATGAACTAATCGCTGAGGACTCCTTTGGTAACGCCCATCTCGGAAAACGGCTGCAATGCAGGGAAACCTGTTCAGACTGAATAATGAAGCGAGACGAGATGGCAATTCAGTCAGGCTATGTACTGAAACCCTCCCTGAGCAGTGGAGGGAGGATGGTGGCGGTGCAGTCGGAGACGTCTGAGGTGACAACACTTTCATCTTGGACTGACTACTGCTGCTTACAGACCAGCATTGAAGTCGCTGTATGCAAGGCACAGCTATTCCTGTAAAAGAACAAGTCATTGACGGCACGAGAAACTCACTTTAGTGCCTCTTAAGGCTAAAGTACCTGGGGGGAAAAAAATACATTTCTGCTCTTTCATTTCTCTCAAGTCGACCATTTTCTTTCAGGTTTAAAATGTTTCCACTTTTATTTCATTTGGGCATAAGGCTTTCAAGTCAGAACAAGGCTGTAGTGAAGGATTTCCATTTATCAACTGTAACACCAGGAACACTTTACAGGGCTCAAAAGCCCCATTCCGCCACAAAAAGGCAATTACGATTGGCCCGCTGTAAGTGACAGATCTGTAGCAGAAATGCCTGTTCATCCTCCATCTGTGGAGACATCTGCTTCATACTGTACTGTAGGCTATACTATGCGCTCTCTCTCTCTCTCTCTCTCTCTCTCTCTCTCTCTCTCTTTCTTTCTCTCTCTACTTTTCTCTTTCTCTCTCTCTCTTTGGTCTCTTTCTCTGAACTCATACAGTATGTGATGTATTGTGTTTGTGAAATGTCAAAAACCAATGCGTTGAGTGCATATTCAGTTCTTACTATTCACTCAAATAGCTGTGAATGAAGAGGAGATGTCAGGCTGAATGAATGAGCCCCTGGCACAGCTTTTTGCTTTGTCCTAATTCCTAAATGCAGCTGCATAGAAATCAACAAGAGAGCCATGGCCATACATTAATATCCATTGACAATTTGGCACAAAGAAAAGTTCCATATCTGTCAATGTCAGGTGCAAGTGCATGAAGCAATCACTGCTGTTAAAGGCCGGGATCACTTTGACCGTTTGTCCCCAACGTTCCCATCTCAGGGAGGCTCACGGCCCTGCCAAGTTCAACGGGCCCTTCGTCCTCCGTCTGCGGTTGGGTCACGGGTCACAGGTCACAGGTCACATGGCAAACTCAGTTTCCTAACCTCGACGGATGGACCTGCATCTGGGAACTGCACGGAGAGGTCATGAACCAGACACCACAGATCAGATTTGATGGTATGAACATTCTGGATTGGGAGGGACACTCCCTGACCTTAGCCTGGACACTGACCTCTAATGTCACTCACCTCTGGGCGCCGGACAGTGTCACAGATGGCCGTGTCAACGGATGTGTCTTTTTCATCCTTCTAGGGCCACTGTAGTTGAAACACACATGGGTTTGGTCGTCGTTTGGACGTCCACTGACTCTGATAATTTCCCCCCTTTTTTTTTTTTTTTAACCGTGGCATCCCACCTCTTCAGACAAAGAAGAAGATAACAGGGTTGCTCTGACGGCTCCGCTGGAGGCTTCTGTCCCTTTAAAGCACGGTCCTGATTGAAGAGTAATGGAGCCGCGGAAATCAACAGGGCGCCACCCAGACTGGGGAGCTCACCACACCCCATTTCACACACATCGCATCGCGAGCGGCAGGAGAACATTACAGACATGTGCAGAGCATAATAATCCCGTATATTTATATATATTACACAGTACTGTCTACACCTAATGCACAGGAGGGCTGCTGCTTTGTTCCCACCATGAAATGATCACCTTACAGCGTGGCGTTGATGGTCCAATGAAATCCCAGCCGGCCGAGATTCGACATAAGCCAGATTCATTTCAGTCCCCTTTATAAAAGCCTTCTCTTGCAATCCTGTGTCTCGCTAGAAAAGGCAGGCTATGAAAGTGCATTACACCAAGAAGGGCTAATTGTTACGAAGTGGGACAAGAGAATGGAGCACCTCTCCGAAAGGCCAGAGCACTCTCGCTAATGTGAGCTCTCCAACTCTATTTTTCTGGATGCTTTGTGATATGTGATAATAGCAATCTATCCACTCCCTGACAATATTCATCCCTTTGTGTTCGCAAATAATCCACTGAGTACACCAAAGACTCCAGAATCCATCTGGGACAATGAGGTGGATGTCCCCGGACCATCAGGGGCCGGAGCCTCCGCAGTGACCCTCGGGGCGGGGCCCATCCCTGGGTGTCTGTCTGCTCCTGCCTTGCTGCGCACTGGGATCAAGAGAGGTCAGGGTCCCAGACACCCTCAGCGAGACAGAGGGACAGGGAGACAGGGGTGCTGCTGGCTGGGGCCTGTCGTAGATGAGGAATGGGGCGTAATTATACCCATTTGGAGGCAGCGGGGCGGAGGTCAGGTCTGTTCTGCCTCAGTGTGACACGGGTGACAGCGACTCTGACGTCTTACAGCTAAATTAGCCCAGACTGATATGCTACTGACAGCCTGACGGCCCGGCGACTCATATTGAGGTAAAGGACTCAGACCCACCCTCTGGCACATCCAATTCATGTTCTCACAAAATGACGTGGAAAGTTGTGATGTGTTACAGAACATAAGTAAAATGGTAAAATATAGCAGCCGGTCCTAATGAATCCAAAGCCAGGAAAGTCTATTGAAGAATATTATATTATATTACATTACATTACAGTCATTTAGCAGATACTCTTATCCAAAGCAACTTACAATAATTACATTTAACATACTGTAGGTAGTCAGTATAATACTACTCACCTGAATTCACAGGCGCATCTCCTTTCTAAACAAGTGTCTAAGAGCATAACCTAGTGCTGAAGCCAAAGTGCAAAAGTAGCAAAATGTAAATAATAAATAAATAAATACAATAGATGCTTAAGAGGGAGGATCCTGGTAGTACTTCTTGAGGAGGTGAGTTCTGAGCCTGCGGTGAAAGATGGGCAGTGACTCTGCTGTCCGGACATCAGTTCGTTCCACCACCGCAGGGCCAGGAAAGAGATGAGCTGTGACCGCGCCAATTGACCGCAGGGACCTCAGAGTGACGGGGCAACCAGTCGCCCCGAGGTAGCAGAGCGTAGTAGTCAGGAGGGGGTATAGGGCTTGACCATGGCCTGGAGGTAGGATGGAGCTGTTTCTTTCATTGCCCTATAGGCAAGTACCAGAGTTTTAAACTGAATGAGAGCTGCTACAGGGAGCCAGTGTAGAGAACAGAGAAGATAATGTGTCTTCATAGTTTCAGATGTGTGTGCTGCTGAAAACTTTTAATATGCATTCAAATGACTTCACTGCTACTCAGAGTGTGCATAATGACCTCAATTACAGCACTCTATTTGGAAAGACTTTTCTCCGCAGTCAGATTTGAATAATGGGAGTGTGTGTGTGTGTGTGTGTGTGTGTGTGTGTGTGTGTGTGTGTGTGTGTGTGTGTGTGCACGTGTGCATGTATGTGTGCGTCTGCGTATGCGTCTGCATGTGTGTGTGTGTGTGTGTGTGTGTGTGTGTGTGTGTGTGTGTGTGTGCACGCCGGGTCAAACAGAGGCCACATTATGCCCGACTACAGAAAGTCTGATCCAATCTGAACAGAGCCATGGCCCGGCGCGGCCCGGAAAGCCAGTCCAGTTGAACAGCCCGTGTGGAATCGCCTGGGGCTCAGGCTCATCAGCGAGGCCCCAGCACTCGCCAGCGCTCGCCACGCCACTCCTCGTCTTCTCTCAGCTGACTCGGATCTGCCTTATATAGCACTCAGCGTCGTCATGACACTGCAGGGCGAGCCAGGCTACGAGGAGAGGTCAGTTACAACAGCGACTGACCACTTTATAGAGGGTTTCACGAGGCCCTCGCTACTCTCCCTCCCCTCCTGAGCCGTTTCACTGCTGACCAGCCACCCCCCCACCCCCTCCCAGACCTCACATTCACACCCCAGGCAGGAAACACGGGTCCCCGCTTTGAACACTGAGGACAACTATAAACCACCTGCTCCAAATAAAGAGTGTCCAGGAAATGAAAAGCATAGTCTTTGAAGTGTGGTGTGAAACAACACACATTACCACATTTCCTCTCAGCTAATCAGGCCTAAAATGGCCCCCGCTTCTCAGGAACATTAAACGTTCTCATTAAATGGCTGCGCGAGAGAAACACTGCCGTCTACTAAAAAAAGGCTGCCATTTTATGTGTTCAGAGAGCAGTTACTTCACAGCAAGCGAAACACACCAGGTTTATTATCTAAGTGGTAAAACCGAGGTGACTAATGAGTGTGAGTTGACAGTTTAAACTGGTGTCCATTAGGACCGAGGTTGAGAGGAGGCCAAGCGAGGGTCAGGTTCAGCGGGAGGGGGTGTGATCCACGGGTCTGGACGTGATGACGGACCTGAGTCCAGAGACATGAGGGAGGGAGACCCTTTAGAAAAGACAAGCATCATGGTGATGGAGGCTGCAGACAATAAAGGGTCGGATATATGATCAAACTGAAAGGACTGACATCACGCCCCGAGTGTCATCCAGAACACCTGGATGACAGCTGTGTGCCTCGTCCAGCTGACAGCTCTCTCTGAGAGGGGATGCAGGCAGAACAAGGGTGCTGGTACAGGTGTCCCATCTGGTCAGTGGTCTACACTTCCCATGATGCACTAGTCTACTCACTTCCCTTGAGACCACGAGTTCAAGCTGTTTAAGCTGTTCGGTTGTCCTCGATTATGCACCCGCATAGCAGGTCAAAATTAAATAATTATAGAGAGTCATTGATTTATCAGAGCTCACCAAAGCCAATCAATCTGGAATTATTTTGACTACGTCTCCTGCTGTTTTTATTTATTTATTTATAATCATCTTCAGGAGTAAACTAGCATTTAAGCTGCTTTCCCTCAATTTGTTCCAGTGCTATTAATGCTTTCAATAAAATGGCTGGAGAGTTATAGTATGCCCTTTGAAAATGACAGAATAATTGAGGAGAGGAGTTCTTCTGTGTTGGTCTGGTATAAGGTACTTTAGGCTGCTGAAAGCAGGGCAGAGACAGGAAGTGTGATGTAGTGTACTTCCTCAAAATAATAGAGTGGATAACTGCTTCTCCGAACAATGATGGATTCAGAGCGTTATTTACTGCGCTCTTTTTCAACACCCTTTTCTCTTGTTCCCCCAGCAGTTCCACGAGGCTCCTATAGGATCCACTCTTGATCCCCATCTCGGGGGTCTGGCTCCAGGCTCGCCTCGCTGACCCCCGTTTACACCCCCACCAGACTGAACAATGACGCTGGCTCACCTCTCCGTTCCCCTGGACAGATGGCTGGCTCCTCTCTGCAGTCTCCTCATGGCCAAGGTCACTCAGGGCTCCAGCTCCACCTGCCCCCCCCCCCCCCCCCCCCCCCCACCCCCTCCACCCCCATTTTCATCATCTCCGTGCCGTCCGTGGTGCAGGGACACTGACCCTCTTTAACCCTGTCCCCAACTGTGTAGCCTCCCTCTCTGCTCAGTTGGACAGCAGCGGAAATTAACCAGTTTGACTGACCGTACGACTGAAATGCTTCATTCATGTGTAAATACAGACATCCCAGGCCTTTATAATACAGAAATACAACGTATTCTGGTGTGAATTTCTAGAATTTTGAAAGGTTGTAACACCATTGTCTGTGCTAATGACGTTTTTACACAGACTGAGCACCACAGGGCAGGCTTAACAATCGAAATACATGGGAAACACACCGCTTCTGCATTATCCTGAATCAATTGGCACCTGTGTCATTCTCAAAGGCGGACCACACTGAGGGGAGAGGTGAAACGCGGAGCGGTATTGACCGGAGGCTGTGATCCATGAGAGCAGCTACCTGTCACACACACAGACGGGCCCCTCCCTCTCCCTACTAGATCAATGTCCACGGAGAGAGTCCTCCCCCAATGCGAAAACAAATTATCTGGACATTTTATACAGCCAAGTCTCCCAGCTTTGTTAACGTAGGCTCTAATTAGTGAGATAGTCAATAAAAGCTGGAGGAGGTCCCACTGAAGGAAAAACAATGGTACGGGATAAGAGGCGGGGTGGTGTCGACGCAGGGGAGGGGTGTGAGAGGCGGGGTCGTATCAGCCCACTGGCAATGTTTGACAGCCTGACAGGGACAGAGGGAGAGGGGGCGAGGGCCAATCGCTGGCACAGAGCTGGCCGCTTACTGGGTGAATTATCATAAGGAGAGGACCCGAGACAAACTGTTCCTGGGAGTTTTTCAGTGCGGTCTAAGTGAACTGCCAAAGTGTCCGCGCAAGAACATCGATTCCAGTCACAAGCGTGATGGCGTTAAGCTTCTTTATATCGGCACTTCAGCACGCACTATAAAGTTGTTGTCGATATTTATGAGGGGTTTAAACTAAGACAGCCTTCGTGCTCCCCCAGGTGTCGCAAAGTAGCTGTAATCAGAATTCAGAGAAGCCTCTCGTCTGCCTGTCGATAGCCTTCCGGTCCACTGTGAGCTGTAAAATCCTGGCTGCTCTGCCTCATATGACTGGTTAAGTAACATCTATCTCATTCAGATACACATAGGTCCAGATTCACTTTGCTCCTCAGGTCTCAAGACTTCAAAGAGGCATCAAATCAAATTGCCTGAGAGAAAACCTGCAACGAAACCCAAAGAACAAGAAAACCTCCGCTTTCAGGGGAGTAAAATGTTTTATTGAGAAATCTTCAAGAGATTCTGGTTCAGCAGCATGGGCTACGTACTCTCCCTGATACTGTCAAACCCAATACCAACATGTTACCAGAAATGTCCTCTCTTCGAGTGTGAAAGCTTAGCACAGTCGGAGGCTGAGGAGGCGAAACCGGGATTTGAATTAGGCTCTGGTTCTCTTTTTCCACTGGGATGAATGATTTTGTGTGTGCGATCGCGGCAGGTCTCAGGCCTACCATCTGTCAGAGGAGCTATTTTGGAGGAGGACAAGCCTCGTCCAGGTGGTAGCAATTCTGCCGGGTGGAATAACTTGAGGAGTATGGGGTGCTTCGCTTAAAGAAGGCAGACATTTCTGGAGCCTAAAACAAAGATTTCAAGTACATTTTAATTTCGTAATGTCTACCGGGTGAGAGTAATTTACGTTTTCTATATTGGATGCAGACACAGTTAGGTAGGCCCCTATGCCTGTGCCTGAGAGCAGATCTGCAAGGGAATGGAGCCAGGCCCGTGTCCCTGCTAAAACAGACAGTATTAAATATGGCGTGGCGTGCAAACCTCGTAGACCTACACTGCCATCCTAAGCATGCAGTCTTATCTCTAATTAAAACCCGGATATCTCTCAGCAGATCGTTGATTTCCTCCCGGTGTAATTACCGCAGCCGAATGTGTGTGCCGGCATGTTGGCGCCAGATGATCTATCCAGAGAGTCCTGATCCCTGGCCCGGATCTGAAAATTCATTAGCTCGATTTAACATCAGACCTGAGAGTACCAGACCTCCACAACAACACAACTCGGCTAAGTATATTATTGGATACACAGCGTACTCAATTATAGTGCTTTATGGTCTTGGGCATCACATTGTTCCCTCTGGTTCACTAAGGAGCTAACTTCTTTTCCTACAGGTATGCACACAATTAAAGGTCCCCTTTGTCTGTGACATTAGCTGGAGGCCAGCAGACTGCTGGTGCCTTTTAATCAGCATGGTCACGGGGTGCTCCCATGTGAAACGAAAGCCCTCTGGACAAACCGAAATAAGGGATGATTGTGTACTCTTTATTTCTTCATCTCTCTCACTCTTTCTTTTTCCATCTTTCTCTCCCTCTCTCTGTGTGACTGGAAGCAGGTGACACAGTGAGTCAGTCTTATCTCCAGACAGCAGCCTGGCCTGTGGAGGGACTGCACTATAGCCCCCAGTCTCACACTTGCAGTGACTGTAAAATGGAGGAGCCCTTATCCCAGGAAACTGGACTGCGTTTCTGCGATGAACGTAGCGCTACGATGCCTCTGGGAAACTCAGCCTTGATCTGTTAATTAGGCAAAACACAAAGGGCAATGTTTGCCTTTTTTGAATGATGTTGCAGGCATGCCGTTCTCTCTGGTTGCAGTTAAAAATCAAAAAATAAATGAATAAACAAACAGAAAAAACTGGGGTGCTGATAGTGATGGCATGTCAGGTATGTTCTAATGTAAAACATATGGCTGTGTCCTTCTAGCTGGCTGGTGCAGTCATGTGTAATAGTACTAGCTACTGTAGCTAGCACTGGCTACTGCTTGTACTGGAGGGTAGGGTCACATAACCCAGGAGGTAGAGTGGCCTGTTGGGGATCAGAAGGTCCCCGGTTCGATCCCAATGCCCGGCAGTTTTCCGAAGTGTTTTTGAGCAAGACACTGAATCACAGCAGCCATCGCGGTGGCGCATAGCATAGATACTGTCGCCTCACAGCAAGAAGGTCCTGGGTTCAACTCCCACCCGGGTCTTTTATCTGTGGAGTTTGCATGTTTCCTCGTGTTCACAAACAGTTTCCACCCCCTAAAGGACATGCAGAAGAACAGATCACTAAGGCTGTCTGTCCCTGATGAAGATGGACAGGAGAACATAGATTGGAACTTGGATTGGTCATGCACGCGCCCACTGTCTGCTCCCGGCTGCCCTTGGGGGAAGGACGAAGGGATGGGTTAAGCGCAAAGAAGCATTTCATCAGCGACACTAATGTGTGTGTGTGTTTCCTGTGTCAGGTAAAGGGAAGCGTAAAAGGGCGCACAACTCCTGGTTTGAGAATAATCACAGCCCACAGGTGGTGGGTAGGGAGAAATAGTTGAAAAAGCAGAGAACCGGCATTCACAGAATAGACAATCGCCTTAGTATTTATTGGGCAAACGGACGCATTTCTGCCTTAAGCCATCAGCAGCATTCCTGTGTTGCCCATTACACTACACATGTTGAGTCAAGTGCACTGCATGCGGTATGACAAAAATAAACTAGAAAGTACATTTCCTGGAGAAAATGTGAGGTGGGCTAGCTGCTGCAGCTGTATGTAACAGCTACTGCTAGAACTACTATGGACCAGGCAATCTCCATGCACCCACCAGCGAAGACCGTGCGTCTCTACCCCACTCAGGGGCTGAGTTGTGGGGTCTGTGGCGTGGATAGTGGCATGGTGGTGAGACTCTGCCCCCTGAGGTCAGAGCTGGTTGAGGACAGTGTACCCCTCTCCGGGCCACCTACCCGCCCTGAAGACCATGTGTCTCTAGCCCAACTCAGGGTCTGAGATGTGGGGACGGTGGCGTGGATAGCGGCGTGGTGGCGAGACTCCGCCCCCTCAGGTCAGAGGTTGTGGGGGGCAGGTCAGTGATTGCCAGGCCATCCCCATGCACCCCTCATTGGAGACCATGTGTCTATAGCCCACGCCGGGCGGAGCAGTAGCTGTGGAGGTGTTGCAGTAGGTGTTTGTTATAAGTACTTCTTTGAATATATGGAAGGAAGAAAGAAAGAAAGAAAGAAAGAAAGAAAGAAAGAAAGGAAGGAAGGAAGAAAGGATGGAAGGATGGAAGGATGGAAGGAAGGAAAGGAAGGAAAGGAAGGATGGAAGGAAGGATGGAAGGATGGAAGGAAGGATGGAAGGAAGGAAGGATGGATGGAAGGAAGGAAGGAATGGAAGGAAGGAAGGATGGAAGGAAGGAAGGAAGGAAGGAAAGGAAGGAATGGAAGGAAGGAAGGAAGGAAGGAAGGAAGGAAGGAAGGAAGGGAAGGAAGGATGGAAGGAAGGAAGGAAAGGAAGGAAGGATGAAAGGAAGGATGGAAGGAAGGGAAGGAAGGAAAGGAAGGAAAGGAAGGAAGGAAGGATGAAAGGAAGGAAGGAAAGAAAGAAGGAAGGGAAGGAAGGATGGAAGGAAAGGAAGGAAAGGAAGGAAGGATGAAAGGAAGGAAGGATGGAAGGAAGGAAAGGAAGGAAAGGAAGGAAGGATGAAAGGAAGGAAAGAAAGAAGGAAGGATGGAAGGAAGGATGGAAGAATGGAAGAATGGAAGGATGGAAGGAAAGGAAGGAAAGGAAGGATGGAAGGAAGGAAGGAAGGAAGGAAGGAAGGAAGGAAGGAAAGGAAGGAAGGATGGAAGGAAGGATGGAAGGAAGGATGGAAGGAAGGAAGGAAGGAAGGAAAGGAAGGAAGGAAGGATTGAAGGAAGAATGGAAGGAAGGATGGAAGGAAGGAATGGAATGGAATGGAAGGAAGGGAAGGAAGGATGGAAGGAAGGAAAGGAAGGAAAGGAAGGAAAGGAAGGAAAGGAAGGGAGGAAGGATGAAAGGAAGGAAGGATGGAAGGAAAGAAAGGAAGGAAAGGAAGGAAGAATGAAAGGAAGGAAAGAAAGAAGGAAAGGAAGGAAGGATGAAAGGAAGGAAAGAAAGAAGGAAGGGAAGGAAGGATGGAAGGAAGGAAAGGAAGGAAAGGAAGGAAAGGAAGGAAGGATGAAAGGAAGGAAGGATGGAAGGAAGGAAAGGAAGGAAAGGAAGGAAGGATGAAAGGAAGGAAGGAAAGAAAGAAGGAAGGATGGAAGGAAGGATGGAAGGAAGGATGGAAGAATGGAAGGATGGAAGGAAAGGAAGGAAAGGAAAGGAAAGGAAAGGAAGGATGGAAGGAAGGATGGAAGGAAGGAAGGAAGGAAGGAAGGAAGGAAGGATGGAAGGAAAGGAAAGGAAAGGAAGGATGGAAGGAAGGATGGAAGGAAGGATGGAAGGATGGAAGGAAGGAAGGATGGAAGGAAGGAAGGAAGGAAGGAAGGAAAGGAAGGAAGGAAGGATTGAAGGAAGAATGGAAGGAAGGATGGAAGGAAGGAAGGAAGGAATGGAAGGAAGGAAGGAAGGGAAGGAAGGATGGAAGGAAGGAAAGGAAGGAAAGGAAGGAAGGAAGGATGGAAGGAAGGAAAGAAAGGAGGAAGGATGGAAGGATGGAAGGAAGGAAGGAAAGAAGGATGGAAGGAAGGGAAGGAAGGATGGATGGAAGGAAGTTAGGATGGAAGGAAGAAAGGAAAGGAAGGAAGGTTGGAAGGAAGGAAAGGAAGGAAAGGAAGGAAGGAAGGATGAAAGGAAGGAAAGAAAGAAGGAAGGAAGGATGGAAGGAAGGAAAGAAAGGAGGAAGGAAGGATGGAAGGAAGGAAGGAAGGAAAGAAAGAAAGAAGGATGGAAGGAAGGGAAGGAAGGATGGATGGAAGGAAGGATGGAAGGAAGGAAAGAAAAGAAAGGAAGGAAGGATGAAAGGAAGGAAAGAAAGATATGTGGCCCGGAGAGGGGTACACTGTCCCTGACTGGCTCTGACCTGAGGGGGCGGAGTCTCACCCCCACGCCACTATCCACGCCACGGCCCCACAACTCAGCCCCTGATTGGGCTAGAGACACATGGTCTTCACCGGTGCGGGCGGGTAGGTGGTCCGGAGAGGGGTACACTGTCCTCGACCAGCTCTGACCTGAGGGGGCGGAGTCTCACCACCATGCCACTGTCCACACCACAGACCCCACAACTCAGCCCCTGATTGGGCTAGAGACGCACGGTCTTCGCCGGTGGGTGCATGGAGATTGCCTGGTCCGTAGTAGTTATAGCAGTAGCTGTTACATACAGCTGCAGCAGCTAGCCCACCTCACATTTTCTCCAGGAAATGTACTTTCTAGTTTGACAGTTGTTGTCAAGCAACTCTGCAACACGGGGCCTAGCGGATAGAGCATCTCTATTGGTCGCATCCTCGGAGTTTCCTCCATTGAGCTGCCTGCAGCAGCAGCGCCGGCGCCAGCGAGTCAGTTTCCACTTACCTCCCCCGCGTTGGTGGTGGCTGTGCTGGCGGAGGATGCTACACTGGGAGTGGGGGAGCACTGCAGTGTTACCAGGGCCATGGCTGGCTACTGCGGCCGAGAAGTACAGTCCTTGGACGGGGAATCTCTCGGACAAGATACGCCGAGACTGTCCCTGACCACCACCAGGGAGAGAATACTCAGTATCGCATTAAATATTTTTAGCATCTGATTTCACCACTCAGATAAAACCATCCACCGGTTCCCGCTTCGCTCATCCTCCACAGATCATTCTGCTACAGTCACAGAGGTTTTGTAAATAAGTATGAAATGCCCCCCATGCGCGTATTTTGCCATGGTATCCGCGCACACAAACAACAGTGCAGGATGCATGCGGGACAGAAATGACATGCGGCGTTACTTCTTTGCCGGGTGCTGTGATTGGTTCCTTCAGCACGCGTGCGAGCTGTTATTGGGCCAAATGTCGTCAAGGTGACTCGGGATAACATGAACCCCCCCGCCCCTCTAAAATAATGCTGTTCATGATGAGATTACAAATATTGTTTTCAACTACATTTATATATATTATTCGTATTCAATTACTTCCACATATTGGAGTCAACGGGTCATGCATCACAGTGCCATGCACGAAGGCAAAAATGATGACAAAGATGAGGTACACTATTTATTGGTATTTCCCTTAATCCAGACTTTTGTGCAAAATCATCTTTCTTACACTGTATAACTTTAAATGTCCAAAGATGAAGGCTATACATCTTAATGGCTTCAGTGGGTCAATTATTGTCTTTTATTTGAAAGACTGAGGCAATCACTTTTTTTCAATTTCTCTCAATGCCTTGTGCCATCCTGTTGTTGTTAATGGCTGTCGTGGACGTGGGTGTTGACGTGGGCTCGGAGCCTCTGGACTGCTGGTTGGTCATCTCCTGTTCCCCAGCGCGGGGGCTGAACTCCTGCAGGCCGCGGCCGGTGGTCTCAATGGGCAGGAGCAGAGATGCTCCTATGGCCAGCACGGAACAGAGGCAGTACACCGACAGGCTCAGAAACACGGATGTTCTCACCAACACCTACGGTATGAACACAATAAGATGGAAAATACAACAGAATACTACGTGCTCATTACTTGAATATAACAGTAAATTAGTAAAGCACAGAGAAATGTTACACATAGAAAGAGGATCTTTTCTTCACAGAGTGGTCCAGTGTTACACACCTGTGCCACAAAAGGAGTGAAGAGGGCTCCGACCCTGGCCATCCCACTGCTAGAGCCCAGCCCAAGAGCTCTGACTGCTGTGGGGTATACCTGAACAGCCAGGGTGGGGGAAATTACAATACAGCTACATACACCATACACACTATATATACACTGTACAGCCTTATCCTATAACAATAACAACAACAACAACAACAATAATAATATTAATAATAAACATTTGAACTTGGATCAAATGTGCTCAAGATTACAAGTAAAGAGTTAAGCTTGCAATACCTCTGGTGTGTAAACATAAGCAACTTGGAATCCCGCAGTGATGAGGGCTCTAGCTATGAAGATGAAGATGATGAGAGCTATCCTGAAGAAAGAACGAAAGAGAGAGAGAGAGAGGGGGGGGGGGGGGGGTGAAGTTCATATAGTCTTGTAGATATACTCCAGAGTGGCAAGAGTGACAAGGTGACCCATAGCACTTACCTCCCAATACAAGCGTACAGGGGTAGAATGGACAGAGCGAACCCGAGGAAGCACAGCGCCATGCTTCTCTTCCTGCCCAGGCGATCAATCACCCACAGGGCTAGGAAGATCCCTGCAGTGGGACGAGCACAAACATGGCTGCTTTGCTGAAGGTAAACATGCTGATGGAGGCTGAGGATCAGGAGAGGAACCGGCCCAGCCAGAGGAGCTTCAATAGTTTCCCTTCCTGGTAACTCTGGTTAAGTTTGTTGTTTACCTGGGAATTCTGCTAATGTGGTCCAGAGAAGGTCTTTGTAATCATCTAACGTTAGGTGTTTGCACTCCAGGTCACAGCTGGGCTCAATCTTGGCACCTTGCGTCACTAGGGGATTGTTCTGTTTTCAGACTTCCAAACTAGACAAGACATGAAACATGATATTTTAAATAAAACTTGCTTTCACTCACCACCGCACACATCCCCCGCTTGGAACAGCTCTGTGGTTAAGAGGATCAGGCCATAGTAGAGAAAGGCGTTCGCAAACCTGGGGCAGAGAGAGATCACACACGGTCTGAACCACTCCTGTTACGTCTGGCACTGTCGTGGCAGTGCTGTGTTCTAGCGTTCCACTCTTACGACAGAGCTGTGTTCTAGCGTTCCACTCTTACGACAGAGCTGTGTTCTAGCGTTCCACTCTTACGACAGAACCATGTTCTAGTATTGCATGTTACATTTGTCATGCTACTACTGACGTCACGTTGTGCGTCCGCTTGCTTGGGAATGTGAGATTCATTAAATGGAGTAAGCTCCAACTATAGCTCATGCCACAGTCTCAATTATTTTACATAACAACTCCTTGACAGGACTCTGAGACCATCAAACTGGTGATAATTGGACAGGAGGAAAAAACTAATCCTGGTATCTATCTTACCATATAAACCACAGAAGAAGAGTAGTGGTGCGATACTGAGGGGTGAAGAGATCGCTGATCCTTCCGCGGTTTTCCTGCCACACAGAAAAGTAACACAGTTGTTATCATTTCACAGACATCAGTGTGAGCAAGACTTACTAATGTTGAGTAAATGTTTTGCTGGATCTAAGATCTCAGTGACACCACCTTGTACACACCTTGAACAAACACACAGCACACTAGTTTTACTGTTTTACCTGCTTGTTGGCTACCAGCACGCCTAGCGGCATGGTCTTGCCATTGTCAGTGGCGATGCGGTTCAACGTTGACAGAGCTTTCTCCCTGTTTCCTGTCAGCACATCAAAGCGGGCACTCTCAGGCAGCCACTGCATCAGACAGTTCAGGCTGCATTACTTCCTGTTCACTAGCGAGTACAGGCGTGTTCAGTGAGCCACGGATGCACCTGAGTGTTTGCCATGAATGATACAGAATGAATAACGATTTGTAAGCAATACTTACATAACTGAGGGCAACAAAGACCGCCAGTGGGGCCGTGGACAGGGCTAGCAGCCAGCGCCAGCCAAGAGTAGGCATTATCCACATGGCCAGAAGGACCTCAGATACACTACCAAGGGCCCAGAATATCTGAGGGGAGAGCAAAGTTCAGAAGGGGATTATTCTATATACAGTCTGGGCTGCAGCCAAAATCTTGGTCTTTTATGAGATAAAAGAGGAAACCCGCACACTGTCTAAACCTGCACAGATTTTAATAGGTGATAGGGTTAGGGTTAGGTAATGTTTTGGTCATAGACCTTCGTCAGACAAAAATGAAGTGAGAATCCATACACTGAGACTCCAATCTAAATAGGTTCCGGTTCCAGGGTGTGGTTCTAGGGTGTGGCTTCACGTGAGAAATGGAATTTGCTTAACAAAAATCATCGACTACTCAGTTGATAACAAGTCAATAATCAACTAGTTAAAATAACATGATTAGAAATTAAACACATGACAAATGAACACAAGTACAGAAAAAAGTACAGAGATTGCAAACAATTTTACATTTCAACTACAAAAAGGGGGGCATTTCAAAATAACAATTAGGGAGGATCAGAGATCAATTAGGTGCACTAATAGTTTACATTTTTCCTTTTTTATACTTTGGATGTATCCCTCTCCTACACACCTGTCTTTGAACCAGATGTGCGAAGTATTTCCTTGTTATGACATAAAAAAGGAAAGTCATAGAAAAACACTCTCTGGACACAGCAGGCTACCTCAATCAGTATAATGCAGTTGCCTCTTGACTTCACTGGGAGGAATTCTGAGTACAGGGTCACCCTGAAATAGAAAGGAAGGTACGTACTCTGCTCATTTAAATGTGTCTATGATGATGTTGCAGTGTGTGTGTGTGTGTGTGTGTGTGTGTGTGTGTTTGTGTGTGTCTGCGTCAGGAACAGGTTCTGTCACTCCAGGATATAAATACACAGTTTTGTTCCTTAATCTACTGTTGTTCACAGGTCTAGTTACTGACCTAGGAGATTATGTGGGCGTGTTACAATAACACCATGTTCTTCATTCTGTCTGATGGCCTACATTCAACATTTCACAAGATTTGAAACTTGTTGTACAAAGCAGATGTTTTGTCTATTCTTTCCCTTTCAAGCTTCATATTATGTTTGGGTATTACTGTGTTAAATGAAACCCTGTTTGAAAGTGTGTTTGATCCCTGACATGATGCAGCAGTGGAGGCCCCAGCGGTACGGTGGCCTACGAGGTTCACTCACGACAGAGGGGCTCCTCCGATGCCCACGCCCACCAGGCCGCGCAGGACCAGCATCCAGCCGTATGTCGGAGCGAAGGCACACAGCATGCCGTAGTACAGGGTCCACACCATACACAGCACCAGGCCCTGTTACACACACACACAGCACGCCATAGTACAGGGTCCACACCATACACAGCACCAGGCCCTGTTACACACACACACACAGCACGCCGTAGTACAGGGTCCACACCATACACAGCACCAGGCCCTGTTACACACACACACACAGCACGCCATAGTACAGGGTCCACACCATACACACCACCAGGCCCTGTTACACACACACACACAGCACGCCATAGTACAGGGTCCACACCATACACACCACCAGGCCCTGTTACACACACACACACAGCACGCCATAGTACAGGGTCCACACCATACACACCACCAGGCCCTGTTACACACACAAAAGTGTACGAGTGCGCACAACTCCAAATTAAACTGGAGCAGTCACAGGTGCCAGGTCAAGTGCTATAATGAATGAAGGGAAGCAACGGCACTCATGAGATAGACAATGGTCTTCAAAACTTTAATGGGCAGAAATGAACGTTTCAGCCTTAAGCCTTCATCAGCATCCAACGTTCATTCCTGCCCATTAAAGTTTTGAAGACTACTGTCTATCTCATGAGTGCCGTTGCTTCCCTGTTAAACACACACACACACACACACAATGTAATAAGTAAGTCCACATAACTATATCCATAACTCAACACATTGAGTGAACAATAACCTTTGCCTCAAGTGCATGTAAAATAAACACATACATAAATAAATAAATAAACTTACTAGTTTCCTGCCATACTTGTCTGCTATATTCCCCCACGGAGTGGAACTGACCATACTCCCAATGCACACTGCCTGAGAAACATGCAATGCCATTATAAAAGCACAGATCCTAATAATCTACACAGGCTCATCTTGGACAATTTGTAAACAAGTAGTTGAAAGTGCAACTAATATCATGTAATTCGGTTATGAATGTAATGATGCTGTGTGTTCTAGCTCAAGCAACAATATACTAACACTTGAGCCACAGGGGTACCAGAGAGAGAGAGAGAGAGAGAGAGAGAGAGAGAGAGAGAGACTGACCACCAATATTAATGCCAGTTTATAACTGGGAAGCCTCCATTCACAGTGTAGCTGAGGAACCAGGATACTGAGGGTCATCATCTCCATAGCATCTGCTGTCTAAAGCCAGCCAATCAGATCAGAGACAACAAGACACCAGAACTACTTTAGTTGACTGGTCACTAGGAGTTAATTACAATCATCAGTCTAGCATAAGAAAAACAACAGTAATGTCCACTCTCACCCATGCCAACCCAGTGAGGACAGAGAGCTTCCATTGGAACATTCCAAAACCAATGGTCTCCACGGCGTCCTCCACGGTGAAGGTATCTGCATGAGAAACATGAGGAGAAAGAAACCACAGGACAACCATGAGAAGAACAACTCTATCCCATCCAAACTCACCCATACACAGCTTTAGTACAACAAAACAAACCACTGAAAATATTATGATCATAAATAGTTATTGAGACAATTCATGATGAATTAAGTGCCAGCACAGCATTGATTGGTTGTTGATTTTGCACATGCTGGTGTCCAATTAGAGTTAATTATGCAATGGTAATTGTTAGGGAAACAATGACATATACTCTTACAAAATCTGCAGTTCTTACCTGAATGAAAGGAGGACTACGAAAACAGTGTTGATGAAGCAATAAACCATGGCATTAGCCAGCTGAACATCTTAAACCATGGCATTAGCGAGCTGAACACCTTATCACTGTCATAGACACTCCAGACCATATCAGTCAAAACTGGCTTCAGTCCATTGACTATCAGGGCTTTTTAGAGAGAAATCAGGTAATGTTGAACATGACTGTGTTGAAACGTGTTTCTCCACAAACCTTGAGTGGGCAGATCCTGTCCGAAAGGCGCTGAACTGTGGAGCACAAGATCCACAGTCTGGATAGAGGTGGTGGTGTTAACCTCATAATCTGCACACTGGTCCTCATCTGTGTGACGGAGACTATCTGCTCCACCTCTGAATGTTTCCACGCTGCAAACAGGACATTTCCAAGAACATGTTTGATTTATAGAACATGCCTGGGAAAACACAACAGAACTTGTGTAACTCGTGAAACTTGAACTTGTATGTAACCTGGAACACAAAATGCACATTTTCCTTCCCTGAAACCCCTCCCAGACAGGTGTTTCTTCAAAGACATTCACCTATGTACTTACTGTCGCCCTCATGGAATATGAATACAATACATTCCTGTATAATATGTCTGATTTGGTTACTGTACCTAATTTCAGAATTTCTCCATTGCTGGTAACCTATTGATGTTTTTCCCAGTTTGTTCATGTCGCTGAGGCTGGTGACTGCTACCAACTGACTGCATATTTTAGATGGTTTAAGCTGCTAGAGCATTGATCTCAAGTTACAGTGAGATACCCAATCAGCAAAAAGCCCTTTAGGTGGGCTGGGTGTGGTTAGAGACATTTAGGTGAGGAAAGGGGTGTGGTTAGAGCCATTGTAAACAACTTTAGAAGTGTGTGTTGCAAGGAGAGTAGGCGATGAGTGCGTTTCACTTATGAGTGAGTTTAAACAATTCAACTCGGTTACAGTCTATCTAAGGCAAGTTTATCATCTAACACATATCATTAATGTTGAATCTTGGCCTACCTGCCTGCCTGTCTATCACTCTCTATGTCACTCTGTCTATCACTATCACTCTATGTCTGTCACTCTGTCTATCACTCTATCACTCTCTCTGTCTATCACTCTCTCTGTCACTCTCTCTACTATCACTTTGCCTAAAATGAGTGAGGCTGCCCTGATACAAACACTGAGTTGTGGGGCCCGTGGCGTAGATAGTGGCGTGCTGGTTAGGCCCAAGTGGCACAATCAAGGCTTTCTCAACAAGGTGTATGGCACATTCAAGGCATTTTCTCAACAAGGTGTATGGCACATTCAAGGCCTTTTTCAACAAGGTGTAGGGCACATTCAAGGCCTTTTCTCAACAAGGTGTATGGCACATTCAAGGCCTTTTCTCGACAAAGTAGTAGGTGGCACAACCGAGGCTTCTCAACAAGGGTCCGCACAATCAAGGCGTTATCAACAAGGGGATCGCACAATCAAGGCGGGGGATGGGACGTTCTTTAAAAGGGGGGTAGGGGAAGATGGGACATACTTTTCAATAGGGTGAAACAGGCAGAGTATTCAGAGAGAAAAGATAGAGGCCAAAATGTGGACAGCAGGGTTGAGGGGGGTGGGATTTGAGAGAGTCTGGCTTTCCCAGCAGCAGTTTTACCTGAAAGAAGAAAAATAATATAAGTCTCCTTGTGATAGCTCACATTCACTTAACATTTTATCATGTATTTGTCAAAATAAGGCTATGAACAATCGAGCGGGGGACAAAGGTGTATATATATTTTTTTTTTTTTTTTTTATTTTTTTTAGAAAATGTGTTAATTGGTCAAAACACTTCAGCACTTTGTGCACACAAATTACCGTTGAGGGTAGCTCGGATGACCAGCAGTATGTCAGAGAGAGTGTCTGATATGCCAGCAGGATGAACCAACAGGAATCACGGCAGTAGTATGCCAGGGAGGGAGGGGAGAGGGTTTGTATTAATATAGGGTTGGAGACAATAGGCTGATCAGAACACATTTGCTACATAGGTATAACTTTCATGGAAAGTGCAGTGTGTAGAATTTTGAAAGTATTTGGTGTAGCCTTGGCAGAAATTGAATATAACATTCCTAAGTATGTTTTAATTAGTGTATAATCCCCAATCTGCAACATAACTACTAGATGCAGTCAAAACACCAATTTAACATGATTGTGGCAAACAGACAGCCATACAGCATGTCCTGTTGTGTGACTTACCTGAATCACTGTCAAATCTGTGAATAAAAGAGAAAGAGAGCAGGTATAAGGACACATTCATTGAAATGCATCCATTATTGGGTATACATGTCAAGTTGTTTTACTTAGTTAATAAAACTATCATATGAAAGTATTCTGGTCTCCGAGTCTCTATCCGCGTATTTGCGGGCGTACTGGCGCCTGACAGCCTCTTATCAAAGATCAGTTTATTCTTCGCTATGTACACACACTAGACATTTGACTAGGGTAATGGCATACGCTGATAAAGACGACGGGACAGTGCAGACTGACAGTGTAAATGCAATACAAAGAATCCAGGGGTTGATTCCCTTATCACAAAATACCACAAAGCAGCGGTCCTTAACACCGAGACAGCCATTGTTGGTCGGTTACGTTATAGAGCCAAGTTAGCTAGCTAGGTAACATTGTTTCCCAAGCCAACCAGCTAACCTTACTACCAAACAGATGTACCATGCTTTACTGTCAGACATAGCATACTGGTAGCTAACGTTGGCTAACTAATAAAACGACCATACACTAGCTGTCAACATCACATAGAAAGTTAACCAGACAGATGTTGCATATAGCCGTTTATGCCACCGGCTAAAGCAATTAGCACATGTTGCAAGCGCTAGCTAACCTTAGCTAGCGGCTAACGTTGGCAAAACTTTACTTTGGCAGATTCAGTTTATAGTTAACTTTGTTTACGTTGGTTTAGCAACATTTACAAGATGTAATTATAATATATGGAGATATATATTGGCATTTACTTGATACAATCGTTCTTTTAGCTACTGTACCACCTCACCTCGTCCGTTGCCAGGCAAGACAGCTTGACAACAGGACGCACGCGCGCCTCCCTGTAGGCCGTGAAGCTGGTCACATTACGTGTGCCACAGTAATCGCGTGTCAAAACAATTCCTGTTCATCGATCAGACATATAGAACTGTGTTGCAGTACTGACTTGGATATTTTGTCTGTATATGTCCTCCGTCTCCGTGGTGCACATTACATAGTAATCATTTTAACTGGTACAATGGAAGTGGCTGGTACAATGGCACCTATATGGTACAATGGCCTATACACAGGCGATATTGACTATTGCAAACCATGGATGGATTCAGACATAGGAGAGGATCCTTGCCTTGTGATTCCATCAAAAAGTCACATGGCTTTATTCTATCCCTAAACGTTGTTGCTATTGTGGCGTTGCGGTGTGCTAGCAGACAAACAAATAGACGAATAGACGATAGTAGGAAAATAGCCAACCGGCTTGAATGTTTATTTCCCTGCCTCCTGGGCTCACAACTAACCGGGGTTGAGATATGTCCACAGCTACACTAACTTAGTCCTCCAAAAAAGCATTCCCCTCGCTCCCCAAAAACGATCTCCTCCGTCCTCTGCTTCCCTCGGCTCCAGCCAAAACCAAAAACTCCCTCGCGTCTCACGCGCTCACCCTCTCCCCCCCCTCTAAACCACCACCCCCCCCCCTAGTGGACACTCCCCACACAACAAACCTAACTAAACCCACTACCCATAATTAGACACAGCGTTACACTATTAACAAATCAGATAAAACAAGTGCAGTCAAACACTAAGGGGCGAATTCACTAAAGCAAATTGCGCCCGCTAATTGCACCATTATATTGCGCGTCAGTTGCGCCCGCTATGTGCTCCGTTTTAAAAACCTATTCACTAAAGACATTGCGCTAATAATATCCCAGCGCAAACACGCCCATTCGGTGTTTGCGGCTGAGTGCAATTTGCTGCTGATATAGGAAATGACTATAAATACAGCGCATGCAGCGCAAACAACTCGTATGCATATCATTGGACGATGGCAGACAGAAAGAGAAAAATACGATTCTCAGACCGCGAACTTGAAGGCCTCACGGACGAGGTTCAAAAGCATGCCTCACAGCTTTCCACCAAAAATATGACGGCTACAGCCAAAAATCAGATTTGGGGTTTAATTTCACAAGCAGTCAGTGCCATTTGTGTGTGTAAACGCGGAAGACTGCAAACGGAGGTGGAATTATTTGAAAAGACGAACAAAGGAAAAATTGTCATTTTATGTTATGCAAGTTGCAGCACGATGATCTGGCATACTTTTGGGGGAGTGTATAACATTGCCCCACCGGTACGATCTAGGCATCTAAACGGCTTTTCAGGATTCCAAATGTGCACTCAATCACACCGCGCGTCCTGATGTGAGCCCGGTTGTATGCCGCCTCTCCAACGTTGGAAGGATTACGCACGGGAGTCATCATCCATGGCTGAAGATGATACCTGCCGTCAGCTTTGATACAAAAGCAAAATATTTTCAAGACCATTCAAATAAACAAAATATTGTGTAGGCTATGTTTTTATTTATTTATACCTTTATCGGCCCCCAGCCGTTCAATGAACAGCTATAGGGAATGCGCAGTTTCGCGTATAGACTATTATACGCACAGTTTCGTGCTATGTAGGCTATTATAAATGAGTATTATTCATTGGGGGAGCTTGGACTCGCTGGGGACGGGTGGAGAGACGCATAGTCAACTGAGCCTCCCCAGACGCGACTTCATCCTCCAGTTGGCTGAAGAGCTGCGCGCTCTGGTGTCCAAACAGGTACCGCTGTGGTTCTAGTGTTAAATCAAAAAGTGACCTTCTTCTAAATATTCTCTCACGAACAACATGCCTGGCATTGCGATGCCGAATTCGCCTCGCAACAATCACTGCTGCCATGATCAGTGGAAGGCTGGCCATGACACCCCTTGCGCTTAAATACCACCACGTTTCTGAAAACGGTATTAATTTCACTTTAACTGCGTGAGGCAATTTGCGCCGATCTTTGTGAATTGGGCGGGTTTTGCAATAATGTTCATTTGCATAGAAAGGGGAACATTCTCCGCCCATATTACCTAATTTAAATATGAGCTAATAACACCGGCGCAGAGAAACGCAATGACGAACGCAACGCAGTTAACACCGTATTTCACCCTTTGCGAGGGCTTTGTGAATAGCAAACATAATTTTTGACTTATTTGCACAGGCTTTGCGTCAGGAAAAGCTGCGCAATCCTTTAGTGAATTCGCCCCTAAGTAAAACAAGAGTGTCAAAATCAACAACTGTACTACAGAGGACATAGTCAGTTATTACAAGTTACACTATCACAGCTGTGTACAGCAACATTTCACTGTAACTGTACAGTACATTACATAAGACAAAGAAATCTTGAATCTGAATAATGCCAAAGACACTTCAACTCAAACAGTCTCATAGGTTTGTAACTTTAATGTGCACACACACACACACACACACACACCCCAGGGCCGCAATCATCTCCATGACGTTGGGCAGGAGCGATGACTGGGGCTGACAATACGGCAGCGCTTCAGGACCGGCCTGTCCGCTTCCTCCTTTATGTGCAGGCCCAGTTTGACCGGTACCGGCCTCCAGTCACACACTGGGTCTATGGAGATCTCCTCATAGTCCAGACTGGAGGGAGGGAGAGAGGTGCGAGATAAAAACTTTTTTTAAATACACCACACAAACGCACACAGACAGACACACACTAACACAGACACTTCTGTATGTAGATGAGAATCGCCAGCATGTAGCATGTATTGGTCCACTTCCAGACCCTCTAATAACGTTGTCTTACTGTGATAAAGAGAGAGGCACGGAGTCAGACATGACTGGGGGTCACAGCGCCTCGCCCTCCTGCCCCACCCCCACCCTACCCTTTGCCCGGACGGCGGTACGGACGCTGGGGGTCACAGCGCCTCGCCCTCCTGCCCCACCCCCACCTTTTACCCTTTGCCCGGACGGCGGTACGGACGCTGGGGGTCACAGCGCCTCGCCCTCCTGCCCCATCCCCACCTTTTACCCTTTGCTCGGACGGCGGTACGGACGCTGGGGGTCACAGCGCCTCGCCCTCCTGCCCCATCCCCACCTTTTACCCTTTGCTCGGACGGCGGTACGGACGCTGGGGGTCACAGCGCCTCGCCCTCCTGCCCCACCCCCACCTTTTACCCTTTGCCCGGACGGCGGTACGGACGCTGGGGGTCACAGCGCCTCGCCCTCCTGCCCCACCCCCACCTTTTACCCTTTGCCCGGACGGCGGTACGGACGCTGGGGGTCACAGCGCCTCGCCCTCCTGCCCCAACCCCACCCTACCCTTTGCCCGGACGGCGGTACGGACGCTGGGGGTCACAGCGCCTCGCCCTCCTGCCCCACCCCCACCCTACCCTTTGCCCGGACGGCGGTACGGACGCTGGGGGTCACAGCGCCTCGCCCTCCTGCCCCACCCCCACCTTTTACCCTTTGCCCGGACGGCGGTACGGACGCTGGGGGTCACAGCACCTCGCGTGATAGTAATCTGTTCTGTGAAATTTGTAATCTATTCAGTTGTACATAGTTCTTTTACCTCATTCAGTTGTACATAGTTCTTTTACCTCATTCAGTTGTACATAGTTCTTTTACCTTTACAGTTATTTAAACTGATCAGTTCTACCTTTACCATAGTACCTGTGGTTATACACTATAGTTCTACCTTCAGTGTTGTTAAACTAATAAGTTCTACCTTTACAGCGATTTAAACTGATCAGTTCTACCTTTACCATAGTACCTGTGTTAATACATTAGTAATCCACTCAATTGTACTTAGTCCTACCATCAGTGTTCTTAAGTTCTACCTTTACAGTGTTTTAAACTGCTCAGTTCTAGTACCATGGTAACAGTGTCATGGCAAGGTGGGGTTGTGAACAGGGCTCTTGGAGGACAAGATGGACAGGACATTTCAAGGTCCAGTAAGACATTTCAAATTGGCCTACTCCCTGCCTACCTCAACGGATACCAGCCCAAAGCACCCCAGCACCTCAGAGCAGGTGCAGCACATCACCTTAATACCCATTCATCAGTGACGTAGCAGTGCAGCTGACTTCAATCCAATCTCCACTGCTGCAAGAATCCTGGTCTTACCTTCATTTGTCACCAGATCTTCCCATACTCTACATGATTGTGGCAAGTCCTTATCCAATTTAGCCTACTCATCAGAGTTCGCGTTTATAGTGCTAGCCTTACCTTGCTTGTTATGGTCGTACTGTAACACTTTTTCCTCTGTCCTTCCAGAACTGGTAGCTGTGCCGCCTGCCTGCTTCCTCACCAACCCAGCCCCTTACAGCTACTTCAAGAGCTGCCACAGTTCAGCTCTGGCCTGGCTACATGGACATCAGAGATACGTCATGGTGAAGGTAAGAGATATTTTGAAGATATGAAAAATGCACTTGCACAATGCCTTTTGGAATATAGCGTAGTTGAGAGACGTTGTGTAAGTGCACACTTTGCCATCAACACTCTATCGAAATTGACATGCTATGCAACATTCAGTGGAGAGATCTGAGCATAGGTTTAAATGGTAATGGGGAGAGTGAACTCATTCAATGATGTGGCACAAGCAATTTAAACTTGTATTTTGCATAATAATAACGCAAACGTTTCTGGTGGCGCTTATAGGTAACACTTTTTATTTGGCAGTATGGTTGACTCTATAGGCTATAGTGCTTTATTTTACACCCCGGTCAAGTGTGCATCAATGAGAAACGCCGATGCCACTCACCATTTATGTTTCTTTTTCCTGCAGGCTGTCCAAAACGTCTTCCAGCAGAATCCAGTGTGCTGCCTATCCCCCACGGATTTTCTCTGTTCCTCTCTCTTCTGTGCTGGAGTTCTTTTACGAACTTGATGGCGTCAGCATGATCTTTATATTAAAACTGTTATTATCATCAAATGTGTGTGCAAAAATCCTGACTGAAACCAAAATGTTTGCTTTCAACAGCATCAGCACAGAGTCGATAGGGAGGTGGAGATATTGGGGGTGATGGTGCTCCAAAGTGGGGAAAAGGAGGTGCTTCTGGTGGATGACTCCACCCTCACAATCAAGGGACCTCTCTGGGAACAAACATTTCCCAATGGACTGACCAATGTTCCCTGCCGGGTGGTCGTAACCGAAAGTGGCGGTGTAATTGATGGCCTCCTTGTAATTTAATTTGATTATTTTTGTGTAAATATGTTGTAGCCTATTGCGTAGTTCTTCTTAATCAGTTCAGTTAAGTATTTAAACAGTTCACTTATTAGTATTTAAACCAATCGGTTCAGTTAACATAACACTTGAGTATTTAAACCAATCAGTTCAGTTAACATAACACTTGAGTAGTTAAACCAATCAGTTCAGTTAACCTAACACTTGAGTATTAAATCAGTTCAGTTAACCTAACACTTGAGTATTAAATCAGTTCAGTTAACCACTACTGTGGTTTTGCACTTGAGTGTTTTCAAAACTAATCAGTTCTACCTTTACCACTACTATGGTTTTGCAGTTCAGTGTTTTCAAAACTAATTAGTCCCTCCTTTACCACTACTGTGGTTTTTCACTTACAGTACTACTGCCTTTATCTAGTGTGCACACGCGCAACAACTATGTATGCATGTCACTTGCACATACTGTATGAGACAAAGATCCCTGAAAATATGTTTGGTTAATAAATATTTTGTTATACTTTGAACCGTGGTGTGTCTCCTTTTTGTTGTGGCCATTTGAGCCAGGTCATGACAAGTTCTGTGATGCGCCCTAAAGTGTGATCTAATTTGTGTAAATGTCATTTTCGTTTGTTTTTAGTGTTTTAGTGTTTGGTTTTAGTGTGTTAAATTCATAATTTGAGAAAGTGTCTGCATTTCCTTTCATCTTTTACAATTAAACCAGAGTAATAGCAGTTTTTCGACAGTAGGTAGTCCGTTTCAGGGGCCTGGAGGCGTGCAGGTACTGTAGGGGTGGCATTCTACAGCCGATCACCCTCTCAGCTGAGCGGATGATGCGTTGCAGTCTAGCTTATCTTTTGGGGCGGAGAACCAGATAGTGATGGAGGAGGGGAGGATGGACTTGTAGAAGAGTAGCATCATTGCATTTGGCATGTTGAATTTCTTCAGCTACCTCAGGAAATACATCCTCTGCTGTGCTTTTTTTGGTGAGAGAGCTGATGTATAGCTCCCACTTGAGGTCCTGGGAGATGGTGGAGCC
Source organism: Borostomias antarcticus (assembly GCF_949987555.1). NCBI lineage: Eukaryota > Metazoa > Chordata > Actinopteri > Stomiiformes > Stomiidae > Borostomias > Borostomias antarcticus. The sequence continues at coordinate 6,945,801 of NC_140238.1, read as the reverse complement.
CAGGAAGTGGAAGGAGTCAACAGTGGTGACTGGGGTGTCATTCAGTGTGTGTGTGTGTGTGTGTCTCTGTGCGCGCGCATGTGTGTGTCCCAAGCTGGCTGCGTGCCTGCATGAGAAAACTATGAATGTTACAGCTTATATATTGACACCATAGGAATCCTGAGAACTTGCAGAACATTTCTATGTATAATATGTCTGTATAGCTTAAACACTTTATCTTCTGCCCTGACCATGTGTAATAGTAGCCTACACAGCTCAGACAGAGAACTAAACATACTCCAATAAACACCTGAGACGGCAGTGACAGTTTAGGTGCCTTTACTGAAGCCTTTTTGTGAAACTGCAACATAAGAATGAGACAACAAACAACCATATGAATATACATGAAAACGCATGAGAATGCAACTGATAATTACATGACATGAATGCATCCTAATTAGATGTTCCATGTGACAAGATACACACCAAATAATATATATATATGTTCCAACGGGGAGCGCAGTTGCCGAACAAATCGTCAGTTGTTATCACGGGGCCTGTGGCGTGGAAAGTGGCCTGGTGGTGAGACTCCACCCCCTCAGGTCAGAGCCAGTCGGGGACAGTGTACCCCTCTCTGGGCCACCTACCTGACTCCACCATGAAGACCTCCGGGCAGTCTCCTTGCACCCTCTGGTGAAGACTGTGTGTCTCTAGCTCAATCAGGGGCTGAGTTGTGGGGTCTGTGGCGTGGTGGTGAGACTCCGCCCGCTTGGTTCAGAGCCAGGCGTGAACAGTGTAGGCCGCACCGGGCTATCCACCTGCCTTCACCAGTGAAGACCGTGTGTCTCCAGCCCACTCAAGGGCTGAGTTGTGGTGTCCGTAACATGTTCAGTGGCGTGGTGGCGAGACTCCGCCCCCTTGGGTCAGAGCCGGTCGCGGACAGTGTAGGCCATGCCGGGCTACCCACCTGCCTTCACCAGTGAAGACCGTGTGTCTCTAGTCACCTCAGAGGCTGTGTTGTGAGGTGTGTGGCGTGGATAGTGGCGTGATGGCGAGACTCCGCCCCCTCCAGTCAGAGCAGGTCGGGGGCAGTGCACTGACATCCGGGCAATCTCCATGCACCCAACAGTGAAGACCGTGTGTCTATAGCTCACTCAGGGGCTGAGATGTGGGGACAGTGGCGTGAATAGTGGCGTGGTGACGAGACTCCGCCTCCTCGGGTCAGAGCCGGTCGAGGACAGCGTACTGCTCCCCGGACCACCCACATGCACCCAACCGTGAAAACTGCGTCTTTAGCCAACTCAGGGTCTGAGATGTGGGGACGGTGGTGTGGATAGTGGCGTGGTGGCGAGACTCCGCCCCCTCAGGTCAGAGGTTGTGGGGGGCAGGTCAGTGATTGCCAGGCCATCCCCATGCACCCCTCATTGGAGACCATGTGTCTATAGCCCACGCCGGTCGGAGCAGTAGCTGTGGAGGTGTTGCAGTAGTTGTTTGTTATAAGTACTGCTAGTACTACACTCAAAAATAGATAAGACCACTCATCATAACTCATAGGAAAGGAATGAAGGATGGAAGGAAAGAAAAAAGAAAGAAAGAAGGGAAGGATGGAAGGAAGGATGGAAGGAAGGATGGAGGGAAGGATGGAAGGAAGGATGGAAGGAAGGAAGGATGGAAGGACGGATGGAAGGAAGGAAAGGAAGGAAGGATGGAAGGAAGGAAGGAAGGAAAGGAGAAGGGAAGGAAAGGAAGGATGGAAGGAAGGAAAGGAATGAAGGATGGAAGGAAAGAAAGAAAGAAGGAAGGAAGGGAAGAAGGGAAGGAAGGATGGAAGGAAGGAAAGAAAGGAAGGATGGAAGGATGGAAGGAAGGAAGGATGGAAGGAAGGAAGGAAAGAAGGAAGGAAGGAAGGAAGGGAAGGGAAGGAAAGGAAAGGAAAGGAAAGGAAAGGAAAGGAAAGGAAAGGAAAGGAAAGGAAGGAAGGATGGATGGAAGGAAGGAAGGAAAGAAAGAAAGAAGGAAGGAAGGATGGAAGGAAGGAAGGATGGAAGGAAGGACGGATGGAAGGAAGGAAAGAAAGGAAGGAAAGGAAGGATGGAAGGAAGGAAGGAAGGAAGGATGGAAGGAAGGAAAGGAATGTTTAATACGTTTAAATGGAGAGCGCAGTTGCCGAACAAATCGTCATACAGCGAAAACTATAAGTCACACGGCTTAGATACTTACATTGTACGAATCAGCACAGTTATGGGAACGTTTCGATATTTAATATGTGTATGAGCTGTTAAAACTGTAGGCATAGCAACAAGTTAGAAAAAGAGTAAAAATGCAAAATTAGCAGCTCAAAAGCTAGAGTGCAGCGCCATACGTTTAAATGGGGAGCGCAGTTGCCGAACAAATCATCATACAGCGAAAAGTATAAGTCACACAGCTTAGATACTTACATTGTACGAATCAGCACAGTTGTGTGAAAGTTTTGATGTATAATATGTGTGTGAGCTTTCAAAACTGTAGGAGTGCCAGCAGTTTACAAAATGTGTAAATATTTTCAAAGCAACAGCTGCCACCACTCTAAAAACATAATGATACTGAACATTCCACCAGCAGTTTCAATGGCACAAAAATTACTATTAAAAGTTAAATTACTAAAAAACTATAAAAAATATCAAAAATCTGAATACATCCGTTAAAGAGCTAAACATCATGAACATTTTAAAGTTTGAATGAAGTTTCTAGCACAAAGTATGAAAAAGTTATAAAGGAGACAAAAAACGGGGAGAATAATAAAGAAAGAAAGAAATAGTGGGAATATCACAAGTTGGGCTAGCTTTTACAAGCTAGCCCACATAATAATTCTTCTTCTTCTTCTGCCATTATCAGGTTAGCACGTCTCTTTGTTACATTCTCTTTGTTTTGATTTCTCCTTTGTTATGATTTCTCCTGTCTGTCACACACTTTGTTCAGCTTAATCAGCTTTTTCACCTTCAAAGAAAATAGTCTCCTGTGTGTTTTGCATTCAGTGAAGATCTGCTCTTCCTACATCCTCCAATGTCCCGAAAAGCACATCATAACAACATATTACAATTTTGCAGATTGTTCTGGCATTGAAACAAAGGGATTTCCAATGCAACAGTTTCCACACACCCCCAGCAGAACAGAAGGAAGTGCTAACCCTGCCTTATCCCAGAGGAAGGGACTCTTTGTTCTGTGCACAATGGTGAGCATCTCTGACAACATCAAAGAGTTCCAGTGTGTTACTCCAACCAACACACTAATGAGGGACGACCGTGCTGCACAGCTCATTACAAGGGGAACTAATATCGAAGGAGCTGCTGCCTCCACCAGAACCTCTCCTACGAACTACGAACTCACCAGGAAGAGCACCTGACAGAGGGAACTGACAGGGAAAACGGTTTATTTTGGACATGGCAGTTTGCTTTCTGACAAGGCAAGGCATGGTCATTCCGGAAAACGGTTCTGATGCCCTATGAACACTCTTTGAAATCTCAAACAATGGTACGTACAGTAACACGTACACAGCAGCCACACGGAGCTAAGGAAAGCAAGTGCACCGTCAGAGCGAGGTCTGTTTATCACCGCCTTAAGATGTGAAAGCCGTCGCTTTGGAAAGAAAACAAAGGAGAGTCACTTAGCGCCGTGTGTCGCCAAGCATAAACACAACAAATCACAAGCAACATGAGCTGCTGGGAGGGAACGGTGCGAAGGAAGAAAATGAGAATAACTTGACCCTGAATTTCATTTGGTCTCCGCGGGGCACCGCTAGGACTTTATTTTCACGACTGACTTCAGCGGCCATGCATCAAAGTCACAGCATCTAGCTTCTGTATTTACAGCTCCGCCACCCCGCACTAATATTGTTATGGATTATTCCGTAAAATTGGTCTTTGTAATTTATCGTGGTTTATGGTTGGATTAATTGCTTGACCTTTTTGGCCACGTGTGGGCATGTGTGTGTGTGTGTGTGTGTGTGTGTGTGTGTGTGTGTACTTGCGTGTGTGTGTGTATGTGTGTGTGCGCGCGTGTGTGTGTGTTCGCGTGTGCGTGCATGTGTGTGTGTGCGCGTGTGAATGTATGTGTGTGTGAGACAGTGGCTAAGAGAAAGAGGAATGAGATACCAGAGCCATTTTCATGACTCAAAACCATCCTCTCCTCACCAAAGGTGCAGCTGGAATGCTGATCGATCCGTCTCCCATGGCGACGCAGATACAGTGGTGGTGATGCGTCAAGATCCAAGTTGTGCCTGATTTCTCCAACACATATCTACAAACACAAAAGGAGAGCATTTCTAAATCAGAATACTCATCCGAAAAGTGCCACAAAGATGATCATCGATTAGTCACTCCAAAGGTTATAACGGAAATTCAATTAGTGAGTCCTGAAATGATTTCTGCACAGTAGACTTGATTTCCTCCACCTTTCTGCCATCTCCTCAGAGTGGGGGAAGGGGATGGGGGGTAGAATCAATCACAGATTTAGGTGCATTAGGCCTCCCATTAAAATAAGCAATGTTCTATGGTAATTTCTTTTGAGAAACCCTGTTGATGGGAGGAGATAATTATCCTGATTATTCAGGATCTATTATTCAGGGAGGTGGAGCAGAGCCTGTGGGCCATTTTCCCCCACAAGTGAAAATAATTGTGAAGCGACAGATGTTTATTAATTATTGTTATTTTAAAGACAACAGCTCATAATGAAGTGTATATCATCCTTACATTAGCCGCCATCATATCCATATCCTCCTCTCTCTGCCCTCTATTATGACGGAGCAATCATGCTCTCTCTCTGGGGCGAGCGTAGTTCTTAAATGTTCATCAAGTTATCCGCAGTCGTTCAATGAATCCTCTCTACTTTTTATTAACTGGAGTCTTTCTAGATGCAATTACAGTACTGTGCTGAAGAGTACAAATCGAACACAGAGGACAATCCCTCTCAAAGAGGAATACTCTGGGCCCTCAGATGGATACGCTCCACTTCCGATTACATTTCCCAAACAAGTGAGTGTAAAGCGTACAGTAAATCTACAGGATGATATATGATATCTTAAAGTAGAGAGCAATACTGCCTTAGCAACGGCCCCTTTTGAAAAGACCTTCCACAACGACACCAGAAGAGACGTGGGAGCCTGATATGATCAAGAATTCTCTTAATAACAAGGGTAGCACAAGGGCACGGGTCTCACAGGAGAGCATCTATTATTCATCTGAAGGTCTCATGAATTAGCAATGAGATAATCTAACCATATATGTTTTACATCAAGAACAGAAAAAACACTGTTATCACTAATACCACTCTTCCTTTTTTTCTGTCCAATTAAGAGAAGCGTTGTATGGCTTCATTAAAGCGTGCAGCAAAAACACATTCCAAATGAAAGCATTTGACTAAAAAATGTTTTTTTAAAATGCAAAGGCCAGCAACATATTTATATTTGATTCACATTGCATGTTCTCTGTTTATATCTATTTGCATTTTTTGAAAATCTATACAGAACACTTTCTGCTGGACCTTTGCATACAAAATGTCCTTCTCAAATAAAGCAGCATGTTCAGCATTCGGTGTAATAAAAGTTTATTCTGACTGCATCTGTATGTTGTAGAAGCTGAGTAACCTTTGTGTAACTCAAGATAGCCACAATAAAACCGCATGGAGCATTTATGATTGCATCAGGAATCATTAATCCATAATGATGAATTGCTCATCTTCCTCTAGTTACTAATACCCTGTGATGTCATTCCTAAAGTTATCTTTGCAAGCAAACTACTTTACAGAGAAATCCATAGCGCTGGACAGTGCCCATATTTCAGGTCAAAACATCCTGACTGCCGGTCGTAAGTGACACTATAAATAAAGAGGTAACATGACTGCTCCGTCCCCAGCAAGATACAATCATCATCATTTTCACCATTTCAGATGACAACTTTACCTCCCCAGGCAGCAGGCTGTAAGATCAAGGATATACGATTTATTGTATGTTTATACACACTGTACAAGATGACTAAACCTGCATCTTTAACATAGTTACTTAATCAGCACAGAAACTACCTAGCCTATCTACAGTGAAAAACCCAACATAGGTGTCCATCCGTCTGCCTGCTCCCGAGGGCAGATGTCTCTCACCCTAGGTCTCGCTCCTTCTGGGGTGATGCAGGTCCTCTTTTAATTAAAATGTCACAGCGACCCTGAGCCGCGTGTGTTACACGCCCCCCTCCCGTACGCGACCTGCTGGGGCGGAGATGTGATGTGATCAGGTGTGATGTGAGAGGTGAGCGGGGGGAGGAGGGTCTGGTCAGCTGCCCAGCCCTCTCTAGCCAGCCAATCAAACTACTCCGCCCAGCATGGGACCACATGGAACAGGGGGACTATGGGAGAACCGTCAGGCTCCCGCCCCTCAGATGTGCCAATAATACATCACAGCACATATCCCTTATTGAAAGTAGTACACGGTGGGCTGTATGTTAGCTAAGCGTATGACATACCTTGTTCACCACCAGAATAGGGTCCCTAGAGAAAGGCTGATGATGATAACACGTTGTGATGGATGTTTTTCTGAAGCTTGTCAGGCGCGCGGAGGACAGAAAGCAGAAGCCTCACTGTCATGTCATTCGTTTGATAAGCCAAATCGTCCGCAGCACGCGCCAAGGCTTACGATAACACAGACAGGCCCCTGACGTGTCAGGAGGTGTCCCCAGACCCAGCGCCAGCAGGCTGGGCCAGAGGAGCAGGAGCTTCAGGTGGGGAGGGAGAAGGGGAGCTGGGCGACGTCCAAGGAGATGTCCAAGGAGACGTCCAAACACAGCAGGGGAGGCTGCATGATATCATCAAGCGTCGTCGTTTTCAGGTAATTCAGCTGAAGCGCAGAGATGCAGCGGGGGAACAGTTTGCAGTAATGAATTACATTTTCATAATTGATAGGGAAACCTATTCATCAAAGTCAGATCTCGGGATGTTGTTGCTTTAATTTGATATTTGATGTCTCATAAAAATCAACCTGACACTTCTTTATCTGCCAAATTGAGTGTCTAGCTTATTGGGGGAGAGAGGGGGGGGCGGTTGTGATCCATCAGGTTATAAAACTGCAATATTCAGACGTTTTTAACTGACTGTCGAAACATTTGCATGAAATCACCCACGTGTCAGTTGAATTAGGCAAGTTGTGTAAAGGCGTCATACTGCCATGTGCTTGGGACCGGTGAGCTCCTGCCTGGAGAACATTATGGAGCGATTTACATCTCATTCATGTTTCTATGGAGCATTTATTTTCAACAAAGTGCACTTAGGAAAGATAAAGAGCAGCAGTGTTCTCTGTTCATGAACGTGGTTGGATCGTGTGCCATATGCTCTGCTGTCCACGCCCCCTCACGTCGCCCGGGCCCCAGACTAAAGCCATTCCGTTCCCGGTTCTTATTTAATTTCGGCTCAAGCATTCATTGTAAACAGATTGTTGTTAATTGATTCTGTGTGCTGCCAATGAGGATGCTACACAATCTCAGGCATGTCTCAAATAGGACGCGAGGTCAGAAAGCACTGTGGTGTTTTAGCGCTGGGGTGGAGGATTTTGTGAGGATCATTTGAATTTCTCTACACCCCATCCATTGGTTGGTTAAGCGTAGAGAACTGGGCCGGAGTAAACCCCCACATGAGACTACGTCCACAAACAGCCCAAACGCAGTCTGGGACAATGGCTTATGAATATTCAAAGATATCTGACATACTCTGGCTAGGGATCCCTACCAGCCATTTTAAAAGAGTGTAGCAGTTAATTATACCGTACCACCCCTAAAATGGAGATCTGATGCCCAGGTTGGACTGATGCCCCCCAGCTTTTAATTAACTAAATTACAGCACACTCCTCCCCCATTGATTACTGCTCTGGGATTGATTAATCTCACACACGTGTGTAAAAGTGCTGCAGGTGTGAAAACCAGCCCTAATGAGAGAAGCTTTGTAGATGGCAGAAATGAACGAAAAATCCGAACAATGGCTTCGCTTTTACAGTATCAAGACGATTGTGCTTTCTTTGTCTTACATTTTTATAATATGACCATTTCCAAATGACAATCCTTACGCTATGAAACCAAAAAGCAGAAACAGATACAGTATTAACCATCAGACAACATTTTTTTGGTCTGAATGTCCTCCAAGCACAGAGGACGTTCTAAGAGGATACCGATGCAGGGCGGCAATTATTGGCTTGGCATCTCCAGCAGCGACCTATATGTCATTGGAAAACACATCTTCCTATGAACCAGAGCACCATGGTTTGCCACATCTCCCCACAGGGACCAGGACACACACCACCCCTCATCTCCCCACTTTGACCAGCACACACACCACTCCTCATCTCCCCACTTTAACCAGCACACACACCACTCCTCATCTCCCCACTTTGACCAGCACACACACCACTCCTCATCTCCCCACAGGGACCAGGACACACACCACTCCTCATGTCCCCACAGGGACCAGGACACACACCACTCCTCATCTCCCCACAGGGACCTGGACACACAATACACCTCATCCTATGATTGGAGCCACTTGGGAGAAAACCCCATTTTACTCTGACCAGAACCAAAAAGGTCATACTATTTTAACAGTACGGGAGCAGACAGGAAGTTGCCTTGTTCCATCCACAGCCTCTCAACAAAATGGACCATTTGGGCCAGAGAATGAGACTGCTGGGTTAAACTGAGGAGGAGGATGGGGTGAAAATGGTGAGGTGTTCTTCTGCTCTCTGAGATGTGAGGGAGAGAGAGAGAGAGAGAGAGAGAGAGAGAGAGAGTGTGTGTGTGTGTGTGTGTGTGTGTGTGTGTGTGTGTGTGTGTGTGTGTGTGTGTGTGTGTGTGTGTGTGTGTGTTTCTGCATGCGTATATGTGTGTGTGAGCATGCGTGTGTGTGGTAGTGCGTATGTGTGTGATGTTCTCAGGTCCCTGGAGATTATTGGACAGAGTGGAGCTCATCCCCTGCTCACCTTCAGGCTCCTTCCCAACTAGGGCAGCCATTCTATCTCTCCCCATCTGTCTGATAACCAACAGTAATAACCTGAACCTAACAAGACTCATTTGAAGGTAAAATGCCTCGATTTAGAATCGACAATACTTAGCCTGACTAGATAATCATTGTTGTAAGTGGAGATAGTGCATTTCACCGAAATTAACCGAAGTCTTAGAATTAAATCGTTACTGCTTATATTTTAGGAATTTAAGAAATTTAAGACAAAAAGCTCAAGGCTTTTTAGTGCAAACCCTCAGTAAAGCCCCCATGCAGTAGTCTATGCCTGGGGCATGCTTGAAGGCACCTCTGGGGCTGCAGCTTTATGAAGCAAAACCTTTAAGTGTTCTGCCGCTGCCAAATAGCATAAAATGAATAGGAATATACAGTATGTACAGCTCAGTACTGTATGTATTTCAGGGAAAGGAATTTAAGCCTCAGTGAATAACATCAACAAGTGTATTCCTATGATTGCTACTATCTTACATGTTGGTATTGTAGTATGTGTAGACATGGTACTGTAATATGAATGTAATGCATGACCTTTTTATGAGAATGGACTTAGTTTTTATGTTTTTAATTTTTGTGTAACTGTTTTCTATCTGTTGTTGTTCTGTTATGTGTGGACCCCAGGAAGAGTATAGCTGATGTCACTGACATCAGCTAATGGGGATCCTAATAAAAATCCTTAAAAAAATCTAGTTGTCTTTGTTCCATCCAAAAGTGAGCTGTATTTCAATGTAGACATGCAGTACTATCAGTCACACATACAATATGCCCACAAGCTCAATAACTATCATTACTGCTATCGGGAAGAGCCAAGAGTGCGGCTACAATAAAATGTGACACGTGCGATATGTACTGTACGACATTCAAGAGTGGAGAGAGAAAGAAGAGGTGTGCGGCTATCTCCCAACCACTCCTGACACACGACAACAGGATCAGTTCCATCTTATGATATCACCCCTCATCCTCCTCCCTCACGACCTCGCATTCTCAAGCTGTCTGAATGCCGTGGCGCTCTTTCTCTCCTTCTCTACTGCCGCTCCCCCTTTCTTTCTCTCTCTCTCTCTCTCTGTCTCTCTCTCTCTCTCTTTTCCCCTCTCCCACGTTCGCCCGGCCAAAAAGGATACAGTCGGATTCAAAAGAAACTGCCAGGTACGATATCTCACAATAGGACAGCTTTCAGCCAGGGCTGATATATTCCAGGGCCCATTCCAACAGATGGGCTTTTTACTGGGACCGTTTGGAGTAAAATACCTCGCTCGAGGGTGCAGCATCTGTCCCATCACAAATTGGAAACCGTGCCCCAACCCCGCAACACCCCCCCTTTCCACTCTCCTCCCCATTCTGAAGCAGAGGAGCTCAGCACTTCATAACAAAGTGACTATTGTACAGCCTGCTGAAGAGTCAATACTGTCAAATAACTGTGCATCATAGGCCTACCGTACCATCAGATTAGGTGTCTTGATTCATTGATTCCAGATAAAACGACACTATAATTCTTACCAATATCTAAAGTATCAACAGATACAAATCCGATCAGATCCAACCTAGCTTTTCCCCCCCTCAGTCTGGCGCCGATCCTGAAATGACACTGTAAAATCTCATTTCCGTGGCAACTCGAGCCGCGTGGTGGACCACTCTGAGCCCCCATCACTCACTCCATGCTCAATAACCTTGGGTTCATATTTCTCTGTCGGGTGATTTAACACCTTACAAAATTACACTGCGCTTGAGCCGGCGTTGATGTTGATGTCTCCACTCCTCACTACTATCCTGTGTCCTGTCGGACTCGATGTGTTATCTATCATAGCCCGCGCCGACCTACGCCATGACTCATGAGTGCCGCCCAATCGACCATTCATCTCCATGGTAAATGTGTGCCAGGCAGGCCCCGGATGAGAGGAGAGGAGGGTGAAGTACGCTGCGGGATGAGAGCTCAGCCAGGTGAGTTACGACCGGGGAGGAGCTCATCTGAAGTTCTGCTAGGGAGCAGCCTCCTCCTGGGACGTTTACTGGGGTAAGATCAGCATATTACCTAGCAGCTGAGAGAAGCCATCTGTCTTTTTATGATCGGTTATCATTAAGAGAGACAATGGCAATAGGCTGTAATTACTGCGACATACAGCATTTGGTGCTAAACCTAAAGTGCATGATGCAAAACATAGCCAATCAGCAATTTCACATTCTTCTTTTGATTAGATAGAAGCCTAAAATCTCAAATAGCATAATCTGTTTGAACACACTATTGGAGAAGGGGGGAATCAATATTTGAACAGCCTCAGTCTGTGAATGTTAAGTAGCCTGGGATGTCGAAACTGGAACGTGTACATCTCTTTTCCAGGTCTAAATTATTAACAGTTATGTGGTTTTCATCAGGATCTTGGTGGGCAGAGAGTGAGAGAGCGGCCCCTCCAGCCCCCCAACCTTTTTGGCAACTCATGAAATATATATGAAGGGTAATACAGACTCCTCCCACCAGCTTGAAGATAGCAGCTCACAAAGCATATAAACTAGAATGGCCCTGTAAATGTGCTGTGCTTTCAGACACTCATCCCCAGTTCAGCATGTGGCAACTTTATCATGCAATTCATCTTTCTGGAAAACACTGATTTAAAGTACAAGATGTGCAATAAGGTCCCAAAAGTACTGTGTTTACTTCCACTAATCATCATTCAATCCATGCCCCACCTCTCTAGTAATGACTAGCATTCTGCATGTATCTGCTCCGGTTATTAATACACTGAGATGTGCAGGCGCCACAACACGCAGACACACACAAACACATGTTACATACTGTAAATGTATGTAATCATAAACAGTCATAACTCAACATGCAGAACATGAGCTCAGAACACTTCATTGGTATGCCGCTGGCTAGAGCCTACTGTCCGCGCGCTGGGCAGCACTGTCAAGACTGGACAGCATGGGGAGAGGTATGGCGAAAAGACACGAACAGTAATTGAACAGAATGTCATTATTACCACGGCACACCTTTACTACTAATGTGGGGATAAGAAGAGAAACCCAGTTTGTAATTATCATAATCTCAGTTTGCTTCAGCACAACCAATGCTGTAATCTCCCTTGACAAAGAGAAGATGATAACCCCTTTTTTTGTCCTTTACATGGTGACCAGCTCTTTGTCACGTTAACCACACATTTACTGTCACACAATGCGCAGACAAAGAAGTCCAGCTACACCCTCTCACTCAGAGACAGATACTGTAGAATATAATTCAATAATCCATTGCATGGTGGAAACTACTGGACATAATTGCACCGCCTGTATGAAATTTTGCTGAGCAAAGAACTACATTGGGCTGTTAAATTCAATTTTGCTGCTGGGATGAAATGACCACTGACAAGACTGAACAAAAGCAACCAAGCATTTCATTGAGAAAAAAAAGGGGAAATTGTTGCTATCCTAAAGCAAGACATAATGAATAGTGAATTACATGTCAACTCCAAAAAATATAAAAGTATTTTTGTTGCTATCCTAAAGCAAGACATAATGAATAGTGAATTACATGTCAACTCCAAAAAATATAAAAGTATTTTTGTTGCCCCTTTCCCTGTCAATTTTGATGAAGATATTGTAATGGATAAGACAGAGCCAGATAGAACTGTGAAAGGAGAGTAAGACAATTATAGCGGATGAATACCAAATAATTCAATCAGTGGAGCCGGACATGTCATGTCGGGGTGTGTATTGACTCTGACAGACTGGGGGGCTCATATTGACCCTGGGTACACAAAGTGCTGATGCATCAACTGTGTAAATTAGACTTTGCCGGACTCGTTCACCTTCAGCTGGAGGTGCCTTAGAGATGACCAGCTGGCCAGAATGCTTGAACAGCCAGACAGGATCTGTGCTGAATTCAAGATCTCAGAGCTTTGTAACACTAAAAGGCCATTTATGCAGATTCTGCGCGGGAGATTGAAATGGCAGCGGCCTCCATATCTTTATACCGTACAGTGGGCTGCTCTAGTTGGGAGTGTTTGAGGATGAATAACACACTGGTCTGGGGCTGCAATTAACTCCCATGATCACTCATGTATGTACTGTATGGGCAACGTCCCAGAACCCAGATGCCAGTCATTAAATAATTAACGTCCGGCCGAGATGAACTTTGATTTCATTGATCCGGGCGAGGCCTAGCAGAGGAGAATTGATGGGATCTCGATTGTGTTGTTGGACTCCCGACCAAGCGGTGGATCGTGGCGGAGTGGCTGGGGGATTTATTGAGCACGCTACAGCAGCGAGCAGAAAACATGCTTCTCTCGCCAGCATGACTAATATCATTAGAGAACAAAAGCGATAGTTTGTGTTAGGTTAATTTGTGTTCAGTCATGGTGATGGGCAGTGTAAACACCGTTCGTTAACGATTACAGTCGGAACACAGCGCTGCCATTTCCGACGCGAAACATACAAACCTTTCAGGCAATTAATAACACAATTAGGGCTGTGCGGCTTTCTGCGGACCGCGATGAGACCGCGTTCACAGTCTGTTTCCCCTTTGTTCTCAGAGGCAGAGCCAAGTGAAGCTGGAAGCGTGCCTGCATTCCCAGGGGCTGCTTGCTCGTGACATCATCAGTGGGGGACTGATCATGACAGACTCTTTAATTCCAGTCCCTCCCGGTGTTCAAAGGCACAGCCAAGAACCACGCAGGAGAGAAGACACAGAGAAGGTAAACAGGTGAGGGGGAAGAGGGTGGGGGGGAGGGGGGGTAGAAAGAGGGTTTGGGGGGGTTATGAATCCCGTGCTACTGCAGCCTAACTGCCCCAGCCTGTGTGAGGCAGGTGGTGCCAGCCTCAGGGGTTGGACCTTCTTCCACACGATTGTACTTAGGACACCCTCCCGTATGACTATGGTGAGCACACAGGATCCGCACACACACGCACACACACACGCACACGCATGCACACGCACACACACACGCACACACACACGCATGCACACACACACACACACTCGTACGCACACACAGACGTACACACACACACACACACACACACACAAACGTGCACACACGCGCAGGAACAGAGGAGAGGCGGGGGAAGAGTGGGGATGGAGTCACAGGGAGAGAGAGAGAGAGTGAGAGCAGGAGGGCAGGGCACCATGCTTTCCGAAAGCTGTCCCTGTTTGGGTAAATTGCCTTGCCTGGTGATGTGCCATCTCCTCCGCAGGGCGAGAGAGGGATGAGAAGGAGAGAGGGAGAGAGGGAGAGTGAGAGGGAGGGGCGCTGGTCTGGGTACTGTACCTCCATCAAAGACCCTTTATTTTTCCTGCACTCTCTCTCTCTCTCTTTGTGTGTGAGGGAGTGTCAACTCGAGAGTAGGCCGTCTGCATGTCAGGAGGCTACAGTGACGTGCTGTAAGACATCCCCCTGACAGAAACAGTGAGTGCTGTTTCAAATCTTGCATAGCATTAGATTTCCTCACAGCCCCCCACGGCCCTCGGGGGCCCTTTATGTCACAGGTGAGTGACACCGGCGTCCCCGCGCTGTACGGCGTGCACAGAGGTCAGTACACAGGAACGGCTATTAGTGCAACAATATGCCGGCTTATTATTCTAATTCCAGCCACCGTGTCAAGCCCCCAGCCTGGATCCTTTAATCTTCTCTGTGCTTGGCCTGAGGGCACAAAGGCTGACCTTCGACCCCCCGGGACACTCCTCCACTCGTCTATTGCCGTGCTGTCACAATCCCTCGCTCAGAGTCTCGCCTGCCCTCTCTGGCCCTCTCTCCCCAGAGTGGGTGTAATTTCATTAGGGGAGTCGGGGCCCAGACCAGGCCTGCATGTCTAAACACCGTCCTTTCCATAATCCTGACCTTGGGCGCTAATAATGACCTGCAACTAAGGGGCCTCCTCTCCTCTGTCACCCCCTCCACTTTAATAATGGAATATTCTCTCCACTAACAGCACTAAATTCTAAGAACTCAGACTACTCTGTGGAAACAACAGCTCTCAGCATCTTTCTGGGAGAGCTTATTAGATACTTAATTATAGCGTTTTATTTAAAATAAATGTATTTTTCCTGAAACTAATTTGGTCAAGGCTACAGAGTTGCTTTATCCACTCAAATAAGAAACCCATTCCCCCCTCGCTTCAATGGTAGAAATGGTACCAGTGTACAGTTGGACTCTACGGACAACTAAAAGGTGTTGAATAACACATAGCAGTGCCACTGACAAACGCTCCATGGCTGTAGATGTTGTTACTCAAGTCATCAATCAAGACCAGTCAGTCTGGGCTGAGAAAGGAGCCATCATGAACGTGGTGAGGTTGTCTGCGAGTCTGATGGAGAGAACTCTCTCACTCTCTCTCTCTCTCTCTCTCTCTCTCTTTCTCTCTCTCTCTGTCAAAGACAAGTGAAAGGAAAATACGGGTGTGGCCCTGTTTGTTTAAAGATAATTTACACCTAATTCAATCACGAAGGGTTGGAGGTCGCCATCCTAATCTGATCGGGGAATATTCACCCGGCTTGATAATTGCTTTAGCACTCAACCTGTAGTTGTAATTACATCAGTAGGTTAATATCAGCGTTGGGCTTCTGCCGAGTGGGTGAGCCTAGCTGTTAAGTCACGCTGATTGAGTTAGAGGCTATCGTTTTTCAGCAGATTCGGCTGCAATTCGGAGCCTCTAAATGGGGGGTTCACAGAGTCCCCGAGGAAATCTGTCCCAGAGCAGACATGAAAAACAAGTGACAGTGGAATCAAACACCGCATCAAAATAAAACATTCGTCATCTAACATCCACCCAAGCACTGGAGCGGTTCAAATAAAATGGTACAATGATTGAAGATTCACCCAAAGGGATCGGCTTCTGTGCAGAAGGCAGTACAAACAGGCTTTAGAAATGCCAGTGAATGAATCAGTAATCACAGGCTTACTCTAAAGGTTTAGCATGCATTCTGTCGTTTCAATGATTCAGACAGTGATCTGCTCTCCCTTTCTAGACTTGTAAGTAGAGCTGTATTACAACTATGAGGAATGACGGATGACGCTCTCATGAAAAAGCCTTTAATATCTGTTCCAACTCTGCATGCGCCCCACATATTCATCAGCATTGAATAATGCTCAGTGAAGAGCTGATTGATTAGGGCAGGAGAGACCAGTGGGCGGTAGTTGGGTGATCAGTCAACACAGGGTAATCGTTACAAATGGAATTCCCCTGGATGAGAGGGTGAGAGGAGGATGGACTACCAGCGTTGAACTCAGAAACACTGAGAGAACTGTGACCGCTGATTCAGACCGAAGACTCAGACTGTAGTGTTCACTCCGAGCCTCTGTCTTTGTGCTTTGTATTTACATGCCGTTTTTCTCCATACTCCCAAAGACAAACGCGGGAGCTATGCCAGCGCAGCCTGCCGGCATCGGGGTGCCTTCCAGACCTACACCATACCTACACCAGACCTACACCAGACCTACACCAGAACTACACCAGACCTACACCAGACCTACACCAGAACTACACCAGACCTACACCAGAACTACACCAGACCTACACCAGACCTACACCATACCTACACCAGACCTACACCGGACCTACACCAGAACTACACCAGACCTACACCAGACCTACACCAGAACTACACCAGACCTACACCAGAACTACACCAGACCTACACCAGACCTACACCAGACCTACACCAGACCTCTTTTGTCATATTGTATTTTTGTTGCTATGGACAGGTTGACTGTAGAAATGAATTGCCCTTCTGGGACTAATAAAGTATTCTGAATCTGAATCTGAGTACTGAGTACTCTGCCGAGTTTGGGAAGAATCGTGCATCAAACACACCACAAATCCTTCTCCTGGATCTGTGAGTTTGCTTGATGTTTGACGCAAGAGTGTGGTGTGGGGAAGCACGATATATCTGCAATCATATCGGTATCGGACGATGTTTGTCACTTTTTAATATATCGGTATCGGTCCGATGTGCAAAACAGGGCCGATGTGAACGGACGATTATTATTTCTGTCTAGCTGCTGTTGCGTGTGTAGTTTTTGAGAGGAAACAATGTGGTGAATCTATGATTTATCGGCTTTTCCAAATGTTTTAGAGATAGAGACAGTGTTTCCATGTGTTTTTTCAGTATGTACCGTATAACATTTGATTATCATATAAACTTGTTTTTATACAGAACATATCGACATCGGTAAATATCGGTTATTGGCCGTAGCAGCAATGTTAATATCTGGTAACGGACAAAATGTTCATATCGGTGCATCCCTAGTGTGGTGTGATGTCACTAATCCAAGTCGTCTACATAGACGCACCAATGGCGTCCTGTTGATATGGCTGCGATCTGAGTGATAGGAACCAGGGAGACTTGTAAGCACTGCTGAGAGTGGGCTAACCGGCTGAGTGCAGGCATGATAGCACACCATGTGTATTTTCAATTGTGTTGTGTTTGCAAGGGTGGTCCAGTATGAAAACGTACATGGCAGTGGTCAATTGATAGTGGAGATATTCATCCTTCCCTACTGATAATACTGTACAGTACAGCATTCAGCAGACGACTGTGCCATTTACTGTACACATCTGTACCACTCTGCTCATTCACACATGGGAGAGATGCACTTTTCATTTGAATAAAGGAATGTTATCCTGTCAAATGGACTGGAACAGCAACATGCAGTATGAGAATTGAAACATGGTACTGTACACGCACACACACACACACACACACACACACATACACATGCATGCCCCATAGACAGAAGGGAAGGTGTTAGGAGGAAGACACGGAGAGTGTGGAGCAGACTGGGACAGTATGTTCTCTTATCTTCTTTCAATCTGACAGGCTGTCAGAGCTCTCCCCTACCCCATACAGTGAGGGGAGAGTTTTTTCGAAGGACTAGGATGGCGAGTAGTGTGTCTGTGCACGAAACGACACATCACATCCACGCCTGTATCTGTGTGCAGGTGTCTGTGTCTGAATTTTTTCACATCATCACCATCGAGGTTGGTTTAAGGGTTGTTAACACTGATAAACCATTGCACACTTACATCCGACCCACTGCCTAGAAATCCAACTGAATACACAAAACGAACATTGAACCAACATGCAGACATGTTTGCGTGTTCCAGAACGGTTTGTCTTTGAGATCCCCGTGGTTGTGATAATGCCACCCTATTTATCAAAGCGTTTGGAGGTTTTATGGTGATGTGATTTATATGGACTCGTGGCATGTTAATGATGCCAGCCAGCCTCGTCTGCCATCCATATTCATGAACAACTGTGTTTGAGGAGAAGGGGGAGAGGGGGAGGAAAAGGATGGGAAATGTGCCAGACGTCCGCCAAAACTCTCCCAGGCACAAAGTCTGGAGAGTGAAGAGTTCACCTGCCGGAGGGCTCAGGCCCACCTGTACAGTACAGCCCAACCCAGGCTGGCTCGGAGCGAGGAGACGCATGGCTAGACAGGAACAAAGGAAAACACGCTGGCTTCTGGACATCTGATAAATTTCTCATTCGGTACTCCCTGCCATGCTGACTCGCACAGTGGTTGGGCAGAGTGTAGCGCGCCAGACTGCCAGACACAGCAGGACCGGGAGGCGTCCTGGTCCGAGGGTCGTGTGGATTACGAGAGGGAGTGAAATCTCAGCTCTGCTCCCCTAATCCCGGCGCAGTGGTACGGCCCACCACGCTGCCGAGCCAAGCTGTGAGGAGAAGGCGATGCATCTGGCAGTAAACGGCTTTTGGACAATGAGTCCAATGGCCGATGTCGTCAACGAGCCCAAAAGATGTACGGTAGTAGATTGAAGGACATCTCATCTGTATGGTAGTGAATTGAAGGACATCTCATCTGTATGGTAGTGAATTGAAGGACATCGCAGCTGTATAGTAGCTGATTGATGGACATCTCAGCTGTATCGTAGCAGATTGAAGGACATCTCCCAACTGTGGCGTTTTGGCAACATATTAGTGATGATTGGAACAACAGGGAATGTTACACTCAATCAACATGGCACGAGGATCCGCAACAAGAGTCCATGGATCTGTTGGGCGGCAGGTTCAATCCTACAATGAGAGTTTGGCGTTATCTCTACACGTGCAATAGGCAGAGGAAAATATACATGCATTAGATTACAAAATAATACAAGTTGAACTACTGGTAACATACGTCAATTTCAGATACTGAATGAGCAGCAGTGGTACATTCAAGGCACACATACCAATGAGGGATCTGCTCTTAATTTAACCCTTCATTCCTTAGCCTCCATTTCAATGGAGGAGCGAGCCAGGGCTTTGACTCCTATTAGCCATCATGGCCTAATCAATGAACTGTGCCCCCAAAACAGCTGACAGCTAATTACCCGGGCGGCTCTCTGGGTGACGTGCCATTCAGGTAAGTAACATTAATTAAGAGCGAGAAGAAATATCTGTTTAAGGTCCCCAGTAGTATAAGGCACATGGCCGTCCAGAATGAATTGTGTGCAGGATCCTGGGCGAAGCCTAATTTGCTCCTGAGCAAATCAATACAGCCATTTAATCTGGGTTGCTATGGAAAAACATACTAAAAACACAATGAACATTTCCTTGGGGAATTTGACACTGGGACTTGTTCTCTTGCTCTTTTGAAATATTTGCTGCAGTTTTTTGTAAGTAGCAGTGTGTAGTCAAGGACATCTGTGTTGTTCCCTTCTCAGAAGAATGTCTTCAGGACCAAAGGACCTGTACTATTCTTTCATTTCATTATAGAGTCAACAATGGGCTATGGAGCACTCAGACCACAGTCAGCATGAATCCCTTTGATATATAACACACGCACGCACGCACACACACACACACGCACACACACACACACACACACACACACACACACACACTCACACACACACACACACACACACGCACACACCACAAGTCATGTCACAAGTTCTACACACCTGGCTTAAGCAAGAAAATGTCCACCAGGAATTTTCGTTAGCCTTCTTTGAAATGTCACACTAAATAACACCTCAATTCAGAAACCTCTTTTACAAAAAGATGGGAAGTCAGTTCCAGTACATAGGAAATGGCACAATTAGCTGTGGTTTCACTATGACGGCTCATTCAGTCCTCATCATGCACTGCCAGGCTGAATGGAGCATTCTCTGGCAGGGATCATAAAAGCACTCCCCCTTTTATGTTCCCTCTGATTTCTAAGCCCCTGGGATTTTAAATTTAATCAGATACAGTAAGCCTTCATTGGGCTGAAGTATAGGAAAATAATTAGCACGCTCTCGATATCAAAGCCACCCATTGATCTTTTGATATCCACAGGTCTTTGTAGAACACATAGATGTGGCCGATATAGAGTCAGTCTCCGGGGGAGGCTGGTCAGTGTTCTTCACTGTCCATCAGGAAGAGACATCTGCGGTGAATGTGAATGTCCGGCTCACGCTGGGGAGAAACACGAGCGCTGGAGATGAGAAGGACGGACAGGTTCTCTGAACTGCACGGCAGGCAGATAATAAGATAATCGCCACTACGCCAGAGTGAGATTACGTGTCAATTCGAATCACTGGCGAGAGCTGAACCGGGAGAGAGAGCCGAACTCTTCCAACCTCAGCCCCCCCCCCCCCCCCCACCTCCCCCCTCCCTCCCAGTGTGTAGGTGCTCAGGTTTCCTCCTCTCCACACATTAGCAGGCTGGTGTGAGGGGACTGGATGTGTGTCTCCCACAGGTCAGAAGGGCCAGGCTCTAATGAGAAGTCAGACTGGATGAAAGCAGGGCTAGGTGGGAGAGCGATGGGCCTGTTGACACGAGAGTAGGGGGGCTGGGAGGCTTCATTTATAAGCTGCAGACTGGGAGGGTGGCGGGGAGTGGGGCGGGGCAGGCAGGGGGGGTCATGGTGTTTAAATGTGAGCACATGAGGGGTGTGTGTGAGAATTCGGTCTCCTCGTGGCCCCTGGACAACTTCAAAGTTCTGCTCTGACACGGACAAGGCTTGCCTGTTGTTCTGCATCTGTTAGCGCTCCGCGGCGTTATTTTCTGCACATACTGTATGTCTCAACGGCAGTGAGCTTCTCATTATTGCTAATAGGCTGTTCGCGCTGACTGTGAGATTTCAAACAGACTGTACTTCAACCAGGCAGAAGTCACCGAATTGAAGACGTCGTCGTCGTCAACCGGGTTCTTTGTGGTCCGACAGCCTCGGCCAGCCAGATAGCGGGCGTGGGGTAGGATTGATCCGGCCTATCATGGCAACAAAGAACCCATTTATTCTCCACCTTCCTTGGCTGTGGATGAATAGTGATGTTGAGAGAGAGGGGAGATCGTACTAGCCTGCCAGCCAATTCAAATAAGCAAACAGCAGGACACAGACCGCCTGCCAGACAGCCCCAACGTCAAGGCAACTGTTGCCAGGGCACAGACCAGCCAGCCTTCGTTTGATCAGCGTGCGGTCTAGGATGCGACGGTTCCGGGATGAGGAGTCGGAGAGGGGAGTGGGGGTGGCGGGGTTGCGGGCGGGGGGGGGGGGGGTGTCATTAAATGTTGCACAATTAACCTCTTCACATGTCCGTATTCTAGTTCAGACATCAAAACCGATGACGTGACAGGATCCTGTCACCCGCACGCGCCAATCAAGCCCTAATCTCCCAGACGAGAGGGAGGAAAAACACAAAGGCAGTGTTTGGGCTGTCACCGCCGAGGTGTCATTTACAGCGTCTGAGACACGCCGTGAAGATGCTCGTCGTCTGGTCGGTGACAATGAAAGGGCCCCCTCGCTGAGGAAATGGAGGTGCCTGAGGAGACAAAAAGAACCATCCTAACAGCATCATCATCATCATACAGTACGGGTGCAAATGGAAAAAGCCGGCATAATCTAAACGTGTGAGAGAGTTACAGACACTAATGTGAGAAGGGAGGGGGAGTTATCCACCAGTTGGGCACCTGACAAAATATACGGCTGCCGTTGATGCTATGATGCATAGAGCCATTAAAGATGCATTAGAATGATACATCTACTGTCTGCACTGTGGACCGCCTAAAATGTGTGGCTACTGGCTTGGTTGGCTTCTTTCTTTACCACCATACCTCTGTAATGATAACTACATCACCTCTAAAGGAGAAGTTTAGGCTCATTTCTTCGCCCCACTGTCATGCATCATGTCAGATTGTTTGTCAAAGCCTTCATTGTGGCAATAGATACAATACTAGATACAGTAGATACAATAGTACACGTAGGTACAATATATACCATAGATACAGTAGATACAATAGATACAGTAGATAGATACCGTAAATACAATACCTACAATAGTAGATACAATAGCTACAGTAGATACAAAAGATACAATAGATACAGTAGATCTAGGAACAATAGTAGATACAATAGATACAGTAGATACATAGATACAATAGTAGATATAGTAGGTACAGTAGATACAATAGATACAGTAGATACAATAGATACAGTAGATACAGTAGATACAATAGACATAATAGTTGATACAGTAGATACAATAGATACAGTACAGTAGTTACAATAGTAGATACAGTAGATACAATAGATACAGTACAGTAGTTACAATAGTAGATACAGTAGATACAATAGATACAATATTAGATACAGTAGATACAATAGATACAATAGATACAGTAGTTACAATAGTATATACAGCAGATACAATAGATGCAGTAGATACACTAGATACAATTGTAGATACAGTAGATACTGTACAATAGTAGGTACAGTAGATACAATAGATACCATAGATACAGTAGATACAATAGAACAAAGTAGATACAATAGATACAGTAGATACAATAGATACCATGCACACAGTAGATACAATAGATATAATCGTAGATACAGTAGATACAATAGATACAGTAGATGCAATAGATACAGTACAGTAGTTACAATAGTAGATACAGTAGATACAATAGATACAGTAGATACAGTAGACACAATAGATATATCTACTATCAAGTTGCTATTGAAAGAAATCAAGTTCCAGTCACTTTGGGAACGCTCTACACTACATCTCTGGGCTCTGTCATTCGCTCGCATGGCTTCTCCTATCACTGCTAGATGACACCCCAACTGGTCCTGTCATTTCCCCCTTCTGATACACAAGTGGAGACACGCATAGCTGGGTGCTTGGCTGACATCTCGGAGTGGATGACGACACATCACCTCAAGCTCAATCTGGACAAGACTGAGCTGCTGTTCCTCCCGGAGAAGGGCTGCCCGCACTGGAACCTGGCCATCACCACCGACTCGCACTGCGAGGAATCTGGGTGTGACCCTGAATGACCAACTGTCGTTCTCTGCACATATCACATCTGTCACACGCTCCTGCTGATTCATGCTCTACAACATCAGGAGGATTTGCCCTTTCCTCACTGATGAAATGGCGCAGGTGCTCGTCTGGGCCCTGCTCATCTCCCGCCTGGACTACTGCAACTCCCTCCTTGCTGGGGCCCCGGTGTCAGCCATTAAACCCCTGAAACTTGTCCAGAAAGCTGCTGCTCGCCTGGTGTTCAACCACCCCAAGTTCTCCCACTCAACTTCCCTTCCTAGTTCCCTACACTAGCTCCCTGTAGCGGCCCGCATCCAGTTTAAAACTCTGGCGCTAGCCTACAGGGCAATGAAAGGAGCAGCCTCCTCCTACCTCCAGGCCATGGTCAAACCCTATACCCCCTCCCGACCGCTACGCTCTGCTACCTCGGGGCGACTGGCTGCCCCGTCACTCCCAAGCCCCTGCGGTGGATCAACACAGACACGGCTCTTCTCTGTCCTGGCCCCACAGTGGTGGAACGAACTGCCCACTGACATCAGGACAGCAGAGTCACTGCCCATCTTTGGTCGCAGGCTCAAAACGAATCTCTTCAAGAAGTACTACAACGATCCTTCCTCTTAAGCACCTATTGTATTTGAGATTTGACTATTCTTGCACTTTGCCTTCAGCACTAGATTATGCTCTTAGTCACTTATTTTAGAAAGGAGATGCACTTGTGAGTTCTGGCAAGTAGTAGTACTTTCCTACATTAAATGCAATTATTGTTAGTCGCTTTGGATAAAAGCGTCTGCTAAATGACTGTAATTTAATGTAAATGTAATAGGGAGGGAGGTTTTCAAATCCCCATGCCATTACGAAATATGTCACTAGACAATGTGGGAAAACAGGCATTCACCTGAGTCGTGGAATAGCCCTACATTTTGCCCATATTCAAATCTGACATTCTGAATTTGAGAATATTACTCAACAAACTCAAATTATTTTGTGAGAAAGTCCATTTAGAACACATTGTTCTGTTCTCCAGTCGAAGACAACAAAGAGAAAATCATTGTTGAAATCTCTCTGGCGAGGCTGTCTGTCTGACAGCGTTCTGGAGAGGCTGTCTGAGAAACTTTCTCACCTCTGAAGGCTTTGTCTGAGCAAACAAGCGATTCATCATGGATTGAGTCAGCAGATTGACCTGCCTGAGAAGGTACAGTACTGAATGCTGAGAAAGCAATCAATGCCCTGCAAAATCAAATGTCTCTCTCCAACAAAATGCAACAAAGGGTTCACCCTGGTGTAGAGACACAGTAGAGCCAAATGCACTCAATTCTGCTCTCGCCAAATGAGAAATCCAATTCATCCTACCTGCTTCTATAATGAAGGAGTGCAACCACATGACCCTGTGCTTTTCAGCAAGCTACTGTGCTGCCATGCAATGCTCATGGAATTTAAAGAATTGTTGAGCATCAAAATGGGCAAGGGGAATAGTAAATGAGTGCACCAGCAACTTGAGAAATTGTCAATGTGGTCAGTATAACTGAATAAGATTTCTTACTTCAAAAGGAGCTCTGAGAAAGGAATAAATTCATGCTGCCATCGAATGTAATCAGATGAGCCCGAATGATCCATTTCCAATGTGATAATCTCAATAACCTCATACTTTATGTATGTACGGTATGGCTACTCCAAACGTGTGAAAAGTGAAAAGTTTTCATTTTGAAGGTTCTTTCACTTTTATTTCAAGTTCAGCTACTAATAGCCTATAAATAGGCCAAAGGTCCACAGCTGTTGATGAAATCTCCAGGAGTCATTGGCACAGAGAGCTAATCCACAAGGAATTCTCCACATCGCTTATAAGATCTATAGATAAACATGAGGACTGAGCCAGATAAGCCAGTTCAACATGTCTGAAACTAATGCACCGGCATCACTCACAGCCTCTCTCAACAAATCCATCTGACCTTCAATAACTATCCATCCTCTGTCTGTCCCCCTCTGCTCCACCCCTCCCTACAGCACACATCTATTGGTCTTTGGGTCTCTGTCTCTGTGTTCCTCCCACCAATCCCCACACTGAACCCAGGGGGCCCGATGGCCTGTGGACAGCAGTCAGCACAGAGGGACAACAAAGCATGTGCCCTCAGAGCTAGTCACTCGCCCCCGCGTCCTTGGGCCCCTTTCCGGCTCACTGGAGTGGGAGGAACGAGGGAGCCACGCTGTATCCCTGGATCTGCTGCCCACCAGATGGTGACTGCTGGGGGCCAGCTTAAGGCCCTGCCTGGTGGTCAATGAAACTTTATTGGGGAGGGGGCCGTCCAATATGAATAAATGTCTTCAGACAGAGTAATTAAAAGGGGTCTCTTTTCATTACTCCAGCCCATCTGTTTAAGAGCAGGACCTGATGGAATTGCTCACCAGTCAAATTCACAGTGCAATAACCTGGAGTAGCTCCAGTGCTTCAGTCCTTGTCCAATATAATTATTTAGGTTCTTCCACTACAGGACTAATGAGATTTGTTTACAGCAACTGGTCTTTGGGGTGTGATCAGGTCTTTAACAGGGCCAGTACCTACAAACCAAAGCACTGACAGGACAAGAGGGGCATTATCTTGATTTCTTCTGGGGTATAGTGCAGCTTTAATCATGTAATCAGGCCTATTACACACACCACATTGTTAGTTAAGCACTTAATGTGTTGCTTTTTTAAACAGTGAATATTCGTGACACTAATGCTAAGATTAAATTTATTGACCAATCACATCAGTATTCTCGTGGCTTTTCGAGCACTGTGTCTGAAGAGCGCCATTATGTAAATCTCTTCTTATCTACAAACAATCTGGACACAAGGACAAAGAAACCATTGAACAAAACAAACTGGGAATGCAGCAGAGACAATGATTCTCCTCATCAACATTTTGATAAGGTCAGAGCGTCCTGTGGTAGCGTACCAAGTTTAATTCCTGCCTGCTACACTGACCAGCATTCTGGGAGTCCATTTGGGCGGACACTTAGATAACACAGCAGCTAACAGATGCTAATATCCGCTAAAATCGTAATAGATAGATATCATTTATACTTAAGGGTTAAAATGAAGCAATCTACTGTCCAGGTCCGTCCTAGAGAGCTGGCCGGAGGTCAGAGTGAGAGGACAAAGGAGTGTGGCGGGGCGCTCTAGTCTGCTGCCAGCTCACTGTCAGATGAGATCAAAGCTGGCCCACGTGTATCTCCATTACCTCAGCTCTGAACTCCTGGAGGTGGACGTGCCAGCTTTCCAAAGCTCCTGAGTCAACTCGCTCCAGGCCCAGTCAACCACTGACCCATGTCCAGGCAGCCCCCCTGTCCCCCTCCAAACAGGAACAGGTGGAGAAGGGCTGGAGGGAAGCTGGGGGGGCGTGGGGGGGGGGGGGGGGTGGGGGGGAGGGATTTGTTTTCATGAGGCTACAAGATGTTTCATTTTGTAATCAGTGGCAGTATGACAGTATATTACTCCTAATATCTCATATCATAATGTCATGCCACACAGGCCTGCTTCAGCCCCTTACCTCATTTGGCTCTGCTGCCAGCGAAATGACATAAACAAGGTTAAGTCGTAATATGCGATAGATCACTTCAGCTGTCGCCAAAAGACAATTAATTCCCTTCCACATAATGAATTGGTCGGGTTTAACTTGATGCTTGAAATGTCAGCTATCTGAGCTCCAGGCCAGAGCCTCAGACCTGTCCACCTACAGTAGCTATAACGGAAGAGTCCTACTGTTAACTACTACTACTAATATTATAAATCCTGTGGGACCCCTAGATCCTAAAGGGGTAGTGTTCTATTTTTGGACATTTAGCCATATTTGTGTTCTGTCTACAATGAACCTGAAACATAGGCCCAGTCCCAATGTCCCCCCTAAACCCTCAAGCCCTGAGCCCTCACAGACTTATTGACGTCACCTGGTAAAGTGGTTGAGTGCGAGAGGCTGCAAGGGCTCGAATCGGTATAAAAAGGAATGGGACAGCACTTGTGACATCACATTACGTTGACGTGAAAACATATTTCTTACTATTGTGGGTGTGGGGCTTTTTATTAATTTGTCAATTTTACATGTTTTTCTTGTAGGCCTTCATGTAAATTAATTTTGAGCTGACGAACTACATTACTGCCTGTGATTCTTGTTTGTGATGAATCCTAAAGTATTTACTTAAGAATGATAATACACGTTCCTGCACCTCACAACTCTTTCCATATTCATGTTGGAAATCTCAATTCAAAGAACACTGCACCGAAATGGGTGATTAATGTCATACTGCTTTTAACTGGGAAATCATATGATTTAGAGCAACAGAAATCGATGTAATTTATAACCATAGCCTACATATTTTTACACAAATCACATTATACAAACCCATGGGGTTAATAACCCATACTTAAAAATAATGAAACCAAAATAATTATAAGGCTACTTGTGCAGATAAGCAAGTCCAGCTGAAAACATGAAAACATTTTGTTTTGTAACGTGAACATTAGGGTTGGTTGATCTGTCCGTGCTTGTTTATTGGCTGTTCTTCAGGTGACCCCGTGTTTCACGTCACAACGATATGAACTGTGGGTAATTCCCTTAGGCGAAGTCTGCAGAAGTGCAGACTTACGGTAAGGGGGCATAAAGGGCTCAAAATGTCTGCCAGAGAGCCCTCACGCACTTGCCGATTTGACATTGGGACACCCCTAAGCCCTCGCGGACTTCGCGGGAGCGCGCCCTTAAATCTGCGAGTCTGCAAGGGTGGACATTGGGACTGGGCCATAGAGACCATAATTTCTGTAATCCAGTATTAAGAATGCTACAGTTTTTATGCAGGCTCTCACTGGGCTACAATGGAAGTCAATGGGGTATATGAATGTGTTGGAAAAACTATAATAAATGTGCTTTTCCAAGACAGGAAGCACAGGGTGTCATCTCATCAGTCTCAGTATTCTCTCCTGTGAAATGTATTGCAATCTGAATATTTTTACATGTTTGGCATGACTTGAACATAAGCATTCCCCTGGCGCTTGTTTTCACTACTCCCACGGAGGACTACAGTATGTTCAAGTCATGCCAAACACCTAAAATATTCGGATTGCAATACATTTCACAGGAGAGCATACTGAGATTAGGAAGATAACCCCCTGTGCTTCCGATCTTGGAAAATCACATTTATCATAGTTTTTCCAACACATTTACATTATGCACCATTGACTTCCATTGTAGCCCAGTGAGAGCCTGCATAAAAACTGCAGCTAGCTCAATACTGGAACGATCAGTGAAGTTATGGTCTCTATGTTTCAGGTGCATGGTAGACAGACCACAAATACGGCTAAATGTCCAAAATAGCTCACTACCCCTTAAAAGCTCCCTTCCTCAATAACTAACTAACTCCTCATTAATGCGATCTCCTTTTGGGGGGATGTCAATAGGTACGAGCCCCCTGAAGCTGAAGGGGTGGGGGGGCATGTGTGAGCCTCACATATCCCCCTCACTCCCCCCTTTGATGATTCAAGGACTTTTTCCCCACACCAGCTTGCTTTAATTTTTAATTACTGGGAATAAGTGGCAACATTTGGTCAGGTTTATTACTGTTCTTGAGAGACAGAGAGAGAGATAGAGAGAGAGAGAGAGAGAGAGAGAGAGAGAGATAGAGAGAGAGAGAGAGAGAGAGCTTGGTTTAAACAGTGCAATCTGTGCGATTGCAGAGCTGCAAATCCAAATTTGAGCTGCCACTACCACTAACAGCGCATAGGGGAGTCCCAGGTAGCCCGTCACCGCGCCGCGCCTCATAAATCCTGTTTTTCCATCTGTATAGACAATGGATCGAGTGAACATCCTGTCTTATTATACAAGTGAAATGGCTATGATGAACCCTATAGAATGTAACTCAGCAAATACTGTAGAATCGAACTTAGAAGTTAAAAGATCTCTTCAAAGCACCACAGGCTATTCAGAGAGAGGGAGAGTGAGAGAGAGAGAGAGAGAGAGAGAGAGAAAGAGATCAAAGGTAGTGTTGAAATGAAAGGATGGGGAAACGGGTACACAGACGCCGCAAAGAGAGAATCTGAAATAGGATGTGACTTGTTCGACGGAGGCAGAGGAAGAACAAACGCCTCAACTCGTGACTTTTCCCTGAACTCATCTCTATTCTCATACCATCCGGCTCTGACTGTTCATGGGAGGAGGCCCCCGAGGCAAAGAGACCAGGGGAGGACGGGGCCTGAGAGCCCATCGACCCCACCCCCCCACCTCCCCCCCCCCTCCCCCTGCAGCCATCAGAACTCAGCAGCAGTCCTTGACCAACTGTCTCCGCAAACTCTGAGCACTGGAGGACAGTCAGAGCTGTCAAAACTCTGACAAAAGTGACTTGTCGCAAGAGACACTCACTGTCTGCCGACCAGACACAGGCCTGGA
The DNA here is from genome assembly GCF_949987555.1 of Borostomias antarcticus. NCBI lineage: Eukaryota > Metazoa > Chordata > Actinopteri > Stomiiformes > Stomiidae > Borostomias > Borostomias antarcticus. The sequence continues at coordinate 6,916,163 of NC_140238.1, read as the reverse complement.
GGGTGAAAGAGAACCATAGTAGGCTAGCCTGCTATGGAAGACGTGTTAACATTTCCTTATGTCTCAAATGTGCCACGCCTCGCCGTCCTGGACTGCTATGTCCACCCGTGGATTTGATTAGAAGCAAAGCAGCCTGCTGCTCCTGCCAGCCAGCCGATTCATCCTTCTATGCTTTTAAACATATTAAACTAACAGGGCAGGACAGTATCGCTCAGCATGGTGTAAGTCCACCTCATCATATCCACTCACCTATATTATCCACTTACCTATATTACACACCTAGTTCCTGATCTGAGTAGAAAACATTTGATCGTCCTTGCTTTCAGCATTGCATCTCTTACATAACTGTAAATTGTATAAGACGATTTCATGTCAAACAAGAAAGTTAGGCCTACTCCATACATTAAAATGAGGCTTAATCCTAAACTAACCTCCTAAATCTTGCCAGCCCGATGAAATAAAAAAAATGAGTGAAATGAACTGGGAATGGATACTGTAGCCATCTATCTAGCCTTGGTCAGTGATTTATTCACTCAAATAGTTGTGGTTTCATAAATATAACATGCCAACTATCCATTCAATGCTCACCGCTCACATTGCATCCACTCACACTTGACTGGAGGCCAATCTTCTCCAGTGAATGCCCAAGCAATATGATATAGGCTAGTGTGGAAGCCACCGGTAAAGTAAAACTGGGCAAAATGTCAATCTTGATATAAAAAGCCCACAGGCCTGTTTGATGCCAACTTTAGGTTAATATAATCACATGAATGGCTTGATAAGATCTTCACCAGCCATGCTGTTTTTCAATCTGGTGTGATTTAATATTAAGTACAGTACTCACAGGCCTGGGACATGAAGGTCAAAGAAGCTAAAACAAATATATAAGTAAAAAGTTGCAGAAGGCTAATTTTGTTTGGGTATTGTGAAAAGGCTTTCACTTGAGACATAAAAGATTCAGTCGGTGATAAGAAGAAACATCTTTTATTCACAGGTAAAAGTTAACACGAGCTGCCATATTATACATTTATATACAGGGTCCGAAAATCCTATACAAAACCAAGGACATTAGAAAATATGGGTTCAGATATGAAATATGACCTTAATACATCCATTTCTTGAAAAAGGGTCAGTTTGGTACTAGTCATTAAATTCATGAGCCTAACCCCACATTAAGTGGGAGCCAAGGTTAATATAAAAAAAATCAAAAAATGGTGTAGAAATCATTCTTAAAAATGATTACGAAAATCTCATGCAGCATCTTCAGAAGGGGCCTGAGAGAATATCTTTGTAAAGGAAAGAAAGCATAATTACTATTACCAGAGTTATATAAATCAAACACATCAAAATACAACAAAAGTCCAATCAGTTTCTTACTCTAGATAACCAAATCACTAAACCACCTTTGTTCTCATTGTTTGCGAGAGAACCGACTCAAACGCCACCCCATTCTGGCAGCATGATTGACCTTATTGGGGCTGTGTTTGCTTCACCGCATCAACCCACAGGAAACTATTTCTATAACCCATGGTGTGGGAGTCTGCGACAGGAGCCGTCTATCAATGTGAAGAAAAACAGAGAAAAGTAACATGTTGTTGGACTCGAACCAAAACATACAATAGAGCTTAAGTCGTACTGCAAACTGTCTGTGCTGATTTATTCAGTGCTGAATTGAAGTTCTTGTGAGAATGATATGAGTGAGAATGTTGGAATGCATAGAACCAAGGCTAGGCACTGCTTAAACGCACTATAAACAGCTGCATCTTTGCCCTTGCTCGTGGAGTCTGAACTATGCCGTTTCTGTTTATGTATAGTAAGAGAAACCCAGTCAAGGCTCATTTAAGTACAAACAGACTCTCTGAAGAGCACCGTCGTCGATGTGAACACCAGCTTAGCTCTGGGGGCACGATGAGGGTAAAAGAGGACCCTAAATGTGTGGCTCTGGGTACCGCTACCCTGCATAACACTGAGCAGAACTGTCACCCGTTTGAATCATAGCCTGTTTAATGCAGCGCTCTGAATAGCCGTCTTCTGATTGATGTGTTCTAACAGTCCCACATCTCCAATTAAACAAACAGGGACAAACACGGCTTCACCAGCGGCTACGCCTTCGTCTCCCCCTCCCCTGCACCTCTACCACCCCACCACAGCACTCACAGGGATCCCTGGTGATCAAGGCAACTGGATGGAGGAAACATGTACCCAGTCCCGCTAGCTTTTACAGCCCAGCTAGCAGTGAATCAGTGAAAACAGCGAAAGATAACACAGACCTGTATTAAAAGTAGAAAAAACGACAGAACCCAGACAGACAACCTAAGGCGCAAGAGGCTGGATGAACATGGGCAAAATGCTGACTGAGGTTTCAAACATGAGAAAAGGCAAAGTCTGGGAGCGCAATAACATTAGCTTATTGCTTTTTTTTTTTTCCTCTTTAATTTTGTTTTTACCTACAAATGATATTTGTACACACAGCATAATCATATAAATACACTATACAATGCGATATAAAATAATTTCATCTTAAAAGGAATATGTTCAGGGTTTGCTTAGGTATGCTGGTTATGATACTAGCACCATACAAAAAATAATGACAAGTAAAAAAGGCACTTCTGGGTGTCGTCAAATGACTCTTGGGTAAAATGATGACCGCTCTCTCGCCATGCAGAAAACACAGAAACCGCCGCGTCCGTGCGCACGTTTCTCTCCCACTCTAACAAGTCCAGAACGATGAGGCACTGCAGACCAGCGGCTCAGCTCTCCTCCGTCCCCACGCGAAAGACCCCACCGTCTCATCGTCTGTCTCCGTTTTGCTTGTCTCGTCACTTCATTCCAGCAAAATATGAACTGGCTGCTACATTTCAACATCCTTCCTTTCCCACTTCCTGGATTCCCCCTCTACTCCCGCCCCCTTCCTCAGACTTCCACTTCGCGCAGTCCCTCTTGAGTGTCAGACGCAGCCACGCTGATGTCGAAGCAGGTCACCATCATGACACGTGACTTGCATAGGTTGACGCAGAACTCCAGCTCCTCGGTCACCTGGCTCAAGGCCTGCAGGTACTCCTGGGACTCCACGTCCAAATCCTGGTCCACCTCAACTGCGGGAGAGGAGACAGGGAAGGAAAGGGTTAACGCGCATTCTGCTAATATCCACGGCCACAGGATTGAGTACAGTATGAGTAACAGTACAGTGTGTGAAATACAATAAAATGTATGCCAATCACCTGACGAAGACCCACACGGGTCGAAACGTTGTCACCTTTTACCTAATAAATAGTCCTGTGGAGTAGCTGTGTGCGGACCTCAACCTTACTTTAACAGTACAGTGTGACCTGAGCATCATCATGTATACTGCAGAGTGAACAATGGAAGCCATCACTTACACTCTCCTATCCACTTGCTGGGGTCCATCATGAGCCGAGCCTTGGTGTCCTCCAGCTCCTCCCTCAGGGCCTCGTGCTTGATCTTCACCTCCCTGATCTTCTGCTGCCGACGCTCCAGCACCTTCAGCTTACTGTTGAAGTACAGCAGGCCCTGAGAGAGAGAGAGAGAGAGAGAGAGAGAGAGAGAGAGAGAGAGAGAGAGAGAGAGAGAGAGAGAGAGAGAGCTGGTGAGTGACTGAAACACCGAGTACTGAAAATAGTGTATAACATAGTCATTTTCGTTCAAACTAAGAGCCCCAAAATAAAATCAGTTGTTAAGAGATCAGTACAGTACTGGATTTACAGTAAGTTTTACACAATAATTTAGTTGCCAAAGAATTGCAGGATATGCAGACGGAATGGCATTAATGCTTGCAGGCATTATCCATTGTAATGTAAGAGTATCCTTGTTTCTTCACAATGGGCTGAATCCTAAATTGAGATATGGGCATGCAACTTGAACAATGAACTTCCCTCGATCCAAACTGTCCCTCAACTCCCATTGCACAAAATGTCCTTGTGTTCTTGCCTTGAGGGTGTCGATTGTGAGCTAAATTCTGCTTACCTTCTCAACGTCTTGGAATGGCTGCTGCAGACAGGAAAATAGAACATAGAAGAAAAAAAAAGTCATTTACAAAATCTAGAATTCAAAACAAAGACAAGTATCAAGAGCATATAACACCATGCCATTCACATTAATAAATCAATATTAATAAGTAGACATGAGAATATACAGAAAGGTAAACAAGCATACAGTGCACACAGGATTTCAAAACTAGCTTGGGACCAGTGGGGGAGGTGCAGGGCAAATCCCATCATTAATACTGTAGCTATTCAGCCAATGACGTCTGGGAAAGACAAATTGAAGATCATCTTTTCCTAATTGAAACTAAATCAAACCACCATCCAGCTGATTTAATATATTCTCTTAACAGATCTCTGTCTGGCTGCCTCTAACTTGTGGGAGCAGTTAATGACCCGTGGAAGAGGAGCACGGCTTAAAGAGCCATCAGGCGGCCACGGACGGGTCAGGGTGACGGCTGATGTGGCACATTTATCACACATTCCTCAACCGCTCTCTCTCTCTCTCGCGCGCTCTCTCTCTCTCGCCATCTCTCTCTCTCGCTCTCTCTCGCTCTCTCTCTCTCTCTCTCACGCTCTCTCTCTCTCTCTCTCTCTCTCTCTCTCTCTCTCTCTCTCTCGTTCTCTCTCCCTGTTCCCATCCCTAGCTACCACAACCAGCACCAGCACCTCCGCCATTAAGCCAAGCCATCAGTCATATCTAAACCAATTAACCCCGGACAGTAATTGCGGCCTGATCTTCCCACATTCCTGACGAACCCCCGACATGACACAGAGCTTCGAGTCTGGTCACACACACTTAAACTCCGGGACTGGCCGAGGGGCAGACAGAAGGTCAAGGCGTCTGAGATGCATATCTCTGTCTTGTTCTTTAATAGGAAACTTGGACGGAGGCCAAAACCCTCTCACAATGTGGCACATTCACAACACGGCGAAGACCCATGTTGCATTATGTAGACTACTGCTGAGCTTGACATTACTTAAGTGGGGTGTATACTGTACTATAAACCAGACCCTGAGAAGCCCTGAATTAACTTCAGCTATTTGGAGCCTGTCTGACAGCGTGGGCCGGTCGGGGGGGTCGGGGGGTGATCTGATGGTCACGTTCACATGCAGATAAGATGGTTCTGCAGCTCCCTGGTCCACGGCGAGCAGGAGGGCGATCGCGATTGTTGGAGAGGAAGACGAACCGATGAAGAGTTCAAATTAGTATTATAAATTGTGTTTCTAAATTGAATGCTTTTAATAACCATGTTTAGTATGTTGATGCTTATTTTCTGAGTGGTTTGTTAAGGATTGTGTTGTTTTGTCTGGTTTACGCATGACATGAGTTTTGCAGGGAAACAGTATTGTTAACTTACACCCTTACATGTTCTTATTTATTTATTTATTTATCTATCTATCTATCTATTTTTTTTTTTTTTTTTTTTTATTAATATATATATATATATATATATATTTTTTTTTTTTTTTTTTTTTTATTATTATTATTATTATTTTTATTTTTTTTACTGTGGTGCCCCCGAGTCTTATTTGGTTGTTCTACTACACAGTTATTGATTAGGTTAGCTCCCTAGGAGGTACATAACTGTTAAAAGGCCTGTTGTTTTCACTCTGTACAATTTCATTGTTCCAGTTGAGCAGCTGATTTAGGAACACACTATTCATACAGGCCAAGCCCAAGTACAGCCTATTATGTATTAATGTCTATGTTCGAGTTTGTCTATAGAAGGACACAGGTTACATTTCTATGTGTATACAAAGTTGGAGTCAGATAATATTAATTACTTCATCCCCTGTCTGGAGAATAGAGAGCAGAACGTCTAGAACAGGAATGACCCTCTGCTCACCTCTACTGGGTCTTCCTGTCGTCGCCTCTGGAGGCGTTCCACATCATCGATCTCATACACCTTGATCTCGAAGGGTTCCTTCAGAGGGCCGGTCATGCAGGTGGGCGGCAGATCCACCCACTGGCCCGCTGTGCCCGCCTTCTTCCCCAGGGACGAGGTGTCTGGCAGGGGGGCGGGGATGAGCCGGCGCCGCTGGAGACCTGGAGAAACGCAGACACACAGACAGGCGCCTCGATTACAGCTGCATATACACAATGGTAATGTGTGCAGGGGACTGTACAGATATACACAAAGGTAATGCGGGCAGCAGGGGTGTACAGCACGTCAGTAAATATGTATGAGCCTCGGTCGGAGATGGAAAGTGATACGGCTTTACGCAGGCGTCCTTTGTTGACTGCATTTCATAGCGGTACATCTCAATATCTCGACAAACACATGAATTGCAAAGATGGCATAGGAGTTGAATAATGAAGCTAGGGATTCCATCTCTATTAAATGTCTGGGGGAGGTATGGAGAGCGACAGGTTGCCTTAGATGTTGTTGAAAGATTATGTGGGGTGATTTTAGAGGCAAGCAGCTTTTTGATGCACATATTTCTAGATATGTAATCCTTTCGAATGGGTAAATCAGACACTGCTGCATTTTGAGAAAACTTTGATTGCTCTCTTATAAAGTTTGAGTAATGTATACATGTTTATCACTGATGAATGTATCCATATTTATCAAACGCCTGTGATCAGTGAATAAATATTTATCACTCTTCAGTGTATACATATTTATCTCAGAGTGTTAAAAAGGTTATGAATGAATGAATGAATGAATCAATCAATCAATCAATTAAACATCAGTGTATAGGATATGTATCACTCATCAGTGTGTAAATATGTATCATTCATCAGTGTGTACATATTTATCACTCATCAGTGTATACATATGTATCACTTATCAGTGTGTAAATATGTATCACTCATCAGTGTGTACATACTGTATGTATCACCCATCAGTGTATACATACAGTATTTTTCGCTCATCAGTGTGTACATACGGTATGTATCCCTCATCAGTGTGTGCATATTGATCACATACCGTTGGACCTCTTCTTGGGGGCCTTGGCGCTCCTCGTGCGCCCTGACGACGACAGGCCGCTCTCGCTCATGGAGTCGTGGGCCGAGGAGGCGCTGCCCGTGGCCTCGCTGTCCCGGATCATGCTCTCGTACCCGCTGCTGCCGCCGCTGTGGTAGAACAGGGCGGTGCGCCCCATGGCGGGAGGCAGCTCGCCGCTCAGCACGCTGCTGTTGTCGCTGCCATGGCCGCTGCTGTAGCGCTGCGGCCGCCGGGGGGCGGTGATCTTGCTGTAGGGGGACGGCAGCAGCGACGTGGGAGACTTGTCGTCCCCGACGTTCACCCCGCTGTCGTTCCCGCTGTCCGAGTCACCGGAGCCCCTCGGGTGTTTCCCCGGCGAGCTGCCCGACGCCAGCTCGCTCACCCGGCTGTTGGCCGCCCGCATGGCCTGCTTTGTGCCCATGATGGTACCCCGGCCGGGCTTGCTGCTGATAGGGGCGGCGGCGCGTGGGGCGGAGGTCTTCCCGGAGGGAGGGAGGTTAGCATTGGGGTTCCTGGGGGCCGGGGCCGCCAGGGACTTGGTGGAGGAGCTGAGGCCCTTGGAGTGGTTGGCTGACAGGGACCGGGCCTTACTCCCTCCGACGGTCGCCACGGCCCTGGCGCCGGCGCCGGCGCCGGCTTTCGCCTGCCCGGGTTTAGCCGGGGCCCCTGGACCGCCGCACGGGGAAGGCGGGGAGGTGGCGATGGGAGAGCTGGTCGAGTTCGGGACGCCGAATCTGGGGATGGATCTGTTGGACTTGCTGCTGCCGCCGCCGCCGCCGCTGCTGCCCAGGCTGGCCCCGCTGTTCTCCCGACTGAGGACCGGCCTGGGGCCCATGAAGGACAGGCTGTCGCACCTCTCCAGGGACACCTGGCTGCTATAGTGCAGCCCCGCATCGCCCCTGGCCCCCCGGGCCTTCAGACTGGACGTGGTCCTGGCCGAGTCGGACTTGAGGCTGGATGTTTTGAGGCTGTTGGAGTCCCCCCGGCAGCGCACCTCAAGCTCGTCCTCGGACAGCGCGGCCCTGGCCGACGCGGAGGCCCTCCCCGCTTCCCCGTACGCAGACTTTAAGGCACTTTGGGGAAGCAGGGTCCTGTTCTTCTGGTCCAGGCTGGACTTCCGCACCGGAGGAGGCGGGGGAGAGGTGCCTCCGGGTCTGGGGAGCATGCTGACCTTCTGCCCCCCCGGGCTGGCCTTGCCGTTTTTCCCCAGGGAGGAGAACTTGAGGCCGGCGGCGGAGGACGCGGCAAAGTCCTGGGCACCCCTGGACTCGGGCGTGGCGTGGATGACGGGCACCGTGCCCAGGGTGGTGGCGCCACGCCTCAGCTGGGGCATCTTGCTGGGCGGCTCGGCCTTCTTGGCGGCCTGCTTCTCGCAGCCGTCCACCACCCTCTGGGATGAGGTAGACCCCGGCACCCCCTTGGGAGGGCGGGGCGCGCTGTTGCTGTTGGCGGCGCCAGGTCTCCGCGAGGGGATGCCGCTGGGGGTGTTCTTGAGGGGCCTGCCGGCGGAGGCGGGGTCCGAGGGGAGGGTCTGCGGTTCGGAGGGGCGGTCCATGCGCTGCCAGGGGTCCTCCTGCTGTCTCTGTGGCTCACAGCCGCCGCCGCCACCACGCGTGATGGATGAGGTAGGTTTCATTTTCCTGGGAAGACTGGAGTGGACCGCTGCGGGGCCCAGAGGGGGTTGAGCGTTGGCCGCTTTGCACGGGAATCGGAGGGATCCTTTGGCCGACTCGGGAGACGGGGGGCACTTGGTCAGGGACAGCTTGCTGGAGGCGGCGCTGTCACTGTCCAGCTCCGAGAACCCGAAGCCACTGTCGTTCAGGGAGCTCTTGGCGTCCCGGGTAGACGGCTCGCAGCAGAACAGGCCGAGGGAGTCCAGGTAGAAGGCTCCGCCGGCGCCGACGGCATGCTCGGCCGGGAGGAACACGTCAGCGGACTGGGCGCCCTCGCTCTCCAGCGTGCACACGCTGACCTCGCTGAGCCAGGAGCTGATGGAGGAGCCCCTGCTGCCCACGCACACAAACGCGTCCTCCTGGAGGGGGGACGGCGTCTCGATGTTGACCCCCGCGCCGATGACCGCCGACGTGTAGGCGTCGAACTCGTCGTTGATGCTGCTGATGATGCTGACGGGCCGGGAGCCAGAGGCCAGCGCCTGGAGGGAGCAGTCGCTGTTGAAGCTGATGATGCTGGAGGGGCGTCCATTGTCCGCCATGCCGCCGATGGACAGCTCCTCCACCACGGTAAAGACCAGCTCGTCCTCCCCGTTCAGCTCCACGGGCTGCTGCAGGGTGACGGTTGCTCGGAGGACGTCCCTGTCCAGACACCTGTCCATCAGGGTGGAGCGCACCTGGCACACCTCCACCCCGGGGCCCCTGGGGCGGGCCCTAGCGAGGACGGGGGAGCCCCCAGGGTCCCCCCGCTTCGCGGCCTGGTGGCTCATTCCGACGGGGGGCATCCTGGTGGTGGACCTCTCCTCGGCCTCTCCGTTCCCCCGGCGGGGGTCTCTCGGCTGCGGGGGCGGCGGCGCCGGCTTCGGCAAGGGCTTCTTGTTCAGGTAGACCTTCTCCCTCACCACCGGCTCCGAGCTAGCCGCGTTAGCCGCAGGTCCACCCTGTTTGTTGGGGTTGGTCTTGATCTCCGGCACCAGCACCTTCTCGCCGTCAGCGCTGGTTCTGCACACCGTCTCTGACGGGCTGCCCTGCCGCTTGGAATGTTCCAGTTTGGACATGGGGTGGGGGCTGCCGGCTGGCTGCGCGGCAGCGCCGGACTTGGGAGACGGTTTGGCCGAGATGCTCTCCTGGGAGGAGGAGGAGGTCTTCGCTACAGTCTTTGGGGAAACGGAGCCCGGCCCCTCCTTGGCCTTGTCGGCGTCTATCTTGGGGCCGGCCCGGCCCTCTCCCGCGAACGCCGCAGGCTCCTCACTGCCGTCGATGCACTCCAGCCGCTCCTGCAGCTCGGCGAACGTGTTGCACTTGAAGAAGTGGTCCCTGTCCAGGGGGCCATCCTTCCCGCCGCGCTTCCTGTTCAGGGAGGGGATGATGGGAACGAAGGCGGGCGGGCCCTCGTTGTCGCTGAGCTCCCGGTCGGATATGGCGCCCCCGCCCGGTCCCACGTAGATAACGGTGTCGCACGACTGCTCGCTGCTGGAGGAGTAGTCGGGGTCGCTGAGCAGGGAGGGCAGGTCGGGGTCCAGCGCCACCGTCCGGGGGTGGAAGGGTCTGAGGTGGGGCGGCCGGCGGATCCGGCCCTCCTCACAGGAACTCTCCCCCCCGGAGGAACTGGACGCGTACTGCAGGAGAGACACGGCACAACAGATGAACAGTTAGAATACAGTGTAAACACAGGGCATTTTATGCTATCATAAAATCACGTTTAAGTCTTAATTTTAATGTTATTCTAGAATTATTGGAAGAAGTATGACATAATTCTCTCCAAACTACTTTCCTCCAATAAAATTTACAGGCAATCTTATTTCTTAATGTGTTCATGGAGTAATCAATCCAAGTCTAAATTCCCTTCCAAAGGGCCAGTGAGTCAATACATTTAAAGGTTAAAAGTGCATATCAATAGGCACTCAGATATTAATGATATCAATAATATGAATTGCCATGTGAATAACGCATTATAATTATGCTGGACTGAGACCAACGTTAAATAAATACATGGTGTCATTCCAGCTAATTATCTAGAGCACATATTTCCCTAATCTCAGGGCAGGCATTACACACATCCTTGGGCAGCGCTATTGATTACATGGTTACGTGTTGAGGAGGCGAGAAAATGTACCTCTGACTTATTGCGCTCACAACCTTTCATTAGCCGAGGCCCAGATTCATTTCATTTCACGGCCTCCAAGTTACAAGGCGAGTTGTTTTTTTCCCAAGACTCAATTATCCTCACGAAGTGAAGTGGTGAGCGTATAATACCTCTTCGGCAAAACTCAATAAAACACACACCCCACTACAAACCAAAACACTGACCAAGAAATTCATTAACTCAGGCTCTGCATCATTAAGACAGCAACTAGTATTCCATTCATCAAAATAACCTCCGGTCTAAATTCTTGTTACTGTTCAAACAAGGGCTTCCCTACGGTAGGCTACTTCCAGCAGTATGTGTGACTACGTAATAGCGCGTGACCATCACGGCGGGTCTACGGACCTTGGACTTCTTCTTCCTCATGCGGTGGATGCGGGAGGCCAGCTGGATGGTGGTGAGGGAGTCGGCGTAGCCGGCGGGCGAGTCGGAGATGTGGGCGATCATGGTGGTCCTGCAGTTGATGTTCCCCAGCGATTCCCTCAGGAGCATCGTCAGCTTGCTGTCCCTGAATGACAGGTTCGCACGCCGTCGTTATCACCTTCATTACCACACAGGCTTTATCACCTCCGTTCAGGAAACGTGTCTCTGTTTTACAGTCCTATGCAGTTACGCAAACAACCAAGATATCCACACAGTACCTTTGTCTTATGTGTATCTCGACTGATATTTTCACCCGTGAGAATTGAACGTATTCTTCCTTCATACTAAAGAGGCACAGTTCATGACTTTTTGACACTAAACAGACAAACGCAGTCGCAACAGTAAAACTGTCGAGCTCAGCACACATGCCCGAGCACGCCTCATACACGTTGATCGTGCGGCTCACATCCGGATCGCACGTTTACATCGAGGTGTAGAAACCGCGCCGTACGCGGCCCGCCTACCTGTACGGTACGTGCTTGGCTCCGTTGGCGAGCGCCATGATGACGTTCCCCAGGGCGGCGAGCGACAGGCACAGACCCCCTCCTCCGTCTCGGGTCTTACTCAGGACCTTCTCACAGCTCCCCAGGTCGATGAGGTGCAGCCTGCTCCGTCCGCCCGACACTGCAGAAGACGGGAGGAGCAACCAGGTGAGCTTATACCTCAGCACAGACACTCCCTCTGAAGTCACCGCCCCCCCACCACCCTCGCACCCCAACACACAGACACACACACACAGACACCCCTCCCACACACATACGCTCACACACAGACCGCCAGGGCGGAAGGCGTGGAGTGACACAGACCAGACCAGACTGGCAGCTGTCTGATCTACACATGAGTAAGATTCCAAATCTAGTCGAGACTGCGGCAGTCTAACGGGCAGGCTCACTCCTACTAGACACGCGTGTGACTAAACTCAGCGTGACTAGATTATTGTTGGGCTGTTGTCGGCTACGCACAGTATATGAATAAATGATAGACCCAGTCACTATTTGGTATCTCAGTTATCCTTGCCATGGCAACCTAAAACATAGGTAGGTGGTGGTACTGTATGTGTTTTGCGGGTAAACATCCCTGTGATCGACTTTGAGATTGAAAGAACGGGCGATTCTCCACACCAACACCTGGGCCTCACGTTGTTATGCAGGCCATTGGCGTGTTATTTCACATGACTGAAAGAGAAAATGACTTTGAGTTTCGGACTAGGCTGCAGCGACCATTAGACTCTTGTCAGCAGGGAAGTGAATGCCTCAAATCCTCACTCACTGCCTGCTTGAGCACAACACATGAATACAAACATGTTTTTACAGGGGCCACTGCACCCCACATCCATAAGCATTGCAAATACGAGTCTAGAGAGCCTCATTACCCATTCAGATTTATTCCGGTGTTTTCCACCGTCTAACCCACAGCCCAGCCACAGTGCTCACGATGAGCCTAGTGGAGCTGACAGGTAAGCTACCTGTTCAGAGCTGTAATTAACACTGAAATCGGGGGAGAAGTGCACCTGGGAATTAGCGCTAGCGTTAATGTCTTCTATTAAGCGGTTGTCTTTAAACGGCTGTGAGTGACTCTCATTTTCTACTTGATTGGGCGCCCGCAATTATCTGGTGAGCTTCGTTCACTGGAGATGTGGTGAGAACTGCAACAGGGCGCAGTTTAAACTGCAGATTCATATTCATATTTATATTCATATTCCGATTCATATTCCGATTCATATTCCGATTCCGATTCCGATTCATATTCAGATTCCAATTCCGATTCCGATTCCGATTCCGATTCCGATTCCGATTCTGATTCTGATTCCGATTCCGATTCCGATTCCGATTCAGATTCCGATTCAGATTCAGATTCAGATTCATCGGCGGTAGCAGCGGGAGGAAGAGGCGCTCTACTCACTGCCTCCCTTGCCGCTCTTCTCCATGCGGTACTGGTAGATATGCAGGGTGAACAGCATGTGGGAGTTGCGTCGCTCGTCCTCGCCGGCGTCCGCCCGGCTGGTGCTACGCGCCGCTATGGCCGCATCCAGGAAGAAGGCGGCCTTCTCCGCCGTGGGGGCGCGGAGCTCGCTCTGGTTCTGGAGCTGGGGGGGGTGGAGGGGGGGGGTAAGGATTAGGATTAGAGAAAGGCGTTGGAGAGAGGAGAGTGAGAGGGGAGCAGAGGAGAGGATAGAGGAGAAGAGACAGAAAGATAGAGAGAAAAAGAGAGAGAGAGAGAGAAAGATAGAGAGATAGATAGAGAGAGAGAGCAAGAGAGAGAGAAATGGGAGCCTGTTAATTGGACCCAGGCACACATTTCTTGCCCATTAGATTGGGTCTCGGGGGCAATCAGAGCAGCAGATATGCACACTGAGGGAGGGGGGATTAGGGGAAGGTAATGGAGGAGCAGGAGGCAAGGGCACTTCCCTCTACACAGGCGTGATGAGGGGGGGTGGGGGGCATGGAGGAGGGAGGTGAAGAGGAGGAGCAGAGAGAGAGAGAGAGGGAGAAAGAGAGAGGGGAGCTCCATGGGACTCCCGGCGGCCTTTGAAGTCACGGTCCGCACAGATCCCGGCAAAACAACATCTGACGGCAACACCTGTCAGTGCCTTCAAACCCTCCACCTCCCCGCCCCCCTCCCTCCCTCCCTCCTCCTCGACCACAAACTAGTCCCATTGTGCTGGAGAAGGGTCAAAATAACTCAGTGGTAATAGACCCTGGCATGGAAGTCAATAGAAAGGTATGGAGAGGGGCGTCGATAGTGCAGATGGCTTTGGCTTTGAAAAACCAGAGAGGACGGATTACTGAGGTAGGTAGGACGGGCTGCCTAAAAGCACACATTGGGGAAGACCTGGCAGATGAAAGAAAACACAGCACACAAAGACACAGACCTCTGGAGCAGAGAGGGGTGGATGAGAGTGGGGGATCAGATCAATACACAGTCAGGCACTAATATATACCAGAGAGAGGGAGAGAGAGAGAGAGAGAGAGAGAGAGAGAGAGAACAAAGAAAGTGGAGAAATCCGCCCCCCCCCCCACTCACCTGTGTACCACAGATGGGGTCCTCCCTCAGGTAGACGCCGGGGGACTGGCCGTCCTGCAGGCTGCCCGTGGACACCTCGGACAGCAAGTCCTTCAGCTCCTCCTCCTTGCCGCAGATCTCCACGGCCGAGACGCGCACGGAGAAGCGCGTGCCCGTCTTCTCCTTCCGCTCGTTGATGAGCTTGAAGAGCCAGGAGATGGAGCAGGGCACGATGCCCAGGCTCTGAGTGGAGCCGTCCTTCCCAATCATGGTGTATGTCTTGCCTGGAGACGGGAGGAGAGGAAGTGATGGGGGGGGTGGAAATGAAACCGTGAGCTTGGCTGCTACTGCTGCTGCTAGCAGCACCATACTCATTCCTCTCCTAGAATTCAAATACATTTCTCTAATGAGCTGTCGGGGAGAGGTAGAGAGAGGAGCGGAGGAGGGAAAGAGTTGTGTGTATTAGGTGTTTATTGGACATTCGGCCTGTAATCGTTTCTGTGCGTGTGTGTGTAGGGGGTGGGAGGTGGGTTGCTGTAAAAACGGCCGGTAAAATCAAAAGTGACCAAAGGGCTGATTTTGTATGTTGAGAGCGTGCAGCTGGTGGAGTGGAGAGAGGAGAAACAGCTCCTTGACCGATGGCGTCGGCCAGGCCGATTACTTACAGGCGCTCCGGTTTTAATCACAGACCGAGCCCTGCGGCTTCTGTCTTCCTCTTCCCTCTATCCCCCCCCTCCCTCCATCTCACCAGCCTTTTCCCCCTCCCTCCCCTCCCCTCCTCTCCCCTCCTCTCCCCCCCTCTCTCCTCAGCTCACTGGAGTCGGCCACTAAGCCAATTGTGGACATCGAGTGCGCCTAACGAAGGGAGCGGAGAGTTTTCTCTGGCTAACAAAGGCCCCCTCCCTAATCTCTCTGGCCGGCGGAAGGAGCTTACCGAGCTTGACGTGGCCGAAGCAGAAGATGCAGCCGTCCGCACCGTTCACCACGGACTGGACGACCTCGGCCACCGTCCCTGAGCACACCTCCACCTGCGGGGGGGAGGAGACGGTTAAAGTCTGCGGCTTTGTCGTTCTACACTCCGACTTGCATTTAACGTTCACGTTTTGGCTTGGCTTTAAAAAATATACATAAATAAATTATAATAATAATAATAATCATGATACTACTACTACTTGTTGTTGTTGTTGTTGTTGTTATTGTTATTGTTATTGTTATTGTTATTGTTATTGTTATTGTTATTATACACAGATAAGCATAAATTTACATTTTCTACCAAAAACCTAAATGACTTCTGTCATCAACTTCTGTACCAACACACAGCAAACAGCAGTAAATCTTTCTCCTATCACAGATTCTGAAAGCGTCCTCGACAGATCGCCTGCTGGCTCATCCTTACAGTTTGTTTCTCGGCCTCCTGCGGGACCAGGGTTTGTGCAGCGGAGATCTCCTCTCACACATCGAGCGGCAGGGGAGGCCTCTGACGGCACAACAGTTTGCCGCTACTGTTACACGCCGGCAAGAGTCGTCCCAGCGGCACAATCTACAGTAGCAGCCTCGCCTCGGCTCAGCTCAGCTCGACCGGAGCAGCCGCTAGACTGACGCTATCAGCTGGCGCACCGACCGGGCAGAAAGTCTGAGGCTGACGGTAAACCATGTCTGTCCCCACTGTGGAGATGCTGTGGAGGTCTGTAGACCAGCACGGACAGGCACCTAATTAGCCCCCCCAACGCTTCCACTTTCTCAGACCCATAGTCGGAATGATTTTTTTCCCGGTGATTGACAGCATTCGCATCCCCTTGCTAGATTTTGTTGTAGACATTGATGCCTCATTAAGAAATTCAATACCTATATCTGGAGGAATCGATCTAGTCACCTGTCAATCTCCCTCAATCACTATCAAGCAAACAAGTCTGGCGTCTGCCTGCACTGCTTTGTTCTTAATTTGGGCACGCCTCTGCTGGGCCATGGAGGCCGGACCGTGGGGGCTTAGGCTTAGATATAACTGGACTATGAAAAGGGAGGGTTACATATAACTGCACTCAATTCGTTCCCCAGACTTAAAAGACCCAGCTGTTGGGTCCACACTGGGAAGAATGCCCCCCGACCCAAGACAGGCATTTTTTCACTAAGCCCCCTAGCTGCACCCTGGGAGCAAAGAGATGTCCTCCTGCCCTTGAGGGAGCACGCAAGCACACACACTCACGCACACAAACACACACACACACACACACACACTCTCCCCGTGGCCCTTACTTGAGAGGCGTCCTGGGTGAAAACGGCGTCAAAGGCGAAGATCTTTGGGACGGCCACGGTGGCCGCTCTCCTGTTGTGACCTGAGTTGGCGTGAGGGTTGACCGCGGGGTCATAAAGGGTCAGCTGCTTCTTCCTGGCGTCCACCTTCAGGAAGGACATGGACTCGGACGAGTCATGGGCGTCCAGGGAGGGGCAGATGCGCATCATCACTTTCACCTGTGAGAGGGGCAGGGGGAGAGAGGGGTACGAGGAAAGAGCATCCGACATTACCCACAGAGACGGTTCTAATGTGCTCCATCTTTCGTGCTGAAAGGTACAATGATCCGAAGCTTTACTGCTAGAACCACACGGCTACCGGATCCTCGATCCACGCCGCGCATTAAACATGACGCCCACCAGCGCGCGACGTCAGGGAAGACGGACAGGCAGGCGCGGTTACCACGGAAACGCCGGCTACCTTGGACACATCGACAGCCGAATCCAGCAGGTCGCCACAAAGCATAACGCTGTTGGTGATATTCTTACCGTTAATGACCGGCGCTGGGGGGTTATTATCCATCCCTACAGCCTAGTCTCTGGATTCTGGACCAGGAGCGGACCACCAGCACGGGGGGCCAGGGAGCATATGGCCCCCCTCTTATCCTATCCCACCACCTCATCTCTCTCTCTCTCCCCCCCTCCCTCCCTCGCTCGCCCGCCTGTCTGCTCGCCGTCTGGCCCCGCCAGCCTGGGAATGTCCAGCCTGGAACGTCACGACGGCAGCTCTGGTCCAGACGCTCGTCATGAGGTTACCGCTAATTCATTTCACGGTGGCGAAACGTTATACCGGGTTGCCAATGCATGCAACATATGAGGATGGCATGTTTCACATCACATCATGGAGGAGGTGTTGATTGAGCACACGTCTAGCGTGTCTCTGCACGTCTAATGCTGTAGCTGTGACCATGACAAGTGGATCCCTTCTACCAGCTGTGTCTACTCCTTTGGCAGCGTTTCAGCTGGCCAGAGCATTCACGTTCATGGTACTATAATAACAATAATAATAATAATAATAATAATAATAATAATAATAATAACCTTTGTTTTTATAGCGCTTTTCATGCAAACATTGCAGCTCAAAGTGCTATAACATTTCCATACAGCATAAAAACAATAGGATGAAACCCCATGAATCTGTGGGTATGTGTCAATCTTTTTGCAATGCTCTTTTTACTTGATATGACAACAACTGCAATACCATTTACCAAGTGTGCACTGTAGCGAAAACAAATGAAAAATGTCAGTTTGTGAACATTTCTTAATAGAAACACACCCGTGAAGCAGAAACACGTTGATGACTTTACACAGGTAGGGATTCAATGTGTGACAATAACAACCTCCATCATTACAGTACAAAGCAAATGACTACCATGCCTCTCCCAGGCTTGGCCATATGTGCCAGCCAGCTCCAACCGTAACTGCCTGGCCCTCAGCCCCCTTTCTGCTCAGGCAGCTAAACTGACACAGGCGGCAGGGCTGTCCCTTTCATCCCCGATGTGTCTCTCCCTTGTCATTCACACCCACACAAAAGGCCCATTCTTCTTCCGGACTCGTGTATAAATATTACCACAGATCTGGGCTCCGGCGCTCAGAAACAATGTTGGCTGCTGATCCCATCTCTCCAGTGAGTGGATTCCTGCAGCATTCCGCCAGGCAAGTGCAAACTCTCTTTGCGCTCCATGGGGGGCTGTTATCGTGACGGACGTGTACATATGTCCAGCAAATTACATTTGCTATGACATTTAAACCGGGCCTCCCATTATATGACCGCCGTGTGTGTGTGTGTGTGTGTGTGTGTGTGTGTGTGTGTGTGTGTGTGTGTGTGTGTGTGTGTGTGCGTGCGCGCATGCATGTGTGTTGTGTGTGTGTGTGAGCATGTGTGCTGACCAGCCAGGCGATAGCTAACGTCTCTGCTATATTTACATTAGAGATCTGATACGCGGGCCCAGTGTAGAACGGCTGGAGCCTCTGTTCATTTTCACACCTCCAACCTCCATGCTAATGGCCTTGTTCCCCTATCTCTTGATCCCCCCCACAAAATCCATTAGCGGGGCTTCACCCCCGCCTCTACTCATGTACATTCTGTGGACATGGACATTAGGTTGGCTTCAGTGCGGGCCAAAGATGGAACTCACTCCATATGGATGAAAACATGCCTTGAATAAAATTCAAAACATCACCTGAGCCTGAACCTGCTTTCTGCCCCTCAGCTGCCCGCAAACGCGCATACGATGAATAAATTAAAGGTGAAAAGAGCAGCAACACATCATCCAACACAGTCAGAAGAATGTTGGCAACTGATTATGTTGTCGGCTGTGATTCTCCGAACACGCCATTGTTTCAGCCTCAAAGGTTTTGTAATTACGTGAGCCAGGTGACTGGTGAACTATGCCTGTCTGGCTCAGCCAAGCCAGCCCAACGCCAGAGGTTGGCTTCCTCACAATCATCTCCTCGATGAGGAGGAAAACAGGCGTGATGGACTCAGAACAATGTCCCGGTTTCCGCTTTCAGAACCGGTCCGTCCCAGATGTCCAGCTCAGGTGTGGGAGAGAGGAAGCTCGCTAACGACGTGGGGTTTTATGAGGTGCTCTGCCAATAGGGGAGCCCCAATGACAAAAGATCTCAACGGCTGTGGTTGTGGAATCTGGCAAACCTAGCGAGGACTTCCTAGCCAGGTGGGATCGTATCGGGGGACTTCTCCTGCTCTATAAATACAGGTCATCAGCCCTGGGAAACAATAGCCAATAAACTCTGGAGGAAGGGTGTGTTTATCCAGCTCTCAGGCTAATGACAGGCCAATCATCGCCATCCTGAGTTCCCGAGTCAGATTTATGAAGCATCTGAAACAAGAAACACTGCAAACGTACAGTAGACGATCACAGACGTTAAGCCTTTCGGAGTGAACTAGAAGGGGTTTTGTTTTTGCTTTCTCTCCCCAACTGTGGGCCATTCAGGGTGAGGAATGTTCACCTAACAGACTGAGTGAATTCATGACATTCCAGCGGGCTTATCTGCCTGTATTTGTGCGGACGGGACCAGACGACTGGCTGGAGGTGGGACTTGGGTGTCGCCACTCGCCATTCTGCTCATTTCAAACACCGTATCAGTCTGTCACATGTGCATGCATGAGCGTCTGCATGCCTGTGGATTTAAACACAGCCTTTAGTATGCGTGTGCGTATGTGCGCGGGTGCGTTCGGTGTTTTCCGCGACCGTCTCCGACGCCGTGCCTGCACGTGTCCGCGTTTGCGGCGTGCCGCGCCCGAGGGCACGGTACGTGCAGGCCGTTCAAACGTGTGTGCGCACAAGTGTCCTTCCTTGTGTGTGTGACGACGACGGCTCGGGCTCCTCACCTTTCCCATTCCCGGGTTCTCCTTGACCTTTGACACGGCGCGGAGCAGGCATGGCGGCGCAGGGGGCGGCAAGAGCTGCAGGATGCCGCTGAAGTTGGTGGGGTAGATGGAGGGCTCCTGGGGGTGGAGCAGGGGGGGCTGGTGCTTCTTCCGCTTGGAGGAAAGGTTCAGCTTCTGAGCTGCCCTGGAAGGGGAGGGAGTGAGAGAGAGAGAGAGAGAGAGAGAGAGAGATGGAGTTTTAGGTAAAATACCATCAGTATATCCAAGCCATTTTGTCAGGTGAGAGGCTAGAAGAAGAAATTCAGAATGGCGTTTCTTTCTTCCAGAGTGAAGGTATGCCACAGGCCGGGGCTGAGTGAGGCTCCAGCTGATTGATTTAATGACCCGCCGTGACATTTCTGACGGTGTGTGCAGAGCTGCTAGACGCCACAGCCTGAAACCATAGCATAAAGGTCAACAAGCTCCTTTTTCTCTTTGCCAGAGTCAACAGAGCGGCCAGCAGAGGAGCGCTACGCCACCACTATCGACTACCACCGCTACAGACCACCACCACTATAGACTACAAGCAGACTACCACCACTACAGACCACCACCACTACAGACTACCACTAGACTACCACAACTACAGACCACCACCACTACAGACTACCACTAGACTACCACCACTACAGACCACCACCACTACAGACTACCATTAGACTACCTCAACTACAGACCACCACCACTACAGACTACCACTAGACTACCTCAACTACAGACCACCACCACTACAGACTACCACTAGACTAACTCAACTACAGACCACCACCACTACAGACTACCACTAGACTACCACCACTAAAGACGACCAACGGTACAGACTACCACTAGACTACCACCACTACAGACCACCACCACTACAGACCACCACCACTACAGACTACCACTAGACTAACTCAACTACAGACCACCACCACTACAGACCACCACCACTACAGACAACCACTAGACTACCTCAACTACAGACTACCACCACTACAGACTACCACTATACTACCTCAACTACAGACTACCACCACTACAGACTACTGTACCACTACTACAGACTACTACTACAGACTAACACCATTACAGACTACCACTACAGACTACCAGTACAGACCACCACTACAAACCACCACTACAGACTCCCGCCACTACAGACTACCACAGACTACCACCACTACAGACTACCACCACTACTCCTCACCACCTTTCCACTAAGAACACAACTGAAACTGGGGCCTTGGCTTGGCTTGAAAACGAGGCGGGAACTTGTCGCCATTAAGATATGGAGTTGTTCACCCAAAAAGGGTCCGTTTCCGGATGATCTATGCTTTGACACTTTCTCTAAAGTCATATATGCAATATGAGGACCAAAAGGCTGCTACGACACTTCCTGTCAGAAGAGCAGCTGCTGGTGGTCATGGCGGTGAGGCAGACTAAGTGGAGCCATTCATCATTATCAAACACAAAACAACTGTCGGAGATGTGACAGGTAAGGATGGCTGGCTTGCCACCTCACAGGCAGCGGGCCGTGTTAGTCCCAATCAACAAACTAGAGCGATCATGTCAGGACATTCTCCCATTTCACTCAATGTTAATCAGGTATGTTTGTGAAGCTGTCCGGGGTCCTGCTCATCTCTCATTAGTAGGCGAAGGGTGATCCCTGCACCCCTCCTATACTGACGACATGCACAGGCACACACATAAACACACACACACACACACACACACGTGTACACACAATACGTTACATGTGATCTGAATCTGAATCTGGACCAATTAGGCCCGGCGGAGTCCGCCTGGATAAGCGGTTATCTCGGAGCGGTTCCGCTGCGTCGGCGTCTGACACAGCGTTCCCAGGGTCAGACCCGGTCCCGCCACGGGACTCTAAAATCCGCAGTCATCGTTTTCTCCGTCGCCGTGGCCCAGAGCCAGGGAGGCACAAGATCGGTCACGGGGGCCAACGGCGCATTCCTCTCCGTTTGAACCCCCCGCCGTTCGCGAGACGGCGCCGATATCCCCGGACCCGCCTGCTACTCTCTGCTCTCCTGCAGCCGGGCCCACACTGGGGCTGCCGCAGACACAGAGGCACGGTGGATTCGGTTACCGCTGCACCTCATCTGGAGAGCCGAGGTCGGGGTAAAGCAATACCCGGAGGAAATTCAAATGTGCTCTCAGATGGTTTTTCACGAGGGCCGTTAAGGATCAGACGGACGCACAGACAAAGAGGCAGTTGTCGGCGAGGAGGGAACGAGTGACAGGAGAGAGAGAAAGAGAGATGGAGTGGGAGGTGAGAAGGGGAGAAATGTGGAGGTGGGAGGGTTTATGGGGCCGGGAGGGAAGGAGAGAGGAGAGAGAGAGGGAGAGAGAGAGAGAGAGAGAGAGAGAGAGAGAGAGGTCTGTGTGTGTCGCCCCCAGTGAGAGGCAGTTTTTCCTGAGCGACCAGCCTGAGCTCATTAGCCCTGTTCTGGGCTCCTCTGGACAGGGTGGGCCGCTGCCAAAAAACACTACCCCCCCTCCCCCCCTCCCCTCTCCCTCCCCTGCCCCCCCCCCCCCCCCCAGAGTGACAGCCGCACCACTCCCCCAGCATGCCCCCTGCAGCGACAGCCCAACAGCACAATCAGGGAACACACACCGCTGGCTGATGGAATAATTATTGCATCCAAGAGGGGCTACAGGGGGGAGATCCTCCCAAGGGACCCGCTGGTGTGTGGTAGCGCGCCGGGCCGAGGGTGTGAGGGAGCGAAAATGAGACGGAACAGATGATTATGTGAGGCGGTTGGAGAGACGGAGGAACTGTACGCGTGTGCGTGTCTGCCTGTCCGGCACACGTGTGAAAGGTGGTGTGTGTGTGTGTGTGTGTGTGTGTGTGTGTGTGTGTGTGTGTGTGTGTGTGTGTGGCGTAGATTCACTCAAGACAAAGATCCCCCTCTCGAAGACTGTCTCTCTCTCTTTCTTTTTCAGTCTTTGAGTCTCTCAGCCTCTGTCCCTCTATCTCCCTCCCTTTTCTCTCTAATTGGTCACGTTCAGCTGAGTGAAATAAAAAAAGGGATTTGCTCTCTTGAAGAAGGCACGCCACCGCAGTCGACATTTAGATTGTATAAACGCTTCTGGGTGCTGCTTGAATTTCTCATTTCCTCAGGTCTCCGGGGCCACGGGCAGTATCACAAGGCAAGCCTGTAACCTTGAGCGTTAAAGCCAGCCGCACAACGAGCAGAAAAGGCACTCTACTTGAATGGAGAGTCAGGGAGAAGAGAGAGAGGGAAAGAAAGAGAGGAGGGAGGGAGGGAGAGAGAGAGAGAGAGAGAGAGAGAGAGGGGGAGAGAAGCTTTGTGATGCTGTCAGTCCACCAGAGCCACTCAGTAGGTGAATGGCAATAACATCAGGACGCTCGTCTCTGTAACAACTCACACACTCACTAATGGGGAAATTAATTGCTTGTCACATGGCTCCCTCCCTCTCTCTTCCAGCATCCCTCCCTCTCTCTCCCTCTCCTTCCCTCTCTCTCAGCCTCCCACTCTCTCTCTATCGCTCCCTCCCTCTCTCAGCCTCCCTCTCTCTCTGTCTCTATCTCTCCCTCCCTCCCTCTCTCTCTCAGCCTCCCACTCACTCTCTATCTCTCCCTCCCTCTCTCAGCCTCCCTCTCTCTCTCTATCTCTCCCTCCCTCTCAGCCTCCCCATCTCTCTTTCTCCCTCTATTTATCTATCTCTCCATCCCTCTCTCTCTCTTTCTCTCAGCCGCCCTCTCTCTCTATCTCTTCCTCCCTCTCTCTCAGCCTCCCTCTCTCTCTCTCTCTCTATCTCTCCCTCACTCGCTCTTTCAACCTCACTCTCTCTATCTCTCCCTCCCTCCCTCTCTCTCTCCCTCCCTCCCTCTCTCTCTCTATCTCTATCTCTATCTCTATCTCTATCTCTATCTCTATCTCTATCTCTATCTCTATCTCTATCTCTATCTCTCCCTCCCTCCCTGTCTCTTTATCTCTATCTCTCTTTTCCTCCCTCCCTCTCTCCAGCCTCCCTCTCTCTCTCTCCCCTCCCTCCCTCCCTCCCTCCCTCCCTCTCTCTCTCTCTCTCTCTCTCTCTCTCTCCCTCTCTCTCCCTCTCTCTCTCTCTCTCTCTCTCTCTCTCTCCCTGCGCTCCTCTCACCTCCTCAGGAAAGGAGAGCCGTCTTGGTCACTCAGTGGAAAATGGGCGTGCAGAGAGGAGAGGCTCAGATTCCCTCATGCAATTTGGTTTGCCCACCTGTTCAACACCCGCATCCACACTAATGAAGCCGCTTCGCTACACATTATAGGTCTGAAAAGCACACACTGTACACTAACTAGGACCGTACCAAGAGAACAAAACAAGCATCACAAGTAAAATATCACTACACTGCCACAAACGCAGTCACCAAAGAGATGCTTCATTGTTGAAGCCATAACGTGAGAAGATTTGCCATCAAAAGTAAACTGTGCCCAGTGCCCAGTTTTCACAGTGACCGGAAAAAAACAACGACCGTGCAGAACAACAGAAGATAGACATGTGGAGTACTTACAGCTCTTTCCAATCCATTCTCTAGACACGGGTCATAGTCAAAGAGCAGACAACTGATCGAGCTCAACTTTGGGGTCAGCGTCTCCGTTTCCAGGCTTCCCCATTCCGGGAGCGTCAGACGGGCAGCGAGAGGGGCGGGCGGCGGAGGCGAGGCGGAGCTCCTCGCTGGCGGGGGGCGACGGGGGTCCTCCGTACGCCGGTCGCAATCATCAAGGGTTCCGCCTGATTTTACAGCGGTTTGTAAGGAGCAGGGGGTGGGCAGGGTGGGGGGGCCAGCGTCATCCTAACTGAGGCAAGTCCAGGGTGAGAGGAGGAGGAGGAGGAGGAGGAGGAGGAGAGGGCGGGTTACTACCCTGGGAAGGGGGGTGGGGTGTGCGGGGGAAGGGGGGGATCGTAGAGGGGTCCCAGTCCGGGGATCCAGGAAGTCCAGACAGGCTCTTGGGTAGGGAGGAGAAGAGGAGGAGTAGAAGAAGAAGAAGAGATCAGAAAGGAGAGAAGCACCTCCTCCTCTGATCATATTCCGCCGCCCCGTCTGCGTAGCGTCTGAGCGCCCTCCCGCACTCGGCAAAGTTCAGTTTCAGTTCAGCCGCGATCTCCGGCAGGGGCGCAGCCCTCCAGAAAAAAAAAAAAAAACACTCTCTCGCTCTTTCACTCTCTCCTCTTCTCTCCTCCTCTGTCGTCTCTCTCTCCTCTCTCGTCCGCCTCTCTCTGCGTCCAGACGGGCTGTTCCTCTCTTCCCCTCCGTCAGCTCACCCATGCTGTTCCATCTCCAGTGTGCTGCTGTGGCTCCTGATGCCTGCCTGCCTGCCTGCCTGCCTGTGAGTGTGTGTGTGTGTGTCCTTCCCAGAGCCTCTGCCGGGGTGAGGAGGAGGGGGAGGAACAGCGGCAGCCGTGTGAGAGAGAGAGAGCCAGGCGGAGGGGGACCGGCGTGTCTGGACTGGGGGGGCGGGCTCGGGGGGCGGTGGGGGGGTGGGGGGCTTCCGGGGGTTCGGGAATGGAGAGAATTCCTGCTCCCGTTACGGCTCTCGGTCCTGCTCCTGCTGCCGGAGAAATGCTGGCAGCTGTCCTGCCGTCTCTCCCTCTCTCCCTCTCTCTCTCTCTCTCTCTCTCTCTCTCTCTCTCTCTCTTTCTCTCTCTCTCTCCCTCTGTTCTCAGCCCAGCCCCTTTTCACTCTGGGAGCCAGACGAGGTGTCAGTGCTCGATCGCTGCCTGCTCGCGGCGTGATCCGAGACAGGGCTCTCTCTCTTCCTTTACACACACACACACACACACACACACACACACATGCACCCCGCCACACGCGGCATGAATACTTCATGCGTAAAGGAGCCCTCTCTTCTTTTGCTGTCCCAGACTTCAAACAGATTTGGTTAGTATGCCTACAGCACATGTGTGTGTGTGTGTGTGTGTGTGTGTGTGTGTGTGTTCGTGTGCGTGCATGCACGATACAGTAATGTGTGTTCAAGTGTGTGCACATTTGTATTTCTTTTGTCTTTGGGTAGGAATGCAATCAGCGAGATGAATGGGGGTGGAATTAATCATAAGGAGCGACACGTGGATAAAACGGAGACGCTTAAGTGTGTGAAGACGGATGGACCGTCCAGTCCCACCCTGGGTGAGCGATGTTCACAACTCACTAGGAAGGCTGAGAGAGCGGGGAGAGAGAGGGGGGGGCGGACAATGACCAGATGACAGCTCTGAGAGGCAGATTTACACCGGCCAGAGAGAGAGAGAGAGACAGAGAGAAAGACAGAGAGAGAGGGAGAGTGAGCACTCACTCACTGGTCAAGGGGATGAGGAGGAGGAGGAGGAGAGTGCGCGGCGTGGGTGGCCGCGCCGCCGTGGCGTCGAAAGTAGCCCGTGTTCCCGGCACCGCCGATTTAAAAAAAAAAAAAAAAAAAAGCTCCGTCCACCGGTCCTGTTTGAGAGGCTCCGCCCTCGGCTGCGGACAGCCGGCCGGCTACAGTACTGCTGTAACAGCTGATACACCGCCAGCAGCAGCGGCGGCGGCGGGCGGCGGGCGGCGGGCATCTGAGCTACACGCCGACAGCTCGGCGCGCGCCCCTGACACACTGCCCCACATCCGCACTCCGCGCCAAATCCCGGGGGCAGATACCCAATCCGCCGCGGCCCAGCCGTGCGTACGGCGCCGTGATATAGCACATGACTTTCACCTGTACTCACTCCTCGGTTTTACAAAGGATCTCCACCTCTGCTTCATATGCAGAGACAGGCTGATTCTAATGGTGGTATACGTATGAGGTGTGGGTGGATATGGAGGCGGGGCAGGGATGCCCGTGCTTTGCCAGATTGCCACCTGCTGCTTTCCACCCTACATCACTTCAGACCACGCCTGCTAAGACAGCGACGGCCGGGAGACAATACCGCCGCCAGCATTGGTCACCGGGCGCACTCATCGGTCTTAGAGCCATCGCTACGGCCACAATGTGGTTTTGTATGTCGGTCCGTCAAAAGGAGGGGGGGGGTAAGAATAAGGATCCACCGCGGGCTGGACCATCCACGCCACGGTCTGAGCTCCATCACTGTCCCCGGGCCGCACAGACCCTCCGGACAGATAACGAGGGGAACACTTACTAACGAGCCGCGTTGAGATTAATGAGCGAGCGTCGGCCGCCGTCACAAGAAAAGCTCTCCTTCAGTTCCTTTTGTTGACGACAAAACGGACATCTACATTCGGAGGCTCGACAACAGGGGGTGTGACAGCGAGGGGGGGGGGGGGGGGGGGTACATAGAGGGGGGGTTGGGCTGCCTGCCTAGCCTGCTATTCACAGTTTGGCCCGCTGTCAATAGTCTCTCGAGACGCCCTTTTCAAGCTTTGTCAAATTAGCAAGAGAAATTCCTCCGGCCGGTGAGTCATTAGTCACAGTGCCATTAGCTTGTTTGTGCAGATCGGTCTGTGGTCCTTCGTCCAGCTCCATGGCTCTCTGGGTAGCCCCCCCACCGCCCCCCGTTCTGGAGCTAATCACCATGATACCCCCCCCCCCCCCCCCCCCCCCCCCACACACACACACACACATTCTGGGGCTAATCACCATGATGGCCCCATTTTGCATCCTGACATTTCCTTTCACAGGTCCTCCTCTCCTCTCTCCAGACAAGATAAGGCTGCTCTGGCCATTCAGACGTGGATCAGATCACCGGGGCTGATAGCCCCTCTGCATCCCCCCAGACCACTGTGGCTCTGACACCACGGACGATTAACAGGAGAGGAGAAGATAAGGAGGTGGAGGAGCAGAGGATGGTGGAGAGGAGAGGAGAGGAGAGGAGAGGAGAGGAGAGGAGAGGAGAGGAGAGGAGAGGAGAGGAGAGGAGAGGAGAGGAGAGGAGAGGAGAGGAGAGGAGAGGAGAGGAGAGGAGAGGAAAGGAGAGCCCATTGGCTCTGCTTGATTAGAGACGGGATAACTGGACCACAGCCAGCCTGTACAGTATGTGTACACACACACGCACGTGGACACACACACACACATGCACACGCGCACACACGGATAATGGCTATATATCCGCTGCAGTTTCTTCTGTTCTCAACAGGTGAATGAGAAATGGGTGGGTTTGGTTTGTATGAGAAGAATGGGAAAATAAAGTCATTGAAATCAATGTAGAGACAGAAATGCCAGCTAAGCAAGTGTTCAAGATTGATTGTGTGTGTCTGTTTGTGTGTGGGTGTGTGTTTGTGTGTGTGTGTGTGTGTGTGTGTGTATGTGTGTGTGTGTGTGTGTGTGTGTGTGTGTGTGTGTGTTAAGTCAATTAGGAAAGGTGTGTTTTTGAGAAAAGGAAGAATCGATAGGAAATCTCCCCCTGAGCTAAAATCTGGTTCATACATCATCCTATTGATGAGCCGACCTTGACATGGACACATGTCCCTGTGCGCCCGGGGTGTAGGGGGGATCAAAACAAACACTCACAACAGTGAATCAGCTGCTGCAGGACCACATTTAGGCTTTACAACAACAACAAGCCCCCGTCAATCAACCTCAACACAGGACTGAGGGTATTGAAGACAAACACCTAATATCTCTGGGAGTAAACAAGCAAACAAACAAACAAACAAACAAACAAACAAACAACAGCCGTATGTTCAAGGTGCTCCGGATGGCTGATGCCCCAGGTCGCCTAGCAGCTGACCCAGCCAGCCGCTGTGATTAACCACAGATGACATCAGCCAGCAGACACACAAAGGTGATGTCATCGACCGCTCTCCAAAGACAGACAGACATGCAGACAGACAAACAGACAGGCAGACAGGCAGACAGACAAACAGGTAGGCAGACAGGCAGACAGACAAACAGGTAGGCAGACAGACAGGCAGACAAACAGACAGGCAGACAAACAGACAGGCAGACAAACAGACAGGCAGACAGACAGACAGACAGACAGACAGACAGACAGACAGACAGACAGACAGACAGACAGACAGACAGACAGACAGACAGACAGAAAGCCAGGCGGGCAGACAGGCAGCCAGGCTGCCAGGCAGGAACACCCTGCTAAGATTTAGTATGGAGGTCAGGGTGCTGCTCATTAAGAAGAGTGAAAAACACTCACATACCTTAAAAAGCTTTTTCCCCGCCCATAGTAGCTGTGTCTCAGAGGGTCAGAGACTCTCTAACGGCTAATGAATGTGCGGCCTGTCTGAGTGACAGCTCCCCTTCCTGATGTATGGCCAGTGTGGAGTATAAATACATGCATTACCCCAACGCCGCATACATGTGGAGTGGACTGGAGGGGTCAAACCGACTCAGGGCTCTTAAAATAACCAGAGGGCCCTGGGAAGATGGTGGTGCTTGTAGAATGCGGAGGAGGGCTAGTGTTACCTGGGCCTCGTGGAAGAGAACGGGGAGGGAAGGGGGAGGGTCTATAACTATGTCCATCAATTTCTCATGTTGGGAGGGGAGGGAATGACAGGGCTGACATGAATGTGTGGCCATGGTTTAGTCTGGCATCAAGCCTCTGTCTCCTTTCTGACGGAGCCCCGCAGCAATCATGGGACCGCTGGGATAAACATTGCACTAGATTCTCTCTCTCTCTCTCTCTCTATCTCTCTCTCTATCTCTCTCTCTCTCTCTCACTCTCACTCTCACTCTCGTCTCACTCAAAGCAACAAAACCAACCATAAATATCACGACAATTCTCTTAAAAGGGGCTCATTAAAAGTTAGTTGTGGTCACAATCTTGTGACGTTTCTTGGCATTCAAATGAAAACAGCTATTCTCTACATCTCAGTTTTCCGCCTGACTATCCTATTTTATTCTCCAGATTCAGGGTCCCTTGAACAAAGAGACAACCCCAACACTGGCTACACTGCAATACTGCAACAGCTCTCTCTCTCCTGCACAAACACCAGAGAGCAGAGCTAACAGACATATCTGTCGGCCAAATCTGATCAATCTTAAGCTCTACCTCTCAGCTGAGCGCCCCCGTCTCCTCCGGTCACATCTAATGGCGCTCTGCGGGATGGCGTCCACCCTCCAACGCCACTTTAGCCCGCATCTAGCAGGAAGTGGACAAATACCTGGAGGCTAGGCTTTATTGAGTTTCTATAAATCCTAGCAAAAGAAAAGACAAATGGATCTGGGCTAAAGCAGACAGCTATAAATGCAATGTCCTGTTAACGTGATAGAAAAGTTCTTTGTCTTACCGACCGGGCCTTTTGTTCCGTTGGACACTGAATACCAAATGGGGCATCATTTGTGTGCTGCGGACGGCCCAAGGCTGAACACGTCTCTGCCTCAGCCCGCCCTGGCCAATTAAGTAACGCCTGGAGCATTCCTATAAACCTCTCACAGCGTCGGACACATCCCATCACAGATGGCTGTCCTATTTCACTTATTGATCATTCTCTACTGGGTGGACATTTCAATGCGGGGGGTACTTAGTCAGTACAAATGTGATTGAAAGGCAGAAAAGGAACATCTCCTTCAACCTTCCTGTTTGAGTAAAGAGAAAATGGCGCCGGACTGACTGTGGTTTGATGAACACATGCGATGTCTCCTGATCTCCCAGCCGCTCAATTGAAACAGTATGTGGGAAAGGAGGGATTAAAAAGCCTCCTCTGGAGAGAGAGAGAGAGAGAGAGAGAGAGAGAGTGAGAGAGAGAGAGAGAGAGAGAGAAGAACAGGGGATCAGCGGGGAGAGAGCGCAGGAGATAGAGAGGGAAGAGAGAGCGGGAGGAGGGGAGGCAGAGCACAGTGGATATGCGGACGGAGAGAATGAAACGGAGAGATGAAGTGGGACAGAGAGAAACAGAGCAGGGAGAAATGGACAGGGACCTCAAGAGAGGAGAGAGACAGAGAGAGAGAGGGATATGAGAGAGGGCGAGAAAAGAGGAGAGAGGGGTGAGGTGGGGGTAGAAGAGAGAGTGTGTGTGTGTGTGTGTGTGTGTGTGTGTGTGTGTGTGTGTGTGTGTGTGCGGTGGTCTGTACAGTCGTACTCGTCTCCAGATCAGCGCCCTGGGCGCAGCGTCAGTGAGCAGCCGTCTGCGAGGAGGTCAATCTTTTCACGACCAAGGAAAAGAGAGAAATGATGGTTGGCGCTTCGGCCGCTCCGCCAGTCAGCCTGGAATCACTTTATTCCCAGAATGCACCAGACTGGGAATCCCCTGTTGGCCTAAAATAAATGGAACAGTTGGAGTCTAAATGAAAAACACTTAATATTCTACGCTGATTTGAGGTGGACCACCGAGGATTAATCTTTTCGAAAATTAGTTTTTTTGTCTTCTTATTCTACTATGGTTGATTTTATCACATGCAACATGTCAGAGTAAATACACACGGTATCAGTATCACACAGCATCACACAGAATATCATTCTGCCATTTTCAAGGCCATTGCATCAATTTCTGCTGGACACCGGCTCAAGAATGAAAGTATGAATGCACTGCCAATATAATACCAGCAATATCAATGCTTTCTGCATGAAGATCGTCTGTGTCTGAGCCAAGGTTAATCCGCTATGACAGCGGAGGGGGTGGAGGGCTGGCGGCGGTGCCGGGCGGCTCGGAGGCCATGTGTGAGAATCAGCCTGCAGCCGTGACTTCCTGTTCCTTTGTGCTTCCTGCTGTGCTGCCCATAAAGCATTGTTGTGTCTCTACGACCCGAGCCCACAACGCCCACACCCAGTGCTCCCAAACGCCCACCTCCTCCTTACCCCCCGCCAGCCTCCCACACAGCCCCCCGTGAAAGGCCAAGAGCCCCTCCAGCCAAGCCCGGGGCTTAAGGAGGGCTTAGGCAGCCAAAGGAGGGGATTTGGGAGTAAAAGTCAGGGGCTATAACTCCATTTGCAGTTCATTTTATTGTTTCCTAAATTGCCTCCTCAATGGCATCTACAAACACATCCTGCTAATGTGGCCTGTGTGTGTGTGTGTGTGTGTGTGTGTGTGTGTGTGTGTGTGTGTGTGTGTGTGTGTGTGTGTGTGTGTGTGTGTGTGTGTGTGTGTGTGTGTATGTGTGTGTATGTGTGCGTGTGTGCTTGCGCGTGTGTGCTTGCGCGTGTGTGTCTGCATGTTTGTGTGTGTGTGTTTGTGTTTGTTTGTGTGTGTGTGTGTTTCTGTGTGTGTGTGTGTGTGTGTGTGTGTGTGTGTGTGTGTGTGTGTGTGTGTGTGTGTGTGTGTGTGTGTGTGTGTGAGCGGGGGCTAAGCCTCGGTGAGTCGGGCCGAGCACGGGGCTTCAGCTTGGCAGGAAGCATTTGTCAGTCAATGAGAGAGATGAGCCAATTTAGGGCCCCTGGAGGAGAGAGCTGGAAATCTCAACAATGAAGCCAAAAGGTCCGTATAAGAAAACTTTCAACAGATTAACTAAGCGTATGCAATATACCAGAGTCTGCCGGGTATTCTGGAGGAGCACTGCTATGGAGGGCTAAAAGAAAATTCCCTTTTCCCATGATTTCATTAATGTCAGCTGATGATGAAGACATCTCCCCAGACTGCAGCAGATCCACACCCCTGGAGCTGCTGATGGAGACGAACAGCTGCTTTCATCTCAGCCCCAACATTTTCCTCAGCTCTGCCGACACTCTCTCGCTGCAGCATGTACTCTGCGGGTCACGCGGGAGCTGCAGTAAGAGATAGCTCCCTCGGCGCACGACGCGTCCGGCGCTGAAACTCACCCGCGCTGGGTGGAGGCCGCGGCCTGAGGTACGGTCATCTACACTCGTGTCGCATCATCACTGACTAGGTCTCTCCACACTGACTCTCCAGTGATCAATCCAAGACACCAACAGAGAGAACATTTCATATGTGTTGTGTATTCATGCAGACGTCTTTCCTATCAATGAAAGTGGCCTCTTTTCAAATGGACGAAGAACAGGATGTCAGGGGAAGCGAGCAGAAGAGAAAGACGAGAGAAAGGAGAGATGGAGAGAAGGAGAGATGGAGAGAAGGAGAGATGGAGAGATGGATAGATGGAGAGATGGAGAGATGGAGAGAAGGAGAGATGGAGAAAAGGAGAGATGGAGAGATGGAGAGAAGGAGAGAAGGAGAGATGGAGAGATGGAGAGAAGGAGAGATGGAGAGATGGAGAGAAGGAGAGATGGAGAGATGGAGAGAAGGAGAGATGGAGAGATGGAGAGATGGAGAGAAGGAGAGATGGAGAGAAGGAGAGATGGAGAAAAGGAGAGATGGAGAGATGGAGAGAAGGAGAGATGGAGAGAAGGAGAGAAGGAGAGATGGAGAGAAGGAGAGAAGGAGAGAAGGAGAGATGGAGAAAAGGAGAGATGGAGAGATGGAGAGATGGAGAGCTCTCCTGCTTCATCAATCACAGGCTGGCAGGGTAGGACACCTAGTGATTATTTATTTGCACCTCTCCACGCCGAGGCTATCACAACAAACAGGGCCGCGGGCTGCTGGGAACATTTGGAAGAGATTAATCAGGGGGGTCGTCCTGAGAGACGCGGGGGTGGGAGGTGTGGGGGTGGGGGGGTTGGGGTCGGGGGATTGGAACATGTGTTCCTTAATCTGCCATCTACAATGAGTCAATAGAGAACCTTTGGGAACACAGGAGGGATCCGGCCCAGCCAGGTGAACATGGTTTAGGGGAGAGAGGCGTTAAAGGAGTAGTAAAGGGAAAAGGCATGTTTAGCCCTGTTCTAAGGTTACTTATGATCATATACAATGGTTCAGATCAAAACGTTGACAAAACTAGTACTTTTGAGAAGGTCTGATAATTGCTCTACCACCGTTTTGGTCATACAATAGATGTGGGTGGGCATCTTGAAAAATCTTTCAAAAACATGTTAAACTCTAGGGTAGGAGAACGCAAGAACGAGACTCTTCTAATTACTACAGCTAGAGAGAGGCAGAGATGAATCTTCGAACCTCAAAAGGAACTAAGATCAGGACACAACCTTTAAGCGCATTGTGTTGCCTTTGTGTGAAATGCGGCATATAACGTTTGATTTGATTTGACTTGACAACTCTATTATTCTGGTTAAACAGTTTACTCAACACACACGTTCACACGCTCAAAGTCACCTTTCAAATCACACATATCCCTACACACACTTGGGACTCCAGTTAATCTCGGCATAATGAGATTTTTAGCACTCAGTGAGAGCTTCTCACATGCTGGGTCATGAACACATCACAGGCTATATAATCCAGACCGCTCAAGACAATCTGCTGCAGGCAGCAACAACCACAAACAAAAGATAAAAACCCCATCTCTGCTTTTACTTTCCTCCTAGCGTTTTACTGCGAGCCAGCGGGAATAAATTATCAGACACAGAACAGAACACCATGTCTCCCGTCAAGCTAATGTGCACATGACCAGAAGGTAGAACATCGGCGTTAACATGGCCACCGTCTTGGGTTGTTGGGCTTCATGATTCTGACGATTCCCCCGCGCCAAGTTGGCCCACT
Source organism: Borostomias antarcticus (assembly GCF_949987555.1). NCBI lineage: Eukaryota > Metazoa > Chordata > Actinopteri > Stomiiformes > Stomiidae > Borostomias > Borostomias antarcticus. Next base: position 6,881,891 of record NC_140238.1, on the reverse strand, counting down.
GTCCCCCGAACTACCCCACCCCTCCTGGGGTGGTGGAGGTGAGGGAGGGGCAGAAAGCCAGGAGGACGGTGGAGAGGTGGAGGTTCTTCATTCAGCTGGTGATGAGCTGCCTGCACTGACAATGGCCTTATCCTCTATGGACATTTGACTTTCATCTATAAAACCGTGATCATCCCCACTCATGATCAGAGAGGGGGGTTATGAAAGAAAGACCGCAGTCTTAAACAGAGAATGAGCAGTTAGGGAAATCAGCAAACACAATGTATAATAAGATATTCATAAGTGAGAGGGTGGGACAGGCTGGCGCCGAAGAGCTGAAGAGCTCCTGTAGACTAGAGAGCTCCGCCGGTGGCCATCTTGGATCTGCAGCCTACAGGAAGTGAAGCCCGGGTGAGCTCATGGGAGCAGGGAGCACAGTCTCCCAGACTAGGCCATAAAAGTCCCCAATGCATATTCGACACCATCAGCTATTGCTATTAACTCCTCTATTCTTATTCCAGCCCTTGCCTCTGTCTCCCAGCACAATGGTGGGAGGGCTGTCAGTTGTAATGACAATGATAATAGACTACATTTGCATGCCACCTTCCACTGAGAAGTCCCAGGCATAGAGATTAACATGGTGTGGGGGTAGTTCACCCCAACCCCTGCTAGTGTGATGAATACCATCCATTTAACAAGCTAAGCTAGGGAGAATTTCTTCTACAAGACTCCTATCACTAAACACTAATAGGCAGATCAGAGCAAGCCAGCAGGAGTCCTACGGGCCTCAATTAGTGTCCCTATCTGTGTGAGGGGACGCCAGGCCGTGGGCAGAGGAAGAGGCCTGACGATGTACTGCTAGGATGCTGAGGACACGGTCTCTCCTGCCCACACACACACACACACCGTCACACACAACCTGGCCTTTCAAATCGCCGCCGCCAACACGCCGGGAGACAAAAGACTCTTATGTGAGGTGACAGGAGGTCCAGCGTGAGTGAAAGGGGTCTGTCAGGGCCCATGGTAGCCCCCCCCACCCCCCGTCCTACCGGGCTCAGGCGGGGGCCCAGCGAGAGCACATAGCGGCACCCAGCACAGCAGACTTGAGTCAGCGTTTTAGACCTTTTGTTTGTCAGCGTGTGCAAATGACCCCCCCCTCCCCCGGCTGTGTGAGTGGGCCAGACAGACTTCCTGACTCAGGGTTCTGGGGGGTGGGGGGTGAAGGGAATGCACCCAGGGTGCGGAGAACCCTGTCCAGGACCTCCATTTAACAGGCCATAACCATGCAGGATCTCAGCTGCTCCTGACAGGCAGAGTGAGGGAGAGTGAGAACCAGCGGTCAACCTCAGAGGATGTGATTTTCAAGCTAAGCAGCCAAGTGGTTTCTTCAGAAAGTAAAGCCTCATCCTGGCTTTATACGGTGAAACTGCCACGCAACTTAAGTTGCTTGAAACTTAGTTGAAACTATGTTGCAATTGAGTGAGTTGCATAGTGTAAAGCCCTCTGCAACACACTTGAAACTGTCTGAAACAGTTATGTTATGTTATGTTATTTTTATTTATAATGCGCCCCCCAACCAACTGTTACATCAGCCCGGGGTGCAGCCCAGGTACAAAGGGGGACAAACAAAAACAAAGGACTGCAAACAAACAGATTAACAAGAAACGCCAGGAATTGGAGAGTTGCAAAGTTTTCAACTTTGTGAAACTAGTTTAACGCAACAGCCAATCAAAACGCTGATATAACGTGTCAGATGATGATGTCACAGTTAATGAATCATTTCCAAACGATTTCAACTCCACAAACTCTAGCTAGCTAAATCGAAAAGAGAATGGTCTCTTGGATGCTTGAGGAGGAGATTATCCTAATTTTCCTACTGTTTTAAGACCATAACGATCTGTAGCTTGTATATCTCAATAAAATAAAAAATAAAAAGAAGTGGCAAACAGTGAACCGCTATCTACCAAACTGTGTTGGCAGAGTAGGACCTCAGCAGGGTTAGTCAGGGGTGGGCTGAGCTGTGGGGCTGGCCCAGGGGGTCGAGGGTGTGGGGAAGGCCCAAGGGGTGCGAAGAGAGGCGCTCCATCTGTCCGCTACAGGGGCGACGGTGATTGAGGTGGAGGTATATTATAGTTCCCCTCAGGAGAGAGTCTGCTGTGAGATCCCCTGGGCACCGAGACAGAGCTAGACCTCCATCTCCATCAACACCTCCCCGCTGATGACGCTAGACAGGCCTCCCGGTTGCTCCTCACACCTGGGCTTATCAGCAGCCCCCCCCCCCCACCCCCCCGCCACCAACCAGTTCCACAGCCTCAGCTGTCTTGCTGCCTGTTCCTCTCCACACCACAGCCAGCCATTAGCCCAGGCAGGCGGATTACGGCAGGAAAATACCAGCTGGTGTTTTATCCCACAGTAAACAAAGAGACAAATAGATCGGCGCAACGCAACCTAACGCCACCCACTCAACACTTATCCATCCGAGGCCTCTGGCGTTGGTTCCCATTCAACAGATTCTGACTCTTTTAATCTGCATTTCAACCGAGTGCTCTTCCCAGCTGAGCATTCTGCTCACACTCTGCCACTACAGGGACATCCAGCTTTAGAGAGGCTCAACAATTAAACATTTACCCTTCACTTCCAGGGCTTAGACAGTCTGACACAACAGCGATACAAACAGACACACACACACACACACACACACACACACTTCAACTACAGCGTGCATCTGGTGTTAGAGTGAATGCTCTGGCCAAGCCCTAGGAAGAATGACTTACTTTAGTCCCATGGCGGTGGTGTGTCCAGTGCTCCCATCCACAGGCCCTGACCTCGTCCTCCTCCCCCTGAAGCTGACGGTCTGAAGCATTGGTCCAAGCATGGTCGTGTGTGTGCGCGAGGGTGTGTGTGGGTGGGGTTGAATGTGTGTGTGTGTGTGTGAGAGAGAGTCCCAGCCAGCAGATCCCCTGCTCTGTCTCTTTATCCCTTGGCTGCCCCGAGCAGCTCCCTCCACTCAGCATGGACCCGCCCTGTCGACCGGACCGGGACCGAGACCGGGACCCCGCTGTAACTCACCCCCCCCAGCCGGACACGCACGGAACAGGCCTGCTCTCTCTCTACACACACACTCCCTCTCTGGAGCTCTATCTGTCCCTCGTGGCCAAAGAACAGTAAGTGAATGAGAGAGAGAGAGAGAGGCCAATGCAACTCCCCCGCACCACACACACACACACACACACACACACCTACCTACCCCTGAGAGCGCTTATCTCACTCCCCTCCTCCATGACCAAGCTCAAACAGGAAGGACATGGTAGCAAACTCACACACACGCACACACACACACACACACACACACACAGTCACACACACAAAGCTACTAAAGTGATTCAAAGGAAAACCAAGCATAAGAATAGGTTTGGGTATCCTGCTGTTCACAGCTCATAAACCTCTCTGCAAGGACAATCACTTGTTAGAATTTAAGAAAGGATGATTGGGTTCTGTTCCATTGTTGAAGAGGATCTTTTGCACCTCAGTCTCACTCAAATCACGATAATACCCTCAAAAAAAGTTTCCGCCCATTTTCACCATTTGCGGTGCACCGATTGGCCAGCGTTTGAGACACAAGCATGCTTCAGACTTGTTTCTATGGTTACTTTGTGCAGTAGCCTCCGTGAATCCGTTTCTGACACGAAAAAAGACGTTTGTCGAGAGGCTAGCGAGCGGTTCTGCTGCTGCTACAATTACTGGCGAACTCTGCCTGCCTGCCTGCCTGCCTGCCTTCTGCACAATCACAGTCATTACCACCGCCTCTCACCTGGGCAGCAGCTGTGGGGCTGAGAGCCAGAGCCGGGCTGGGGGGGGGGGGGGGGGGGCTTGGCCGGGCCGGGCCATAAAGCCCGCTTCCTCCCGACACTCCTCCAGGTCCGCATTCCGACAAACAGCTGTCGGCCCCGCCCCCCCGCGGCGCACGCAGCCCCGCCTGCCCCGCCCGCCGCAAAAAACACACCTTGCGCGCTCTTCTCCTCCCTCCTCTCTGCTCCTGCATTCTGATCACTACTACTGTGATCCGGGCCTCGCGTCTCTCATTCTGACGTCTCTCCTTTCTGCCTCTCTCCTCGTATTCAGTGAGGAGTCTGGCTCTAGTGCTTCCTGGTGGGGGAGTGAATAGCCCTGTTCCAGACGTGCAGACACAGCAGGAAGTCAGGGATGGCGTCTTTCCTCTTTGCACACGGACTACGGAGGCATTATTAGGCATAGACCAGCCAGAGAAGCTGTGTGTGTGTGTGTGTGTGTGTGTGTGTGTGTGTGTGTGTGTGTGTGTGTGTGTGTGTGTGTGTGTGTGCATGCGTGTTTGTGTTCCACTTAGTTTGTTGTCCCTTGGGCCCAGGTAGGTGCAACACCTCGGTCCCAATCAGCAGGTGTTAATCAAAGCCAGGGACGGGTAGTGTGTTTGTGTGTGTGTGTGTGTGTGTGTGTGTGTGTGCGTGTGTGTGTGTGTGTGTGTGTGTGTGTGTGTGCGTGTGTGTGTGTGTGTGTGTGTGCGCACCTAGGGACGGGTAGAGGGGGAGGAGCCGTGTGTCATTTAGCCGCGCAGCTCGCCAGGCCCCTGCCGCGGACGCTGCCTGCTTTCATTACCGAACGCTGTGTCAATACGCTAATCATATGCTCTGTCACAAAGCAATCAGTGTTCAGCGTCCTACTGAGCTCAGCACTCCCTTCTCCCTTCCATCAATTCTTCAACCCCCCCCCCCCCCCCCCCCCACACACACACACTGGTCAGCAGACCCTGCCCTTTAACCTTGCTGTCTCCAGGCTATTTAATGGTCGGTCTAATAGCCAATTGCTCATTATTGACCCCGGGCCATCTTTGTTCCAGCGCACTCTGGTTGATAGGGGAGCAGAGCCGTTACAAAGGACAGCAGAATGGGACACGAGCCGCGTCTCCTCACTTGCGTTGGACGACATTTGCTGTAGTCACCACTGGTATGAAAGTACATGTATTTACAGAGACTAGCAGATGCCTTCTACTATGTTTGGCTTGTAATTAGTTTCCGAGCGGTCGAAAAAGTAGAGGTTTGACAGATGAGATTCACGAGCAGCCAGCAACAATCAGAGCCTGGTCATACTTCAGCCTCCGCTATAAGTAACTCAGGAAAGGAAAGCTCCTCTCTGTGGAGATAAAGACTGGAGACATTATAAACAAAACACTTATCTAAATCTCTTTCTCTTGGACTGGGGCCACATGACATAATTCTCAGATTAACTAAATCTCAGAGGGAGACAACAGTTGACAACGCAGAGAGTAATGGCGCTTAGGGATTCTTGGTTATCAAACCAGCATTAATAATGAAATACTTCTTCAATGGAACAGACATGCTGAAATGAATCCAAAAACCAAATGCTTTTTTAAAAACCCTCAGTGACTGAGCTCATGATTGGTTTTTCCGATGAATAAAAAGCACAGTGCCAAGAGACAATCGCAGAGGAAGACTCTTGTATTCTAGTTCTCTCTTTTTCACTTAAACCTTCTTTGCAGCTACAGTACCTAATTGCATTCTAATGAAAATATAATTTCTGAGGAGAACAGCACTCTTGAATGTCAGACATGCGTCCTCGGAGCTTGTTCCACTCGGCTAGGACGATTCTGCTCCAACATCCTGGGCTCTCAGCGCTTGCATATGCATTTCCACTAATTATATCTTTAGAGACATGAATATGAATACTAATCACAAGATAGTTTTCAATCAGCCCCAAAGTGCTAATTTGATCCTCAATCTTATGCATTGTTAATTCAAATCCCTCTCCGAGAATGGGATAAAAAAAAAAAAATTTTCAACTCAGTTCTTTCTGACCTCTGTAGCATGCTATCACTGCAATTAGCAGTGCTACAGTCCTCCGTGATAATGGCATGAGGATGACAATAGGGGACGATGACGATGATGATGATGATGATGATGATGATGATGATGATGATGATGATACAGTAGAAGAACGGTAGGAAGTGGGCGTGCGTTACCAATCAGAGCATCTCCACCACCCTGTCCCGTCGTCTATCTGAGGAACGCGACGCCGTTTAAAACCGACAGACTTCGTCAGCCCCGGGTTCTGTCCTGGCCAAGCAAAACAAGACATTCTTGGACGGGAAGCAGCTTTGGGATGAAATGAAAGGTCCGACCCCTCACAACATCCCCCACCCCGCCCCGTCTGTCCCACCAGGGAGAGGGGGGGAAAAAACAAGTTCGCCCCCCACCCAGCCCCCGTCTCACCCAGGCAGGGCCAGCCAGCCCGCTCCGTTTGAGCTCGCGTCCAAAAGAAAACACCGGAGCGAATAAATCAGCCCGGGAAATTAACCCTGTCACACCTCGCCGTTGTTCGGCGCTGACCCCGCCGCTCCACTCGCAGGAAGTGACACGTACAGGAAGTGGCACATATAAAAGAGCATCCACAATACCCCCCCCCCCCCCGTGCCAAGGGAGAGGCCCCGCATTCCCAGTCCTATACACTGACCTCAAGCTGGGGAGCGAGAGAGAAGCTCGTTTCGAGGGCGGGGGCGGTGGGGGGGGCTGAAGGAAGCCGAGCGCCTTACCCAGCAGTCCTTGCGGGTTGTTGCTGTCACACTCCACCAGATCCCTGGCCTGTCTCCTCCTCCTCCCGGGGCGCGGGGCGCGGGCGGCCCTATGCATCATCCTTCCTCAGCCTCCCTCAGGCTATAGCATTCATTATGGCCCAGAACTCCTGAGGGAGTCGGGGGCCGTGCAACGGGAAACGGTTGCACACTGACCAAACCTGCCCGGGAATTTATCAGTGACAATCCGCCACAGCACATTAGACTGACCCAGCACAGGCGGAGATGTCCTCCAGACACAGGGCGTTTAGTTTAGACACCAGGGCTGAACATGGCAGCGCGACAGCCGGCTGGGAGAGAGAAAGCACCGATGACAATAAATACAAGCTACATTAGCCTCGCTACAATCGCCACGCTTGTAGAAACGCCTCGCTTTGAAGCGAATGCACAGAACCGAACCACACTGCAACAGCTAAACGTCGGAGCTCGAACAGCTCGTTTCAGGTTTTAACCTTAAACCCTTTTGTAAGACACACCCTTTCTGCTTATGTAATGCCAGCCATTATCCATTCATGGTCACTGGTGCCTAGCTGAAGGTGTGCGTAGCCCAAAGCAAGCTATAACTCAAGCATGGCAAGGACAACATCTCTGTGGAATAGGCCCACATCACGCTAGTGTGACCGTGAACCATGACCCAAGCGTGTGAGGACAAGCCTGCACATAGACCCTGTCCTCAACACGCTATACACAGAAGACCAACACACGCACACGCACACACACACACACACACACACACACACACACACACACACTAACCCAAGATCAAACAGTATAGCCTTCTCATCTCTCTCAACCCTTTGACAGGTTCTATCGTGAGGTGTGCTTTGATGGACAGGTCGGGCAGGGTTAGGATTGGCGGTGGGGGGGGGGGGGGGGTGGGGGGGGGGTAGGGGGTGTTGCTTACCTGATGAAGAAGGACGCCGCAGCAGACGCACTTTGGACGGAGCTGTGCGTGGAGGTGTGTGTGGAGATGGCGCCTTGGGGTCCCACCACCACACACTGGCCCAGCTGGCCGGGGCCCCTCTGTCGGCTGGGCGTCAGGCTGGTGGCGGCGGCGGCGGCGGTCTCCGAGGCGTCCCTCTCCGGTTCCCCCATCAGACCCTGCACCTGCAGACACACACGCGTGCACACACACACACACACACACATATTCCTATATTATAGGCATCACTACTATACCAGCACTACTGGACCTGCACTCCTCTATTCCAGTCCGTTTAATCCGTCACTTCTCTCCTCCGTCGCAGATGGACAGCAGCTGCTGAAGCCGGGCCTGGAAATGGACGTCAGCACTCTTCCCCCATCCGCTGAGCGGCGGTCCCCGCAGAATGGCGAGGGCGGCGTGCACGCCACGCCCCCAGAGAACAGCGAAGGGGCACGCGCCAGCCGATCCTCATTGATCGTGGCAGCGCTCTGGAGGAGGCTGCGCGAGCAGTAATTAAGTGATAACCCAGACTATCTAATTAGCTATACTAAATCACTGGCTCTCTGTACTGTATATATCAGCGGCTAATCAGCCGTCCACTCATTATGTACGGAAAAGCACGCAGCTCGACTCCTGCGAAAGAATACTGAAGCAGGGAACGGGAAACTAGGAGCGAATCAACAGGAATCATCCTAACTGCGGGCTCCATTGTCTCGGGAAGGAGCCTGTCTCTCCAGCCCCAGTGGAGGTATGTTCGCGTCCATCTGTGGAGCAGGGTCGAGGCTGCGGGCCCTCGGGGGCCGGCCTCGGCAGCTGGGCCGGGACCACAGACGGCAGCGGTCTGGAGCGGCAGAGGGGTGAGATGCCCCAGCCTGGCCCCAGGGGGTGGTCATAACCAGGGGCTATGAGGTAGCAGCAGGTCCGGGCAGGGGGGGAGGTGGGAGGCGGGGGCTCAGCTGGACCTCCAGAGCCTCTGGGGGGCCTCTAGCTGGGGGGGGTGTACTGTGACACCCCCCCCCCACCACCACCACCCCCTCCTGGTCCAGCAGAGGGAGCCCTGAGAGGGTCAGCGCCGTCACCATGACAACACCAGGTTAATCCCCCATCCTAGCCAGCAGTCTGTCCAACAATACGGCCGTAGATGGCTGACAAGAGCTGCCTTTGTGGGCTAGGGTGACAAATTGCAGATATAAGCCTTTAGTTGTCCCTTCTATTAATAACAGTGACACATACACATTGGGCAACCTGCAACCTTGAGTGGAACTCGAAATGTCATTTCACAGGATATATTTTGTCAACACAGTCCAGGCCCTCTGCATATTTACCCTCTCCGTATTTACCCTGGATTCATGTTTGCTAACTAAAATAACATCATTTACAATCTTTTTATAAAGCGTGGGCCTTCCAAGGGTGCATGTCATCTGTCAACAGCGGCTGACAGCTGAACTATTTATACGCCACGGCTGACATGCGAGCGCTTAGCATCACGGTGTCGGAGAAATACATTCAGGCGCACTCGCACGAGAACCGGCACCAACGGCAGAATGCTTATATAGCTCAGGGAAGCACTGACAGTTTGAGCTTTAAAACCCTCCATCGGCCTGTTTCTGAATCCCTCGCAGCTGGGAGGGTTGGACGGATCTGGGCCCGGGTGATTGGCTCCGGTGACAGGGGCGGTTATGATTTGTGAAGTTCGCGACGGAGAGAGAACCGGGCGCCAAGCTGAAATGAGCCGAGCGAGGGGAGGAGAGGGGAGGGGCGGAGTCTTCTCACGCACCCGCTGGAGCGGAGAGTCTCTAACGACCCCCATCCCGGTGTCCGTGACAGGGCGGGAGCTCGGCGCATACCGGAGAGGTGTGCCCGTGTCACACCGCCACGAAAGACTAGAGCACTTCACACGGACGGGCGGAAAGCCTATCTGGACCGCTCATCACAACACGGTCATAGATGGTGGTATCGGCTTTGCCAACCCTCCCAAACACACAAACACAAATACCCACGCACACACACATGCACGCAGCCTCTAAAACACATCAGGATGCATGTCAGGCAGACTGAGGGATTGATCCTCGGCCTCTGTGGCAGCCGACCGCTGCTGCTGGTCTATCCCCTGGTCAGGTCATTAGCCTGCTGCTGCTGTGTCGGGTGCCATGTGTCCAGGGCCGCTCACATTCACACTGGCTGCCAGTAATGAGCAGGCCCACCCCCCTTTAACCCCCGGCCCCCCAACGCCGCCCCCCCCCCCCCCTCCCTTCTCCCGCCAATGCTCTAACTCCTGTTTACCACTGAGAGAGGGGAAGAGAGAGGGAGAGAGAGGGAGAGGAAGAAAGAGAGAGAGAGAGAGAGAGTATTATTCTCCCCGTGCAGTCACAAGCCAGCCGGTCAGCCTGGCTGCCCATGAGCTGCGATCTAAAGGCCACCTCTGCCTCCCGGGCTGAGACCGTGAGCCCGGCGGGGATCCCCCAGCGACCCCTGACCCCGCTGTGCGACACAGGCCGTAACTGCGGAGGGGAGATTAGGCCTCGCTAATCTGGACCAGGCAGGCATGCTCCGCTGGCTCTACGCCACCGTGCTCGCCTTCGTTACGAAATCCTCATCGAAAGAAGTAAAACCACGACATGTGCCCCTCGCTCTCCTTCCTGTACCCTTCCCTCTCTCTCACCCCCCTCTCTCTCTCTCTCTCTCTCTCCCCCCCTCTCTCTCTCTCTCTCTCCCCCCCCCCCCTCTCTCTCTCTCTCCCCCCCCCCCTCTCTCTCTCTCTCTCTCTCTCTCTCTCTCTCTGGGGTGCTGTGCCCCCCCAGCACAGCTGTAAGGGCGCAGACAGCAGCCCAGATGGTCTAGTAGTGGGCATGGAGTGTGAAGCGGACAAGCAAGCGAGTTCACTTCGGGCCATACACACACACACACACACACACACACACACACACACACACACACAGACACACATCCATACACACACACACACACACACACACACACCGAACCCTAAGGGTCTACAGCACTGTTTTAGCAGATGAATGCACATGTGATTGTGGACTTTGCGGAGCAGAGGGCAAATAACAGATTTAGGTCAATCATTTAGTAGTTTTGGCAACAACATTCACCATTCACACTATGGCTGTCTGCATGAATGTGCACTCTGCATGACTGTCCATTCACAGTCAATCTAAACAGATCTGACACCAAAAGAAAAGGCTAAAAAAGACGTTAAATGAACAAAGGCAAAAAAAGGTGAAGGGGTGACTCAGCAGATGCTTGGACTTTGCCATGCCAGGTTTTTGTAAGGTTTTCTCCATAGACCGGGAATAGACGGCCTCAGAGGTGAGCGCATGCGGTTTTCCCTCCATTTCAGCGTCTCACACCAACGTAAGGGTCAGCCAGGCACGTCTGTTAACTTAGCAAGGAGGTACACGTATATAATGAATCGTATAAAGGTCTACAGATATAATTCCACCCCACAGTCAAGGATGTGAGTTTTTCAAGGTGCCCTATAATGGGCTGTGCTGTGTGCAGCCCGAGGCTGGAGACGTTGTTGGATGGCTGTCTGGCAGAGGCCATCTCCACCTCCTTTGTCAGCCTCACTGCTCCCCCCTCCCCCCCCCCACAAAGAAATCAAGAGGGAATCATGAATTAAAGCACTTGCCTTTCGGCAGCGCAGAGCTCCCAATCCTCCACGGCTCGCGTGGGTTTTTGTCATCGTGACGGATCTCATTTTAATGAAAGAAAACAGGCTGGAGAAAATAACACCGGGCCCATTTCTGCTGCGTCTGTAACTCCACATCCTGAAGGGACATCTCCCTGTCTCGGAGGGGGCCCGGGCCCCAGCTATGTGGCGTTGTGAAAGACAGCCTGGCTCTCTGTGGCACTAATTGCTTTTAGACACGTAGGGGGAGAACACAAGACAGCTATTCCCTTTCATGCCAGGCGTTTTCATTTGCCCTAGATTGCACACATGCCGTTAAAAAGCTTTTGGTGGCCCCACATAAACTGGCACTTGTTGACATTAAAAAAGAGTCATGAAATCTGGTTTCAATCTTTCAGGTCAGAAGAAGGAATAACACTGACAAACACCATAATGGGGTGCAGATTTCAGGAAGCCGCGCAAATAAGCTGAGAAACAGCGAAAAGCAGCCTCTAACATCTCAGCCACACTTAAAATGAGCTGGATCTTTAGCAGTGTAACATCGCTGTAAGAGTTGCAACGATGCATTAGTGTAAATCTGAACAGAAGAGTTGCTATAACATTTATGCG